>NC_040906.2:152583672-153193554 GCF_004126475.2 Phyllostomus discolor
CAACTTGTTCAAAGACCTAACACTATGATTTGAACTCAGGTTTGAAAGACTCAAAAATAAAACATGATTCTTTTTCATTATTGGACTTTAACTTCTCTTTAACACTATCTATTTTATCACATCAAGTATTAGTCTACTAAATAAAAATATGGAAATAAAAGAGGCTCATGCAATGTTGTTCTCTCTGTTGTCTCTTTAAATTATAGCACTTACTCCTTTTCTTTCTTTCCCTCTCCCTCCCTCTCTTTCTTCCTTCCTTCTTTCCTTGCTTCCTTCCTTCTTCCCTACCTTTTCTCCCTGTCTTTTATTAAGCACCTATTATGTTTTAGAAACTGTATAAATGTAGGAAGAAAAGGACCTGGAAAAGGAAACATTTGAGTGATCTGAGTTTGTCTCCAAGCCCAGAAGCTTATAAGGGAAAATTAAAAACACACACACATGCACACATATATTACTTTAGTTTTCTTTATCATCCTTTTGCATATCTTAGCTAATGTCTCTTTATTGTTTTATGTCCCTTTATTGTGTAATATTCTTCTTGTACTAATGCAGCATACATTTTATAAAAAATAAGTTCATCCCATATATTTTCTCAGTTTTATACCTCCTACTTCAGCCACCAGTAATCTTTTCTAAAATTTATTCAGAATAAGCTAAGTTTAGCTCTTCCCTCATATTGTTTTATTCACCTCCTGAGAAATAAAAATTTCAACCAAGTAGATAAAAAATATATGGACATGCTCTACTTTTTGGGAATTAGCTTTTTTAGATTGCTTCTTTAGAGAACATACTCTGAGAGGGAGAATTGCACGCTCAGGTTTATTGGGGAGAACTCTCTGGTGACATCCTTTTAAGCAAGTAAGAAAAGTAGAACTGTCTTGCTCTGTAATTTGATGGCAACTAAAACCCTGACAATAATCCAGAGGAAACTCTGGAGCTTTGATGACCTTAAAAATTGCCCTGAATTTAGGCAAAAGGGTCTTTGCATCCCTTCTGGCGACACTAGCTACTTGCTGCAGGGCAGGGCTCACAGCCTTGGACCAGGACAACTCCTGACTGCAGAGGCAACTCCCAGGGAGGGTCCCGCCGTGAGCCAGCAGCAGCGGATCTTGCCTGCAGCTGGAAGATGGGTACAAAGAGGTGATATGTGCAGAACCCTCCCATATGTACTTCATCCTTTAAGTAGGTCTCCTAAGAGTTTAACTCTCTCTCTCTCTCTCTCTCTCTCTCTCTCACACACACACACACACACACACACACACACACACACGCACACACAACATCTGCATTAAGACAAAGATTAAAGTTTGTTTTTCAACTGATTTTACATTTGTTATCTCATTAGCTAAGCCCCGAAATGCAAAAATCTCCATGGACTTTCTAACTTACCAAAATGTATTTATTCAAATATGAATGTTTCAGAAACACTTAACTTACTGTTTTTATGCATAGTATCTTTTTACCATTGTTATAGAGTGAATTTCTGTGTCTCCCTAAAATCTGGATGTGAAAACCCTACCCTCCAATGTGATGGTGTTGGGAGTCAGGGCCTTTGGAAGGTAATAAGAACTAGATAAGGTCATGAGAATGAAGCCCTCATGAATGGGATTAGTGCCTTTAGAAGAACAGCGAGAGAACATAACGGCCCCCAACTCCCCCTATATGGTGATACAGTGAGAAGTCAACCATCTGCAACCCGGAAGAGGACTCTGAGCAGAACCGGACCACAATGGCACTGTGGTCTCAAAATCCAGCCCCCAGTACTGTGACAGGTAAACTTCTATTGTTGACAAGCCATCTAGTCAATGGCAATTCCTGAACCAAGAAAATTCTGCAGAATATTCTACATTTTCATGACTAAAGCATTACTTTTATATTTGTTATTTTTAAGTAATACTTTATTTTTCCCTACAAACAAGTATCAGCTAGTTTCTTCATATGGATGGCAATACACATATATTATTATATTTAACAAATAGTGGTGAATGGCTAGTTTATTTCACCATTAGTTAATCAGCATTACTGGGGGGTGGAGGGATCACCTAAGGCCCTAGGCTAGAAGTTGAAAGATGGGCTTTAATGTCATCATTTATTGTTTTAAGTATGTGATGGAAGTGACTAACATTTTAGGGCATTATTTCCTAACTTCAAAAAATGCAAAATGTAAGAAAAAGAAAGAAACTCATTAGGAATTGCATTCTTAACCCTCTGGTGGGTGGTAAGCCCTGACAGGTAAGAAGAAGGTAAGAGGAGGTGGGGGGCAGTGGCAACCTAGAGTGTCTGCCACATGGGGTGAGAGCAGGTGCTAGAAAACATAGAACAGGCAACAAGCATCACACCTGCAAGGGAATTTTCCATGAAAAGGTGGTGATGGCTAGCTTGCGAAGGGCAGGGTGAAATGTGAGGGCAGCCTCCAGCGGAGGTCTGGAGCTGAGCGAGGGAGAGCCGGGCAAGGATGGGAAGATATCCATCCAGTACAGCCAGTCACAGACTGGTGCGGGGATCAGCCAAAATCTGCAGGAGCCTCCTCAGGCCTGTGAAGGAATTCTGACCGAAATTTAAGGGAAACAGAAAGCTCCTGAAGGAATTTAAGCAGGGTGTGTGTGTGTGTGTGTATGTGGTGGGGGGGGGGGGGTATGCGCCATGATCAGAGTATTTATTTCCTCTTTCTAGAAAGCAGTGTTTCATATTGCTGTGATTGTCAGTTGGTTGTTTACACAATGAGGAGAGGTTAAGAAGGGAAAGAAGTGTGCCAGGTGGCAAGTGGTTCTGACATGGACCAGGGTTGATAAACCACAGTCCACAGGCCCAGTCTAGCCGTCTGCTGTTTTGTGTGGCTGTGAATCTAAGGATAGTTTTTACATTTTTAAAGTTGAAGGAGAATCCAAATAATAGTCACCTCTCATGATGTAAAAATTCTGTGAATTTCAAATTTCAGTGTTGGTAGATAAAGTTTTGCTGGGACACGGCCATGCCCGTTTGCTCACATATCACCTGGGACTGCTTTCGCCCAAAAGCAGAGCTGAGTGGTTGCAGAAGAGACCCATCCTACTACAGCCTGCAAAGCCTCAAAGAGTTACTCACTGCCTGGATCTTTACAGAAAACATTTGACATAAGCAAAGAATTTTCCAGGTATTGCTAAGTTTTACAACATAAACCCCCCTGGACGAAAGGTAGAAACACCTACCTCTGTGCTGACAAGGTCTGCCTCTAGGCTGAAAAGTGTGTTTCTTTATGGAAATACTGAGGTATGTACGATACATAGTTTCTGTTCTTAAATTCTGGTGAAAGAGGCAAATGTTCAACAACTATCTACATAAAAAACACACATATTTTTAAAAGAGTCATAATAGAAGTAGAGGGTGCTCCGATGTAGCAGTGTCTTCCAGGCAAAGGCAAGCCTCTCTGAGGATGCAAGATTTATGTTAAAGAATAGGCAAGACTGGGAGGCAGAGGGAACAACAAGTGTAAGCAGGAATGAAATGAGTATCAGGTGCATTCACGTTGCTTAGAGAAGGTCTGTGTGGCTAAAGCAGGTGAATCAGTAAGGGTAGGTTGAGGCTGGGTCAGGCAACACTTTGTAGGTCGAATGGTAAAAATATTGTGAATACAATGGAAAGCTTTGAAAGGTCTTGAAAAAGTAACATGACTAGATGTACTTTTTAAAGAACTCCATCCTGAAGAGTAGACAGATATGGCAAAGTTAGAGGGGGTGTGGGGAGATGGGTGATGGAGAGTACTGGAGGAATGTGGGCCGCTGAAGGAAGGATCTGAACGAGAAAGGGAGCTGAACCTGGAAGGGGTTGGAGGCCGTGGGGTGGGAGCTCTGTGCAGAGGAGGAGCGGGCTTCCCAGAGCCTGCACGTGGGTGGTGTTTCCTCTTAGCCACTAGAGGGAAGAAGGAGAGAAGGATTGCAGGAGTACAACTTTTTAACAGGGAAGCACATCCCCCTTTATTCAACGCTACTTTAAAACTTTCTTTGGCTCTGTTCTGATCAGATGAAAGGTCTAAGGAGGTCAGTAAGCAGCCCATTTCTTAATCGTGATATTGTCTTATCATAGGGTGTCTTCACCCTAGTTATTTTACGTTTTTTCTCACCCTTTTTCTTTCTCCTGTGTTAGACTGATTCCTGCTTCAGGCACGCAGAACAATCCATTCACACAGAGGACCTCTCTGGCAATATTTTCAACCCCGTTATGACTCTCTGTCCTTGTTTTTCTCTCTCAGATCGTTTTTCCCCTTTCCTTACTTCCTCTATAGCACAGGTGGCAAACGCAAGGCCCGAGGGCTGAATCCGGCCCCCTACCTTGTTTTATCTGGCACGGCACCTTGTTTCTACCTGGTGGCAGTGCCAAGCTCCTTGCCCCTAGCTAAGAAGTAGTTACATTTATACAGTCCTAAAATTACATTTGGCCCTTTGAAGGCGGCCGTGAGGCTGATGTGGCCCCCAGTGAACATGAGTTTGACATTTCTGCATAGGACTGCCCCTTATATTTTGCTTTATTTTCTCTCTTTATGTTTCTCCATCTCTTTCCTATTCACTCACTGCTCCACTAATTTCTGTTATTCCCTCTTAACTCTTTCTGTCTTCATCTTTTGGTTATATTTGCTGCATCCTCTTTTCCTATTCTACTGACAGTTCTAGCTATGAGTTACCAGAATTTAGAAAAGAAACAGATGTGTGTCATATGTACATATATATGAAGCCTATATATGTATATATTTACTGCCTATATCATATGCATATTTGATATATGTCATACATCATTTCTTGAATTCTAGGTAGAATTTTGATAACCCCCATTTTAATAAAACTCTCTTTTTATATTTTCCCATTTTGTTTTTTCTATCACTTCTGTGTATTCTCTTCCCAAGAAGTTCAAAGTATTCTGAATTTCTCATTTCCATTCTAATAATGTTGTAATAAATTGTCTGTTTTTCAAGTGTACATTTATATTTTTTTGTGCTTTACATCTGTGATTAATTACAACTTTCCTGAGGGTGAGGGTGGAGGGAAGCATTATGCTGATTTTTAAGTTTTACAGAAAAGTTTTTCAGATCTACTTAAATTAGCCAAATGGTATGTTTTTCAAGTGATGACGGGTAAGAGTTAGTTACTTCCCTATTGGGGTTATTATATTATCTCTTATTTGTCTCTGAAATTTCCTCTGGGAACTCCCACTCCCCTCTAACATAAGGAGCACCTGGGGTTAATGGTGAGCTGTAGTTAGAATTCTATAAGGGAACCAGGTGGACCAGGAAAGCCAGGGTTTCCTTTGTAGCCAAAGTCAGATGGAAAAGTGGAGATGTTACCAGCTGTAGCAAGTTTTTTGTGACCTTGAAGGACTAGCTTATTGTTGGTTGAGCTTCTTGCTTCTTTATTCCTACCTATTTTTTAGTTTAGTTTTGCAGTATTATCATATTTCTGTCATACACCCCATTTCCTTAGTCCACCTCTCCTGATATTCTGATTCTGTTTTCAGCCCAACCCTGACAACCTGATTTTAACTGCTTGTCCCTCATTTCTGGTCCTCCAGACCTTAGACTGGGCCCTGTCTTCCTACCATCCTGTCTTAGGGACCAGTGCCCTAGAACATTCCATGAACACTAGGTTTATAAATATGGAAATGCACCTGCCACATCTGTTCCTGAGATGACAGTAGCTGGAGAGCACAAGTGTAGTCCCACTGACTAGTCAAATTTTAATAGCTCCAACTCGCCACATAATTGGCTTCAGCATGTCCAGCCTCCTCTGGTGCCATTCTAACAAGCATCTTCCTGCTGTCCCAAGTATGCTGACACATGCTCATGAACCCATCATAATCTTTCACCACTGAGACTGAGCCCTCCACTCTCAATAGCGACACAGAGGAGCCATTCCTAGAGCAAATTGTCTCCTGTTGCTGCTGCTGGTATCACTTCTGTGTGAGCGGGTATCCTGCTGATAGCAGCAGAGCTGGAGCCATGTTGTTCTACTGCTTGGTGCTACTCTTGCAGTGTTAGAAGGAAGTGTCCCTCCTGTAGAATGCTCAGGGAGGTAAGTGCAAGAGCGAGTTCCTCTGCAAAGCTGTTGAAGTTCTAAAGTATTATAGCATTTCCTATTACAACTCTTCCGTTTATATAATTAGCACATCCTCCCCAGGAGAAGACATGCATTTCCAGGGTTGATGGGTCTAGATGAGTTTGGATATTGATTCTGTGATTGCTTTTAGACACGTCAGCTTGGCTAGGTTGAGCTGCAGTCCCCAGAACTCTAGCATGTTTCCAAAGTGAGAAAAATGACTTTTTCTTTCCATAGATTGGATATCCAAGTGGATAGTAAATGTGCAGAAAATTCATAAACAGCTGCTTTGAAAAAAAAAACAAGAAATCTGGTTAAATGGTTAGAAGGTTAAATGTGTTTTTCATGTGTCCAAGTGGCACTTTAAAGAATGAATCTAAATGGAGTTTGCCACTTGACAATAGCTAGCTAGCCTTTGTCATTTTCTTGAATCCCACTGAACCTCCATCAGAATGAGTTGTAAGTCACTATTGTTAACCCAAACTGTGCCAAAGTCAATGCCATCAAGGTGTATTAAAATTATTCACTTGTTTTTATGTAACCCTGACTTCATCAAAATAAATCTCATGACCTATTCAATTAATATCCTCATTACCATCCTCAGAAGTGAAGAGTTTAACTCACTGGGGAGCAGTAATGGTAACATGTCCTGAGAGAGAGTCATTTCGCCCCAGCTGTCCATTTTATTCTAAGCTCTAAATGCGTTAATATACAGAGACTATCATTTACATAGCAAGTGACTATGCTAGATGAATTATTTATTGTGTGACAGTTACCTAATACCCAGTGTGCGATCAAATGCAGAGCTATTTCTTATTTGACCCACATGTAAATTTGCATTACAGAATTCATTGCATTCATATATGTCATATTGAAGTTATGTGCAGCTCTCTATCCGAGAAGCTGCGGGTAACCTCTGCTTTGATTTAATTGCTGCTCCCCTTGTATGGCAAAGCGGCCAGCTTTCAGAAGGGGAGAATTGCAGGGACCCCAGCCAGGCGGCATGTGAAAAGCCTCTCCTTTGATGCAGAGAGTAAGGTGAGAGAGAAAGACAAGCCCAAATTTAATTAAAATGTTATGAGAGCTGGAAACCGGCACATGAGACAAAGTAAAGGGGAGCCGGGTTTGTGCCTCCTGAAGAGTGGATGCTGCCAGGGATCACCGAGGTAATAAAACTCAAGCTGCTTGCCCCAGGCAGCGGGTGACCCATCCTCTGCAGAGAGCCACGTGTTTACATTCATGGGGAACTGGGAGGAAGTCTTCTTGAATAAGAAATGGTCTCATTTTCAATTTATTCTTTAGTCTCTGGAATGTAATTTAATTCATCTTTGCGGTTTTCATGTGGCTTTGCAGACTATTCGTCTCTGGATTATCTTCCCAACCTCTAATAATATGGTTCATCAGGGAGGCTGGTGCCTCTGAACATGATGGTGTTAAGGCTAGTTCCCTGGCAGGGCAGCTAAGCAAGCTAATTACCCAACTGGCTGGGGAACCAGAATGGTAGGGACTAGAAATTTCTGATGTTGAAATGAATAATGGGGAGCCTTTATAGGCCCGAAGCTTTAGATATGCCCCCCCATCAGATTCTTAGTCAGTCACTCAGGGCTCTGCAATTGGATGGCCTCAAGATTTGCTTTGCTTGTGTGATTTTTTGTTGCTTCCTAATTCCAGCTGGACTGTAAATACTTTTGTATTATTGGTATTTTGGTTTTTCTATTTCCTGTCTTACCTGGGAACAAGCAATACAGAGGAGTGATAAAATGAAAACAACAATGGAAAAGGTAATGGAATTGCACTGAACCCTCAAAAAGATTTGCTTTGAATTCCACATGAAGTTTGAGGTGCCTATGAACTTCACCTAAGTCAATCCAGGTGTGCCTGACCCTCCATGAAATTTCAGATCTGCTTCTTCTGGAGGAGAGGCTTATTGGACATGAGATCTGTTATCCCTAAGATTACAAAGCTTCATCTATCTCTCTCATCTGATACCCTGGCACCTGCACCAGAAACAGTTTTCCTCAGTAAATGACAGATTTGGACTTAAAGATTCCTATTGTAATTGAGTCCGTTACTGCACAGAGCATGGTCTGAGCACAGGCAGTACCAGCACCATCTCACTGCTTCTTAAACACCCCACTCCAGACCGACTGAATCAGAATCTGAGTTTCAACAAGATTCTCAGTTGCTTCATAAGCATAGTAGAGTGTAGAACCCTCATCCAGCCCACTGACCTCCAATCATTTACATTTTTCTTACACTGGATCTTTTCTTCGAATGACTTAGGCGAGGCTTAGATGGGGGAGGATGCTGGGCTGATATGGATGCTGAGTGCTTGCAGGCTGCCCATTCTCCTGTCCCTACTGCAGGTCTATGTTACCTCAAGGCACCATGGCACACAGCACAAAAAATGCTAAGTTAATCCCTCCATTTATTGTGCACTGAGACACTGGTGTTGTAGGAGGTTACTTGAAGTCACAGAGCTTGTTAGTGCTGATGCTGTCTCTAGAAGGCAGGTGGTCAGACTCCTGGTTCTGTACTCTTTCATACTGGCTGGTTCTGACCCCCAGGATTTTCAATAAGCCTTTGACCAAAAAAATAAGCTCTGCCTGAAACTGAGGTTATTACCTAGGTTTGGCCACTCCCTGGACATTGAGAGGCATTTAAACACCTGTCTTTGTTGAAGAGTAAATTAGTGCATTATGTGTTTATAGCTCTGGTAATTGCACTTTATGCATACAGTTTTATTCATGTAAGCATACAGAGAGAACAAATCTGAGGTTGCATGAACACTTAGTTTTGATTACAAATGTTTACTTAAAAGATAGCTCCAATTCAATGCTATAAAATCAATTCCAGGCTACTCAAGAGTTCACATCCCAGCTTTCTATTCTCTGGGCCTGAAAGACAAAAAGCTTTGGGTGGTGTTAAGAACTGAATGTTTGTGTCCCCACAAAATTCTTATGTTGAAGTCCTAGTAAATGGAAATTTTCATACCTAACACTCGCAATGTGTAGGTGTCTGGAGAAGGGTCCTTTGGGAGGTACTGTCTGGTGAGATCATGAGGTAGGACCCTCATGTGAGTATCGATGCCCTCACTAAAATGAACGTTAGAGAACTTGCTCCCCTTCTCTCCACACACAAACACTAAGAAGATATCTGGTGAGCACAGAGAGGTGGCCGTGGCCCACTAGCCCAGAGGAGAGGGAAGAGGGCTTCAAACGAGAACTATCTTGCTGTATCTTGCTTTGGACTTCCACAGGGAAATTTCTGTTATTCAAGCCACCCAGTCCATGGTATTTTATTATGGAATCCTGAGCAGACTAACACAGAAGGCATGCCTTCCATATCTTCCATTCCAAGTTTTGAGTGAAATCTGGGCATGCTTGTGAAAAGTGAATAACAATGACAGCTCTCATTCATTGAGTACTTACTATATGCTGGACACTGCTGAGCACTATGCTTGACATTTTATATACATTCCCTATTTTATCTTCCCACCAATAGTTTATGATAAATATTACCCAGGTGTTACAAACTGCTTTCTTTAGAGAAGAAAGCCTATCTCAGACTTTCTTAGTATCTCCAGATGTTACACAGTGGTTGGCATGTAATAGGCCCTCAAGGGGTCTTACTGTATGTACTGAAGGTTATGAGATTTGCCCAAGATCATCATTTGCAAAATTTCAGATCCAGATCTATTCCCTGAAGCTCACTGTGGTAAATTGTGAGAAATGGACACAAATCCATCCCATTACTTTAAGCATATCCCTTACAAAAGTGACTTTTTAATTTGTGCCATCTAGAGGGAAAGACCATCTTGCTGCTCTTTTGAATTCAGGCTGTCCTTGAGATAGACTTTGATCAGCAGAATGTAGCAGAAGCAACAATTGCGCCTTATCCTGAGGCTGCCATGTACAGGAACCTGAGCCAACAGGTACACGCAAGGATGCAACGCCCTGTACGCAGCTGCAGCAGCCACCGGCCGTGGAATGAGGTCACTTGGAGCATGCAGCCCACCAGGCTGAGTGCTGCCCCTTGAGTGAGCTTAGGTGAGACCAGCAGAAAAGTTTCCCAAATGACCAATCAGACAAAACTGATGACTCATGTGACCATGAAATAATATATGGTTGTTCTTGAAGCCATTTTTACTGTAGAAGAGAAAATTGATATATCCATGTTCCTTCTACCACCTACTGCTGCTGCTGCTGATAGTTCCCTGGCAGAGATGGTGATTAAAAAGGATGATAATCACATTATATGACATTGCCGACAGATTATTATGTTCAAAACAATAAGAAATTTATAGGCATTATATCATTTGATTAGTTCAACCATTCTATGAGGCAGTACTAAATTATCTCCAGACTATTGGTGAGAAAGCTAAATTAAGTAACTTCCCAGGGTCACACAGTTAGTAAATCAACACTCTCAATCACTAGATTACAGAAATTAAAAAAAGAGCTTTGGTGCAGTGTGTTATGTGAAAGGGGGTGGAGGGAGCTATAGTGATATATTTATGGAGCTAATGGTTAGAAGAGGGTAGTAAGCAAAGGAATGGCCCCCCAAAATTGTCCATGATCTAACCCCCCAAACCTGGGACTATGTTGCATGGAAAAGGAGAATTAAGGTTACAGATGAAATTACAGTTGTTGTATTAGTTTCCTGTGGCTGCTATAACAAGTTACCACAAACCTGGTAGCTTAGAACAACTTACAAACTGGTTATCTCACAGATTCAGAGGCCATAACTGTGAAATCAATGTTATTGGGCTGAAAGAGAGAATCTGTTCCTGGCCTCTTCCAGCTTCTGGTGGGTGCTAATATCCCGTGGCCTGTGGCTGCATCCCTGGAATCTCTGCCTCCGTGGTCACAGTGGCCTCCTCCACTTCTGTACTTGTAATCTCCTTCTGCCTCCCTTGTCTAAGGACAGTTGTGATGGCATTTGGAGGCACCCTGAAAATGCAGGATAATCTCCCCATTTCAAGACCTTTAATTATATCTGCACAGTTCTTTTTGCCACAGAAGGTAACATTGACAGGTTCTGAGGATTAGAATAAATCTTTTTAAGGGCTGCTAGTCTACCTACCGCAGTTGCTGTGAGATGAACTGAGATGGAGAGAGGGATCCTAGAT
This sequence comes from Phyllostomus discolor, assembly GCF_004126475.2. Classification (NCBI taxonomy): domain Eukaryota; kingdom Metazoa; phylum Chordata; class Mammalia; order Chiroptera; family Phyllostomidae; genus Phyllostomus; species Phyllostomus discolor. The sequence goes on from NC_040906.2 coordinate 152,594,866, forward strand.
GATGCAGGTGAGCCCAGTATAACCACAAAAATGGAAGAGGCAGGTGGAACAGGTGAAGGGGGATGTGGCTCCGGGATGGAAGGCACAGGGAGATTGAACATTACTGGCTTTGATGACAGAGGCAAGGAAATGGGCTGCCCTCGTACCTCCAGAAAGGAGTGCAGCCCTGCCACACACTGATTTTAGCCCGGCGCGGCCTCTGCTGGGCTTCTAACCCATCCAACGATGAGATAGCAATTGTGTGCTATTTTAAGTCACTAAATTTGTGTAATTTGTTCAAGGAAGACAAAGGCTCTATTTTGAATCTAACCTTTGTTGAGTATTTGATTTCCACTAGTTACTAGGCTAATTTATTTATACATATTATTTTTTCACATAGTTTTCAGGGAAACAAACAACAATCCTTCTGAAACATTGTCTCCATTTAATAGCTATGGATACTCACCTGCTGAAAGACCTGCAACTCTGTAGTAGCAGAGTCAGGATGGAACATGTGCAGTCTGACCTCTGAGCCCTCATTTTCTTCCCTTTTTATTAAGTTTATTGGGGTGACACAGGTTAACAAAATTATACAGGCTTCAGGTACACAGTCCTACACAGGGTGGTGTATTGTGTGATCACCTCCCCAAGTCAAGGATCCTTCCATCACCATTTACCCCCTTTCTACTCTCCCTCTTCCACCTCCCTCTGGGCCCTCTCATCAGCATCACCACACTGGTGTTCCCCTCAGGGGGTTTTTCCTTGTTTTTCTTCTTTTTTTGCTCAATGTGTCTACCTTCCTTACCCAGCTCCCAACCCCTGCCCCCGATAGCTGTCAGTATGCTCTCTGAGTTGGTCTCTGTTTTGCTCATTAATTCATTTTGTTCATGAGACTCCACATATGAGTGAAATCATGTGGTAGTTGTCTTTCTCTGTGAGCCCTTGTTTTTTACACCCCATTGGTCATCCAATACAGATGATAGATGGATAGATAGATAGATCTTCAGGGTGATTCGGGAATGTTCACTGGCATGTTCTTCTCAACGAGGGATCAAGGGAAGCCTGAATGAAGATGTCCCTGTTCATGGATGAGGTCCCGGCACAGCTGGAAACTGGAGTGCTTGGTGTATGTTCCATAAGTTTCTTGTAGTGTTTGAATTAAAGGTGATCTAATTTGTTTCTTTCTATATTTCCTCTTTTTGCCAATAGCACTGAGAAAAAAATAGTTGAATGAAAGACAGAAAAAGGCTAGATGTGAAGAGAAGGTTATGTTCAAGCTCTTATTAATTTAAATTAACTTTTGCTCCTTTTGAAAATGTTGTAACTATTCTTTAGAGATAAATTCAGGCATCCAGAATTTTCTTTATTCTAATCTTGCTTTTTTATCAATGCGTAGCTGATTCCATCAAATGCCAAGATGCCTACAGAAATACGCTCTAGGGAATTAGTTTAACTTTAAAGTGAAGTGCCGCTTATTTGTCGTTTTGGTTATGGATCTGCTTGCATTATTCTGCACCATGACTTGAATTCTGTCCAGTCACTTTTAATTATGAGGCTGTGCTTGGCCATTTGTTTCCTTTGATATAAGCTTTTCCGACCCAGGCTCTGGGCCTCATATTTCAGAGCTCTGGCTTCAAGACAAAGAACCCCTGAAGCCTGATGTTGGTTGGACACTGATTCCAATTATTTTGTGTGCAAATTGCTCCATGCGTCCACTTTGATTCTCTCTTTCACAAACTGAGGATATAATCACCTCCTTTCTTACGTCACAAGGCACCCAAGGGAGACATTAAACAACTTTGAATGTGAAAAACACTATCTACCTATGAAGGAGTGTTATGTGCTTTTCATTTTCCACCCAGTTCCCAGATAACATTGGGTGCCATGTTCCCCAGGGAAGCCAGTTAAGACTTAGCAATCCTTGGCTGGGTCTGTGGTTTCCTTTGCTGCTTCTGAGATGCCCTGCAGCAGACAGCAAGCATCAACCCATTCCCTCCCATGTAATTTCTTTTTCATGGCTGTTTGCAAGTGAGATCCTAACAGAATTGCTGAGCCTCTGTGTTAAACTTTTCCTTTCACTTAATCTACTTGAAAAGACCCTTCTGCAGACATTTGTCCACATTGCCACCCCAGAGGAGCACTGCATTCCTCCATGTGAAAATGAATTTTGGCTCATCTGGCCTGCGTGGGAAAAAGAAGTCAAGTCCTTTTCCGTGCAGTCTGAGTTTAGATGGAGCATGGATATTTTCAGGGTTAAAGTAAACTGGTGTTATAATTACAGTACTTAAGACACACTCAAACTGAACATCATTTTACTTTTTCTGCTGTGGCAGTTGAGGACATCATCAGTCTGGACAGGTCCTCTCCTGATGCAAGTGGCCTAATTAGTTCACAGCAAAATGACAGCAAAACATTTGGTGGACCTGGGCCTTTTCCTTTCCATCTGCATCACAGGATGAGGGTGAGAGAGTCTGAGTGTGACAGAGTGAGCATTTATGTGTTTTCTCAGATTCTGAAGCCTGTTCCAGGTCAGTTGGCTCAGACCTCCTCTAAATATCTCCTGTACCTCTGTCCTTGCCCTCTTCTACTCTGACTGTTTTGACACGGTCTTTATCATTTTCAGGAGAGAAGATTACTTCAGGCATATTTCTTTTAAGTTACTGAAGGGCTAAGTTATGCATGGACTCAGTAGGCCCTCGGGGTGAGAAAGGACAGACCTCAGTTTATAGAAGAGAGCATTGAGGCCCACAGCTATTCCATAACATACCACAAGTCACATATCTAATTTGAGACATGTCTATGACCAGAGCTTGGGTGTCCTGACTTCCATTCCAGGGCTCTTTCCATTGCACACCCAGGAATAACTATTGCACCTCGATGTCATGTGGACACAACCTCAACATTTTGCCTGTAGGGATGTGAAGGCCAAAGCTCCCCCTCACTCTCTGCCTCTGTGCAAATACAAATCAGGACCATTTCTACATTTTCCTTTTGGCTGTGGGTGGTGCTGGTGTCTTCTGAGAAAAACAGAAGGGGCTAGCCTGAGGTTTCTAAGCTAAGTGTGATATTCAGTCTGAATCATTCATTTTCCATTATAACCCACATTTCCCATTCTGGGGCATCCCGGAGCTGGAACAGGGTCATAATAATGGTTATAAAACTGTGTCCATCTGACTCTGGTCTGGCTCCCCTTTGGGGTTTCTAGCCTCCTCAAATTTTTCTCCAAGTAACTTCAGGGTTCTCAGAGGTGGTTTCCCAAGGACCCTGAGAACTAGTTTTTAGGTTTCATAGTTCTTAAGTCTCAATGATTATTGCAATCTCCCAGGAGTTTTATAAAAATCAGCTTTTGGAGCACAAGTCTTAGAAATTTTGAATTACCAGTTTTGGGATTGGGCCCAGAAATATGTATCCTTTTGATGACCACCCAAATCTGTGAGCCCCTACTGTATTTCCACAGATCATTCTTTCAATATGTATTATTAACTCGCTCTGTCCCAAGCATTGTTTTTGGCCCTGGAGATAAGCAGTGAAGAAAACAAAGTTCTGATTCCTGGAGCTTTCACTCCCCCTGGGAGAAACAGAAAATATACAAATAAACAAACAGATGCCTGTGTAGTGAGTCAGCTGGTGACAGGTAGGATGGAGAAAAGCTAGGCAACATCAATGTGGGAGCAGGACTGCTTTTTTTACATAGGGTGCTCAAGGAAGCTCATTTCTATCATGGGATGTTTGAGCAGCAATTGAGGAAAATGGAGGAAAAAAGACATGTAAATAGTTTTTGAAAGGGCATTCCAAACAGAATATACAGGCAGGACAAAGGCTCTTGAGTTGGGAGTGAGTGTGCTCTGTGTCAGGATCAGCAAGGAGCTCAATGTGCCTGGAGAGGAATATATGCACAGGAGAGAGGAGGGTAGCAGAATCTGCAGGGAGCTACGGCCTTAGCACATGGGGCATGGTGAACATGGGGCATGGGTACAGACTTGGGCTTTGTCCTGATTATAGGGGCGACTGTTAGAGGATTTTCATCCATGAATCAAGAGGCTGTGAAACATGTTTTAGATGTATTACTCACTCAGGCTGTTATAGAGAGAATCACATCAAGATAGCAGAGTGAGAAGCCGGAAGACCACTGAGGAGGCTAATGCAGTCCAGGGAGGATGTGATGGAGTTTTGGACCAAGTGGTAGTGGTGGACATGAAGTAGAAATTGGATGTATTTTGAGAATAAAATTTTTATCCTCAAAAAATTGCTGATGGATTGGATATGGGGTGTGACAGGAAGGAAAATCAAGGGTGACTCTAAAATTTTTTTAGTGGACAATTTGAAGAACAGAGTTACCTTTTGAAAAAGAAAATGATTATAGAAGGAGGAGAATTGAAGGGAAGCACTAAAATCTGAATTTAGACAAGGTAAGATAGAAATACCTATTAAATATCTAGATGGAACCATCAAATAACTATTTAGATATGCAAATTAAGAGAGCTCAGATGATGTCTAGGCTGGATATGCAAACTTGGATGTCACTGGGGTACGGCATGTTTGAGGCCGTAAACCAAATGTTATCATCTATGGAATGAGCACAGGTGGAAAAGAGAAGAGCTCTAAAGACGAAAGCCCTCTTAACATCAATGTTTAAAGGTAGGAGAGAAGAGGAAGACCAGTGAAGAAGACGGAGAAGAGGCAGCCAGAGAGTATCCACCATTTCTTTCTCCCCAGCTTTGTCTCATTGAACAGTATGTTCTGACACTGATGACTCCCAGAACAGACTCCTTGACACAATGTCAAGCATCAGTGTTTGTGCAGGAAGGACTGGGGTGCTTCCAAGGCTGATGTGCTGCCACTATTTCACCAGCTCTGTGTCAGCACCAAGCTATCCATGCTTCAGCTCCTTGATGCCCAGCAAGCATTAGAGAACCTCTCATTTTGGTTTTAATGTCACTTACTGGATAATTTTGAAGAAAGGATTTAAGTAGGTATCCTAGTCCATTGTCCTCAAACTGAGTGCACATCTTTCAGGTGTATTTCAGTTTTGAATTCTGTGCTAAACATGACTTAGATGCAAGTACAACTATCAGCCACATTGGAAAAACATGAAATTCTAAAGCATTTATTTATTTTTTTATTGCTGGGAAGCAACTCTCACAATCATGCAATTCTGAGCATAAAAGTGTGAAAAACCATGGAAGTGTGGTTTCAGATCCCTTCCTAGCAAGACATAGAAAGCTCACAGAGGAAGACAGTACAGTGTTCACACCCTTTCCAGCTACTTTCTACAACTAGTGAGGTGTTGGAGAGAGGGAAGCAATTTAATTGAACAAAAACCTACTGCCTTAGCGTAATATTACTGAAATGCATGTTATTGCTATGTGCAGTGCACAAACATAATTTCTTAAGGAGAGACTGCTTCTCTAATTTTCCTCATTCTGGATGTCAAAACCTTCATTTTGATAGTCCAATTGGGTCCATTAAGGCATGGGATTGCTAACAAAACCTGGGAAGCTTCTTTCTTTGAAAATTTTCTAAAGATGACTAAAGCATGATGAGGCCTCATTCCATGTTATCAGGGGCTCTGATTAGCACTGTTTCTGGCTTGGGTGTCCTACTATTAGTAACTGGTAAGTCAAAAGCTTTTCTTCTTAACTCTAGGAGTTGCTATTTTCTGTCTTCTTAGCTTGACTACCCTTAACTTGTACACTCTTTGTCTGAGGTCTCTCTGTTGACTGTATTCCCTCAGAGGTATCAGATAACTTTTGAGTTCTCTAGAAACTTCAAAGAAAGGAGGACTTTCACAGTCATTCTGATTGGAAAACCCATTTCTAACTTATAACGAGAATTAAACATAAACTTTTCAGGCTATTTCATGAGTCAGAGTGTTAAATATCTCTGAGGCAATAGTAGCTCTTGGTATTTCTGTTTAATCACATAATTTCCAATAATTACAATGGCACTATGATGACCATTGCTAGCCAAAAATAGCAGGCGGGTCAAGGGAAACTGGCAATATAGCCATTCAAATGGCATGTGCACATCCCATATTAGAATGGACAAACATCCACTTTCCACTTCCATTTAGTAGTGCTTGTCTTGATGAATAGCAGCACAATGGTCCATCTAGTCATTGCAGCCAGGCTCTTATGCCTCTCTCCTGACTCCATTTTCCATATTACATTAAGTTCAAATAATCTTAACATCTCTTAATTCGCCCTCTTCTGTCTCTGGCCAAAAGTACCCTACTTCAGCCTTCTATTATTTTTCTCCCTGAGCAATTGTAGCAGCTTTGCATTAGTTCTCCCTATTTCCAGCCTCACCCTGTGAAATCCATGCTAAGTGTTTTTACAAGAGAGCTCTTTCAAAAAACAAATTTTTCTTAGGTTATCTCAAAATGCAATGGTATGTATCTAAATGTGGGCTTTGGACATCCTACATCAGCATCACTGTCTTAACATTTACATTTTTAGGTGTGCATTCTAGAATTAGAATTTGCATTTATAACAAGCTTTCCAAGTAATGCATATGTAATCAAATATTTAAGAATTACTGACTTCAATGATAAAGTCCCCAATGTTTATAAAATCATGTTAAGACACTGCTTATGTCTGTAGCATTGCCTTTCACCATGCAAGGTCACCTGTGTTACCCTCTGCTCATAAGGAATCATACATAGTTCTGGAAACATGGTCATTGGTGAGGAAGATGTTTCCATTTATGTCCCGTGAAGGTCTGGCATTTCTGGGTCACTCAGGGTTCTCAGTAGTTTACAACTGGTTAGAACTGATTGTGGTAAAACACATCACTCAACTTTTTATATTCTAGGCAAATGTTGTAGTAAGTATAAAATTTTTCTTCTGCACAACATAAGCTCAAGTTCCCTTCTTTCCAAAACTGTGCTGTCTAGTAGCCACTAACCACATGTATGCTTGAAATGTGGCTGTTCCAAACTGAGATGTGTTATATGCATATTAAATTTTTGAAAACCTAAAATGAAAAACAGGATATAAAGTATCTCATTAAGTTTTTTAAAATTAAAAACATTTTAAACAATAACTCTATGTGTCAAAATGAGAATACTTTGGATATACCGAGTTGACTAAAATATGTTACTGAAATTATTTTCATCTGTGGCTTTTTACTGTGTTAATGTAACTGCTAAAAATGTAAAGGTACTTTCCTGGCTTGCATCGTATTTCCATCCAACAACGCCACTCTGGTATACACAGAAGTTGAACACAGGCATACCCTATGCCCAGCAATTCCACTTCTAGGCATACATACATGAAATAGGACTCTCAGGTGGTCAACCAAAGGATGGTCTTAAAATGTTCACAGTAGCACTCTACTGAGTAGTAATGTACCAGAGCTGTGGTTTCTTGGTGTAGCTATTATCTATAATAGTCAGAGTCACATAACATATCTTTGTTCAATTAATGAATAACCGGGTAGCTGTTGGCATCCTATCTCTTTGAACTGGCGGAGAGAGATGGACCTTAAAGTAAAGGGATTTTTTTGTGCTATAGGAAAATACTCCAGTAGATATCTCCTCTGGAGGTAGAGGATAAATACCTACTGACAGCATAAATGGATTACCTTCCTTTTGTGGCAGACAACACATTAAACAAACTCCTTACTCCAAATGTTCCATTCCTTTTTATTACAAATTATTGCTCACTATAAACAACATCCTTGCGTATATACTTTCACTGACTTGCCCAGTGTCTCCTCATGGCAAATTCGTAGGAAAAGAGAATGCACAGTTTATGTTTTGGTACCTGTTTGCAATCAGAGGCACCCTTAAGTTTAGAGTAGCTTCTGGAATGCCCACAGGCACTAACACACCCCATCCAGGGAAGGGAAGCCCCAGTCCCTTGGCAGCATGGCGGCTTGGTAGTGCACCGGCCCTGACCACCTTCCTAGTCTTCATATCCTGTGGCTCAGGATGCTGTGGGAAGACCAGCCAGAAAATGAGAACATGCACCATGGTTATGTCTTTAGAAGTCCCAAGTCTCTGAACTGCCAATAAAATAATAACACCTATTTATGAAGAAGCTTTGCAAAATATAGATACAAGAATGAAAATTATGTAGCATTCCTTATCAAAAAGTTGCATTAAACCAGCTCAGACTGAGATGAAAGAATGGATTTGCCAGAGAAGAAGTCCCCCAGAGCTAGGCAGTGTCCCACACTCGCATCTCCCTACCACCACTGAGCTCTTCTCTACAGCCCAGGGGACAAACTAAACCCATATGCCTACACACTTGCTTCCCAGTGGGAACTTCCTTTTTGACTGTAGAGGAAATAAATTGCTTCACTTTGGCACCTTCTATCTTCTCGAAAACTCCTTCAAATCTTGTGATGCTAGCAGGAGCTGTTGTTCCCCTGGACACAGGGATAGATGTGTAACACATAGCAGTGATTGTGTCAGCAATGGACCTGAAGTCCAAGCAGGGCTAAGTAGGAATTTCCTTGAAATGACCCTTTCAGAGCACAAGAGAGTGGAGAGAGAGAATGAAGATAAAATGCAGAATGATGAGGAAACAAGCTGTGTGGGGAGAGAGATTGGTTCTGGAGTTTTTTCAGCTAGCTTTACCTATGTTCTTTCTAGAAAATGGCATGCAACTTGCTTCTATCAAAGCTTCAGTGGCTTATCAATCCAGTGTGAATTAGCATCCCTAGATCCTCAGTTGACCTTATTTTGTGCAACTTGCCTTCTTATCCACTACCCTGAAGCACATGAGATTTCTGTTAGCTTTCTGAAATCACCGAATTCATGCCTACCTGTGGGTCCTTACCCCAAGCCTTCCCTCAGCTTCTCTCTCAAAAGCCACCTGAGTCTTGCATGACTGTCTCTTTTTTTTCAAAACTAGGGTCACTTCCATAAAAATCACCCAATGAAAATAGCCACTTCATCACTGTGTATCACATCACCTTTTTTTTTTCTTCCCTGCAAAAAAACTTTATTTTTCCATTTGGTCCAATGCATGGGAGAGGATTCCACAGTAGTTTAAAGGGTGTCTAGTGGTTTCAGGGGGAGGCTCAAGCAAAAACCAGATACCAGCGAAGTGCAGAGGGACCCCTCAAAGGCCTCCGGGCTCTAAAGACTTCCTAGGGCAAACCAGCCTGCAGATGTTATTCAGGTGGTCTCCCATCTTCTTGATGAGAGTTACTTCCTCTTCCAGGAAATGGTTCTCCAGGAAGTCACAGAAATGAGTATCTGTGTGGGCAGAACCCAGGGCATGCAGATCCAAAAGGGCCTGGTTTGCCCTAGGGTTCGGGTTCTTCTCCAAGGCCATGGCTGCTCCTATGGAATCCTGAGTTTTACTCCACTCACCTTGGGAAGGCTTCACCATGTCTTGAAAGAGAATGCAGCCACCACACTGGTTTTGCAGCTTTAAGAGACGCTCAGCGCCCTCACAGTTCTCCTTAGCCAAATATTGGAAGAAGTGGCCCACACCCTGTTGAGCCACATCACTACAGTCAATACAGAAACCCAGAGATAGGTAGGTGTAGGCAGCCCACAGATGCAGGATGGCCAGGTGGTTGACAGTAGCCTCTACCTCGGTGGAATAATTCTGATGAATTTAGGAGTTCATAGTTGTTTGGCAATGAAGAATTAAGGTTAAAAAAAAACAGACTTGGCTGATCTTGGAGGCTGAGGATGACTGATGTGGTCCCACAGGTTGTGACTAGAAAAGAAATTGGAGGGCAGTTGGAATTAAGGGGCACCCCTAGTCTGTTCCGTCCCAGTCCTGCTGAAGCAAGAGACTGATCCCAGGACCACTGATGATGCTCTTGCATCACCTATTTGAGACTGATTGCATAGCATTTATCAAAGTCTGATAGTATTAATTTATGTATTGGTTAGTTTGTTATTTTCCCCCATGTGACCAGGAGTTCCATTAAGGTAATTCCTAGCACAGGGTAAACATTCAATTGATAGTTATTGAATGAGAGAGCAACAATAATAATACCACCCAAAATTTACTTCAGTTTGTTATGTGTCAGATACTGTTTTAGAGAGTTGATGGATTAATGAATGAAATCTTTGCAATGGTCATATATGAGATTAATACTTTTATTTTCCCCATTTTACAGATTATACTACAAAGATGTTGAAACCCTCACAGAACAATCTTTTGAGCATAATAATCACATTTGAATACTTTTAACACTTCATATGTTGATTAGTGGAGAGGAACATATGTGAATAAATAGGACAGAGAACAGTGAGAAAGAGCCAGGACATGCCTATTGCTCTGAATATTAAGGAAAAAAAAACACAAAAGGGTAGAAAGACAAAGAAAGGTGTAAATAAAGGATATTAGTTTGCAAGGCCTGTCATAAACTACCGCAGTCTAGGAGACAACAAAAGTTTGTTTTCTCACAGTTCTGGAGTCTAGAAATCCAAGGTCAGGACATTGGTAAACTTGGAATCTTCTGTGGTCTCTCTCCTTGGCTGGTAGATGGGCTGTTCTGACTGTGTCCTTCCATGGCCGTCTTTCACTCTGTGAGGTCTGTGTCCTGATCTCTCCTTACAGGACACCGATCAGACTGGGTTAGGGCCCACCCAGATGATCTCATTTTATCTCATGTCTTTAAAGTTCCTGTCTCCAAATATAGTGACATTCTGAGTCACTGAGGGTTAAGACTTCAACATATAAAATTGGAAAGGATACAATTTAGTTTCTAACAGGCAAAATCAGGAATGTGTAAAAGTTAGTAAAGATACATGGACTCAAGGAGAGAGAGACAGCTGGAGCGTAAAGCACAAGGTATAAAAGAAATTCTTGCATAGCTACAATATATTAATGCAGGACACAAAGTTTAAAAAAGGATCCAGCAAAAACACAATAAAATAAATCAATGGGCTCAGTAAATAAATTTGTTTATAAAATTGAATAGTTGTATAAAATTATAAGATAGAATACATAAACTATTAACACAGAAACAATGGAGCAGTTGAGAGATAAAAAAATAAAAATGGATAAAAAGAAGGAAAGGAATGAAAAAGAAAAAATAGTAATCCAGTTCTACAAAACACTGGTTTATGTTGGATTTTGTTTCTGTTGTGTGTTGGAAGATGACCTGTCATTTTGTGAAGTCGGGTAGTGGAGCTTCTGGTTTCTATGACTCAAGCCTTTACCAATTTGAAATATTAAAGAAGGCAATGCTGATATTGGAAATATGGAGAGAGAGTCAGGAATACTTTTCTCTATGACAGCACTGATCTGTGTCATAAGAGAAACTATATCAGCAGCATTTTATAAAGCTTCAGGGGGCTTTAAAAAGCAAAGAAAGTGAGATTGGGTTCGCTGGAATCCGACAGCAGGTTTAACAGGAGATACTGTTCTGCTACAACTCTCGCCAAGGGAGTTCAGTTTCAACAGTGCTAATCTTTCCATAGTGGCATAAGTTTAAATTTTGTGCCCCTAAGGAAAAATTTCCAAAGTAATTCCTGTTGAACTTGCCTCCCAGAAAACCTTAATTTTGTGCACTATCTAGGTACCCCACGTGCCACTCCAAAGGCGGCTGTAGCTCCGTCTCCACTTGTTGAAAGCAGATCATTTGATATTTCAGATGCCAAATTCTCTCTTCCAACATGATTAAATAAAGTTGCTGCTGTTTCGTAAAACTTATGGCATGGGCTTTCAAGGCCAAATTATTCTTTATTTATTCTTATTTTAATGTAATTTTGCTTTCTTTGTTCTCTGGCTTCTGGTATTGCAGATGACTATGATGCTTTCATATAGAACTCCAGGTTTTATTTATTTTAGCTGCATTGAAATCCATCAATCTGATCATTTTTACTTTATGATTTTCCCAAAATTATACATATCTTTCTTTTCTGGCTATGCAGATAAAAATAGTGTAACAGCTAAATGGTCCTCGAATAAAAGAATAATAATTTACTATATAATCTTTCATTTATTTAAAAATGAGACTAGATTTGTTTTAGTTCCAGTTTAGAAAGCATTTTGGATATCATCTATTTATTGCATATACCAGTGTTTATTTACTTAGAGTCCCTGGATCATCTGTGTCGGGATCACTCGAAGTGCTCTGAGAAATAGAGAATTCAGGGACCTATCCCTATCTACTGAACCAACATCCCATGCAATGTTGATAATTATTAAATTTTGAGAACAACTGGTACAAACTTCAAATGCAAGAACTAAAACTAAGTCCAAATAAATCACCCTTCTCAGCTATCAAATAGAAATTTCATGTATTGGGTTGGCCAAAAAGTTTTTCTTTTTTTCTGTAAGGTGGCTCTAGTAGCACTTAGTTGTCTGTAACTTTATTTGAAACAATTTTGTTAGACTGTATTTTGACAGCTGTAATAGCATACATTAAAAAAACATCAAAGCAGATCAATTTTAGTGTTGCCATTTTAATATTTAAGGTAGAGGAAAATACACATTTTTTGCATATTATGATTTATTATTTCAAGAAAGGTAAAGATGCAACTGAAACACAAGAAAAGATTTGTGCAGTGTATGGAGAAGGTGTTGTAAATGATCCAATGTGTCAAAAGTAATTTGTGAAGTTTCATGCTGGAGATTTCTTGCTGGACCATGGTCCAAAGTTGGGTAGACCAGTTGAAGTTGATAGCAATCAAATTGAGACATTAAATGAGAACAATCAATATCATACCACACAGGAGACAGCCAACATACTCAAAGTATCCAAATCAATAAAATTATTGGCGAAAACGAAAAATGTATATTTTATTTTAAGGAAAAAACTAAACAAACTTTTTAGCTATTCTAATATCTAAAAAAGTATTTTTGTCTCTTTAAAAATTCCTTGGTATGATTTTCAACTTTACATTTATCTTCTTTTCTCATGATCATGTGAAAGGTTTATTTTTCTTTTTTGTTTTAGAGACTTCCACATGGTAATGTCAATATAATGAACCTCAAATACATTCATTACTTTCACTCAGTATGTTCATTCAAGCAGTAAAGCACTTCATGTCTGACCGTGGTCTTGACTGAAGCGGAGGCTGGTCTGTGCAGTGCGCCTGGGCACGCTGGGCGGGCGGGCTCTGGACCTCTGAGGGAAGCCTGCTCCACTCTACATGGCCTCCAACGCCTGCATACATTCCTTCTCCTCTCAAAACTCAGTGATGTTGGGGAAGTATAATTAAAACCACAATCTTCTCCCAATCCAGAAATCTCATCCACAAAAGTGGTAAAGAAAAATGTTATTCATTTTTATTACTTATTTTTATTATTATTTTATTTTTAATTTACTTTTACTCTGAAAAAGCATTAAACGAGAATGTAACACCAATCACAGGAAATCACTAAGAGATTGCCCAAACAGAGAGAAATCTCACCCTCTTAAGCACATACACCCAATTCTACATATTTTCAAGATAAACAATAACTAGTCCTCAAGTAATAGGACTTGATAGCATTGTTCTTTGGTCACACACAGTTCATCCTAATTTAAACAAGTAATTGGCATGATCTGTGTTAACTGATTGGCTTTATCCGAAGGAAAGACAAACCCCATATCTTTATGTCAGGAGGTAGTTTTGCAACTTGGAGCAAGGTGCCCACTGCAGCCAGGCTCCTGCCCTCCTGCAGAGACTGGAGATGGAAGCACTCTCTCCTTTTGCCTTCAATGTTTACATTTCCTACAGAAAAGCATTCCTGGGTCTTGAAGATGACAAAAGGCCAACCTGGTTTTCAAAAGGACATACTGCATATATGTTTCCGAGGGGAAAAATACTGACAACTTCAAGTTCCCTAAAGTAAATGCTCTATGGGAAAGGGAGGAGAGAACGATCTTTGCCCATTTCTAACAGGAAGAATTATTATTTTTAATTGTATTGCTTCTTACAGCAGCTACCACTCTTAAATGGGAATTCTTTTAAAGACTGATGATACTGAGGCATCATCAGATAAAGGCTTTTGGGTTCTCTTTGCACTTGTATCAGTGGCTTTAATATATACAAATTTTCTCACTCACTTCCACTATGACTCAGGGTCTATGTTTATAGGACAAGTGAGTATGATTATCAGCAGTCATCAGTTTGTAATGCTACACATAGCACTCAGGGGAACAATTGCATTTATAAACTTGCTTCCTAATTCTGTCATAACACCATAGAAATAGAAGTATACATTACTGATGTTCAGTTATACATAGAAATGCATATTACTGATGTTCATTTAGCTCTTGACTTTTAGTCACCAGTTTTGAACTTTAAGCTGAACCAAGAAATGTGTATTCAGTATTGGAAACCACAAATGTTTGCTAGGAGATTCTGTTCATAAAGGGGCACTCACACTGGTATTTTACTCCAAGGGTGCTCAATATGGACATACCCAGGGCCCTCTGGACTCTTTTTTGGTGGTTATGCTTGAATCGTTTGCCTTCTACGGAAGTGAGTTACTTGTGTAAGTGTTATTGCCAGTGTATTCCTTTGACATTCTGCGCATCGCTTTCTTGCTCCACTCCAATGTCTATCTCCTGAAAAAATGAGCAGTATGAACTGGTTGGGCCAGAGGGGACTGTTCCTGATTAGCAAGAGGCAGAGGGATAAGAAGGGGCCCCATTTGAATCAAGATGTTTACTCTTTAATGGTCGGTTCCCAAGGAGTTGAAGAGATAGTTCTTGGGCTTCAGTCAAAGAAAAGAATAACACAGCTGCCCTCAGCAAGGGGGAATTCCAGCATAATGGATTGGCAATGGAAACAGTTTAAACCAATATAAATATAATAGCCACCCACTGAGAGGCAATTTACACGCACCAGGCCAGCATTACAGTGGTGTGCTTGGCCAGTGTAATACACACAAGAGTATTTATTGGTCTGGATACAAGGCAACTGGGGTGGGGGGGCAAACGGAGAGTGAGGGGGCTAGATTAGTCCAAGTGGCATACTGAACCTCAAACTCCTGCTTCAGGGGCACGTCTGCTTTTTGTGCCACCTAGGGAAGGACAGCCCTCCTGTCTCCCTCTTTGAGAAGCACCTTTCTTTTTTTTTTAATGCCAAGCTGGCCTTGGTTCCACTTCTGGTGTGCTCCAACACAGCTAAAAGGCTCCGGATCTTTTACCCTCCCACCCTGCTTCAGTGAAAATATGGGGTTAAATTAGAGCTGGTCAAGAAGAGCAACAGGACCTGGGCTCCGGAGCTGGGCTCTCTGGGTACCTTCCAAGCATTCCTAGGGTGGCTGCATGACCCTGGGCAAATTCCTTAACCTCTCTAACACTTATGTGAATTGTCTGTAAAACAGGGGTGATGACAATGTTTTCCCCTTCTACTTCTTGTGAGTATTCAAGGAGATATCTGAGTGAAAGCACTTTCTTTATTCCAAGCCCAGGATGAGTACTCCTTAACTGTTAGCCATCATCACCAGGGATTTCTGTGTTCTCTTTCTGCTCCTAATGTCTGTGATTTTTATAATGTTCTGTCATTTCAATTTGTAGTCAGGTTTTACCATTGAAGGGAATTTGTTCTACTTGGTAATTATATTTTCTGGCCTTATATTTCTGGAAAGAAAATGTAATTTTATACTTTTAATTCTAAACCCATTAAGCATTGATTCTGAAAAGCTCCTCCTTTCCCATCGTGAATTCCATCAAATTTGCAGATGTGAAGAGGCCCCTGGACTTCAGGAGCTGCCTGGACTGCAGTTATGTTTGCTCATAAGCAAGGGTGTAGATCTTAAAAGTTGCAAAATGTTCACCAGGACCATTCTGTGCGTGAATCTACATGAACTGGGAGCTGGAAGAGAAATATATCTCATTAAATCTAAGAATTTCTTTGCCTAACCTACTACTCAGTCAGTGAATGACTCAAGAGAAATCAGTATGAAGTATTTTTATAGTTGTCATCAGTGTCACAGTGGATGGGGGAAAACGAGAAGGTGGACATAGGAAACCTGATCTCATACATCAAAGAGAAGCATGAACATGATTTATGTTTTGCTTCCCAGAATGAAATGAGATAGAGATGTGTTGCTGTCTGTAGCACAGAACATGCTAAAAATGCAAAGGGTATATATTTTTTAAAAAGATGTAGGCTCCCTGTATATTCCAGAAAATGAAAAAAGCTTATTTTATTCCATTATCATTAAAGTTAAAATGATCTTTTAAAAACATTATTATTATATTCAAAATTAAATATTGCCAACATGAAATCTCTACAGCACATACTTCTAGGGTCTCTTTAATACAGATTTTCATTTTTGTAAACAAAGTGAGGTAAGACAGAGCTCAGTATAGGATAGTCTTAGAAAAGCAATTTGGGGTGTGATGTTAGCCTTTTAGTGACTAGAGCATAAACAATGCTATTCCTTCACCTGTGTTACTCAAACATTTTTGTGGTGCCTGATGAGTACCTCAGAACTCTGATCATCTTCAACACCTTTTTGGGGAGAGTGACTGGTTAATTTTAAATAAACTTCCTCCATGTCATTTATTCTCAATGTTTGCATGGACATGTCATGCAACTAGGAAGGATATTATAATACATTTCAATTCCCCTTTTACTCGTGTGAATTAATTTTACATTAATGAGAATTTGCTACTAAAGAACATTTGTCATTCTGTGAGTGGTAATCACTGTCTGTTTTTAAGGGATGGCCCCTCATCCATCTGTACACGATGCACCTCATATTTTTGAAAATAAGGACATGGAAGAAATGTTCTGATGCTATACACTACCCGTGGAGACATTTTATTTAAAAATTATAAAACCCAAAGACACACTATGTATATTTATGTATGTGTTGTGGGTATTCATTTAACAGCTGTTTGTATAAAGTGTTTCTTTGTAAGACTCGATTAAGCAATTGGAAGCACCAGGGAAACAATTCACCTTTTCTGCACAAAAAATCTCAGCAGCACAGTGAAGTTCTTTGTTGAGAAGTCATAGTGTGATTCCCCACAGGGCTCACATGCGTATTTGTGGGACAGACACTGGGCTAACTTTTTATTTCAGCACCACGATCAGAGAAAAGATTCTTCTCTGAAAATATGTGTGTGCGCCTGGGGACAGGGGTGGGGGAAGAGGTGGAATGTCAAACCCTGATGATTAGAGCTCTTTGTCCTGCAAAAACAATGAGCTGATGAAGTTAAAAACTTTTCCATAAAGGTGCTTTTACTTTCATTTGACTGTATAGTCTAAATACAATCCTTAATGATATTTAATTCAGTCAAATTATGTGAAAATGTTTATAGGACACAATTACACAGTAACTTACTTTCAAGTGACTCAGTTTAGAAGATTATAACCTTTCTAAACATTTGTAATATTTTGGGAAACTGAGTCACTAAAATAAAGGCTCAGTTAGAAAAGAAATCCCTAACTGGCCAAATTATTAATTACGATAACACTGTCACTAATTTGGAGAGAATATCAGCAGGTTTGCTTGTAGTTTTAGCTTCTACAGATAAATTCCGGCCTAATTTTTTTACATGTTATAGTTTCCACACTATCTTCTAAATTTCACGTTCTCTTACTTAAGGGGATGTTTGTTTAGGTCCAGAATCTGTAAAACATCACTAGTCCTGTTTCAATACATTATAAAAATCTAGGTTAGGACACTATTTCATGCATTGTCACTCAGAATCTTCTTGGAGACATTTGGAGAGAAGTGTAGTCTTTATTTTAAAGCCGGTGTGATCTGAGCTATAGAAATAAAGAGGTTAAAAGTGGTCCAGATGTGATATGACTATGCTATTTACCATCATCTTGGTAACTGACAAATGATTGGCAGCAACTTGACAATGACATGATTTCCCTAATGTGTTGATAAGGGGTAATTCTGAATAAAAAAGACTTTCTGGGTTTGTGATGCCTGTATGATAGAGCTAATAATAATAAAGAAACCTGTTAGTGCAACTTTCATTGAAAGAAAATTTACAAAATAAATGGGATGAAGAATCATTGTCTTGGAAGATATTGTTTTAAATTATTTTATTTCTTTTACTCTGCATTTTTTACAACCTACTCTTTAACTTAAAATAATTTTAGGGCCAAAAAAGTACAATTAAAAATGTGAGACAATCAAAAATTTTTCAAAGGATCAGAAAGACCAAGTAGATGTCAACGGGTATAAGTGAATTACTGTTGCTGGGCCCTCAAAATGGCTCTAAGTATTTTTCTAGCAGGAAAGGCATAAAGATTAAATACACTGGTTGATACATTTCTTTTTTCTTGCCTGATGAAAGAAAATAAACACATTCCTCTGTAGAAACAAAATCTTTCTTGGGATCAAATTTTCAGAGAAATTTATCCTATGGTTCCTTATCTAAGTGGGTCTGAATAACATAATAGACAATGTGGGCAAGAAACAAAAATACTGTTCAAATGGACAGTTCTGCTATTGATTCACTTTACAAGCTGAGAACATAACATTAAATTGTACTCGGTGAAGCCCTTTCTGCAGGGAATAAGAGGCAATGGCCAAGGTATTCCACTTTCTAATGATTAAACTTGATGGTGAGGATAGCACCTGGAGAATATAGAGGGGACAGTTAACATGCCCATTATACTGCCTCCAACATCACAGGTCTTACGAGAGGCTTTGGTCTGTGCTGGGTGGCTGTTACTCATGACTGAATTATCACAGGTTCCTGCAGTGCAGGCAGGTCTATGTTGTGTGCTAAACTGAAAAACTTATGTAGTTAAGAAGGAAAAGTGGTTCCTCAATTGAGAAAGTTTAAGAGAGAAACTTACATCCTTGCCCAGACTGCAGGTCAACTTGATCATCTTCAGTTGTGGGAACAGGGTTACCTAAAAGTGGTGCCCATCTTTTTCAGAAAGAGAAGTGTTTTATCTTGTAAAGCTTTTCCAACAACAATTGGCCAAATCTCTGTGTTGAGGACTGCATTGTAGAGACAAGATGGCTTCAGGATGAAACATATTTATGGTGAGTGTTATCAAAGACTTCTAGTCTATTGTGGGTGAAAAGTCTTTTGATAGTCCCTCTGTGATGTTGAATAGTAAGTAAATTATTGATATAAGTGGCAGAGGATGTGAAACTAACTTTACATTTTATACTACTGATGCTGAGTGTTGAAGTACAGTGGATGAAGAGACAATGTCTTGGAAATCAGAGGAATTTTGAATCCCGGCTCTTCCTCCATCTTCTTTTCTGATTGTATACAGTTTTATCATTCTAAACTTCCACTTTTTTAATGAAAAAATGTACACGGTTGTAGGCTGAAATTTATTTATTTATTTATTTATTTTTAAAGATTTAATTTATTTATTTTTAGAGAGGGAAGGGAGGGAGAAAGAGAGAGAGAAACATCAATGTGAGGTTGCTGGGGGCCGTGGCCTGCAACCCAAGAATGTGCCCTGATTGGGAATCGAACCTGCAATGCTTTGGTTCGCATCCCGCACTCAATCCACTGAGCTACACCAGCCAGGGTGAAATTTAAAGTGAAAATATGTGTACAGAGATTATCCATAGCCAAGAGTTATTATTTCCTAACCCCTCATCTCATTTGACAGGTACCGGTAACTTACTTTTCAAGACCAAGACAATAAGGCTGAGAAAAGAAAGCATCAAGACAGCTGGTTACACAGCTTACCATTGAACATGACTATTTCCCCTCCTTACTCTATCATTTCAGAGCACCAGTTGTGTACTGGAAATAGTCACACAAACGCTTGAGTCTTTTTTTTTAATCCTATGGTACATGCTAAAATCCTATACCAATGTTTCTCAAAGTTTGGATCCTAAATCAACTACCTCAGAAGCACTGAGGGAGTCCATCAATACCTGATACATCTTTTCACTAACTCAGACCTACTGATTTTAAACTTTTGGTTCCCAGGAATCTGAATCCTTAAACAAGTGCCCTTCAGCTTAAGAATATCTGTAGTTAGCTAAGAAATGTCTTAATTGCAACTCCTGGGAGTAAACTCTATAGGGCAATACCATTAATAACCCTAATCTCCTCCCCTCCATGGCCACAAAAACCTACATCCTGTAATTGCAGTGGGTAGCATCATCAGGAGACAGGTCATCTGTAGATGTCATCTTTAAACTCCACATGGAAGATTGTGTTTTCTAAACTTTTGTACCAATATATCACATCCACACACGCTTTTACAACATGATATTGACCTTTCTACACCAAGAGATGAGATCTGTGTGCATTCCCCCTTGAGTCTGCTACTACAGCAGAAATGACTCTACATGCCTTCTAAGGCTATTGTAAAGGGCGATGCCATTTCCTCTTCTTCCTCGTGGGATGCCTGTCCTTAGACCATAGCCCCATGCTGCTTGGAAAGCCTCCTATAGGTGCTCTGACCACAGCCCCAGGGAAAGTTCCAGTTTATCAGGTTCCATTTATTTCCAATTCCCACATCTTCAAGCCAACCCAGCTTATGCTAAGTGAGGAAGAGTGTGTGAGAAAAATAAATCCAATATTTGTGAATGAAATAAGTATTGCCATTGTTTTAAGCCACTGATCAGTTTGGGGGAAGTGCATTATGCATCAATAGATAAAAGGAATGCCCAAAGTGTAGGTGATTGTTTTTATGAGTCCTAATTGGTGATATTTTCTTCATTTTGTCCACTTCTGGTATATTTGGATCTGTGGTCAATTCATTCAATCAGAATGTGAAATTTCTCTTGTAAGTTTGGGACTTCATAAAGGCTAAATTGGGCAAATAATATTATGTGGTTCCTCTATAATCAAATAAGACGGTGACTAACTGTATATTCCACTCATAGAAAGAAACTATTAAACTGTGTAAAATAAAAGGGAGTATAGGATTGAATCTCACTGGTCAAGTATTAGGTAACTACATTAAAGAGTTTTGAAAGGTAATATCTAAGTGTATGAGAGAAAAATTGAAGATAAATTGGTGAGAACCATGTTGCCCAAGTGAAGCTAAACCCAGGTGCATTTGAAAGTCTCTTTTTAAGCCTCTCTAAAATAGCAATGCATTATTCTAAGGCCTGGGAAAATCCACACTGGGTCTGATATTTCCTGCCCTTAGGACCTTACATTTCAATGGAGGAGATAATAGGCAAATGCATACATATTTCTTTTAAAATTTTTTTTATTGTTCAATTACAGTTGTCCCCATTCCCCCCATTACTGTCCCCTGCCCTACCCACCCTCACTTCCCATATTCAATCTCCCCATTGTCTTTGTCCATGGGTCTTTTATACATGTTCCTTGACTTTGCCCTTCCCCTTCTTTCCCCTATTGCCCCCCTCCTCCCTCCCCTCTGGTCATTGTCAGTTTGTTCTTTATTTCCATGCTTCTTGTTCTATTTTGCTCACTTGTTTGTTTTGCTGATTAGGTTCCACTTGCAGGTGACATCATATGGTATTTGTCTTTTACAATCTGGCTTATTTCATGTAGCATAATGCTCTCCAGTTCCATCTATGCTGTCTAAAAGGATAGGAGCTCATTCTTTCTTTCTGCGGAATAATAGTGCATTGTGTGAATGTACCACAGTTTTTTGATACACTCATTTACTGATGGGTACATCTAATTAAAAATCTTCCACATGGCTAAAGAAAACATATGCAAAATGAGAAAGGAGCCAACCATATGGGAGAATATATTTGCCAATGATACCCCAGGGAAGGGTTTGATCTCCAAAATATGTAAAGAACTCACATGACTCCACACCAGGAAGGCAAACAATCCAATTAAAAAATGGGCAAAGGACCTGAACAGACATTTCTCCACAGAGGACATGCAGAAGGCCCATAGACATATGAAAGGATGCTCAGCATCACCAGCTATCAGAGAGATGCAAATGAGATGAGATATCACTTCACACTGGTCAGAATGGCCATCATAAACAAACCAATAAGCAACAAGTGCTGGCAAGGTATGGAAAGGGGGAACCCTAGTACACCACTGGTGGGAATGCAGACTGGTGCAGCCATTGTAAAGAATAGTGTGGAATACCACAAAAAACTAAAAATGGAACTGCCTTTTGATCTGGCAATTCCACTGCTGGGATTATACCCTAAGAATCCTGAAACGCCAATTCAAAAGGCTCTATGAACCCCAATGTTCATATCAGCAAAATTTACAGTAGCTAAGTACTGGAAAGAGTCTAAGTGCATACATATTTCTATAAGAGTTTATGTTTAAGGAGGTCATAATATAGGTATGAGAATAAGGAAGAAAAATTCATGCCAACAGTGCAGATCAGGACCACAAAGTCTGGATGAGATTTGACAAAAAGATATTTTGTGATGAGGAAAAGATAAGTCATTGAAAGTTGTTTAAAACTGGGGAATGGATAGGCTAGGAAAGGCTAAAGTATGCAAGTCATGCTTAAGAAACATGTTTTTCATATGACTTAGAATGGGTTGGTCAGTTAATGGAGGATAGAGCTGTAAAAAGAAATCAAAGTCTTTCCTGATTTAAACAAATTGGCTTTGTTTTTCATGGGAAACCCAAATGTTTTAGAAGGTAGGGAAAGGAAATAAAATTTGTTTTAATGATGATAATCAAGCTAGTAGCACAAAATATAAATTAGTGACTTTGGAGACAGGAAAACCTTAAGAAACTCTGGCAATGGTTAAGTCAATAGAAGACTAAATTAGATAAATGGCCAGTAGAAGAATGAAAAGAATTAAATAGTGGCCAGAAGGGGAATGCAAAGAATAAAATAGATATAAAAGGTACTAAGGAGGTAGCTTTGACAGGGTCTGATGACTGATGGTCAGTCAGGGTTCAGTTTGTGGAAAGAAAGGGAATGGAAGGATGATAGTGACACCATTAACCAAAAATAGCTATTGACTGAGTGTCTTTGTTTGTTTGTGGATGTGGGTGAATAGGCTGTGTGTTTATCTCCCTGACCAGCTTGTGAGATCTTTGAAGACAGCATCCCTCAGTGCTTAGTATGTTATCATACACAATGTTCAGTATATAACTGCTGACTTTAATTTAAATGATGAAGAAGGGGAAGGAAGAATGAATGACCCTAACTTATGAAAAGACAGAAATATATCAGAAGTGTTACTTGCTAGAAATTTTACACATATGTGAGAGTTAATTTTTCCAAGAATGCTACGTAGTTAAGAATAATTATCTCTATTTTATAGATGATGAAACTAAAGTGCAAGCTGGCTATGTATAGTAATATGTCTAATAAGTAGGTAGTAATTAATTGGCAGAGTTGGCAATGGCATCCCTGTGCATCAGACTGAATAGATTATGTCTTTTCTCCCCTAGCATTTATACCTTTCTGCAAAATGATCCATCTCTGGTGATGTTCCAACACCTGTTCCTTGCAGGCCAGTGCACACACAAACTGAATGTTAAAGATGAAGAGTAACTTGGATTTAGCATCATTACTGTCTCTCTGATTATTAAATTACCTATTATGCTCCCTTTTGGTGGGTGGCACTGGGGCAATTAGAGCATTTTGTAGATTACAAATAGCTTCCATGTGCTTTTGTTCACAACCAATCCTGTCAAAGATTTCACTATCCCTCTGAGAATTCTTGAACAACAGAGGACATACCAAATACTACAACATTGTAGGAGACCATTCTGTGTGGCATGGGTCCAGCTCCCAGTGGAAAGCAAGGTCCAATGCACAGGACCCACACCCACAGATAGGTTCCCCCATGGGGAATCAGGCCTATATTGTACCTAGACTGCTATGAGACTTGCTTTTGCTAAAACTCCCTCACCCTGAATTGAGACAGTAAACATTTACTGCAAAGTAATTTTCTAAAATCCATGCTAAACCTTCAAAGGATGAGTGTAACCAGTTCAACCACTTTTCCCTCTGCATTTGCAATTATCCTTCTTCTGTGATGTGATTAGTGGCATTATCTCCTTTGTTTTCTGTAAAAAGTAACCACCTAAAGCGAACCTGTGTGTAGTAAATGAGGACCATCATGTAATGTGCAGAGAAACCCAATAATGGCCTGTCACAGCAAGGGTTGAGGCTTTTTCTCCCCTTGAGAGAAAAGCCATGCTGTCCGTTTTCCTCTACAGGACTCGGTAGTTCATGTGAATTTCTCGTGCCTCATTCACAATGTGGCAGACCCCATGAACCTGGGTCCGCATCACAACATATATTAACCTAATATTTGAAAAAGTCAGCACTCTCCAAGAGAACATGCTACTTAATAAATTAGATGAGGGGAAGTTCCAGTCAGGATGGTGGCATAGGTAAACACAGCTCACCACATCAAAATTACAACTAAAATATAGAACAACCAAACTCAGAACTGTCAGAAATTGAGTTGAATGGAAGTCTGATAACTATGGAATTAAAGCAATCCCATCCCATCCAAACTGGTAGGAGGGGAGGAGATGTGGGAAGAGCTGGTCCCACACCCACATGTGGTGGATGAAAATTTAGGAGGGATATCTTAAGAGTGAGGAGTCCCAGGCCCATATGAGGCACCCCAGCCTAGGCTTCCAGTGCCAGGAAGATAAATCCCCATAACTTCTGGCTGCAAAAATCAGTGGGGATTGAATTAGTAGAAGAAATTTCTGGAGTTCCAGGCAGTTTCAAGAACCTATACACAGACTTACTCAGAGTCACTCCCTTGGAGCTCCAGCCCCAGGGTAGCAGCTTGAAAGGCACCAATGGCATGCAGGGAGAAACTAAAGTGTCTGACATCAAGGTAAGAGCCAGGGAACAGGTTTCTCCCAAACAGAAGACGGGCAGAGGTCATTACCTCTTTTCTGAACCCTTCCCCCATAGAGCCACATAGCTGGCAGGTGGGTGCCATATCTGAGACTCCATCAACCTGGCTAACACTGTTTGCCCTGCCCTGGAGATCCCTAGAAACTCCATCTCATCCAACTTATGGACCCACCCAAGCTGCTTTTTCAAGTGAATGGTTGGTCTTGGCTCATGCTTCAGAACTTCTTAAACTCTCTCAAACAAATAAGAGTTGGCTTCAGTGAGCCCCCAACCCCTGCACCTCTTGCTAATGGCCCCAGGCCCGGCACTAGCAGCAACAAGCCTAGATTCACAGCTTGGCCTCTCCTGGGAATCTCCAAGCCCAGCACAAGTAGCAGCCATCTCAGATTGTTTTATAGTTCAGGCAGGGTGGCTCTGGGCAAAACACAGGTTGGGGCTGACTTTGTCTGCACCACCCAGGAAACCCCAGAGCCTCTGGACAGCTATAGGCCATGTAGGAGCACCACCACCCTGCCCACCCTGCCCCTGCTGCCAAAATGAGGAATCAAAGAAACATGGTCCAAATGAAAGAACAGATCAAAACTCCAGCATAAAAGAACTGAACTAAATGGAGATAAGCAATCTATCAGATGTTCAAAACACTGAGTTCACAGAGTTCCAAACACTGGTTATAAAGATACTCCAGGAACTTAGTGAGGGCCTCAACAGCATAAAAAGAACCAGTCAGAAATGAAGAATACACTAATTGAAACAAAAAACAGTTCACAGGGAAAAAAGAGTGGTGTGGATGAAGCTGACAATCAAATCAATGATTTGAAAAATAAGGAAGCAAAAAACAACCAATCAGAATGAGAAAGGAAAAGAATAAAAAAAAACAAGGACAGTGTAAGCTGCCTCTGGGACAACTTTAAGCATTCCGATGTTCATATCATAGGGTGCCAGAAGAAGAGAAAGAGCAAGAAATTGGAAATCTATTTGAAAAAATCATGAAAAAAAAAAAAAAAACTTCCCTAATTTGATAAAGGAAATAGACACGCAAGTCCAGGAGGCACAGAGAGTCCCAAACAAGATGGATACAAAGAGTCCTGCACCAAGACATATCATAATTAAAATGCCAAAGGTTGAAGATAAAGAAAGAATCTTAAAAGCAGCAAGAGAAAAGCAGTTAGTAACCTACAGGGGAGTTCCCATAAGACTGTCAACTGATTTCTCAAAAGAAACTTTGCAGGCTGAAAGGGATTGGCAAAAAATATTGAAAGTCATGGAAAGCAGGGACTGACAGCCAAGATTGCTCTACACAGCATAGATATTTAGAATTGAACGGCAGATATTTATTCTATTATAGAGCTTTCCAGACTAGAAAAAAACTAAAGGAGTTCATCATCACCAAACTGTTATTATATGAAATGTTAAAGGGAATTATATAAGAAAAAGAAGAAGATCAAAAGTATGAACAATAAAATGATAATAGATACATATCTATCAACAATTGAATCTAAAAATACAAACTAAGCAAACAAGAAGGACAGAGACAGAATCATGTGTATGGAAAGCATTTTGATGGTTGCCAGGTTGGAAGGGGTGATGAGGGAATGGTTGAAGAGGTTAAGAAATTAAAAATACAAATAGGTAGTTACAGAATAACCATGGGGCTGTAATGGTATAGGAAATGGAGTAGCCAAAGAACCTATATGTATGACCCATGAACATAAATAATGGTGTGGGGATTGCCTGAAGGAGTGGGGGTGCTGGTGGAGGGGTGCAAAGGGGGCGAATTGGGAAACTTTAACAGTATAATCAATAAGTATAATTTAAAAATATAAAAAATAAATTAGCTGAATGTTTTGCACAATAAAGGGACCACAATTGTATTTACTTGAAAATATGCAAAAAGAAAAATAAAAAAACTAAAAATATATGGCTTGGGTGCTTAGAATGAGAAATATTTCTGTTCTCTCATAGTGTACATACCTCCAAATATGCTGGTATATATTTTGTGGACAGACAATTGGAAGTCAGGGTTAGAAAGAAGTGGCAAAAACGAAACAAAATTGAAATAGACCACCAAAGAGTAGTGCTATTCATTGTAGAAGATAATGCTACAGTTGCTCTCTTTAAAAAGACATTTGATGATTTTTTTACATGTAGATTTTGTATAAAAGATGCATGTTTCTGGAACGCTTCTGTGTCCTATTCTAGTGGATGTTATTATCTTTTTTTTTAAAGATTTTATTTATTTGTTTTTTTAGAGAGGGAAGGGAGGGAGAGAGAGAGGGAGAGAGAGAGGGGGAGAGAGAGAGAGAGAGAGAGAGAGAGAGAGAGGGAGACATCAATGTGTGGTTGCTGGGGGTTCGGGCCTGCAACCCAGGAATGTACCCTGGCTGGGTATCGAACCTGGGACACTTTGGTTCCCAGCCTGCGCTCAATCCACTGAGTAGTGGATGTTATTATATTTATGGCTTTCTCAGATCAGAAATATTACAGGGGGCATTATAGACTGTTCATTTGTTTAATTAAAGACATACATATGCCTGGCAGGTAGACTTCAACATATTCTAAATAGACCTAGAATCCCAGGTATGTAACACCCTCTGGGTAAAATCAAACAAACTGTGTGCGAGGAAATGGGGCATAAAAATTCAATATTGCTGTCTAATATTGCTCTAATATTGCTCAATGTTTCCTTATTGAAACATTGATAATATCAGATCATAATGACTATACATCAAATATGTTTTCCACTGTGAGATATATATATATGTACATGTGTATGTGTATGTGTATATAGATAGATAAATCCCTAAAAGTCTAAAATCTTTGTCACTAGCTCATAAGATTTACCTTATTTATGGATAGGTTTATATGATTTTTTGAAAAAATATAACTATTGCTCTTATAACAACTACCAGATTATCACAATTTAGAACATACCATGACAAATACTACTCTGAAAATATATATTGAGCACATGAACATTTAGAGATGGTTCAGTGTAATGTAGTAAATCGTTATGTCATGGTGTTTCAAAACTTTCATACTTTCTGAGTCTGATTCTTCAGACTTAAGGAATACTAGTGCTTTTTTTGTTTTTATTACTTTTAAGGAGTGACTATTATATTACAACAAATAGGTAAAGCTATTTGAAGCCTTAGGAGGAAGGGAGGACTATAAATGGTTAATGCTTTTTTAAGGAAAAGGTTGTTCTTGGTTTGAACAAGCAAGTTATTGATGGCTACTTATTATCTGGGGAAAACCTGAAATTTTTATTAGCATTTGTTTGGTAATGTATAACTTTACATTGTTATCAACACAATAACTATGATTTGTTGCACTTTATGTATATGACACTTCATGTATGTCATAGGGTTTCCTCACAATTACCCTCTGGAGTGGGCAGAAGGGGAGGAAACTGACATCAAAAGAGTCCACTTTCTGGCCTGAGGTCACACACATCTAAGAATCCGAGTTGAAATGGGAGTCCAGAATGTCAATTCCACTCTTCTAGGTTGCTTTACACGGTATTAGTTTGTTTGTTTTTTTAAGTATATAAATTGTTGGTCTTTCTACAAGTTAATACAATCTGTTGGCTTTAAGTCTACAATGATTTTTTTAGGAGGCTGATGCTTCACAACACTTTTTATGGTGTGTTTTCTTGTTTCAGGCATTTTAATTACAGATCACATTACTTTTGAATCCAAAAAGGATTTACATAAAAGGAAGTATAAACTAAGACACTATCTTTTCAGAAGGACATAAAGCTTGTCATTTATCCAAGCACTATATTTCACTGCTTTAGGAAATATTAAAATTCTTAAGGGGATATTTTCACTGACTTTGGAGTGCATAAGAAAAATAGTATCTCACACAAAATCTGAAATTTACATAGGTGAAATTTAATTGTTACTAAAAAATGGAAGTTAATAGCTTCTTCAATTTTATCAAATTTTACCATTTTGAGGATTTTAGGTCTTTTTTTTTAACAAAAGTATATGTATGAAGACATTTAATACTCCAGGAAGATAAATTGATATAATGACAAAGTATTAGTAACTTTTCTATCAGTTGTTTTTTTCTGTAATATAAATCTAAATCATAAATTCTTTAATACACTCATAGTAAGCTTTGAGATACAGTTATTTTCCAGTGATTTTGATCTATGAAGTTAGTCATAATATACACAGGGGTACCTTGGAACTTGTTGTTAATTCATTCTGACCAGTGGTGGAAAAGTGACGATTGATGAGGCATTTTCTCTTGCAGGGTGGCATTATGACTCATACAAGCTCCAGCAAGTGCTGTGAGTGCTGAGTGCTGAAACATTTTTTTGTCATTAAAATGCGATGAGTACCAGGTTTGACGAGTTCGGAAGCCAACGGGTACAGACGTATGGTTATACTTTAAAGTTTTAAATATCAATTAAAGAAAATGTTGAAGACAGATGAAAGGAAAAGGAAAAATAATGTATGTATATACATATATATTCACAATGTATAAGTAATATTATATTTAATATACAAAGTTAATATTGGTATTATATATCCAATATATAATATACAGAATGTACTATATATTGAAATACATGTAATATATATTTGTGAATTTTTGTACTATATTAGTGTGCATATGTATAAATAAATATATAGAAGAAAATGACAATGGGTTTGGGAGACAAATCAAATGACTAGTGTCAGAATACTTCAATTCATTTAACTTGTATATAAAAATATACCAGTAAATTTGGGGTAAGGCAGTTTGCTTAGGTACCATGTGGATTTTGAAGCCACACTGACCTGGATGTTTCCCCAAAATCTACATTTTAACATCTCTGTCACCTTGGGATAGATGCTTGATCCTTGATGCTTGGATTCTTCATTGTAGAAAGGAGTTAAGACTGATACCTCACAGGATTGCCCTGCAAATTAAAAATAAACTAGTTAATATAAAATATTTGGCAGAGCAGCTAGCACATAGTAAGTAGCCAGTTAATGCTAGTTATATTTTACTTACATAAAATGCCTTTTTAGTTTTAATCCAATGTTTTTTGATTGGGATACAATTTTTAGATCACTTTTGTTGATCAATAATGGGAAGAACCTTATGAATAATTCAGTACAAATATCACCATCATGGTGAAATAAAATTTGGAGAAATTGGGGCAGCCCTTTGTGGAGTGATGGGATAGGTTAGTGGTAAAACCAGCTTGGAGAACCCACTTTCCTGATGCTGATTCCAGTGGGACACCCTTTCCCCTTAGGGTTTGGTGGGACAAGTGATATTTCCCTTAGTTCAGAGCCAGCTGAGACACAGGAGACAGAATGATGGAGAATGAACTGAGGTTGATTTGCTCCCCCAGTCAGATCCAGGACAAGAGACCTCCTGCGGGGGCATTGTCTTCTTGTGATCCTGAGGTAGAGGGGACAGGAGAGGCAGTCTGCCAGGATGGGTTTCTAGAAAGGGGAAAAAAAGGAAGAAAACAACTTTGATGAGCCCATGCTGAGTAGACTCAATTTCACCCAGATTTACCAGCCTTACTCAGGAAACAGAAAGAAAAGAGAGAAGAAAGACATTATGATACACTAAAAATAAAGCCGAGGAATTAAATTTTACTACATTTTCATATATAATGATTACACAAAAGCACCCATATTTTCTTAGTTTTCTTGCAATTACTCCTTCCATTGCATTTTACATGTCCTTTATAGCCATAATCCAAATTCTGTGAATATGAAACTACCTACTTTTTCTCTAAACTTCATTGTATTCAAGGAGATATGCCTAGCTTCATCTTTTGTTTCTCATCGCCACACTCTTCTCTGAAAAGGCCACATTTAAAAATTGATCTTAATGGCTTTTCTTCAACTTTTTCTCTTATGAGGTTTATCAAACCTTTTTTGAAATATAAGTTGGTATACTTCATGAATTCAATAAAGTTCTCAAAGTAGCATTTATGGCAGAAAAACTGTGTGTTCTACCTTGTTATTTTGATTAAGATTATATTTAAAAGAGGTTTAAAATAGAGACACGGAAAGCAAAATAAATCAATTTAGAATGAATGCCAAGTTTAATGAGTAGCATGACCTGCATGTACTTAACGGTAAGGAAATGAAATGTAATGCTAGAGAAGCTGGCCAATTTGAAACAATGAGGAAGAGATCTACTACAGGTATTTTATTTTGTGGATTAGCAAGATTGTGAAAAGCACAGGATATGAAATTAGGGATCTCAAATATCCTGCATTTGTTTTGAACGACTGTTTTTACTTATTTTTAGTAATTCACAGTGCATTGGTAAATGAATATAATACTCTTGGTAAAATTTGGGAAATTTTCTCAATTCTATTAGCTATCAGGTATTACATTTTTGCTGACAATAGGGTAAGATGACAAATTCTTTTTGTGAAAATTATGAATATTACCAGATTATTAGAAAGAGTTATTAAAGTTCTATGGCAGTTGTTATTTCTTCTTGATAATTTTCACATTAGAGGTTGTGTTTTTCACATAATAGTTAGCATTATAAGCAAATCAGCACTTTTCCCTGACTGTCCTGTTTATACTCAGCACCCCAGAATGAAAGCAATTTCAGTGCATTAAATTAATCTTTTTTTTTCACATATGGGATCTCGACTTGGTGAGTATTTTTGATTTGAATTCAGTGTGTCTGAAAAAAATCACTACATTTGAATTCAGTAATCAATTGGCAGAGCTGGTAATTGATTTTGTATTTAAAAAAACAATTGCCCCTCCCCCCAGACATTGTTACTTCCACCACATGACTCTACTTCTCCCCATTGCACAGAGATTTACTTCTCTCTCTGTCTCTGCTTCAAGGGCCACATGCCCTCCAGGTCTGATCGTCCTTGAGTCCCCAAGACTCCACACAGTGCCTGAGATGTGCGATTTGACCATTTATTTGCCAAATGAAAGGGCAGATTCAGGCCACCAAAATTTTGTGTGATTCACACACACAGAGTTCACTATGAAGCTGGACTTTTCATTTTGCATGTATTATTAGAACCGACTCTGCCTGCTTGTCTGACTCAGAGTTTGTGTTCTGTGAGGTTGTCCTGGGGAGCCCTGAGCCCCTCTGTGGGCACACGGCAGGCCCTGAAGCTGCCCGCAAAGGTGAATGTACAAGTCTTTGTGCGTGCAACTGTAAGGAAAAATAAAAGCAATTAAATCAGAGAAGGCATATTTTTCTCACCTCAGCATACATTTCCTTCCCTACACATACAAGTTAAAAGAGGATCAGTAAAGAGTTCTGAGCTTTGCCTTATAGGGATGAATCTGGAACAGGAGAGCAGAAGTGGGCAGACTGCAGGCCACGGACCAGATCCCGACCACTAGCTAGGGATGTTTTTTTTAATATTCTCTAGAAAACAGAAAAGAATATACCACAGAGACCACATATGGCCCACAATGCCTAAAATGTATACTATCTGGCCCTTTACTGAAAAAGTTTCTGGCACCTGGGCTAGAGAACAGTACATTTATATTTATACCCATCAATTAATTGAATGATGTCATCTAACAACCAATATAAAATAAATATTAATAATAGTATAGATTTTAGAATTTTATAAATAGTTATATTGTTTATCATGAAATCAATTACAATCCTAAGTATCTTTCATGTGTATTCTTCATTGAGTTTTCCTTTCTTGGTTTGGATTGGCCTTAGATTCTTAATTCTGGAAATATGAGTCATGGACCAGTATCAACACTGTGGCATTTTTCATTCCCATTTAAATCAATATTAGAAACAGTGTTTCTCTCTGACTTAACATTGTAAACAAGAAAAATGTTATTGCATGTATCATTTGTTTAACTTGATTTTTCTTTCTTTAAAAATCAATGTTTATCATAGAAAGATGTATTATACAAATCTTCTGAATGACATTAAAAACAAGAGGATATTAATAAAATTAATAAATGACAGAACAAAAGAAAGGGAGATGACAACATGTGATTGGTATTTTTGGTTTAATTTATAACTCATCTTATAATATGAAACTTTTATAGAGCATAAATTTATTTGGTTTCCTATAGATTTTCAGAATTGCTGAC
Source organism: Phyllostomus discolor (assembly GCF_004126475.2). Taxonomy (NCBI): domain Eukaryota; kingdom Metazoa; phylum Chordata; class Mammalia; order Chiroptera; family Phyllostomidae; genus Phyllostomus; species Phyllostomus discolor. The sequence continues at coordinate 152,627,524 of NC_040906.2, forward strand.
CAAATGTCTTTGGGCCCAAGAAAAGTTTCCAGGAAATATACTTTTCATCTTGTTAGGCTGATCCTACCATAACAATATATTTTGCTCTATGTATTTCCAGGGAAAATAAACGATAGGTTTGTAACTTCCAGACCTAGCTTAGGTCAGATTTAAAAGGTCGTTTAAATATTCAAATATTACTTAACATGTAATGATCAGAACAAGTGAAAACTGAGAGAGTTTGCATACATGATACATAGTGTTTCTTTATTGCAGAAGCTTTGTCACAAGCTATGGATGTTTAGCTCTTCAGGAGCTGGCAGGCCTGGACGTTTATAGAAAAGGGACAACAGCCAAGCCAGAAAGAGTTCTGGAAGCAGGCTTGCCTCAGGAGACCCATTGTTTAGTTAAGCAGGCTTTTCACAATCCTGGAGACCTTGTATTTGTATTACTAATAGCCCCTATGTTTAAGGGCATTGCCATTTTGGGTGGATTGAATGACAATTAAAGTTTTTCCCTATTTCAGCTGTACAAATTGACCCATAAGAAGTAAAGACCACACCTGTTTTTCTTACATATCAGTTTCAAAGTGTTTCTACAAGAATGATATTTAAAAGGCAAATGTGTGAGTGAAATAGGACATCTTACACAAGTGTTCTTAGCCCTGGGTCCTAACTCTGGCACTGGATAGCTACATACACACAGCAAGTTACTTAACTTTTCTTTTAGCATCAGTTTCCTTATCTTTGAAATTGTTATCCTAATACTTATTCACAGTGTATTAAGCAATTAAGATGAACATTTGAGGGTACACTATGGTCCAGGAACTCCTCCAGGCACCAAGCTATGGTGAGGACAGGACAGATCTGTGACCACGTGCAGCTGAGGTTGATGGGCTCAGCCCTTAATAAGCTAATGTGAAACCCAAGAAGCAGAGTAAGCCTTCATCGATTGTTAGACTTACAATGCTCTACCTCTCCCGCCTGGTGTCTCCTCTTTTAGATTGATATCCCCTTCATAGCAGGGTCTCTTATTTCATTGGTCTCACCTGATCTATAATAAGTAACTATTCCATTAAATAGTTTTCATCTTTATAGCTATATGGCAGCTTGATTGTGGCACATGATCATTCTTGATTTCCATCAGTCATTCCACTGTGTGTGCATGCACACACATGCACACAATTAACGGGGTGGGGGGCTCCCTTTGGAAACAGGGGAGGGTTGGGGAAATGCCAAGGATGGCCCGTGAATGGTAGCTGCACTGACAACCAGGGTGACAATGCAGCTACTACTAGTTTGCAGGGGATTTTGGGGGAAGCTTTTAAAAGTGAGTGATAATGCCACACTCTATTCTCCCGTCTTTCCTGGCCACTGGGGGCTGGAGTTCCTGGGACCGTGGTCTTGGTGACCAGGTGGCCCAGAAACGTTCCCAGTGCCCCTCCCCCAACATCCAGGACCTGCTTGGAGTACAGTGGGTGCTAGGCCGGTAAGAAGGGAAGGGAGGAGGCTCCAGCTGGTGGACCTTGGGAGCCACGCAGCCAGTGACAAGTTCCACGCCCCTTCCCAGGCCAGGAAGTCATGGGAAATCACCATGACAGCCACCAACCACCACTCACAAGCTCCTCTAGCTGGGGACCCTCAGTGGCACCTCCTGCTGCTGTAGCCATCTACCCACTACCTGCTACCCATGTTCTCCTCCAGCAGGTGTCCATCAGCAGCAGTTCCCGTTGTCACTGCTGCTCTGCCCTCTCCAGCCCGGGCAGGGCCTTGGACACACCACACCAATGTGCAGGATGAAACTTAGTGGACCAGACTGCCGACCCTGGAAGCTGGTGGTCACGCACCAAGCACCACGTTCCTCCCCACAGTGGGAAGCCCCCGCAGTGGCACTAAGGACTGGAGCTGTGCTGTACATGTCCTGCCCATCCAGGGACTCAGACGCACTGGAGGACAGCAGCCAGAGGAAGAGGACAGGGTGCAGTGAGTAGGACACCTGGACGCAAAGCCTGGGAAGGATGCCTAAACCCAGACAGCAGTGGAAAACCAGGCAAACCACCCACACCACCCACATTTCTTGGATGGTACCTTGGGTGGGAGAAGAGTTTCCTGGGCAACCTTGAACTGAGTTGGCAGAGGGTGGCAGGATGATTTTCTCTGGGTGTTTTAGAGGAATGGGCTTTGAGGCAGAAACCTGCCATTGTTTCAAACAAAACAAAATGATTCCTTTTCCTTTCTACTGAACTCTGTCTCCAGAGTTTTTGCCTATTGGCAGCAAGGGGCCTGACCCTACTGGTTGTTGGGTTACAATAAATACTATCTTTGGGATGGATCCAGAATAACTGTACCAGTTCCTGAGTTTTCAAGAGTAGAAGACAACATAACAACTTGTGGACCTTAGGTCAGATTTCAGTGGTATGAATAGTCACTGCTGTTTCTCATCTCTCCTGAAATTATTACTGATTGCTTTCATAATCCCAATGGAGAGTGCTTTTCTTCCCGTATCAAGAAGTGGTCAAAGCCCAGGTTCTCTCCTTACTCCCTCCCAGGCAGCCCTCCTACCACCCAGGCCTACTCTACTGAGACCAGCAATCTGCTACTTGGCACCCGAATTTTAAGGGCATGTTTTGTGCTACATCTCATGATTATTACAAACTTTGAACCAAAAATGTTTACTTCATCCTCAAATCCTATCTCCTCCCTGTGCTCTATATAAAATAATTTCATAACTATTCTTTTCTACTAAGTTAGAAAAAAACAGTTTTCTACTAATCTGGAAAGAAAACTACAAAACACAATACTTTTTTTCAACTAGTATTTTCATTCATTTCCCTCCCTGAAGGGAATGCTTGGAATAAACTTTAGTATAATTTCTTTAGAAACATACTATATTACTTTCTGCCTCTTCACTGATTAAAATACTCAATGAATTCCTGCTGCTTACAAGGTAAGAAATAATTTAAATTTCTTAGTGTGGATTCCATTGACTTTACATTGTACCTTCAATCTATACTTACAGTCTCATTTCAAATCACTCCCACCCAGTGATCTAACCACATCAAATCCTCAGACTCGTAATAGATAATTTCTTCTTGCTTTTTCTTAGTCTGGAATGCCTTCCCTCCTACCTCTCTGTACTTGATCAATTTCACTTTTCCCTTAGAATCCATCTCAGCATTTTCTTTGGCTCTCATATTTGCCTACAATAGTTTTGGCCAGAATTATTTTTACTCTTTTTTGTGCATGTGTATCTCTTCAGCTGTCAGTTTTCACACCACATTTATATTTATTTTGCTCATATTTCCTTGTGTGCTTGATTCATTCAAAAGCCCAATATTGAGCTTTCATCATTGTCTCTGAAGCTTAATGCATTGCCTATCACATTTTCAATCATTTTTGGGAGTTCTACTATGCTAGTAGGAAAATCTGTATAGAGTATTTTATTTGAAATATATAACATTTAGCATATCATGTTCACTTTAAATTCTCATCTTCACTTTGAATTGTACTTAGGCATTTCACTTTAATGACCTGGAGTCCTGAGTGCTTGCAGATTTTATTACACTGAAAAGGAGATATTTTCTAAGATTAGTCTTAGAGGTGCTGGAAAATGTGAAGGTGTGCTATGCAACCAAAATTTAATTAATTTTTGTAAAGTATTTGGGTTTTAGTCTAACTTTAATTCACCCATCACTTTTCATTCAAAACCTAAAAGGATATTAGCAGCTCAATCTCTGGGTATGCTTTCCTATAAAATACAGAGAGATAAGGCTCCTCAACACTTTACAACAGATGGCATAGAGAAAGCAGTTAAATTATGTTGATTGGATAACCTATTAATATTTTTCATCTTTCCTAAATTAAGGATAATGATCTTCACTACTAAAGGTAAAACAAATATGACAGAGGTATGAAGCCCTGCCCCCCAGTAGAAAGAGATAGTAAAGGAGTAATTACGTGCTTTCATTGAGTTATCTCCATATTTAAATAAACTAGATTCTACTTGTTAAACAAACCTTTAATGGACATTCAGTACATAGTAGACACTGAGCTAGATACAGATACCTAAAACCCAATAATGAGTGTTACTTACTTTCACAGATTTACCTTAACCCAGAATCCAGCCTCCTAACTCCTGTTCAAGAACTTCTCAATTATTCTAAATTTTATTATGGGTAATCAATAGTTTATGAGTTATTTTTTTTGTCCTAAATGTTTAAGCAATTCCTTGAATTTTAAGTCGTTGTAGTTTCTAAAACAATTTGTAGATATTATATCAAAGCCACTACTTATAACTTTGTAGAAATCATGGGGAAAAGGGTTTCCAGAAAATAAGATGTGATGAAGAAATACTTTAGAACAATGGATAAAATATGAATTCCAGAAAATACAGTCTATAAAAATTCATATTGATTTTTGTTAACATTCTAGAGTAGAAGATGAAGTTACAGGTTTGTTAGACCTTGGAATAACATACGTAGTGGGAGAGAGAAGATGGATCCATTAAGAACAAATCATATCATTCTAACCTTATTCTCATTTTGATTGTATATTAAAAGACATTCATATTCAGAAGCTGTTGATTAACAAAATGGTGCTAATTTGGAGAGAACTTACTGATGAGTCAGATGACCTTGGCTGCTCTTTTTTAAAAATGAAAAAAAATGTTAGGGGAACATTTTTTACAGAGTTCTGAAATGTTCAAGAGTTATTTAGAGAGTTTCAATTGAAAATAAATGCTACTTAAGGCTTTAAATATACTGAAGGAGAATATAGTGTGAAATCCCATATTTTAGATGATATGAAAATAGGAAATATGTCCAATGCAATGGATGATAAATTTAAGATATAAATTGATCCCAATAGACTAAAAAGACTCTATAAATGATATAAGGTTATACATTTAGGTTAAGAAATAAATTCTATGAGTCTCAAATGAGAGGAATTTGACAAAACATTAATTAAGGTGGAAATGACATGTTTTTCCTTGACTCCAGCAAAGTGACACAGCTGCTAGAAGTTTAACATGAAGTTATGGTGAAGGATGGGATCAAGGTCACATGAGGCAGTGGGTTGGCTAAACTTGCAGACCCAGTGAGATTCTAAAATATCATGTTCAGTTGTGTTAATCATATTCTAGAAAGGGCAATAATAGCTTTGAGTTTGTGGAGGATCTGTAAAGGAAAGACATAGTTTTCTGGTATAGAATGTTTTAAAGTAGATGATTATGAGTATGTCTAAATAACACAAGTATATAATTGTTAAAGAACACTGTAGAGTCATAAGGACAAAAGTCCAAATATTAATTTTTAAATAATATTGAACATAAACATTTAACCTGAGATCTGAAGTATAAAATTAGAATTTGAATGAATCAGGTAGGCTGCAATACTTAAAAAAAATATTTAAATCCTGCTCTTAAGACATGTGATTAGGTAAGGTCCCTAAATTAACATAGACTATTTTTCCTATTTGTTTGCTTCCTTGCTTTTCTTTGCTTAGTTACTGGTTTTAGTTTTTGCTTTTAATCTGGATATTTTTTTTCTTCATGCATTTCTAATTTAACTATACCAGAAAATAGATATATGCAACATTATTACTATTCTGGACAAACAGAAATTGCTCCCACAACTGCTACAGATAAATCAAGCAATATGCAGTCAAGTAAGCCTTTTATTGTCTTTATTATTTTGTTGCCATAGGCATTGAATGCTATCATGTAAGAGTCACAATTATAGCATGTAAAAAAAGATGTTTCCCTCTGAATGTTATATATAAAACTTTAAAGGTTAATTCTACCTACCTCTGTATACATGTATAAAAAGTATGTATATGTGAGGCCTGTCAAGAAAGTATCCAGCCATGCATATGAACAGTAGACATTTACTGAAGAAGATACAATATACAAGAAACATTATACATAGAACAATGATACATCAATATCCTTCAAAGTAGCCACCTTGAGACCTCACACAGTTATCCCAGTGTCTTTTCCATTGTTCAAAACACTCTGCACAATTCTTTGTTGGTGTGTATCTCCATTAGCTGCTCTGTCATATTTTCCTAGATCTCACTGATAGTCTGAAATCTCTTCCCTTTCAAAGGTGATTTTAGTTTTGGGAAAAGTCAGAAGTCACAGGGCACCAAATCTGGACTATAAGGGGACTGAGTCACCTGGGTGTTTGATGTTTCAAAAAAAAAAACAACTCAGCACAAGATGTGATGTATGAGCAGGTGCATTGTCATGATGAAGCTGCCAATCACTAGTTGCCCACAGCTGTGGCCATTTTCATTGTAATGCATCTGTCAACCAATGAAGAACATTTAGGTAGTACTCCTTATTAATTGTTTGGCCTGGAGAAGCATACTCACGATGGACAACACCATCCCAATCATCTTGATCTTGCTGCAACTTTGCCATGCCTTCTGGTGTGGAGAACCAGGTGACTTCCATTGGGATGACTGAGCCTCTGTCTCCAGATCATAGCCATAGATCCACAATTCATCTCTGATTATGACCTTCTTGAAGAAATTTGTTTCATTGGTAGTGGTTTGAATCAAGTCATTAGTGACTACAGCACAATGCTCCTTCTGCTCTGGTAGCAGAAGCCACAAAACAACTTTTGCCATGACACATTTCATGCTAAGATCTTGTGTCAAAATCTCAGATACAGTAGTTTTTGGAATCCCTTGTTCAGCTTCTAGTTCTCACACTGTAGGTCACTGATTTTTTTTTATTGCAGACTGTACACGTTCGACATTCTTAGGTGTTCTACTTGTTATAGGCCTTCCAGACCATGGATCACTTTCAACAGATTCTTGACCATCTTTGAAGGGTTTGTGCCACACTTTTATTTTGTGCTGCACTCACTGCATCATCCCTGAAAGCCTTCTGAATTATTCAAATAGTTTCCAGAAAGGAATGTTCAAGCTTAATGCAAAATTTGATGCAGATTCACTGCTTTACTTGCACAGTCATTTTGAATGTGATGGCCACTCAGTACACATGCTCACTTAGTGGTATCTCCTGCCCCCACTGACTAGTACAGTGAAGGTGTCATTGTTCATGCATGCACGTTCCAGTCCACTCTCCTTGGCTGCCAGGTTAATCGATGTTGCAAAAACTCTTCTGGTTGTTTTAACAATGGCTGGACTTTTTCCTGACAGACCACTATACACATACATAATTCAACTCATATATATATATATAATAACATTATTCAGCTAATATTAATAATATTAATGTTTCAGGAAAAAATAAAATTTTCAAACTGTAATTAAAATGTAAGAAAGATATGAACTGCCTGTTGGGCAGTTCAAATGCTGTCCTTAAAGACATAGCATTTCAGGTTAAAAGGTTCAGTTTTGAAATGTGAAGTTTTTAAAAACAACTAATTTGCAGAATTTTACAGTCTTATGGTTCTGAAAGACTTTTGAAAAGAATTCCAAACTGCACAAATATAACTAATTTTAATATTAACAAAATTTTCATTATTTTAATAAAATAAGAACATTAAAAACATGTTTATTAATTTTAGAGAGAGAGAGAGAAAGAGGGAAACATCAATTTGAGAGAGAAACATCACTTAGTTGTCCCCATACACACACTGGCAAAAGATTGAACTTGTAACCTGTGTATATGTCCCAACTGGGAATCAGGCCTTCAAGCTTTTGGTGTACAGGACAATACTCCAACCTACTGAGCCACACCTGCCAGGGTGAAATAGCAACATTTTTAAGAAAAAGGGGAGAAAACGATCTGTTCAGAGCTAAGAGAAACAATTGGATTAATTTATGAGACATTAAATCAAAGTCTTGAAGTATGTTATCTTGTCCTTCTGACACCAATCAATTCTAACATCACTGGTTGTCCTACAATTCAGTTAAATTCTGAGTGTAACTACCCAGAGTTAGCTTTTGACTCCACAGGCTTGAAGGCTCTGTCCTCTAAGACCACCCTCACTTCAAAAGCCAGTTGCAAGGATCAGTTTCCCAGGTTACTCATACTTCTGTCTGATGTGGCTGCAAAGTTGGGGATTCTTATGGCCCTCCTCCTTCAGGTCACTGATGATTGTTTTAGTTCGGCTGTTATGACAAATCACCATAGCCAGGGTGGCTTAAGCAGATCTGGTGTCTGGTGAGAGCCCGCTTTCTGGTTTGCAGATGGGCATCTTCTTACTATGTCTTCACATGGCAGAGAGCAAAAGAGAGGAAGCAAGTTTTCTCAGGTCTCTTCCTACGACAAACTAATCCCATTTCTGAGAGTTTTACTTCATGACTTAATTATCTCCTGAAGGCCCCGCCTCCTAAGATCGTCACATTGGGGATTTCAACTTTTGAATTCCTGGAGGACATATACATTCAGTCCATAACATTGATTAACTCAGTCTGTAGTCCCTCTCCCCAGTCTGGAGGTTGTGGGGTGAGGCTGAAAGTTCCAAGCATCTCATCAAGACTTCGTCTTTCTGGCAACTAGCGCTTATGCTGAAGTTATCTTGGGTCCACCAAAAATTTCCTCATTAGAAGAAAGAGGCTTTTATGACCCTTACCACCCAGGAAATTCCAAGGATTTTGGGAACTCGGTGCCAGGAACCCAGGATCTGGAGGCAAAGAGCAAATAAATATCTTTCTGTGATATCGCATTTAGTTGATTTTTTAATGTAAATATTTAGTGTATTATTTAAGGGTGGAAAATAAATCTGCACTGCTTGTTTATTAATAGATTATGTGCTTTGTGCCTCAATTTCTAGAAAATTATAAAACAATCAGTGAAAAGTAAAGATTTAATCAAAAGTTCTTTATCATTCTGTCAAAACTGAAATTTACTGTTTTAAATGAACCCAACATTAGCAGGTGTGTGGAGGCAGAATCTTGAATTTATCCACAAGCCTAATCATGTAATTGCTTCTTTGTGATAAACTTAGAATTAAAAGAGACCCTAAGTAAGTGGCAATATAACAATGAAACAAAACAAATTCCATTTCTATGTATATAGTTACAAAAGTCCAACTGCTATTTGTTTCTTTAATAGCAGTTTTCCTGAGGTCTGCAAGATGGCAGTGTCTGTTTTTTGGTTTTTTAAAAATCATTATTTTGGAGATAAATTCTAATAAGTGCAATATGAAATTTTAGTATAAACATATGTTAGTTACTGTGTTACATGGAATATTTTTCTCAATTATTGTGATGCTCCTATGAGAACTTTACTGGGCAAATTGACATTTAGAGTCTGGTTGATTCACCTGTGGTCCTAGACAGCAAGTGGTGAAACCAGCAGTGAGTCCATGTGAGGAACTCTAATGCTTTGGTCTTAAAAATGCACTTCCCTGTCTATTAAAATGACTCATTTCCTCATCAATTTGTACTATAAGATGCCAATCACATTACAACTAATATAAAAATAATAGAGAATGGGATGAATTCTTGGGACATTGAAAGATTTCATTAAAGGCAGACATTACTGTGATTGAAGACAAGAGTATCCTACTACTAGAATGCTGCTTTAACTTTTTATTTAATAATGTATTTTACAAAGTTATAATACATTCCCAGAAGGTTATAGGCATTCTCACTTAATCTATATAGCAACACTAACCAGACAACATCCTAGTTAATGAAACCAAGAAAGAAATTTCTAAAAAGTGCCACAAGCCCAGTACTGATTTAACCAAATGTGTAATGCCATGTATAGGGGAGTATGTTTTTATTTCTCTCTTTAGCAGACATTTGTCATATAAATTTAAAACTATATACAGGAGATTAAAAATTTTTGAACAGTATTTGGTGCATAGGCCACACAGGTTACACATTTACGCAGAGTTACTGGGGTTGTTTTGGTTGGGTAGTTCCTAGTGAAGGGGTGATTGTGGCTAATATGACTGCCTTTCACAGAGGAGGTTCGGCCCGCAAGGAATCCAGCTGAGCAGAGACCTGTGTTAACAGACGGGCGCATAAATCTTGACTGCTTCTGTCCTATTCTTTTGCGTTATTTCTGCTGTTAATGATGATTTCCTTCTAGAAATATTATGAAAGCAGTAGAAATTCATTTTCCCTTTGATATCCTTGGCAGGCATGATGAACATTCATTTGTTTAGGTGTGGAGGAGGAATTTTGCATTATCAATGTTTTTTGTGCTGTTTCTAACACCCAGGTTCAAAAGATATATAGCTGCTTTATGAAAGTGTCGTCCTGAATCCAGAATGTTTTATTGTCTTTAGTCTGGAGCAGCCGCCCTGAAATTTCACTTTGAAGTGAAACAATTTCCAATGGATGCATTCAGGAGACACTAAGTGTTGTTTTAAAATTTGTTCATGATTCTCATGAAAGCTGTAGATGTATTGCTCAAAAGTATGAAACACGGTAGGTGCTCCTGGGACTCCAGTGTTCATAAATATAAATATTATTTTTGTATTTTAATCCTATAAGTTCCACATACTGAGTAAGATTTTATCAGTGATGAGAGAAAATTTAGAATTTTTGGAACAATTGTCAGTGTTTCAGGAAGCAACAGCATCATATATTCTGCCAAAAATGTTAATAGTGTTTTTCTTTTCCCAATCATAAAAGCAATACAAACATTGTGAAAACTCAAGTGAGAAATTTATTTAAAAAATCATCCATGATCCCATCACATAGAGAAAGCTGGTACAGTTCTGCTAAAACATGACATGCGTCTCTAAAACTCACAGTGCTGTAATAACCAACCTAAGTAAGACTAAATCCATACATTTGTCGGAAAAGGTCTCAAGTCAACTTTCATTTAACCTCTCCTCACACACAGGCCTGTTCTTCGAAGATGACTTTCTACTAAAATAAGATATATTTCCAATTATTTGCTCTCTGTTACACTCTCCTATTCATTTACTCATGGTATTTATTTTTCACCATTTCTACTTATGTATTTGTATCTTTGCCTGTGGGATGCTGAGGGATACAGACAGATGTAGGGGCAATAGACATGCCAACTTAGTGTGTCAATTTTACCTCAGATTTGGGGGAAAGTGCACTGATGTCTAAAACAAAACATATATTATAGAGTGAAATATAATATGTGCATTAATTAAAAAGTTAGAACACGCATCTTCAGAAATATTTTGCCCCCTCGTGAAAGTTGTTCTGCCCTTCTAGGTTTTTTGGTGAATAAATATGAGAATGCAACTCCAGCCTTAGGAATATTAAATTCCTAGAAGGGGGCTTTTATAGGTATTTTTAAGATGTACTGCAATTGCTGACCTAAGGCTTTGTACCAATTTACTATCCCCTCAGCAGCATCTAAGTATAGTCGTTTTTGCAGTTGGGCTGTCTGTAATCATGTGAAGAATGTCAATTGTGGATTATACAACAGAAGAGGCCCAGTCTTATTGGTTTTATAAGCAAAGCTTACTGCAGTTACTGTTTTGATTGGATATTGTGTGTGTGTGTGGGTGTGTGGGTGTGAACAAACATATGCATATGCATGTTTGTGTATGTGTTTTTATTTAAATCAGGCAGACTTGAACCCTATGTGTTTACTGATATGAAGTAACTTAGAAAAGCTTAGCTAGTAAAGTCTAATTCTTTTTTCAGTGTGTTTTCCTTCTTCCTAAAGACCATAATGAATTTTGTGTTACTTTTATCTGATTCAAAAAACCTTTGCCAGTGACATCAGCATTCCCCAGAACATTGTCTTCACTGACATCCGTGGGCAACTTACAGTTCATTTTTCTGAGCAGACACAGGTATCCCGTGGCACTGACTGTATTGGCATTTTCCTTTGCCTTTATGCAGCGTGGCTCTGTAACATTTACTTTGTCAATTATAGAATTATAGTCATCTTAGTATTCACAGTCAATTCTATCACTGTGTGACTTTAATTGTATTTCGTAAATTAAAGAGGCATTATAAAGTTGTTACCCTTTGATTTTTTGGTTTAATTTCATTTTTCTTTAATCTTTGGAGCACACTAGATTATCAATTAGCATAATAAAACAGCCAGTGTGGAATTTAGTAACTATATTGAACATCCTATAAAGTAGAGTAGTTTGTACAACAGGACTGAATGCAAGAAACAGTGAAAGGCTTGTGATTTTGTTACTATACCTTAACAGTGGTCCCCTGTGTGTTTCCCACGACAATATATTATTACACAAGAAAACATTGTGAATGGATGAATAATATTAATGCTGTGTGCTTTAGTAATACATTTTATCCAAAGACCTTAAAGTATTCCACACATGACAATTAATCAAGTCTTACCACACTACTCATAGCAAGGTACTATTATCTGCTATTATAATTTAGATAAACTATCGTTACAGTTAAGAGTGATGAAAGATTAAGTGACTTGTCAAAGATCACACATTAGTTCAGTACTGGAGTGGAATAACTCAGACTCCTGACTGCTGCTATTAACATTAAACACAACCACTGCACATGTTACGCACCGAGCCCAGCACTCTTCCCTTGAAATAACTTACTGCATGTTCACCTATTGTAAAGTTTAGGTGGACATGAACATAATGGCATCGGATCATGCACTCACACCCAATGTCATGTTTGGAGGCAAGTATGCTTGTAATTTTCTGAAGATGGGGAAATGTTAAACACATAAGTTAGCATTTTTTATCAGAAAGTGTTTCGCTGCCTTTAAAATAATGTTGAGCTCTCTCATTGTTCCTGGTAACTTTAGATGTGAAAACAATGGGAAATCTAAAGTGATTTCCACTGATAGAGTAAGCAGGGCGAGGTGGGGCTGTGAAAGGAGTAGAGGCTCTGGGACAAAGTCTTTTCAGGAGGCTGCTGCTCAGGTTTCCCGGCTGCCCCTATTTGTGAGACAGCACATTGTTGGTTTCTGTTTCCATCTTTCTTTAAACTTGGAGGAGATGGCAGGAATGCCAAGTCTCTTGTTTGCCTCTTATTTCTCTTTCTTTCCCCACATGTACTATAAAGGAGTTTTTCCTGGTAGAAGTAGTTTTCTTTAATTGAGGTCTTATACTAACTCTTCATTCAGTGCTGTAGATTGTTCCAATGTCCATTTACCAGGAACCACGAAGAATGATTTGTGCAATTGATTGGTGACATTGATCACAGGATTGATGGTTTGTTATTTCAGGAGCCTTTCCTAGAAGAGACAGAATTGTCAAACAAAATGCAGGATAGTGTTTCATCTGGGTGACACTGGATATCACAATTGCTAAGACTCAGCTTCTGAAAATCCTGCTTATTTTTTCTCTGCTTTTTGACACCAAGCAGCGCCTAACTCCCCTGAATTTCAGTGTTTTATATTTGTATTCGTGGTAGCTGTGCACTAAAACTACAGCAGATAATTTAGGTAATTGGCAAACCACAGGGGCACTTAGTCTGCTCACCTGCCTATTTTAGGTTGGCTCATCATCACTCTAATTGGCAGTGGGTAGTTACTGGTCCATTTGCCATGTATTATGACAAAAGATGCTAATGGGCCCCGGCAGTGGGTGTGTTGTACCTTTGCCCTGCTTCTGGCATGCAGAAAGCAATCCCACTGTTTTTGCATAGCAAGTAGCATGGCTGGACATTTTTCTACATCAAAAAGGCTCTTTCTTTTTTTTTTTTAATGACAACTTCCCTTGGCAATAGCATAATCTCAGAATTGACAGGTATCCTTTCTCACAGCCACTACATAGTACATAGTCCCTAAAAACAAGAGTACATCAGTCGAAGTATTTTTCATCATTTTCACCACATTTTTATTATCAGAACTCCTCTGAAGCTTGAAATTGAAATCTGTTTCTTTTCTGACATTTTTCTCTATATTGGGCATGTAATTATGGGCCCAAACGAAGTTCAAGAGGAATGGATCAACAAAGCCCACAGCTAAGTACACTAAACTTTGATCTTGAAGGAAAATATGAATTCCGAGGTAGATTTGGACAGCTGTGCTATGAATGCCACAGTGAGCAAATGTGGCATCAGAAGAAATATCCCACGGTTAGCTGACATTTTTTTTTACGTAAATGCAAGGAACATAAAAACAGAAATTCAGGTCTCCCAGCATAGTATAGTAGTTCTTAGCATTTTGAAGATAGGAACTCACTTTTAAATAATAAAAAAGTACTCAGTTGATAATAATTGTATTTGTACCATTTATTGATTGTGAGTACATTAGTATTAGTTAAATAATTGTAATAAGATGTTTGTTTTTTTAATTACAAAAACACATAGAAAAAAGTCAAAAAGGAGACATGTTATTCCAAAGACTGTGTTTAGTATAAATATATAGATTTGTAGACCTATTACAAAGTGCTGTGGACTATCATTTGAAAATCACTGGTCTAATGCCTACAGAGAAAGGCCTAGTTTAGTTTAGGGTTGTAGCCAAATTGTGGTGATAAACACTCATCAGACTAAAAAAAAATGAGCTAATTATATTATGACAAGGTGTGGGATGTATTTGTTGGTGTGTTTACATTAATTTATCAAAAATAACCTAGAACTAAGGAAAATAATTAGTTTATTGATTAGAATGTTGTTAAACTATCTTTTATTTCCAGCTGTTTTCAGTTTGAATTAAAGTTGCCTGTAGTCATAAACATGAGTCGGTATGCTAAATTTTCAAATAACGTGCTCAAATTTTAGACATTATGAAATTCATTCAGAACAAAGACTGCAGGGTTGGCAACATTTTCATGCAATGACATTAGTAATTAGAAGATTTTTAAAAAACTCACACATTAGGAATGCATGAATTATGCTCCTGTCTCCAGTTCTATTTTAATCAATTTCCCCTCTACCTGGGCATTGTTTTCTGCCTATTAGCTGGGACACAACAAAGCATACTTGCATTTATCTTTGGTGTTTGAAGATGCTGCTGCTGATGGGGATTGTGGTCTATTAGTGTTTATGTGAGAACTAAGTTAGAGATATGGGACATAGGCTTTTCTCTTTGCTGGTGGTTACTTCTTTCTGTGTGTAGATCCAAAGCTTCAGGAAGCTTTAACATTTCACTTGGAATTTGTCCATGAATCTTTGTCAAAGAGCACTAGTAATAGTCATTCCTTGAGGCTCATCTGCCATGTGGCTTTTCTGTCATCCATTGGATATCACATTATCAGCTATGTTGTTCCTTTGGGTCTTAAGCATTTTGTCAAAGCACTTTGTTAGTGATTACATCACGTCAGCCCATCTATGGGGATCTTACTAGCTGTCTTGTCTTTGTTCATGTCACAAATCAGACATCTGCACTAACTGAACTCTGTTTCAGGATTTTGTGATCAGTGGTGGTAGACCAGGGTTTCTTGGTCTTGCCATTATTGCATTTTGGAATATGACACTTTGTTGTGGAGGCTGTACTGTGCATGGTAGGATGTGTGGTCTGTGCTCACTAAAACATCAGTAGCCCCTCCTTTGGGTTACGACAAAAAATTCTCAAGACTTTGCCAATATCCCCTTGGGGATAAAACCATGCCTCGTTGAGAACCCCTGCCCTAGGCTGTCATGTGATGTTCAGTATGGCCTATATTTAGTAATGAAGGTGATATATGAATGGTGGAGATGATATTTATAATAGCCAAAAACACACTTGGAGACAAAATGGGACAGTACCGTGATCATTGTTGAAATAACTTTCTAGGCTCAACATGGAGCAGCTCCTGTCAGGGTGCCACACCAGCAATCTGAAACTCAGATAATTTCATGTTCCTTTTAAATGATCCACTTGTCCAGAAATGCAGTATACTCAGTCAACTAATCCCCAAATGGCAAGCATCTCTGGGCCTTCTCACCCCAAATGAGGATGACTATGTGGCCCCAACCAATCAGCTATTTTCTATTTTTTTCTGTCTTGTTTTTATTCTTTGTCCCATAAAAGCTTCCTACCTCCCACTCCATTTTGTAGTTCTCCAAAAAAAAAAGGATTTTCTATTTCAGGAAGTGTTAAACAAAGTTTATTTGTATCACCTAAATTATCTTCTTTACTTATTTTTTTAACTCAATTTTATAAACCTTCAGTTTGGGGAGGACCTGCAGTGCCATATTGTATCTGCATAATATCATTCTCTCTTTGAAAGGAATTACATGGATATATATATACACACACATGGATATATAAATAATAAACATATGTGTATTTGTGTGTGTGTGTGTAGGTGAGAGAGAGAAAGAGACTTTTCTCAGTATGGTCTATCTGTAAGTAAATGTGTTTAAGTAGGTTTTGGGAATGTTTGGTGTTAATCTATAAAGCCACATAGAAGCAAATTGCCTGTTCTATGGCCTTGAAATTGAAAGGGACTTGTAAATGTTATCACATTGATTTTTTAAAGCAGGGTTTGACCTTAGTAGTTGTATAGGAATAAACTGTATTTCTTTTTTGGTCTTTTGGGGGAAAAGAAAAAACTTGACCTGGTTGAAATAGAAAGCTTATTGTTATATGACTATAGAGCTCCTTATAGACCTCAGGAAGATATTGGAATCAGGGGCTGAAAAATCGTTTGCAGTCTTTCCATATTTGTTCATGCATCTCTCTCTTCCCACCCCTTACATTGTTTCTTCACTCTTCTCTCTGTATCACTGTAGACCTGTTCATGTGCTTTGCAGTGTGTATGCAGAAAATAAGTTCTCTACATAGCTCACAAATTTTACTTGTTTTCTTTAGTAGAAGACATGGTAATCTCTTCTGCAAAACACAGATTTCAGAGGAACGGACTCTGATTAGCCTGGTTGGATCAGCTACATCCTGTACCTATCAGCTGTGTAGGGAGTAGTGTCTCAGGGGACAAACATGACTGCTGGGAGCTTTCTCCATGACCATGTGACTGGGGAAGCAAGGTTCCCAGGAAGGGAGATTATGTAGATCATCCTCAAAATACTTGGGAGTGAATTTGGAGTGAAATGCAAAATGTGCATATAATAACTGAAGAGAATAAGAGGAAATTGGTTTCAGGCCATAGTTCGGCCAGTGTATGTGACTGCTCAGAATATAACTCCTTGTCTTCAGTAACATGGGAAATTAAAAAGAGCATACAGAAGTGGATTTAATATGACTAAAAATCACAAAAGTGGCTTGGGTAGTGAAAATCCTATAGTAAAACAGTACCAAATGCTCTTAAACCTCCATTCAGTTCCCAACCCTGCCTTATGTATGTGTGTATGTATGAATGTGTGTACATATGTCTGAGGTCTGTCTGGAAAAAGTCCAGCCATTCTTAATGTAATGAGAATAGTTTGCTTGACATTGATGTAACCCGGCAGTCAAGGAGAGTGGACTGGAATGTGCATGTGTGAACAATGATGACTTCACTGTACTAGTCAGTAAGGGTAGTAGATGCCATTGAGTGAGTGTGATGTACTGTGTGGCCATCACATTCAAAATGACTGAGCAAGTAGAGCAATGAATCTGCATGAAATTTTGCATTAAGCTTGAACATTCCCCCTTGGAGACTATTCAGATGATTCAGAAGGCCTCAGCTATGGGCAACTGGTGATTGGCAGCTTCATCATGATAACATGCCCATTCATGCATCATGTCTCATACAGTTTTATGACAAAACGTCAAATCACCCAGGTGATTCAACCCCTGTACAGCCCAGGTTTGGTATCCTGTGACTTCTGGCTTTTCCTAAAACTAAAGCACCTTTGAAAGGAAAATTTCAGACCATCAATGAGATTCAGGAAAATAGGATGGGCCAGCTGATGTCAATTGGGAGAACTGTTGACACCTACTTAGAAGAGGACTGAGGCTTCATTGTCCTAGGTTCAGTGCTTCTTATATGTTGCATCTTCTTCAATAAATGTCTCTGTTTTTCATATTACATAGCAGGATACCTTCTGGACAGATCTTGTGTGTGTGTATGTATATATGTATGTATTTACGTGTGTAA
This sequence comes from Phyllostomus discolor, assembly GCF_004126475.2. Lineage (NCBI taxonomy): Eukaryota > Metazoa > Chordata > Mammalia > Chiroptera > Phyllostomidae > Phyllostomus > Phyllostomus discolor. The sequence goes on from NC_040906.2 coordinate 152,645,333, forward strand.
TACAAACTTGGGAAGAAAGATAATCATGATCTTAGTTTCCTATGGAAAGAGTAAAGTGCTTTTAGAGAAAAGACCAGCACACCTGCTGTGAATTATTATCAGGCTATGTGTAATATATAATTTTTATTCATGGTTTAATAATACTCTTGGGTTTATTGTACATCCAAATGTAGTTAGTGTTTTCAACTTTAAAATGATTATGTAGGATGCAATGTTTATTAAAGACTAAGTAATAAGCCCTGGCTGGTGTACCTCAGTGGATTGAGTGTGAGCCTACAAACCAAAGGGTCGCTGGTTCAATTCCCAGTCAGGACACATGCCTGGGTTGCGGGCCAAGTCCCCAGTAGGGGGCATGTGAGAGTTTGTCTCTCTCTCTTCTCCTTCCCTTCACCTCTGTCTAAAAATTAAATAAAAACATCTTTTTAAAAAAAGACTAAGTAATAAAACTAAGCTAATTTAAACATCAACTATTATTATAGCAACTGATTAGGATTTGTATTTTTTTAAACAATTTTTTTCTAGGAAGACTTTTTGGTTATCATCAGTTCATGTTCATGATATAAAACAGATTGGCTTTTAATTGTATTATTTTCAAGTTCTCTATATATGCAATGCAGCTCAGTTATCTATCTATCTACCATTTCTATATACAATCATTTTACAGATATATTATATCCAGCCCTAATTTTATAGATATATTATATGTTATAGAATATATATCCTTATAATATATACAGTGCACATTATACTGGGCTCAACAGCGCCCCCCCCCCCCATCCTGGGCACCTGCATTGACTTGACACTGCCTCTATTTTAAATACTCCCTCCTCTTATGTACCCTCAGCATTTCCCACATGGGAATAATAATAGAACCTACCTCTCCTATAATTGTTTTATTTTATAGGTTGGGAGGGTTAAATAATATATGTGCCTGGCATATATCAAGAGCTCAACTACTGTTACTTGAAGAGAAAATTGGGGTATTTTTAGAACTTCACTGTAAGTTGTAGCTGACAATTGGATTGCTTAAAAACTTACTAAAATGGTCTCTTAAAGTTACAATTTTTTGAAATTGTTATGTAGTAAATCAGACCACATTTTAATTTTTCTGGCAGAAATGTAGGGAAGCCACTATAAAAAAATATTTGGCACTATCCATAGAACTTGGATCTATGGATAGTGCCAAACATTTTGTTGATCTGAAAAGTTTGCTATGGCACTAAGTTTCCTTGAAATGGTAGAAATAATTATGTGAACAATGTGTCATTCTTTGTTGTCCTGTTTTACTAGGGGGTAAATAGCTTTTTATGTGACTGTAGTTTTTTTTTTAGATTATATAACCATACCAAAGAGCTATGATGCAAATTGGAAGCTGAGATCTGAATACACTTCTAATCCTTTTGGAAATGTAGTGTTTCTACAACATGCATATGCACACACCCCTAATGAACAAAAGAATAATATAGATAAGGTCAAAAAAAGAAAAGTTTACCTATGGAAAGCAATTTCAAACCATTCAGGTGGTTTTGATGAAATTTCTTTTTTAAGGGTTACTGAGTATAGGGAAGTTAATATGCACAGACCTGGTAAATGTGGGAGGTACTTGCTGAAAGGAATGTGGTTACACAGATATTGATATCTACTGTGTATGTGTATGTATGTGGGTATAGTTTAGTATGGTGTGGTATAATATAGTATAGCTTAGTATAAAATAAACTTGCTGTTGATTAGTAGGGAGGAGGATTTTATAAACTTTCAGACTGTTCAAATGAATTGTTGTTTTTTAGGGTATCTGTGGATTAAATAATGGATTGGTGAAAACAGTCAACATATATCTTGAAGTATTCTGAGTATTATGAAATGCTTTATTAAAAGTGGGGTGAATTAAATTATATTTAGTTAGAATAATTGGTACTAGTTCTGGGGAAACCAGCTTAAGATGCATTTGCATCAACACTGTGTTTTGAAGGCATACTTAGAAAGTATGTATGGAAGTCTGATTGAAAACAAGGAGAGGGAAGGAAAAGGACAGATTTATCTATTATTATGTGCCAATTGTTCACTTAATATTATAGTGCATGGATTTTGCTGAGAATGCACCTGCATTTAGGCATGCTAAATCAGCATTTCCTGCACAGACTTTGCCAAGGAGCACTTGAAAATGCAAACTAACTACATTGATAAAATACCAGAAGGAGACATGCACATTGCATTAAAGTAGATTGCAAAACCTATATAGCAGATAAATCAGTTGCAGCAGAAATGATAAAAACTTGATTTGTGCATGCATTAAAACATTATATGAGAATAGAAGCCAACACATCAGAAAAAATAAACACTTATTAAAAGGAAAAGGATAGCCCTGATTGGCATGACTCAGTTGGTTGGGCATTGTTCCACAAAGGAAAAGGTCATTGGTTCAATTCCAGGTCAGGGTATGTGCCTGGGTTGTGGGTTTGGTCCCTTGTTGGGGAGTATGAGAGAGGCAACCAATTGATGTTTCTCTCTCACATCAATCTCTCTGTCCCTCTCTTTCTCCCTCCATTCCCCTCTCTCTAAAAATAAATAAATAAAATCTTTAAAAATGAATAAAAGGAAAAAGATAAAAAGAACACAGTGAAACAAATTGTCCCTGGGTAACTTGCTGATATTTTTATAAGTATATTTTATTGATTATGCTATTAAAGTTATCCCATTTTTTCTCCCCTTTATCCTCCTCTGCCCTGTACACCCCTCCCACCAGAGTTCCCTCACCTTAGTTCATGACCATGGGTCGTACATATAAGTTCTTTGGCTTTTCCATTTCTTATATTATTCTTAACCTTCCCCTGTCTATTTTGTACCTACCATTTATGCTTCTTATCCCCTGTAACTTTTTCCCTATTCTCTCCCCTCTCCCTTCCCATCCATGCTGATAACCCTCCATGTGATCCCCATTTCTGTGATTCTGCTCCTGTTCCAGTTGCTTCTTTTTTGTTTTGTCTTTCAGGTTCAGTTGTTGAAAGTTGTGAGTTTGTTGTCATTTTACTGTTCATCTGATTACAACATCTGTCACCCCATTGATTGTCAGGGTTACTGATATTCTTTAACAGATTATGATTTACATTAAATTTATATTATCATGCAATAACAAAAATTTTGAAATTAGATGTCTTAATTTGCTAGGACTTTCATAACAAAATGCCACAAGCAGCATGTCTTAAACAACACATGTTTATTTTCTCAGAGTTTTGTAGACTAGATGTTCAAGATCAAGGTATCAGCAGGTTTGGTTTCTCCTGAAGCCTCTCTCTTTGACTTGCAGACAATCCCTTTGTGTCCTTCATGTGTAGTTTTCTTTGTGTGTGCACATTCTTAGTGTCTTCTTTTTACAAGGACATCAAACTTGTTGTACTAGAGCTCCACCCTTATGACCTCATTTAAACCTAACCTCTCTAAAGACTCTGTCTCCAAATACAGTCACATCCTAAAATATTGAGGTTAGAGCTTCAACATAAACTTGGGTGGGACAAAATTCAGTCCATAACACTGTGCGATATTTGTGTCATTTATATAGTTTTAAAATAAAAATTTGAAAACCTGCCTCTTGCACCTCTTAATATGTCTCATAATTTGAGAAATTTTGCCTAGGCCAATTAACTGGTGTTGATGTATCATATAGTCTCCACAGGAGATGAGAATGCTAACTGCAAATAATGAATGATTTAGTTTGCAAATGTTTCTCTTTTATTCTTTTTGCTTTTCAATATGATGGCTCCAGTTTCTGCCAATATCAATAGTCAGCAAGATTTTTAAATAGTGTTATTATTATGTAGTTAGACAAATGTTTTCTAAGGAATTTTAAAATAAATTTTATTTATTTTTAGGGAGAGGATAGGAAAGGAAAAAAAGAGAATAAGAAACATGGATGTGAGAGAGAAATATTGACTGATTGCCTCCTGCAGGTCCCCAACTGGGAACCTGGTTTGACACCCAGGCATGTGCCCTGGCCTGGAATCGAACCAGTGAAACTTCAGTTCCTGATGCTCAATCCACAGAGTCACACCAGCCATGGCTTCTTGAGTAATTTTTCAAAAAATCTTTAAAATTTCTGAATGTATATCCATTTATTTATTCTAATAAATCATAAATAAATCAGCAAAGTAAAAATGAAATTCTTTGCAAATTTTAAACTTATTCTTAAATTTGATTTTGATAGTAGAACAATATCAAAAAATAAAGATAGCAAACATTAGGGTTATTTAAAAATTCTTTTAAAATCAATCACATGATTAGTTTAGCTAAATCTTTTGTAGCCTCTATATTTATAGTCCTATTATATTTTTTCTTTAATAAGGTTTATGAACCCAAATAACTATAAGCCTATTCAGAAGAATAACAATAAGTTGGAAAAAATTATTGTCATTGTTCAATTGTCTTTTGCAAATTCTCTTTTTATTGGAGAAAGGTCAATGTAGATGTTGTATTTGTTCATTGTTGATTAAAGACACAGTATTTAATTAAGCACTGTAATCCATTCCTTAGTCATTCTGGATAAATAGAATTTTTACTGTTGTGGAATTAATAATTTTTTGAAAACTGCCTATACTCTCATCTAAACTACACATTTTTTAAGATAAGAAGTTTTCTTAAGATAATATTTAACACTGTATCTAAAGGTATAATTCAAACTGAGTTATCGAGATAATGAAGTGATGTTGACCTTCATGAGAATTATTTCATAAGATAACCTATTTAATCAAAGACCAAATGCATTATGCCATTGGAAGGACTAACATTAAGCTGAAAATATTTTGGGACAGAGTTCCTAGGTTTTCATTTCCCAGAATTGTTAAAACTATGGAAGTCCAATTTTGATTTTTTAAAAAGTGTAAATAGTAAAGTATTCTTCCTTTTCTAGTTTTCCTTATGTATTTTCTGGACCTGCTATAGAAGTTGATGACAGAATTGAGTTCTGGGTAAAACAGAGGTGACCAAACTGATCACAAAGAGCTCTGAACTCTTTACCTTTGACTCTTGCTAGCACAAATTTGTATTTTCTCATAACAGGAATTAAAGAGATTGTATTAAAATTGTAACTAAGTTCAGCCTAAAAAAAGAAAAACAGAAAGGAGGTGCTTGCATTTAGGAAAATTCAGTTTTTATTAGATGAATATTCCTGAAGGGCTTATTTTCTGGAAGGGAGATAGTAGAATCCAGCAGAATGCACAAAAGTAGAAACTGTAAGGTACAGAACTACCCATGTATAATGCATATCTTTATTTTTCCCTAAAAAATTTGAGCAGAAGAGGGCACATTATACATGGCAAAATATGGTATCACTGATATGTTAAAAAACTATGTACACTCTGGCCTATGGTTTCTTTAACTGTTAGACTGAGAAAAATCTTGCCAAGTTCAGCAAAGATGAGATATGTAGACTAATAAATCTATTTTATAACTAAAATAATGCTGTATTATTATTTTAAAATAATGATTATACAAATTTAAGTAGAGTACCATCTTTCTTTCATCAAAGTGATTAGAAATGTTCTAATGTTCTCTTTCCCTATGTTCCCTAATGTCCTCTTTCCCTATGTTCAAAACATTTAAATCACATAAATATTTTCCATTTTTACAGGAAAATCTGATGTTCATAGAATTTTAAAAAATTCTTTAGTAAATTTTAGATATGTTTTTATTATGCCCATGAACCAGCTGTGTTAGTGTGTGCTAGGAAGTGTTATACAGTCCGTAGGTTTTGTGGCATTAACTACTTGATGAGAGCAATAATAAAAACAGTAGTAGTCAATATTTACTCAGCACCTGCAAAGTATAGTGCTGGGAGACAAATCTCTCAGGTTTCGGTACATCCTATGAGCAAGGCACTGGCTACCCTTTGTCCCAAACCCTCTTTTCACCATGATCAATAGTAAACAGCCCTAGAGAGTAGAGATAGTATCTTTTTCTTAGAGCAAAGGGTAGGTGTATTTACTGTTTGTCATAAAAGATTTGGGTTTCCTAAAGTCAGAGTTGCTCTCTTGCAATGCATCCCACTGTTCGTGTCATTTGGCTCTATTATCTTTGTCTTGTGGGAACTGGAGTTCAGAAAGTTGGCGCCAAAAATGCTGATATTCAGGCCACTGTTATTATTGCGAGTAATAAAACAGTCTTTCTGCACTGACTTAGGAGTCTTATGTCTTCTACCAGCATGCAGGCAACTGCAGCAAGCTAACTTGGAAAAAGGGTCAAGTTTTGGGAAGTTAACACCATAGTAAGCACTTTGAAAAATTCTTCTCATTTAATTCTGTAAATACCCACAAATGTTAGAGCTGTAGAAAAGTTCTATTTCTATTACTCAACTTTGCTTCTATATTAAACCCACCACCCCAATTACCCATTGAGAAAGAAAAATTAGTATATTCCAGTTTCTGTTGTTAGTTTTCCAGTGATATGTTAGTATATTTCAGATTTAAACTCATTTATTTAGGAATTTTCTCTTTTCTTCTCTCCATTGTTACACCTAAATTTCTAGATTTTTAATATAGGTTTGTGGCACAAGGAGTGTTGGGAGGGGACTGAGGAACAGGGACTAAGGGACCTGGTCCTCAATTATTTGCAGCTGTCCTTATTTATACCCCCAGAGTGTCTGTCTACATTTTTATTTAAGTCCTTACTCTGATTCATGACTCACTCTTCTGTGAATCCCTTGTCAGTCCCCCATGATACCTTTAGGTCTGTAACACACACCCTTTCGATCTCAACGTTTGTTCCCTCTTGAAAGCAGGTAACACTTTGGCTGCTTTCCAAAGTCTTTTTTTGTGCAGCGGGAGACACGGGGAGTGCTGCCTCAGGCTCCCTCTACACCTGGCATGTCATGCAGGGTCTTTGTTGTTACTCTGATTTTCTGGCTACGGTGACATGGAGAATTCTGAGAAAGTGTTACCTTTACCTTTCAGTGTTCCAGATGGGAAGCCAGCCCAAATCAGCTCGTTTATCTTACAATTCTCCAAATGTAGATAGTAGTTTTATCACCTCTCACAACCTCCTGTTAACAAAGACTAACCTTTTGTTGGGATGTTGTCAGTGTTCTCAGCTCCTTCTCAGACATCCCAGTTCCTTACAAGTCTCTTGGTCCTTCAGAATATTCACCTTTCAGGCTGTGGACCACCACCACCACCAACAAAAACAACATAAGCTAAGTAAAAACCTGCCTCTTATATCATCACTAATTGTTTCCATGTCTGTTATGTATGTCATGAATTTGACTCTTGGTGATCTTTGATTATGATTACTTTGACTGTAAACCATTTCTCTGTCACCCTTGCTCTCTGGGGCTGTAGGAAAGAAGAGCTCCAGCTGCTCTCATGTGGTAATAGAAAAGTGGCGAGCCAGTTGCCAGGCAGAAGGGGATTATTAAATTTGAAATGAAAGCCTTGGTTGTTATCAATGCATCACCCTGCTATACCCACTAATGTACTCATATCAGTGAGTACCGTGTCTTGTATTTCTACCAGAGTGTGAGCTTTCTGTGGACAGGGTGGCACCATGTAGCTTTTTATTAGCTGGCAAGTGATATGGTAGTTACTCAGCTGCATGGCAAGTGAAGAGTAATTATTGGTAAATAAGTTTTCCTTGATGGATTGGTCTTTACTAAACTGAGTTTACATGTCTATCATTTGTAGGTCTTCAGAATTCTAGCAAGAACAGATTCATGGAAAACAATAGTAATCTGGCTCTATAACATAATTGAAATCTCAGGTATTTCAATTCCACTTGATAATCAAAACTAATGTTATTTTTATAAAATATTTTTGCTCTTTATGATTTACACATGGTCTAAGTTTACAGTTATTTAAAGTATTCTGTATGGGAGAATTGAAGACACACTCTGATGGCACAGAAGTCAAATATTTGATTACAGTGGATTTTCAAGTAAATTTCTGATAATTGGTTAATTTATAGTATGAGGAAGAGAAGAACATTCATTTTTTAAAGTCTCCAAGTAAACATGCCATCAAATATTGTAGTATATATTTTCTTGTTTGTCTTTATACAACAAAACAGACATAGAAATAAACCTCAGAAACATTTTTTTCTACTAAAAATTTGTGAGGTAGAGCATAGTCTTCCTAGATTGGACCAAACTCTTTTTTCTTTCATTTGATTCTAAACTGCATCAGGAGAAATAGTTTTTGTATGCTTTGATTTTTTTTGAGTATTGAAGAAAGAGGCTGCTACATTACAAATTGCCACTATTGTTGAAAGCCTTCAGACCAAGCATATAGAAAACTTGATAAGAGCACTTGAAAGATCCTTTTATAGTGATAACTACAGTGGAGGAGGATATAGTCCTTGGGAATGAATATGAGGTGTTCTAGTGGAGTGTTTTAGACTGTTAGAAACTCTGTGTGATAGCTACGGCATTGGATTTAACTCAAATTAATTTAAGGATCCATCTCTCTTTTTTCATGTTCCACATATATGTTGATTAGCTTGGGAGCTGGTGCCGCCTCAATAGTATACTGATTAATATAATCAATGGCATTGATTATGTTTGTTAAAAAGTAAAGAAAAATACAAATAATTTTTAACTTTTAATTTTTTTAAATTTTAAATTACATTTTATTGATTATGCTATTAGAGTTTTCCCAATTTTTCTCCCTTTGCCCCCTTTCCCCCAGCATCCCCCACTCCCTCAGGCAATCCCCACACCATTGTTCATGTCCATGGGTCATGCATATAAGTTCTTTGGCTGCTCCATTTCCTATATTGTACTTTGCATCCCCATTGCAATTCTGTGACTGCTTATTTGTAATTCTTAATCCCTAACCTCTTTGCCCATTCCATATTAAAACTGTGTGAAGATAGTCTTTCTTCAATATATTTCGTATCTTAAAATAGGTATTTATTAGACTTTTCTATTCTGGAAAGAAAAAAGAGTAAATAAGCAAAATAATAATTAAACCAAATGTTCCTAATAATATATCCTTTGATATAGGATATAGAAAATATATAATAATAGATAAAAATAGATACAGAAATAAGGGCAGTAATGTAGGGAGAGGTAGATAAAAAAGAAAATTGTATTTGAAGGATTTTAATATAACTATTAATACTTGAAAGATCAAGCAGGCCAAAAAGAGATTTGATTAGTATATCAGGTTTATACTTACATATATCTGTATCAATATCCTTATTAATTAAAATAACTTTATACCTTACGGAGAATATATTTTATTTTTGAGGTAATATTGATTCAACCATTTCTTAGGCCACAAAGAAAGTTTCAATAAGGAAAACCCAGCATCTTATCATCTATGTTTTGGGGCCATAATGTAATTATATAAAAAAAATAAATAACAACATAAAAGTGACAAAACAAACAATCTTTATGTCAAGAAACCAAAAACTACCTGCATTTTGGTCATAGAAAATCATAAAGGAAATAACAAAATACTTATGTTTGAACACCCATGACAGCACTATTTTTCAGAATTTGTGAGGCACACCTAAAACAGTACTTAGAGGTCAATTTAAAGCTTTAAGTACACAATGAAGAATAAGGAAAAACAAATGAGCTAAGCGTTCAGTATAAGACACTAGTGAAAGGGCAACAGAAAAAGTCCAACGAAACAAGAAAATAAAAATGAGAACAGAACTCAGTGGACTAGAGAACAAAAATAACAACTGAATTATGTGTACTGAAAAAGGAAAAAAACCCCTATGGTATAGACATTTAAAAACAGGCTCAATTCTATGAATTCTTAACTTAAACAAAGTAGATAAAATTATATAGGAAAAAGGATAAAAATTCAATTTACTACCAATCACCAAAGAATATTGAAATATTGAAGTAGTGATCAGAGCTCTTCAGCAACAAAATCCAAAGACAAAATAAAGTTCTAACAAACCAAGACTGCACCCCAACCCCCACTCATACCCAGATAGATAGATGTACAGGTGTGCTCTACCAAACCTTAAAGAGACAGGTGCTGCATGAAAGAACTAAAGAAGAGAAAGCTGTCAAGCTCATTTTACAGGCTAACCTTAGCTTTTAGAACAAATAATAGTCGATGAAAAGAAAATTATAGGTCTATTTCACATTAAACAAGATATAAAAATCTAAGTTTAATATTAGCTGGGTGAATCCAGGAATGTATATAAAAATATATTGTCATGAGGCACTATTTATCTTACAAATATGAGAACATGGACATACCTATAATTTATCACATTAATGGCTTAAAAAGAAAATTCTATGGTTATCTAAAAAGATATAGCAAAAGCACCTAAAATATTCAATATCTCTTTATAATAAACACTTAAAAAGAAATAGGAGGAGATGTCTTGAAATTATAGATTTTATCTATCAAGAAATTTGACATGATACTTAGCAGAAAATTTCACTGTTTGTCTTTCATTCTGTCGGAGATCAGCAGTAACACAGTGTGGGGCAATTGTCATGGGCTCTCCTATACATCTTGCTGAGTGTGCCAGAATAGCAAGGTCCTGACTATGTTTTCACTTGGGTTATTTGTCAGGATTGTTACAGCCTCAGATTTGAAAAAGTGAGATAGTGCTTCCAGGAGTTCATTACATAGTGCTGCAATGAATGCATCCGGTCTCCCTTCAGGTAAAGTGCAGGCTTCTTAACTGCTTGTGATAAAAGTGGCAGATTACTAAGCATAGGGGCCTATTGTGTAGGAAGAGTCCACCCATTCCTGATGATACCCTATGGAATGTGGGGCTTGAGGAACTCTTGTTATTAGGCTAATACTCTGGTTACTGCTATTGTTATGGGTAATAAATTTCTTGGTCTCTGACCCTAGAGTTTTATATATTCTGTCAGGTTAGCATGTTATCTTGAATAGCTGTTTTGGTGGGCGTATTTTTTTTTTTTTACTTCTAGATCTCCTGTGTACCGTCCAACTTACAGAATTTGCATGGGTAAAATCTTGATACACCAGAATGCTACTGACAATAACAGCTGTTACTGAATTTAATACTAGACAAAGATGAGGGAAAAAATATAATAGCTACAAAAGATACAAAATTGTTAATATATACAGATGCAAATTATTGTATTTTGCTGTGTATAATGAGCATTTCTTTTGACCAAATTTTTGAGGGAAAAATAAGGATGCACATCATACATGGGTAGTACTAATTCCATATCTATGTTTTTTAATTCTTTTATGTATGTTTATGCATTAAAAGTGTAAAGAAAGCAATAATGATATCTTTATGCAAAATAATGTCCTGGAGTAAGATAATTGGTTTTGTTTCTAAATATAAATAAATAAATAAATAAATAAATAAATTGAATTAAAATTAAAACAACAGTTTTTTTTCCTGAAAGTTTGGGCCAAAAACATGGGTGCACATTATACATGACAAAGTACAGTATCTACATAGAAGATTCATCAGATTAATAGTCAGCAATTAGACCTAGTAAGAGAATGCAACAAAATTGTTAGATCCAAGGTAAATTTACAAATAAAGACTACTTCTTCAAACTAAGAACAGATACAAGAAAATATCATAGAAAATTAAAAATATTCATGAAACAACTAAAACTATAAATGTATTAAGAAATACCTAATAAAACAATGAATGAAAACTTTATAGAAAACTAAAATTCTTTAAAGAGAATTACAAATTAAATACTAAAAGAGATAAATAAATAAGAAATGACTAAATATTAAAGAAAATAAAGTAAATAAATTTAAAGAATAAACTAGATTACTAGACGATATAAATGAAAAAATATAAAGGTAGTTTTTTTCAAATTACTCTAGAGATGTAATGCTATTCTGATCACCAGTATGATAGAAATTTTTGAGAAAACTGAAAAACAGATTCTAAAGTAAGTGAAGAAAAATACACATTCGTGATTAATTATGTTAAAGAGGGAGATAAACTCTACCAATATTGATATGATCCTTAGACCACTGGGACAAAGACTCATGTCTGAATGGTAATATGGCCTCAGATCATAGTGATAGCATTAATCAAAGAAGAAAAGATGGACTATTTCATAGGTGGTATGGAGCAACTGACTGATTGTATGAAAAAAAAATAGAGCATGATCCCTGCCTGAGACCAGAATCAAAAGTCAACTCCTTTAACCTCCAGAGTAAATACTTAATGTGAAAGGTGCAGCTATAAACAAAATAGAAATATGGAAGAACATCTTATGGCCAAGGGATGTGAATGATCATTTTAAGCATGACTGCAAAAACACATATTCTAAGAAAAACTAATTTTGATTACTAAAATTAATTATTTTATTTTTAACAAAGTACACATACAAAGAACCAATAGATGGGTGGCAAAATAATATCTAGAATATCTAAGCAATTCTTTAATAGAAAAAAGGCAATGATTATAAATTCACAGGATATGTCTAGCCTCACTAATTATTAGAGAAATTCAAATGAACAGAAAAAGTGAGATACAAGTTCAAATTAATTAGAATTACTAGTTGAGAAATCATGTAATTGCAAGTATATCTGTTCATCTTTTCTGTTATTTCAGTAACTGAAAATCCATCTAACATTGGTCGAAACCAGTGATTTTCAGCTGGTGTGCCACAAGAATTTTTAAAACATGCAACACCTGACTATTTAGTCAGGGGCACTGACCTCTTTGCCCTTAGATTGTCAAAAATATTGACAACAGCCAACACAACATTATTATTATACTTATCTTTTGTCAGATTGGCAAAAATATATTTTTATATGCCATAGAATTTTAATAATTAGTTTAGTAGTAATTAATTTAATAATTAGGAGATAATTAGAAGATGAAAAAGTTTAAAGTTGTTCTAAGCAAAAAACACATCAAAATGTCTTATATAACAATGGTCTAGACATGAGTGGCTCTCTATCGATACAGAAATTCAGCAATGCCATCAAGGCCTCTTTTATTGCTTCAGCTCTCCCATTTGCTTGACTTTTCATGTTTAAGTGGTCACTTTGAGGAGATAAAGAGGTTACTGATAGTTTAGGTATCATATCACATGTCTGCATTCAAGAAAGAAAGAGATGGAGCTGTCTAAAGAGGGTATCCTTGCATGCCTACTTCTTCCCATTTCCCTTGGAATGGTTTTCTAGAAGAGTCCCTTTAGCATCTTGTTGATTAGAAATGGCCAGCCCTCAGTGGCAAGGATGCTGAGCAACTGTGTAGCTAGCTAGCAAGGAGAAATGGGCTTAGAACAATTTGCACCCAGAACTGAGCTCCTTGTCAACTCAAACGAAATTAGTGAGGAAAATCATGGACAGGGGCCTTTGGAGAAGGCACTTACTGCTTCTGCCACATTGTGTGAGGATGTGGGGACATGGAGACAATCATAGACTAAGAATGAGGGGTATGCAAATTGGTACAGACATATTCATACTTAGTGAAATTAAGTCAGGGTATGACCTTTGAGCCAGTGGTGGATATAAAATGAGAAAAAAGCAAACTACTACAAGCTTCCCCATGGAATGAGTCCTGACACAGAGAACGATAGAGGGCAAGTCAGCTGAACTAGCAGCTGAAGATCTGGGTTCTAACTAGTGTTTGTACTAACAGGGTGATGCTGAGTGAATTGTTCACTTTTCTGGGCCTTGTTTGCTTCATTTATAAAATGTGGCAAATGAATGAGATTCATGGTTCTCAAACTACATGCTCAAGGAACACCAGAGTTTTATAAATTGGTCAAGCTTTTCTCTACTAAATCTAACAGTGTTTTTTACCTGACACTTAAATATCTGAACTTTAAGTTTTCCTAGGTACTTATTTTTTCTTTATCTTTTATAACTGCCACTGTTTTTCTACTGTATGTTAGCAAATGACAAAACAATAAATTCTACAAGGAATAGGAAAAATTCCTTAGAAAAGGAAAATTAGAAAAATATTGTATTATAACCCAAAGCAACTTATGATTTTAATGAAAACACGTGGCCTCAGTTTTCATGGCTGGGTTGGCATGACCCCACACTTGTATGAGGCTATCCTCTCATGGCATTTTACAAAGAGCATCCCAAGTGTCAGGTGTGTCCTTCTAAACAAGTTGGAGGACACAGACTGGTACTCAGACAGTAATTTTTACTTTCATTAATCTATCCTTTCAGTCCTAGCCTTTGGGTATGATATTTACATATTTATAGAGCTTCTGACAAGGTTAAATAAATAATGAGCACTTATTTTTGGGGGTGGAGATATCATAAATCTAAATCATTAATATAAGACTTCATTTATACTCTTACATAAAATTATAATTGTAGGAAAGTTATCATAAGCTTTTCTAACATTTTGTTTTAGATTTTGTTTATTTATTTTTAGGGAGGGAAGGGAGGGAGAAATAGAGAGAGAGAGAAACATCAATGTGTGGTTGCTGGGGGCCATGTCCTGCAACCCAGGCATGTGCCCTGACTGGGAATCGAACCTGCAACACTTTGGTTCGCAGCCCGCACTCAATCCACTGAGCTACACCAGCCAGGTATAAGCTTTTCTAGCATTTTTACGAAGCAAAGTCTTTAGAATGAAATTGTAGGTAACTTTTACAGTGTATCAGTTTTACACAGCTTTCCCTAAACAATGTAGAAGCCTAACTTGTAAGGCAGTGGAGACAAATAACAGTTTTCTTGCAAGGCCTGTAAAAATTATAATGACCCATCTCATAGTCGAACACAATAATGTTAACATTTCAACACTGGGATGTCTGTTCTCCTCTCACCAGGAATAATAATGCATTACACAGGCAATTTTGGCAACTGTCCGATTCTGAAATTCGATGTAGAAGAGCTAACATATTTGTTTTATCAACTGGGGAAAAGTTTCTTCAGATTAAATAGTTTATAAACACATGCAGACGGGTGCATGGGGACGGGCTGCTGAGGTCCTAGGAGAGAATGTGGAGAAAGTGGCCTCACTCCCATGCTTCCAGTGATTTTTCCCTGGACCCTCCCAGTGGTGACTGACATCAAATGTAAGCAATACAAAAATATTGAAAATCAAGTCTCTTCCCAAAGAAAGAGCCTTCCAAATGGCTTTGGGGCAAAGACTATGAGGATGGCCCCTCCTCTCAGGGAGAGGACTGATGTTTCGGAGGTTTCTGAGTAACAGTGTAGGATCCTATTGCTCTCCACAGATAGTCCAGAGCTTGGATTCAGAAAGGGCCCCGAGGTGGTGTTTCTACCACATACATACATACTGACAACCACAGACTTGTTCGTTTAAGCCAAATTACTAAAATTTCTCTCATTTTGAGGATAAAGAAGAAACAAGGGAACTTGGGAAAACATTGAAAGGACTCTTTTTTCATATGTTAAAAAAGTACATCTTTTCCTCAAAGAGCTTAATAACTCTACAAAATTTATTTTATTACCTCATAGCTGGAATATTGCAAGGGGACTTAAAGGGCCTTTTTATTGACTTGGAATTTGTGTTCAAACTATTCATGACATGTGATAACAGTCTATAAAATTCCCCTGGATCACTTAGGCTTAAATGTTATAACTATAACATTGTTTACTTTTTAATACAGCAATAATCATGTAAGAATTCCAATAAATTGCCACATGTAGTCATAGAAGAAAAAGAAGAGAAACTTATAATGAGAAACAGATTGGTCCTTCCTAATTGTAGGCTGAATAATTCTGCTCATCTTTCATTTTAATGAATTTGTACATTGTTAGTAACTTAGATTAGAAATAATTTCATTGAGCAAGTTTCACAGTTATTAGGGATCATAGATGATGCTACTTTGTCTTCACTCTCCTGAATTTGGGATTTGAAAATACTGAGATGATTCTACATCATCTTTCATCACAACTGACTCTAGTTCTCTTTAAACCACAAGTAAATTCACTCTCCGAAAATGAGGTTTACCTCTAGTTCAAGTGACAACCTAAAATAATTGAAAGCAAAGGTGTGACTTTATAAATGCCTTGTGATAGCTCTGAATTTAAAATTTCAACTGCTTCGTGATTACCAAGAAAAGAGAAATGCTTGTATATGGGAAACATCCTATTTTGCCTATAAAATTACTGGGTGACATGGTAGTCCTTATCTGTGGTTTCACTTTCCACAGTTTGTTACCCAGAGTCAACAGCAGTCTGAAAATATTAAATGGAATATCCCAGAAGTAAATATTGCGTAACCTTTAATTTGCATGCATTCGTACAGGCATGATGAAATTCCACGCCATGCTCCCCATCCCACTTGGGACAGGAATCGTTCTTTTGTTCAGCGTGTCGATGTTTAATATGCCACCTCCTCCGTTTGTCACGTAGTAGCTGTCTGGTTGTCAAAATGACGGTTGTGGTACTGCAATGCTTAGGTTCAAGTAAATCTGATTTTACTTAAGAATTGTCCCAAAGCACAAGAGTAGTGATGCTGGCGATTCAGGTATGACAAAGAGAAATAAATGTACAGCACTTCCTTTCAGTGAAAAGGTAGAAGTTCTTAACTTAATGAAGAAAGAAAAAAATGTGTATGCTGAGGTTGCTAAGATCTACAGTAAGAATAAATCTTGTACAACATATGTGAAATTGTGAATAAGGAATAATAAATCATGTAGTTTTGCAGTTGCACCTAAAAGTGTAAAAGTTATGACCCCAGTGCATGATAAGTGCTTAGTTAAGATGGGAAAGGCATTAAATTTGTGGGTGGAAAATGAACAGAAACTGTGTTCCAATTCATGGCAATGTGACGTGTGAGAAAGCACTGAGCCTGTACAAAGACTTCAGCAAGGGATCCCCTAAAACAAGTGATTGAATGGACATAATTTTTATCACAGTATATTGTTATAATTGTTCCATTAGTTATTGTTAATCTTTTATGTGCCTATGATAAGTTAAACTTTACCATAGGTATGTATGTATAGGAAAAACAGCATATGTAAGGTTCAGTACTATGTGCAGTTTCAGGCATCCACTGGAGGTCTTGGAATGTATCTCCTACAAATAAGGGGGCAGTACTGTTACTTCCTGCTCCTTTTCCTAAATTGAATGGTCAGGAACAGGAGTCTCCAATGTGTTCATAGTCAGCACAGAAGCTCATATCACATTTGTAAGAGAAGACCCTTCTGCCTGACTGGCAGGTGGAAAGCGGTCCTCCCTTGGCTTCCAGCATGCACTGTCCTGTGGAACTGTGGACTGAAGGGTGCTCTGCAAACTGCTGCAGGATCGAGAAGAATTTCTGCCGGAGTCACAGCTTTGCTTTCTGATTCATTTTCTATTGCACAAAGGTAGCTATCTTAATTTGACAAGTGATAAAATCTCTCCTGCAAAACTCAATATTAAATTCTTCCCTCTTCACCACCTCCAGAGGATTGAGTCAGAAATAAATTGTTTACCTAATCAGAAGATATTGTCCCAGAGACAAAACCCCTTTTCTCTCTGATAACATCCTGACAATGTGTTGTTCTATGACAAATCATGTGCCCTAGATGTTTTTAGTTATCCAGTTGAAAAAAAATTCACCATTCGTTGCTATTGGCAAATTAGTGTAATGCATTTCTTTTGCCATCGTTGTGATGTTATGATGAAGAGTAGTGTTTCTAACAAAGGCCACAAAAGGTGATTTTTAGCATTAAAATATTTTTTACAAACCTCAAATTAAACAATTACCTGTAATATATATAAGTGTAACTCATACATTGAATAGAGATCACTTCACATGTGGTTGAACTTCAGTTCTTTTAATTATGAAAATGTGCTTCTTGGAGAGGTGGGAATGACCTTTTTGTAACACTTCTAATTTATCCTCTGCCTGGAGGAGAGAAAAATACTTTAGATAAACCATCTGGAAAACTTCTAATTTGTTCTATGAAAAAAATAAACATTCTGCTCAGCAGAAATAATCCAACTGGCAAGTCTTCTTTCCATTTGGATTATTTCTTATCCAGCTCTATTATTGTTGTAAATTGAATGCTTACATCTGAACTCAAAACAGAGAGGACAGCTTGCACCCTGCCCTTCTATAAAGTGTTTTAGAGTCAGTGTCAGGAGAGATAATTATCTGCATGTATATGACCAAAACAAAATGAAGACTAATGAGAAATGTGTGAATTGTATGTCTGTTTGCTCTTTTGTACCCATAAGTTTTAATATGAAAGTCACCTTGTTTAAATACATGTTAGTAGATGGTAGATTTTGATGAGGAAATTTCTTGGTGTTAAATGCAACTTAAAAATTTAAACACATTTAAGAAATGGCAAATTTGCCACACAATCAACTGTTAGCAAGTATTGTGTACTTTCTTTGTTCTTGGCCCTATACTAAGTGCCCTAAGGGGTACCATTATCATCCCCATTTTACAGACAATAAGACAAAGGTACAGAGAGATAAATTAACTTGCTAAAAATCATGGGCCTAAAAAATTCTAAAGTTAGGGTTTCAACCAACTGATTCTTTTCTCCAAGACTGTATTTAACTATGTACTATTCTGCCAGGAGCTTTTATAGAAAGAGCAGATTAGTTTTAGGGATAGAAAGATATGCTCAGTCAATAAGCACTGTTTTAAGTTAGATAGTTTAATTTGGAAATACTTTATATTGGGACTGTAGCTATAGTATATGGTCAGTGGATATAATATAAAGAAGTATATGTAAAATGGTGTGAAGTGTATGCAGGTGGTAACTTGTCATCTTGTAGGAAGTAGAAGTAAAAAAAAATGTGATGGCAAAAGAGTGTGAGTCTAGGAGCTGCCAGTTCCAGGACAGGAGCAGTAGACTGGTGTAAGTGGGAATGGTTTACTGGTGACAGTGTGGTCAGAATCTTCCCCAGTGTCCAACTATTGAGGTCAAAAGGACAGAGCTGAGAGGAGACATCTGTCCTTTAAACACTCCCAAATCAGTCCTCTTCTTTTCGTCTCCAATGTCACATCTTATTAGTTCCTGTGCTTTCTTATTTCTTTCCATGTTTAGGTCTAAAGCCTCTTTCCTGGGCCCTCTTTCTCTGGTTTTCTGCATCTCCTAACTCACCAGTCCATTTTCCACACTGCTGTTAAAATGAGTTCTATGCAATTTGGATCTGCTTTTCTCATTTTCTATTTAAAATTCTTCAATTGCTTCCCATTGCCTTCCGGACAAACCTAAACGCCTTAGTCTGACATATGAGGCCTTTCATCTGTGGTAGCTATAAATATCCAAGCCACAAACTTTGATATGCAAAAACGTAACTTTTTAAAATTTCAATAACTCAATTTGATTTTGATTTTCTGACTTTCTAACACTACGACAGACAGCTTAATCTAGACATTTTCCAGTTTTCTCTGTTCAAATTATCCATTTTTAAGTTCATTCATATTTGAAATACAATCATCATCAGAATGTTTTGTATATGCCTTCTCCTCTGACCACATCTCTCAGCGGGATAGCCTGGGGCAGGAGGGTGAGCATGACAGATAGTGCCTTGTGTGCGAGTTCAACTCTGAGTGGTTCCTGCCCTGACTGGTGTGGCTCAGTGGGGCAAACATCGTTCCCACACACCAAAAGGTTGCCGGTTGAATTCCTGGGCAGGGCACACACCTGGGTTGCAGGCCAGGTGCCTGGTTGAGGGTGTGAGAAAGGCAACTGATCAGTGTTTTACTCTCATGCTGATGTTTCTTCCCTCTCTTCCCCTCTCTCTAAAAATAAATAATACAGTCTTTAAAAAATATTTTAAATCTAAATTGTTCTAGGCTGGCTACCCAAGGGTTATGGATGCCACTCCCATCTTGGGTCCCTAAAACTGTTGGTCAAATCTCTAGATTCCTGGTAGAAACCATTTACCCCATGATCTGCTGATCCCAGTGCCTTTGGCAGATACCAGAGAGTCTTTCCCTCCAACTTCATCACGCTTGGGGCCATTGGGAAGTTCAATAGCCCTGCCCACTTCAACTGGGAAGACTTAGAGATTTTGGCTGGGCTCATCCCAGAACTTTTTCCATCACGCTTCCTATACCTCCTCACTATATCATTGTATTAAGGGTATATTGGTGAGTTAGAGTTTCAGACATAAAGAAATACTGCTCCCTGCATTCAGATTATGCTAAATTAACCATATGGATGCCTAGTAGAGAAATCTACCAAGTCCCTAGATTATCTCAGAGTGGAGCAAAGAGGATTCTACAACACAGCTAACTCTCCTCTTCCTCTCCAAACATGCTCTCCTCCAGGTTGGAGGGCATTCCCACTCTTGGTATGTGGACTGGAAAAGAGCTCTTTCAATGTGATAGTGTCTTTTTTTCAAATCTATTCTGTTTTGAATTCTTAATACAATTATTTAAGGTGGAAGCTGATACTCCAGGGCATTTGTTCTCTGGGTTCAGTCTAGTAATTTCTGTCTGGGTTACCCCATTTTCGTGTTTTGAGGGGGAGATGCTTCTGGGACAGTGCTCGGGGAAGAATTAATGAAAATCCACAAGTGAACATTTCAGATTATTATTGTGACATACATTCACTCCAGCTTACTTTTTCTATAAACATTTTTATAGAATCAATACCCTTTTATTATTATTTTTATATTTATTGATTCCAGAGAGAGAGAGAGAGAGAGGAAGGGAGAGAGAAAAACATTAATGAGAGAGAAACATCATTTGGTTGCTTCTCACACCTGCCTCAGCCAGGGACCAACCTGCAACCTAAGGATGTACCCTGACTGTGAATTGAAATCATGAGACCTTTCACCAACAATCTAGACAACTGATCCACGCCAGTGGGGGTCCGGCTTACTTTTTTAGCTGGATCTGTTTTCTTTGTCCATCTTGCAACACATATATGCATACACATGCTCCACCTGGCCAACTTTTAACAATTTTTTAATATTTAGCCAATGGATCATCATGCAATCTGTATTAAATGATAATCTGGATGTCTTCTCTGACCACACATCCACAACAGCTGATTTTGGTGTCCTTCCCATTCTTCCATAGCATTTTCTGCACCTTCATCATGACACTGTATATATACTAATACCATTTCTTCATTTGCCATTTTTCTCACTAGACTGTGAACCTTTTGATTTTAAGAACTCTTTATTTTATCTTGAGGAAACCATATACTTCCAAGTCCTCATATTTATCTCAGTTACTGGCATTTACTAGTTCTTTCTATATGGACTGGGTAATGAACAAATGAGTAAATTAAAACCTAAAAGAACATTGAAAATTATTTTACTCCTTGCATATTTTTAAAGATAAGTTTTTGAAAGATTACTTAAAGTGTGGTTAAGTGTGATTGTCAGAATGCACTAAATATTCAGATTTTAAAATAAAAATGTTGCATTAAGTGCAACAAATGGAATACAAATACTACTGTGGTTTAATATCTTCCACTATACATTTAAACAATACATGAACAAGTGCTACTTAAATAGTTGGAATTTTATACCTTTTCTTTTTCTCCTTGAACTTATATTTCAATTTCAGATTTATTCACGTGTTTATCCTAAAGTAAAATCTTTTTATGCTTGCAAAGTTTTATGGATTAGTTGTCATTTTTCTATGATCAAAAAAGTGTGAATTGAAAATTTAATTATGTCTATTAAGTCACTGCAACCATTAACTGTAGGTGTTTTAAAGCTCTTGTTTGTATGATTATAACCATTATTAGTAATATGCACTTAATCAAAGAATAATAAAAATTTTGATAATAAAAATGAAAAGTGAATTTATTGAGGCTGTATCTCTTAATTAAAACTATTGGGACATGATCTTATGGCACTTCCATTAAAGGAACCACAAAATTATTCCTTTGTGTGGTGCTCTAGAGGATTTTGTGGAATGTTAAAATGCCATCTGAGAGAAGGCACACCTTTGATTGCAACCAGGGGAATGTCACGGTGGAAGAGCCAGTGGAGAAGAAGAACTTGAGGACTGGCCTCTTCTCAGACAGATGGTTTTTGTAAAGAGAGCATAGATTTGAAAATTAGTATTCTTAAATCAGTTTTTAGGTGCCTAATAGAAAATCTTTGTAGGTATACAGGTACCCAAGTTAAAGTCAGAACCCTGATTCGGGAGATGCTGGCATTATTTAGTAAATAGCAATCACAGGATAAGTTTTAATTGATGAAATGTGTTTACTTTTAAATAATGCTAAGTGAAAAATTAGGGTTACACTCTCTGTAATTTTAAACAATGGAGTTAATGAGTCAAAAAGGATTATTTGATATCAACATATTCATGAATTCCATGCAAATAGGTAACCATACTCTGCATAATAATACTTTATTCTGTTTGGTAAGAAAATTTTCAAATAACCTATGTTTTTTTCTTGTTTGGGATTTTCCTTGAAACAATCATACTAAGATATGTTTAGACTTAAATAAATAATAAAAACCTCAGAACTAGTGTAGTTTAATAAATAAGATGCTTAAATTGTGATTCAACTTATATATAAATCTATATGTTCCATATTAAATAATGTTGTTAGCAAAACCTTTTAAATAAAATGAAAATAGTTTCTTCTATTATCAATATTTTTCACACCCTGGGCAATGTGATTTTACATGTATATTTGTAATTTGTTTCCACCAGTTACCACAAATATGTAGCATAATGTCAGTGAAATACAGGGTTGACTCTTAAGTATGTAAATGTGAAAATTAAACAAAATATACTTGTGATGTTATGCATATACTTTATAAACTTTTATATATTCTTATAATTTAAAAATTTTTCCACTCATAGTTTAATGCTTTCTTATATATTACTCTGGCTTCTTTATTCCTCTCCCCTACCTTATGCCACTTACACTGTCTTGGGCTATTTTATTTTACTATTTTTGTGGTAAAATGTTGAGGATTATTCTATTGTAGTACAATTATTTTCACAGCACAGTCTGTTGTGTACCTCCAGGCCCTACAAGAACTGCACTGGTCTTGCCCAAATTATCTGCAATTTAAATTATGCAATATATAAAACACAAATTATCTGTGTTTTATATCTCTGTGTATATGTGTATGTATATATGTGTGTGTGCATACATATTCAAGTTCAAATTGAAGATGATTTGTGAACAGAATGAGGGACATTTGGATGGTCTAACCATTGGTTTTCTGGCTTCTGATTTGACACTTCTTTTCTTCTACACCTTGCAGGTGGACCTTTTGCATCTGCCTGTTGAGGGCTCTGCCCCTGCCAGTTATCTCATGATGCCTTGGAAACATGGAAGAAAAGATTCATACATACTTAAATTATAGCACATTATTATTAAGAGATGGTCATGCTGCAACTGATTTGAGAAGGAGAGAGTATGTAGTGTGACTGACGAGGACGGGACTTCTGGAAAAAACATTAGGAAGAAGGAGTGGTATTGATTGCTGATTACCCAGACTGTCTCTCTTCTTCCTGGGCACATGACTGAGCAGCCTCTCTGGCAAAGTGTGGCCACTTGAATGTGAAGGAAAGGGAGCTGGAACTTTTGGGTCACTTGCCTAAACAGAAATCCCTTTCCCAAATCCCTCTTTTTTCTTTCTTCTCGTGGGGAACAGGGAGTTATCCCCATTGAGCTTCAACTCTGCAAATGAGGACGGGGCCATGGAGATGGTGGAACCACATGGTTCAGTTCCTGAGTGACTCTGTTGTCTTGGATTCCTACAGATTTATAAGTAAGAGAAAGACTATTATTATTATTAATCATTGTTATTTAAGGTAAGCACACTGTATTTGGGGATCTCTTTGGTGCTACTACCTCCATTACTATCAAGGGGCTAAGGATGAGTCTGTCATGGAGAAGAAAGTCTCAGGGTAATTTGATTCCTTGTGGTAGATAAACCCAAACTTGGATCTTTCAGAAAGAATATGGGTACAGGCAAAGGTAGATAAAACTAGCCTATAGAAGAGATGAATTTTTTTTATCAAATGTTGAGAGATAGAAGCATTGTATAGGAAGCTGGGGAGCTGGTAAGCAACTTTTCGCCCAATGATGCCAAACTAATTTGGGGCCCTAAACTTGAGTGTGTATCAGAATCAGTGGGAATTTCTGGTAAAACACAGATTCCCAGGCCCCACCCTAAGAGTTTCTGATTTCATAGGTCTAGGGTAGAACCTGAGAATTTTCATTACTAACAAAATCCCTGGTAATGCTGATGGTATTGGTTGGTTGGGCCACAGTTTCAGAATCATTGCTAGAGCATCTGGAGACACCTGAGACATTGCCTGATTTGGTCTGCAGGTAGTTTTTTAGAAAAGAACTTTGACCTACTGCTCATCAAGGGAGTTGGGAGCCAGACTGGGAAGACCACTCTCATCGTACATTGGATGCTGCACATGGGGATGAAAGGAGACTCTTGAGTCTGTGCAAGCCACGTCTTCATGAACAGCATCAACAGGAATTAAAATATATGAGAGACTGTGCACCTGTTAATTATTAATTCTGTTTAGAATTTGCCCTTAAGCATCCTTTGCATTTATAGTAAAATAATCATATTTTCATATAATCACTAAACCACTGAGTGGCCATGCTGCAAGTAAAGCTTATACAGAAGAGGCAGACCAGCTGTGGGTGTTGGTCTCTGGAGAAGAAACCACTCCACAAAATTAACCCAAGAGCAAAGGGCGTGGAGACACTGAAACAGGAAGCCTTTTAATGCTGTGATTTTCATGACCTTTAACTGTCTTTCTGTTTATCAAATATAGATTATTTAGGACCTGCTTACAACTAAAAACTAGAAATCACTGCTTATGCAGATTATAAAAGAATAATTATTTAGCAAGTCATAGAGGTAGAAGTGAGCCTTGGAAGAAATGGGCTCAGGAAACAAGTTATAGCAAAGAAAGTGCCCTTGGAGCTTAGGAGAAAGAGAGAGATGCCTCCTTGGGAGACAAAGGAAGGAGGGGAGGTGTGGGTGTGCTTGGGAGCGAGAGGGGAATAGTGTGCCCTGGGGAATGCAAGGGGTGGAAAAAGGGGTGGAAGTGCTCCACAGAGATTGCTGCCCGCCACTTATGCAGGTTCTTAACTGCCAACCTGTTTCGTAGGCTGTTTCTGTCAACAGGCCTGCAACTTGTATTTCAGTGTTCAGATGAGCTTTTTACTATGCATTCTCGTTCTGGCAATCACCCTGTGCCTGCTGGTCCCTAGAAGGTGACACCGCTGCTCTTTGCCACTGTAATATTAACATTTCATAAAAAGATAATAATAATAATAATAATAATAATAATAACCTTCTTAAAAATCTGCAAACATATGTCCATGTGGAATTTTGGATGAACTTATTAGAAGTTTTAAAAATTCTATTAATTAAATTTCACTGCCATTTGTTCTATAATTCAATATAAAGATGAAAAGTTATAAGACTGTGACAAGAAAACTTCAATGCCACCAGCCGATCACTGTTTTCTTTGCATGGGCTTATGTAGAATATGCACGTGGGCTCAGGCTCAGCAACGACTGGGCTCGCCGTGGCTGACCCAGACACTGCTTCTGTGCATGCCTGCCTGTCTTCTAAGCCATGAAAACTCACTTTAGAAGGAGCACTTAACCTCCATTTTAATGATCTGAAATTTTTTTGTTGTATCATTTTAATTATGTGAATAGTTCCCATCTCCCCTCAGAGACTACTACCAGCCATAAGTGAGGGATCTTGTGGGTTGCATTCATCATGGTATCCTCAGTGCCTCACACAGCACTTGGCTTACAGAAGGCCAAACATATGCTTAGTGAATGAGGAACAGCTAAATACAGGAGCTATGTATTGACTAATATCTGTTATTTAATTGAGCACTTACATGTTTGTGTGTAGGTGTATGGTTCATATATGTATGTAGACATACAGACTACCTCAGATAGAACTGTTTTTTTATTATTATGAATAAAATAATTGCAGCCCTTTAACTGGAATTCATTATTTATTTTTTGTATTTATATATATGGAATAATGATAGTCTTTTAACATTTCATACTTTCTGTGCCCAATTACCATTTCTAAGTGGTTCTATTTCTTTATATTCAGTTAGCTATATTAAAAAGTTTAAATAACCAATAGCTCTTTTAAACATACAAGCTTGAGACACTTTTTTTATTTGCAGTCTCTTGCCCCTGCTAAAAGATTTTCTGTTTTTCTGTTGGTTTTTGTCCTTGGATGGACAATTTGTGATATATCCTTTTGCCTTTTAATTTTGGTTAAGCAAGAATCTATTCTTTTGTAGTTATTTTTCCTTTTTTTGTTATAACAATATTTCCGAAGCCTCTGTTCTTTTTCAAAAACCATTTGATCATGAGGGAATTGGAATGCTACATTTCAAAAATTGAACACCTTATCCTGAGAAATGAAAAGCTTTGAAATGGAAGCATCCGATGTCCTTGCATTTTGACCAGAGCTCAGAGCCTGGGCTGATTGAAAAGCTGCAACATGAAAAGTATACGGTGTAGCTGAGTGTTCTTAAACTAATCTTTAAGACACCTAATATGCATGCTTTGCTCACCTGCCTCTTTTCAGTTCCAATATCATGTTCGATTTCTGAAACACAGAATAAAGGTTCTACAGAAAATTAACAGTTATTTGACCATGGTTATTGTAACAATGAAGAGAAAGACAAATGATAACAAAAATTAGGATAACTTTAACAATTTCAACTTAATTTTCATCATTTATTAATTTATATAATTTATGTTTAATATAGTCTTTCTATGAATTATCACATTATTGCTACATTTAATATATGTTTTTACCCAACATATACTGGAGATCCTGATGTTTACTATGGTGTCTAAGTAGCTATTTACCCCCTACCCATCGCTGTTACTTTACAGCAGAAATTTTATAAAATTTTGTTTAAGGGTTCTGATATACTATGTCTTACAACTTAGCTATTTTTGTTTTGTCTTTATTATGCAGGTTTTCTGGTGTCAATTATGACTGCATGCCTGTCCTTTTTTAAAAAAGCATTTTCATTGTGTAAGTGATACACATTCATTGTAAGACTGTGCCTGAGGGACAGTGCTAATATATTTTTAACAAAAACATGTTCGTATCAATAATCATGGCTTGTCTCTTTTCCTATCAGAATGGCTACTTTCAGGTTTCTCTAAAATCAACTTTTGAGATTTTATTCATGGACTTTTCTGCATTCTTTTCTGAATATCAGAAATGCCTCTTTCATTTCTCATTACTCTAAAGTAAAATCATGTCTAGAAACAATACTGCTGTTTTTGAGAAGCATCTTTAAGCAATCACCTCATTTTTATTTTCAATGGAACATATTGTTTTTGCCATGTTTAAAACAACAGATATTTTAAAGCAACTACTGTTTCTCCTGAATTATAAATAATCTCAAGTTATTCTTATAATATGCCAGCAAAGTAGATGCACATAAAATTGCAAAATCATAAATTTTATAAAAAATAAATGAAATAAAGCATTGGAATCACACAAATGAATTACATTTAGTGACATAGAAGTATAGGATAATGTAGATTAACATGTTTCAGTAATATTCTGGGGGTCCAGTGAGCAAATTTGGTGCAGTGAGGTGAAGTCCAAGCAGACTGACAACTGTACTGAGACATAAATGGTAGAAAGCTTTCTCTGAGGGGTGGAGATGGAGGGAGATGCCCACGTGGATGCTCACTAGTGCACTATAGGCTTTTGACCAAGCACTAGGTGGTACTATACATGAACAGGAGAAACTTCCTAAGCCTTAGCAGAGAAGCTTCTACAGGATGATACCTAAACAGAGAGCTACTACAGGTTGTGAAGTGGATTTCAGAATTCTGGTGTAAATGGAGTGGAGAGACTTCACTTAGTACTCAAGGATTCAGTTGAAACTTCAAGGTCAAATCTTAGAGGTAAGGACCATTCCTAGGGTAAGAGCTATATTCGAAGAGGGAGACCAAACTGAGTTAGAATTATCCTAACAAAGAATGAAACCAAGACATTCAGGGATCCAGGCTTCTTCTGTCTTGGGGCTCTTTCATTTTCAGCACTTGGCTTTCAAGATCAGCATGCTTATTTGGATCAAGCAGCTGGAAGGTAAAAGAAAAATATGAGGATCATACATACATACATAATGGGGGATTTTTAAAGGCCAGGCATGGAAGAAATCCACATTATTTGTGTTCATATTTCATCACATGGAGCTCAGGCTCATGTCCATGCCAAAGTCCATGCAAAACTGGAAATGTGGTCTGACTGTAAGAAATGAAATTAAGTTTTGTGTGTAATTAGCCTATCCCTGAAATAACTACTATGCATATTGAAGAGTGGGGAGCCTGTTGGTAGCTGGAGAAGGGAGAAAGGCTGGATGGCTTCCATGGCTGCGAAGAAAAGATCTACGCTGAATCACTCACCCAGTCTTGTGTTCAGGAGCAGGCACACCATGCTCAGGAGTGCTCAACCCTTTCTCGTCCATCCTCAGAGAGAAAATTTCCCATTTGCAGGAACTTACATTAAGTATTCTCATTCTGGACACCATTTTGCTGGCTCTGGAAAGTTAATTTCCCCTGAACCAGTTGCTGTTCCTTATCTATATTTGTGTATCAGCTATTTTGGCTTAAGTTTGCTGCAGGCCAAGATACATGCATCTGAAACTTTGCCTTATGTGTAACTACAAGTATTTTATGTGCCCATCTGAACACACAAGTTATATACAGGCACTTGAGATACTTAGCAATCAGATATTTATAGTCATTAGAGAGTTCAGCCTTTGAACTTACATGAATGGCTCTAAATAAACAACATACATTTCTATGGCAGAAGAATGTAAAGAAAAATATTTCAGAAAGTATCTGCATACAGTGGATTCTTTTAACATTAGCAGTTAAAAGTATTGCTAAAGAATCTGACATGCCTTCTCTCTAAGCTTTGTTCCCACTGGCACAGGACCAAGATGTGGGGTGTGTGGACAGGAAGGGGAAGAGTGAAAGAGGATCAAGCAGATGGAAATCAAAATGTCTGAGCAGACAGTGCACAGGGCACAAATGGCCATTCCAGGTAAACTCAAGAAAATCCTCTTTTTGTCTCTGCTGATGGCAATGATCCTATTTGTGAGGAACACTGGAGTGCATTTAGACCACGTGTCTGTCCAACCTGGTTCCTAAATCTCTTGAAGATCCTAAGAGCAGAGAACTGAATGATGGCAGGGAGCTTATCCTGAGCTTTCAAGAGATTATCCCCTAGTGCGACGGCCAGCGGGCAGAAGGTGACCTGCCTGTTACCTCAGAACGCTCCACGCAGGGGACAGCATCAGCACCATCGTGGCCCTTACTGCCCATAAATGCCTTTAAGTAGCTTTAGATAGTCGATATATGGCCTGGGCCTGTGGCAGAGGATTCCCTCGAAGTTTCTCTGCTGGGCTCTTGTTTAGAAATATTGCTCATATCTTCCTGGTGACAGGAACACAGCAGCGGTTTTTTGATCTCGTGGCCTTCTGTTCTTTATTGTCTGGATTATTAACATTTACACTGGCTATTTGGTATTTTGAAGAGACGGGGATGATTTATCAGGGAATATCTATGTTTATGATAGTACCTGCCTTAAAACTGCCAAAGGTAGTGGCAGTTACTGATTATTAACCTCAACTCCAACTATTACATGGTCTACCTGACAGAATTACCTCAGTTTTAATACTTAGGGAGTGGCATAAAAATATTTGCTTTTTAATTTCTTTCTAAGTTAAGTCTGCTTAGCCACCTCTTCTCTTGGTCAGGCCACACAATGCCTCTCCAACCAGCCTGGTCCACAGCAATCTGTCTGTCACTCAACAGGCCTTTCAAAGTACACATAGTATTTTAAAATCTATTGTATTTACTTATTATGTGTATATTTACCTACTTATTCTTTTAATATTTATTTACTACATCTTTGGATTAAGTTAATGTCTGACTAATATGCTTCTGGAAGGCTAGGGCTGTATTTTATAATTCTATCTATTTACAATGCCATGTAATATTCGAGTGATGGCCGGCCCTGAGTGGGCACATCTTACATGTTTATAAGGAGACAACTGTAGTGTGGGCCAGTTCTAAATATCAATAAAATAATAACAGGTGCTAAAATAGTAGCAGGCACTGCTTTGGGATTTGAAGGGTATACATTATTAAAAATGCTGACTTATAAAACAAACACTTACTGGAAGCCTTTCAGGCTTAGTCCTCTTGCTCGGATGATGGTGACATCTCTCGACTTCTCTTTGTGCCTTCAGCCTTCACGTCTCTCGGTGCCTTCCCCCACCACAGCTGCAGTGAATGGTCCTTCAAAATGCAAACCCGTTCATGTATAAACCTCATTAAAATCTTTCTATAGTTCCTTACTTATTTCTTTTTAAATTTATTTTACTTATTTTATTTTTTAATTTAACTTTTACTGTAGTTTTCCCCTATAGTTCCTTATTGATTTCAAGATCAAGTGCAAACCTTGGCATGACATTCAGAGTTCATCATGATCTGGCTCTGGTAGGCCTCCCTGCCCCTGCCATATTTTCTAGTTTCACCCAATTACAAGTATCTATCTATCTATCTATCTATCTATCATCTATTTATTTAGGTCTCACATGCCTCCCACCTCTGCATAGGCTCCTTTTTTGCCTAGGATACACTTCTCTCTTATCATCTGGGAAAATCCTATAAGATCATGAAGAGCTGACAAACGTGTCCATTCCTGTGCTCTCATAATACTTAGTACATGAATATACATCTCTCTACACCCTGTTGCTTGCTTACCAGGTTGCTCCCTGGTTGTTCTTTAAGCTTTGGAGTTCAAGAGCCGTGCTTCTCTGTCTAGATTAACCACAAGCCCTGGCATATAGTAGTTTTTCAATAATGTATACATTGTTGATTGCTAATCTTTTTAGCACTTACAATGTAGGTATGAAGTGTTTATCATGCACATCTTGTCCTTCAGTCTTCACAATGACCCTGGGAGGTAGGCACAGCCTGTGTTTATCTTCACTGCATACCCCAGTGTAAGCTTGGACCAAACAAGTGTCTCAATAAATATTTGTTGAATAAACCCTCATAAGAATCCTTTAATATATCCATTCCACTAGGATCACACTTAGAATTAAAGAAGTTAAATAATTTGTTCAAGGTGCTGTTAAATACAATATTCGGGATTTGAACCCAGGTTTACATGATTCTACAGCCCATGTCCTTTACCACTTTGATATTATGCATCTCACACATAAGGTAAAATACTAGATCCTGAGAGAAACAAAGACAAAAGTACTAGGACAAACAATAATTGTTCTAAAGCACTTATAATCTACATTACAAGACAGAATATGAAATTCATATCAAGTGAAAAGAAAACAAATTGTGGGCAGTCAGCAGTGAAATGATCTTGACTCTAGGGGAGAACTAATGGAAATTAGGTATAAAATTGAACTTTGAATAGGCTCAAAGACATACAGATAAAGAAAGCCATGCTCCACTTTGGGATCATATGCAAAATGTCATAGATGCATTGATTTTCCTGATATGATCAGGACAGAGAGTGTGTGACAAGACTGGACATGATGAGAGAATGAAGAAAATAATATCAATTGGATTCACAGAGCTGAGGAAGTGCTTTGAATTCTGTGCTAAAGACTTTTATACTTCATTTTCTAAAAACTGTGTAAGAGACTTTTGAAAAAAGAGGAGTAAAAGACATCTGATCTCTGATTTACTAAGTTAAATGAGGGCTACTTTGGCAGAGAAAAAGATGAAGGGCAGAGTCCTTTAGAAGACCACTGCAAAGACTGGGTAAGAAATCACAAGGATTCTGGAACTGTGTTTTTAATGGTTGTAATGTTGGTAAAGCACTAATATGCAGAAAATTAAGGAATTACACAGAAAAAAAAAGAAGTGACAAAGATTCAACTGAATAAATAGCAGTGAGGATGAAAATAAAAGAGTGGTTATGAGCTATATTGCTGATTAAGAGCCGCAGGATTTTAGTGACAGATAAGTACAGTGCTCACGGTAAGGAAGTAGAGGAAAGAAGGGGGTTATAATGAATTCTGTAGCTTGTGATGTCATGAAGCCTTGAGCTACTTCATTGGAATTAATTTAAGACATCTTTTCTCATCAGAGAAACATACTGTAAATATACTAACATAGTAATTTACTATTGGAATGCATTTATATTACACCTGATTCCAAAGGTTTTATGACAACCCATACTAACAATAATAGGTTTTGTGTTTCAAAAAGTAAGACGATTATTCTTTTCTTGTCAGAAAGGGCAGGCTCAATTTATGTTATCACTTTCTTGTTAAGAAAATTGCATTTTCTTTTTGCTTCTTTTCTAACACCAGCTACCTGATAGTTAGCAGATCAAAACCTGGCATTCAATAATAGGGAAACTACCGAAATCCAAGAGATAAAATGGGGAAGGAAAGAAGATAAAAAGGAGGTTAAGGTCAGGTGTTTCTGGTCTGATAATAGAGAAGGGAATCAAGAAGAGATCCAAGCGTGCTCCAGCATGATGTTTAGGGAACTCAGAATTACATAATTTTTATGTTTTATACTGCACACACAGTCTTTCTAGGTAGTCCACAAACAAATTAAGGCTTAGTTTAAAAATGTTTTCCTGGGGAGAAATAAGATGTGGCCCTAAATTCCTTGATAATCTGTTTTAATGTTAACTTAAATTTGTGTATAATAGTTGATAATTATTTAACCATTGGCATATAATCAATGATATAAGACAAGTGATTTTTTCCCTTTCAGCTTGTTCTGATTGCAATAGCTCATGTCAACATATTCTAGGTGTGCTATGCTCAAAGGAAGCCCTTATTGCCTGCTTATTTTGACATCACAGTTTTTATTTTTAGTATTATTATACTATGATATATTATGCTATTTTATTATATACACATATGTATATGTGTGTATATATACATATATAAATACATATATATTGCTCTGCATTCCCTAAATAATGAACTCACAAAAATAGTTTATTTTGCAATATGTATTTTATCTTAGAAAACCTTCATTTTAGTACAATTATTTTTATCTCCATTATAGATCTTTCAGTAATTCAACTCTCTTTGTTCTATATATGCTGAAAGTCCATAGAGGCAAAATAACAAGAGGCATTAACCACTAATGAATGTTAGGTTGTACCTTAATGTTAAGAAGAATGTGAAGCCAAATGATAGTGTCTCCAGAATTTGTCCTAACGTCTCCCCTTACTCATTCTCGCCACCAGCACCAAAGAATTAGTAAGCACTTCAGTGCTACGAGGAAATGGAAGCTATTTAACAAGATTCCTGACTCCTCCTTGAACTCCCCCAACATTCCTTTTACATGTTGTTGGCATCCAATTTGCTACTGCAAATGCTTGACAAATAACTGTAGTGCTGCTGAGGTGCACTGCCCAGGTCTGCCTTCAGGATCCAGGAACCCATCTTCCCAGCTGCTGGGAGGGAGGCTGCTGACAGTTTAAAGCTGAGGGAGTCTTTCTCCCTTGACCAAGCAGGGCTCCTTCCCCCGAGGTTGTACCTTCTCATGGGGTGGGGGGCACCCTTCATTCCATGACAGGATCTTGTGGGGGGTCACAATTCATGGTCACATTGCCCCAGTTTGGGACTTCAATGCAGAGTCACCCCAGCTCCAGGGCAAGACATGGGATTTGCTGAGGCCCCTTTTGACATTCCACCTCATTCCTCCTTGCCCTTCTGCCGAATCTCCACTCGCTCACAACATTTGTAACCAAGAGCACTGCTCCCAGATAAAATCTCAGATGCAAACCTCTATTTCAAGTTTGGTCTGGGACAATAATCCCTTTCATTTTTTTAAAAAGAAAATTTTATTTTTCTATGGTGTTTTCTGTTCTTCCAAGCGTGACTGAAACAAACTATGAGGATGAAGTTATCCTGTGAAGAGCGAGTGAGAAATCCAAAGGTTACATTGTTTTTAAAACATATTTTGACTGTGTGCCTAAGATTAATGTGTGACTGGAAGAGTTCTTTGTGAAGTACATCAACCTGGGTTTAGAGTGAACTCAATGGGAGTCGTTACTAGAACACTTCATCCCAGAAACTGGACCTATTACTTAATTGGCTCACCCACAATTTCTCCCCAGATGTCTTCATTTTAGGGAGGAATGGTGCAAAGTTTATCTTTTACTAATTTTATCTGGGTATAGTCTGTACTTAGATTCATGTTTTTGAATATGTGTATCTTAACCTATTCACATGAAAAGCATGAAAATTTTCCCCAAATTAAACAAGTGCCACATAAATCTCTACTTAAGTCTTTATGTGTCTTTCATTTTGTGAGTTTGTTAAAATTTTTGTCAACATCATATACAAACGCCTTTTCTGTTGGTGTAAAAAAGTTATTATACTTATTACAGTGCCTATAAACCTCCAATCCAAAAACTTAGAACAATGTGAAAAGTGCACTAGGGCTAGGGTACAAGGCCAA
Organism: Phyllostomus discolor; assembly: GCF_004126475.2. Lineage (NCBI taxonomy): Eukaryota > Metazoa > Chordata > Mammalia > Chiroptera > Phyllostomidae > Phyllostomus > Phyllostomus discolor. The sequence continues at coordinate 152,679,639 of NC_040906.2, forward strand.
CATAGGAACTTCCAAAAGTCACTGTGGAATCCTAACAAAGGTATGAGGTATTTCCTTCTCATTTCTGTGAGACAGCTGTGACTAGCCTAACAGCCAATATATGCATGTGCACACAAAAGTATGCTTTTCACCTTCCCCAAATAAGGAAAATCAGGTAACTGGGAATTGACTATTCACTGGAGAAGAGTATTTGCTAAATTTTTAAGGGTTTTCTCTATGAGAATTTATATAAACAGATAATCACAGTGCTAAAGTTTCCTTGGCATTGTGTTTTTACTATACTTTGAAAATATTCATGACATATACATATAAAGAACTCAAACATTAAGGATAACAATATGTGTGTATTTTTGCATATAAGTTATATTAGTGACCATCAAGTTATGTTTTATCTTCCCTGCATAGGACTATAGAGGAGTGAGAAAGGAGGGGTGCAATGATAATACTTTGGTCCTTAGATTTATTCGGAAGGCATTCTTATGGTTTCATACTTTTATTCTAATCACTTATGTAAGGTTATGAATTTTTATTTGTTGAAATTATAAGTTTAAAAAGTAGCATTTAAATGGAGACAGTGCAAAAGAAGAAACTATCTCAGTAATTCTAAGTCGAGGATGATTTCTGACGTAAAACGGAAAGATGCACCGCCCCGGTTCGGTGCGTAAGGCAATGTGTGCAGTTGGCGTGGGCTGTGCCCAGCTCCCCTTCACAGCAAACCAGAAGCATTCGAACTGCTGCAGCGATACTGTTACATTCAGAGATTCCTCCAGCATTTTATGTGGTTTCCAGTAAACAGTAACCATTCTAAAATTTAAATAAAATTATATGTCAGAGTTTTTCATAGATATTAGAACAAAAATGCATTGAATTTTAATTTCCCTAAAGTTGCGTATTTGATGTAGCATAGCTCCAGAAAATATGTTCATTTGGTATTAACGCCTAATTTTAATAGTTGACATGAAAGACAAAATGGAACGGGAAGCCAGTGTCAATATAAACTGAGAAATACAAGCATATTGCCGAGAAACAGGAAAGAAACACAAATCTCACGTAGCGTTGGAGGAAAAAGTTACTTAAGTGGCAGCGCAGCAAAGCCTGCTTCTTTGAGCCACTGTAGATCAGTGTTTTTATGGGGAAAGTTTCTCTTAAGCACATGCAGACATACACGCCAATGGAGAGAGAGATTAGTTTTATTTTATATTTGTACTTTGTACTTATGTTGTACTTTGACTTTTTTCTTTGCTTGTCATCTTGAGAAGAGAAAATCCAGTGGAGTGGAAAGAGCAGCAGATCTGAAAATAGAATTTCTGAGTTTCAGTCAGGGCTCTGCTCCTTGAAAGTTGTATATTTTTAATAAACTATTGAGTCTCTTTCTTCATATTAAGTAGGTTAGATGATTTCTAATACTTCTACTAATTTTAAAATTCATTGACATTTTGAGTAAATTTTTTTCCTGGAAAATACCTAGTTTGTAGAGAAGGCTTCTAATGCAGGACTGTTTGAAGATAAGAAAAAGAAATCAAATTTGGCGACCTAATCAAAGGTGTGATCCAGAGTTTGCCAGGGATTTAAATCAGACTTTCTATATTCTTGCCATCCCTTTGCACCACCAAAGAAAGGCCAAATGATTACAAAACATAACTCTTCTATCTGTAGCCCCTTTAAGTAGTGCACCTAAACTATTATCTTTTTCTGTCAATGTAATGACTCTCCTTTTTCCTGATTATATAAGTCAGTATTGTCAATCATGTTAGATTTAATATTTACTTTCTATAAAAATAATTTAATAACACCTTTATTTTCCTGAAAGATAGATAACATGTCCTACCTATAGATACATATTTTAAAAATTGATGTAATTATCTAAAAAATTATAATAAAAAGGAGAAATAAAAGAACAAAATTTTACATATTCATAACTGAACATGTTTTTTAAAGGAAATTGGCTGTCTCTTTAATGGTAGGTACCACCTGAACACATTTTCATGGAGAATAGCCCATGTAAGTAGATGCTCATCATCTTGTAAACTGACTTTTGATGTTCCTTACAAGGGGCATCATTGCTGCCCCATGAGCTTCGTAAAGGAGCATTCAATATATTATTTGATGTCTATTTTGTAATCACAGTTTATAGTAGGATTGGCTTTAAAAATGCATTAGAGTGTTTTCTATATTATTAGAATGAGAATAATTTAAATAATATCTCTTATAAATTATCTGAAAGTTTTATATTTAAAATGTCTATTTTTAAAAAACTAGAACTCAATTCTAAAACTCTCTGGTCCAATTGTCTTTTTTAATGGTAGATCTTAATTACTTTGTCAACTTTTTCTAGAGTAATTGACTGTTTTAAGTGGTCTACGTTTTCCTGGATTAATTTTAGTCTTTTTGACAACTAAATAAATTATTTTCTGTCCTCTTTAAGTTGTTAACTATAAAGTTCATGAAACAATATTTTATAATTCTTTGAGTCATATCTGTAGTTGTCTCTTTTCATTCTCAATCATGTACTATATATTTCTGCTTTTCTTCTCTTTTCCCTTAAATGGGGCCATGCGTTTTGCATATTTAATTATTCATTAAAAAAAACCACTTTTGTATAACACATTATTATAGTGAGTTCAATTATACAGACCCTAAAGCCTCACTGTCAGATTTTGAATCCTGGCTGTTCTACCTACTGTATGGTTGTATTCAGGATACTTATTCTCTCCATGTCTAAGTGTTTTTGTCATCTTCCCAGAAAGCCTCACAACAAAGCTCCCATGTTAAATATTCCATGTCTCACACATTATATGAAGTGGTTTTATACATAGCATCAATACAATTTGCATTATTTTGTTTGTTTCTTTACACTTGTTTCAAGAGCCTGATAAATGTTGGAATTGTTCCATGAATGATTCACCTGTAAAAAACAAATGTATTCTCAGATTTCTTTCAACTACAATGTCAATAAAAATAAAACAAATATGAAAGGAAATATGATCTGATCCAAAATATACATCGGATCTTGTGGAATGCTGCCATGGCCATGAATGTGTCTGTCTAAGTTGTGCATGCCTGGATAAGAAGGGAGGCCTCCAGGACTTAGTACATTTCCCTGCAGCATCTGGTGAAGATGCTCTTGTGCAGAGCAGGTGCAACGGGGTGTTGGAAGGAAATCAAGTGAATCATAACCAGGAGGTCTCAGCATTTCCTAACCAGTGGATAGAGAATATCTAGAAGTTATTAAATATGCTTCCAGGGATTGACTTGTTAAAAATTCTGCTTTTGAAGCTTCTATTTTTAGAAAGAAACAAAGAAAAGGGTGATGTTAAAAAACTGGTTTTGTATTGGCACTATATAGCCATCTCTGAGTGAATAACCAGTAGGAGATGCATAATTTATCATACAGTCAATCAGTTTAATATTCATCCAAGCACTTTTAACCAGAGTGAGGATTTTACCGTTGTGTAATACTTTTAATTGGTTTTATTGTTAGTCCTAAATAAAATAATTAATATCAATAATGAACCATTTGTTAAGGACTGTTCTTGAAATATAAGTTAATTAGTAATATAAGAATAATGCAAATTCTGATAATTCCTTTTATGATATTCTATATTGTATCTGTATCAGTATGTTGTATATTTCATCAAAATTCTTTTATAGCACATTAGGAAGTCTGTAGTAGTCAAAAGACAAGAAAAATGTTAAAATATGAAAATATACTTATGATTTATACAATTTGGGAATAAGGCTTATTCACAAATCCCTTAATTGATTATTTGAGTAGAATCACTTTGAATTATCAAGTTGAATTTTTTTTTTGTAAGTCATAGTTTGAAAAAATACCTGAAAATTATAAAAAGAATCCAGGTGATTTTTAAATCACAAAATGCAATAATTGGAGACACCATATTTTAAATAAAATAGATAGTATATACAACACATATGATTATCAACTTTTTGTATCATTACATAGTCTACATTTTAATATACATTTGGTTAAAATTCTAATAGTGCATATTGTCATTTTATAGTTATTTGTTGAAAAATCAAGCTGTGTATTAAAGACATAATTTAAGCAACAATAGTACTCATTATTTTTAATATGAAAAACTCAAAATTTGTCTAAAATTTAGTTGTCCAAATGTAGCTATTGAAATAAAATTAAGCAAATTGAAATTAAATACATCTGAAAATTAAATTTCTCAGTTATACCAGCCACATATCAAATACTATATATGTGGGGCGGTCATAAAGTGGTATTTTACACAACCTTCTGGGTTCAACATGGTCGCCACATAGTTGCATGTCAAGGGACTAACATGTTGGTTCAAGGTGAGAATTTTAGTTATTCCCATCACTGCAGAAACTTTTGTGGGATATTTCTGGTTTTAATATTATGATGTTTGGCAATAACTTGGTCTTAAATATTGCATATACCATATAATATTTGTAAATGCTATATATTTTATTTAAAATCATACATATGCTTAACGTTTTATTGTCTTATAAGCAAGCATTATGACAGAATGGCATAATTTAAAACCTTCTTAAGAACCATATTTCAATTATTTATCTTCTTCATGAACTGTTTTGTTGTAATGATAACTTGTAAAATCTGAATTAGTAAGTGGTTAGTAAATTAGAATTTAAATAATGCTATAAAAATCAGTATGTTAGCTGTGCTCTTGGCAGGAGCTACATAGCAGTTTAGCACCTCATATGGAGTGAGACTTGCTTAAGGTTTAGTGCTCGTGTTTTAGGTAATCGGTGTGTGCATGTGCTATAAAGGATGAAGAACTGGACTTGTATTCTCCATGGGCGCCTATAAAGTGTCTGCATGAATAGAGGATATAAAACAGCCTGGAGACTAAATCAGCAATACAGGGTAAGGCAAAAGTAGGTTTCCAGTTGTGAGTAAGGGCAACAGTTTATTCTTGTTATTATTATTAATTATTGTATTATTTTCCATGTGAACAATGGTAAACCTACTTTTGCCTCACCCTGTATTATATAATATACTGCTAATTGTGTGCTCCGTTTCAAAAGCATTTAATAGATGGACCAAGAATTCTGGAAAAGTATATGGAAGATAACAATCAAATGTTCACTGCTGCCATAAAATCTTTATCTTGACTCCTGAAAAACCTAATATCATTGAGGAGGGAGGGTTGCATTCTTATTGGTCTCCTAGAGTGAATATTCTGTGGAGAGCAGGGCTAATAAAATGGCATTGGTCTGATTGAGATAGCACAACATATATAAAACAAAATGGAGTTACTTGTGTCAGGACATAAAGAAATAAGAGAAAAAATGCAGGAACTTTTAAGGGAAGATATCATAGAAAAAGGGAGCTCTCATCTTTATAATAGCTCAGTGTGGCCAGTTCTTATGCCTAATGGCCAGTATAGATTAACTATAGATTATAGAAATCTTAATAAGTTTCACCTAAAATAATGGAGTCCTGCTAGATGCTGAGGAAGTCATAAATAGAATTAGAGACAGAAACTCCAAGTATATTGTCACTATTGGCATGTCAGACATGTTTGCTATACCTATATAATTCCAGGGAATTCCGGGGAATATACTACATTTAGTGGGGAAGGCACAAAACACCAGTTTAAAAGGCTGCCACAGGGATATTTAAATAGTCCAGTTACAGCTCGTACATTATTAACTTCACAAATAGATATCACAGAATTTAATTACTTAATCATCTCTTATATAGATGATATCATCATGATACATGATGATCTGGAGCTCTTGAAGGAATAAGACAAATTGAGGAACTTAGGGCCAAAGGTAGACAAATTAACAAGGAAAAGACCCATAGCCCAGATACATCAGCAAGATTTTTAGTAATACAGTGGTCATCTGAAAGCAGAAAGATTCCAAATTCAGCAAGACATAAAATCAACTAAAAGAGCCCACTGATAAAACTGAAGCATGACATTTAATTGGACTCTTTGGCTACAGGAGACAATATGTTCCTCACATGGGTCACATGCTTAGACCTATGGAGATGTCACTAGAAAAGCCTCTGATTTTGAATGAAGTGAAACTCAAAAGGAGGCCTTCAAAGTACTGATAGAGTACATTTCGACATTTCAGCAATTAAGCTATCCTAAAAAGGGTGATCAAATCAGATTGGACTTAACATACTCTTATGACTATGGCACTGGAGCCCTATGGATCAAAAGCAGCCGAGATAAATTATTTAAACCTGCTGATCTCTGGACCAAACACTTTCCATATGTCTCGAGCAAATATTCTAATTTAGAAAAATTGGTACAACTTGTTTTTGAAGCACTAAAAGCTACTGAGCCTCTTACTCGTAATGCCCTGATAATTATAAGATCTCAAATGTACTGGCCTGGGCTAGACTCGGTCCTGTAGAAGTGGCAGGAGTAGCAGTGAACCAGAAGGTGCTGACGTGGAAGGGGTACATCCAGAGGAGGAACGTGACTGCTGAAGGACAACCAAGTTTCCTCAGAGGGAATTCATCGAGCAGAGGTAGGCTTGCTGGTAATAATTCCCAGGGAGGAGCCAATCCATGCCTGCATAGGGAAGTGGGGCGCCTCCCGATCTGACTCTGCCTAATCCCGGGTTTACAGCTGGCTCCTCAGTCACTGAAAGTGGACTCAACCAGTGAACAGCGAGAGCTGTCAGGCCCGGAGTATCAAAGCCCTGGAGCTCACCGGTGAGTCAAAATCAGCAAACGGACTGAACTTACTGCGATAGTGTTGGCAGTGAGACGCTCACTAGGGGGAAAGCAAAAAGTTATTTACATTTTTACAGATTCATGGGCTGTAGCAAGTGCTATTACAATTTGGTCTCAAAAATGGGCAAAAACAGATTTTAAAATTAATGGCAAGGTGGTCTGGTCCAGAGACTACTGGTCAGAACTATTTGAAGCCAGTAAGACAATTAACACATGCGTCACTCATGTCTCTGAGCATCAAAAAGATGACTAAAAGGAGATAACCTTTAATAACATAGCAGATAGATTAACAAGGGATGAGGCACCCAGATGGGAGCTCCCCCAAAGGCAAAGAAAATTGCCTGCTAAATTTAAGGACTATGAGGTCTACCCAGCCAAAGTACCCCCAATAACTATAATTAAAAGAGACAATGAATATGCAATTAAAACAGAGATGAAGTGTGGAGAGCTACCGCCGGGAGCAATCCTAGGACTGCACAAAGAATTAGGACACTTAGGAACACATGCATTATATAGCTGGTATGAGAAAAGAAATCAGAAGTCACCATGGCAAAAGATCAGGAGAGCTATGCAAGGCTGTGAGGGATACAAACAGTTTAATGGGCAATACAGAGAGATATTAACATCTGATACCTATGGGCCAAATGCATTTCACTTTATATGTCAAACTGACTTTATTGGGGCCTGTGGAGACAGGTTTCAAAAGAAATATGCCTGTACCATGGTAGATATACACTCAGGGATAGGCATAGTTGTAGCCTGCATGAACCCTGATGCAAAGGCAACAATACAAACCCTAGCTAGAATTATAGAAAATGACTCTACTTTATTTTATCCACTATATGCTATCTTGATTGGACAAATGCCATTTTATTGTTCCTGCTCTTCACATATTCTTCAAAATCTACTTCCAAATAAAAATAATGAGCTAACCTCCTAAGCTGATTTTGTATTGAGAGGCAATGATTGTGATAGTTTTGATGAAGCTAATGTACAGGTATTGTTTATGCTAATATTTGGCCAGGTCAACAGAACAGGAGAGGGTGTTAAATCTCCCTGTTTGTTAATGTAGTCTGTGGAGAAACTAAATAAGAAATATAGAGTGATTAGGGCATGGCATGAATTTATGTCTTTTTAAATGAAAATACTATTTATCACAATTCACTTTGTCTATTCAGTGACTTCTGGTGGTAATGCTTAGAGGGTTTAAAGAGGTTAAAGCTCTGGGATCTTTGGAAGGGCCATACATCTTATGTTGAGATCAGACGCTTAGCGGTGGCTTCATATTAGAATTACCTGTGGAGCTTTTAAAACTGCTGTTGGCCAGGTCTTGCCCACACATATTAAATCAAAAGCTTTATGGATGAAGCTCATGAAGTGGTAGTTTCACAAAGCTCTCCAGGTGATTCTAATGGGCAGCTAGATTTGAAAACTTCTAACTTATATTAAAGGGTTGACAATATTCTTTTCAATTTTCAATTTTGTATTCAATTCTGTTCATTCACCAAAACATATATTTTTAGTTATTTAAAATAACTTTAACATTGCATCTAGTTAGTGCATTTAAAACAATTTAGTGCATTTTAAAACAATATAATATTAATAAACACTATTTCAAGACATTATACAATATCATCTAACATTGGCATTCAATGAGAAGCATTCCTTCTATATTCAATTACCTGATTTTTCTTAACAATTCAGAGTAGCTTATGAGCCTCACCATACTAGGAATTTCAGAAAGTCATGGTATGCTGGATTTTAAGCCCCTACTTTTGGAACTTCACCTTACCTGTAAGCAAGGAATCACAGTTTACATTTGTCATTTAACTAACTGATACTTAAGACATTTGAATCAAGTTGTCCTTACTCAGTTACAATTCAGGTAATGATTGACTTCACAGTCCTCTTCTTCTTCACATTCCTCTTTTTCTCAGCACCCCATCTAACTTGAAAGACTATAAGAAATAACTATCTTTAGCTTTCTGCTGCTTCCAGGGCTATTGAATTACAGTTTTGAGTAGAAATAAAACTTGATCTAGCCACAGACCCAATCATCTGTGGTTCCCAAGTCATGCCTGGGTCAGGTTTTTTTCCTACTTATCTGTTAATTACCACTTGGTTAAAATGTCCATTCTTAACTGAAATTTACATGGTATAAGGCTCTGTGGTTTATATATTGCTCTTTAAATGGATTTTCATTTAATTACCATGGCAAATTCACAAATTATGTACTATTCTTCTCATTTTTCAGATAAAGAGTAGAGTTTAGAGAGATTAAATTTCTTGCCTAAATTCTCACAGTTAATAAATGATAGTGTTGGAACTTGGATATGATTTTTCTATTATGTCATGCAGTGATTTTTTGACACTCACTGATATATTTTACAACTTTCTGATTTTTGATGATCAGAAAATGGAAGTCATTCACTGTACAGTTAACTACATAATAGCATACTTTTTCTTCATAGTAAAAGAGCCTGCTTTTTCTCCTATGTTTCAATGATAAGTATTCAATTATATGTTCTGTATTTGTCCCACAAGGAAATAACTGTATGTGGTATACCCAGACATAGAAGGCACAATACAGAGAATAAATTAGGATTTGAATTTGGAATCTAAATACCCATGAAATTCACTTTGGAGATTAATACAATTAATGCAGGTTGAGAATTTCCAAGTTTAAAGCCTATTTGCTAGATCTATTATTCCTAACTTCAAAAGAATATCAACTGCCTGGAGAATTTTCTAATTCATGGAGGGAGGTTTCTTTGCAGCTTTAGATGGGTGATTTCTTCAGAGCATTCTCACCTTAGAATGACAGAACAACAAATGACAGAGCTTTCTGATTTATGTTTAGAAGATTTTTACATAGGTGATTAAGTGTTGAATTTATTCACATAAATCCTAACAAGCCCAAACATTTTCTGTATGGTTTTCCCTCATTATTATTGAGTTTGAAATCTTCTACATCATCTATTAAGCTTCAGATTTGTATTTCTAGTTACATGCTGACTACTGTCTATCTTGCAAGCACTGCAAAGTCAATATGCCTCAAACTAAAGTACCCTCTGTTCTTTACTCACTCACCTTCAGTGGAAACACACAATACCATTCATGACCTTGAATTCCTTACCTGGGTAAATTGGATCATCACTCACGGGGAATAACCAAACTATCAGCTTAGTTGCCATCACTAATCCCTTCAACATTTTTACTTTTAAATCTTTCAGTTTTCACTTGGTAAGCCTTAATGTATCTGTCATCTTCATCTCTCCACATTACTGTAACTCCTGCCACTGTCTGAGCTCAGGTGTTAATCTTCTTTCTTTTTTTTATTCTTTCACCTGGATGGGCATTTGCATCCTCTTCTTCACTGTCTCTTCACTTCAGATCCTGCTCATCTAATTGCAGGCTCTACACTACAATTAATGAAATTCTGAGTCCCTTATGTCCATAAAATGTTCACTGTCCATTTAGAATTAAATTCAGCACAAAAGGCCCTAACTATCCATCTAACTTATCTGCTATACTTTCTTCCATCACATAGATTTTATGATCTAACTATGAAAGTTTCCCCCTCATTCCTTTTCCTGATGGCTTAGTGTTACTTGTCATAGATGGTACTTCTTCAGTGGAGCTGTCCCTGAGCACCCATGCTGAAGTAGTCTCCTAGTACCTTTCTATCATTTACTTTTCTTTACACTTCTAAGTAACTTGTTCCTGTGTTTTTTTCAGTATCTGCCTCTTATTAGGATTAAAACTTTAGATATTGCATGACTTATTTATAACTCTATTTCCAGAGTTGTATATGTCACTAAGTATTTGTTGTGTGAATTTTGTTTTTCTGCTGAAAATGATCTTTTCTTTTTTTCTTTCTAGAGACTTCTTAAACATTTAAGATATATTCCAAGTGTTACCTTTTTCTTAAAAATCCGCTGTGTTAATTTACTCTTCTCTTCTGCTCCCTTAGCCCATGGCACATTCCTCAGCTATGACTTTATCAATTCCTATTATGTTGTATATCTGTCTTCTCTAATAATTAGGAAGTTTTCAACAATTCAAATCATGATTTGAGTTCATTATTAGTGTATGTTGGTGTCTATTTTAATAAGTCCTCATGAGTAATACAATATGCTGAGGAAATATTTTATTATACACATGTACACACAGCTTGATGGGAATGTATGGATCTCTCCATAATGATAATTTTATCTTAATAATACATTTATTAATTTTGTTAATAATCATGATAAGACCATTATGTACCAAATTTAAAAGATAGCTATTGAGTATCAGAACAAAGTTTATTACTCTTTTAGAAGAGAGAAGAGGTTAAAAAGAACACAAAACCATGGACAGTGTAACATGATACTGGTCCTAGTTCATAAGACGGCTTTTGCAAATAAGTTAATGAAGTATTATTGATTTATGCTTCAAGTAAAATAATCATCATGCCTTTAAAAAATAAAGTGTGTAAGTATTCATAAATAAAACTATTTAAAGTCACAAAAGTTTTGGAATTTTAAAGGACTTAACATTTATTAGGTCATTGTAAGCCTTGGTTCTCCTAAAAAAGGCCTAAAGCAAGGCTTAGAGAAATAAATACAGTATGACATACTATCATGTTGGCTATTGTTTCATAAGGAGCTACAGAAAAAGTAACCAGCTGCTTGGCTTATAAATCCATTAGGCTTCCAGGAGCATCACCAATAAAGTGAAAGATTGCCTCAGAATAGCCCATCAGCACACAGGAGAAAGAGTGGATATCGTGTATCTGCCGATATGTTCCATATGTGGTATCACATTGGTCTGATTTTCCATATGAGGAGTTAACTTCCTTACTTGTCCAGTTGACTTCAGCCTTGGGGCTTTGGCAGCTTTGGGGGAGACCAGATTTTATGCCTTAAAATACGGTTTGGTTCTGCATTCTAGACTGGAAGTGTAGGAAGAATCATTCACTCCCAAATGCAGGCTGATTGCCCTCAGGCACAAAGTTTATAGCCCATATGAAGTCACTAGGGCAATAAAGGTGACTGAAGTAAATAAGAAGCTCAGGGTGAAAGGCATAGAGGAGACCAAAATAATTTGAGAAGATACATATGCCAAATATCATCCACTATTTTACCTATTTAAGTCAATTCATGTCACTCCATTAAGTCCACAATACCATATGGAATCTTCATTCTTTAGGAGTACCAAATGTCTTCATTTCTTCTTCAGAGAGTTACAAGTTCAGGTAACCAGAGAATCCCCTTTAGTTGGTGGATAGTGATGATCTCCTAGACTAAAGACAGAAATGGAAATGAAACGAGCTACAGTTCTTGCTGCTACAGTTGGTCTTTAGGTTGTAATTACTTCATCTCACTCTTGGGACACCTAGTTTTGGACTTCTCTTATCATAGTCTCACTCATTGTCTGTGCTGTGTTACTTCTGGTGAGTGGCCCAGAATTTCATCTCTGAGGGTATGAACTACTATTTCTTTTGTTAGGGTGTGGTCACTGCAATTATCTACTGACAATTATCACCAGACAAAGAAAGACCCAGAGAAGCTCCTGGGTTCCAGACATAAGCATCCCTGCTCCTTTTGTGAGAATAAGCAGGGTCAAATTACTCCAGCCAGTTTAGCCACAGCTTCTCTTTTGGCCTTTTGATCTGCTAGTGTGAGAATCCAGTGTAAGAACATTGTAGTTGTAGTCTTGAGATTTGTAAAATTTACTCTGCTCCAGGTGGAATTATCTATATTCCTAGGAACATGAATTCTAATCTGTTTGAACCTAATGTTATGAAGATAGACATGAAGCACAAATTTTTCTCATGGATCCCTAAACATGATAGTGAGAGGGGCCACTGTTACCATAATCAGTGTTACCTCAGACAAAACTAATGCTTGATTATTGAAGTGAAAAAATTAACAATTGATTCATTCATTCACTCATTAGCGTAATGCTGATTTCCTATAAAGCAGGCAGCAGGCCATGATCTGGGGGGTAGGAGAAACAGTAATGAGCAACACAGACTTAATTCATGTCCTTAGGGAACTCACAGATGGAAAGGAAAAACAGTCAAAAAACAAAGTAACTTAACAACAAATATATACATTTAGATAAGATATGTGTTATGAAGGGAATAGAGCACTGAGATAGCTCATAAGGTTGAGTAAACCTGTGTTTTATAGTCAGGAAGATCTCTCTGAGCACAGGGTATTGACAATGAACTTATCCTAAGAAGTCAAGAGATCCAAATTCCTGGAGTTAGGAGGGAGGTGTTTTTTTTACAGGTGCTGAAAAAAAGGAAAGTGATGTTGAAAATTGTGATCAAGGAAGGCATAAAGTAGAATTGGCAAAATCATCAGAGACCAATCAAATGTCCCATGTCAAAGAAATGGTCTTAAGAAAATAAGCAATAATGAGATCCAGGCCTCAAGGAAGAGGAAAGTTTAGTAATAGTAAACACGCAACATTTTTGTCTAAAGAATATAGAAAGGCTATAGAAGATAGATTTTTATAAAGATTGCTTTGTGTTGGTCGTGTAGAGAAGAGTAGATACTTCATCCATTGTTACTTACTTTTTCAATGTAGTTATGTCACCAAGAATGAAAAACCAGAAAGGAGGTTATAAAGGTTTTAGAAGAGGTTATGAACTGATACTATTTAGAAGTGGAAAGACGGGTGCACTTCACAAATACATTAGCATGTCCAGGTCATGTTAAATATGTGTTTGGAATTTCTGGTCATAAATTTCAAGCAAAACCAATCAACTTTGATGGATAGTTTGTGCTAACACTGTTCAGGTCCATGGGTACAGGTACAAATAAATGGTTGAGCTTGTCCAGGGTATGTAAAATTAAAGAGAAAAATGTCCCAGGACATAAGGTTTTATGCAAAGTTGTGAATATAAACAATGACTTGTGGAATTTAACTGAACAGAGGAGAGAGAAGCCAAGAAGCTGATGTCAGGGAGATCTGGAGCAGATTTATGTATTGGGGATTTAGAAAAGCTGAAGATTTGTATTAGTGAGTTAAAAAGATTAGAGGTACCTATGAGAAAGGGAGTTGCTTTATGTCTGTCAAGGTTGCAATGGTGGTTTAAATTTCAGGTGATGACAAACTTGGTTGTTTACTAAGGCAAAGTGTACCTGTGGTGACATAAAAGATAATCTCAATGGAGATGATGCCAAGAAACCGAGAGACTTATATATTAGACTGTTAATCTACATGGATGTTGATGTCACTGAGAAAGATGGCAAGAGGTAGTGAGAAGACTGGGCAGAAACAAGGTGGGGGGCCTTATGGATAGGTGAAAACAATGAGGGTTCTGAGTGAGAAAAGAGAAAAAGAGTATCATAATCAGAGGACATGAGCCTCAAAGCAAGATTTCTGTTTATTCAATAAGTAAATTTATAGTAAGTTCTCTGTAGGAAATTTACTACAGAGAAGACTCTCATCCTATCTTTTGGTTCTGAGGTACTTGGAATCTGAGAGAGAATACGAGTTACTGCTTCAAAAGTCTGCACGTGAAATTTGCCCTGAAGGGGCAGTTCTTTAGTTGCAATATGCTTTTTTATAAAAAATACCTGACATTTCTAAGGTGATTTTGAAACAATGAAGTCATTACTTTCTGTCTGATATAAAAATCTATTATACTTAATTTCTTTATTTTATTAATATAATTTCGCCACTCAAATGTCATTTTAATGAAAAATTAATGTCAGTTTGTGCCAATTTTGAAACTGAATTGTCTTCAAATTATGTTTTAATGTCACAAATAAAGCTCAAAGTATATAGAATGTTTTATTGGTTAATTTTTATACTACAAATATGCTTTTATCTACCTCCTTGACATTTTATAACCCGAAGGAACACTAAATTGGAGTCAAAGGACTTGGATGAAATCTTTACCAGTTGCTATCTGTTTAATTTTGGGTGGGCCCTGAAACCACAGCTTCCTTGCTCTGTCTAACCTCATGGGTTTGAGATGTTGAGTTAGACATACAGTGATGTGGTGAAATCATTGTTCAGTAAGTAGCATATAAAATGTGCTATTATATAAATCAGTTACTCTGTTTCCACATAACATCCAAAATACACAACAATAACATAGCACATGTGCTTCAATAGGCTCACAAGCCATGCTTGAAGGAAATAGTTTGAGAATGTCTGAGAATTCTATATTCCATGGAATGCGTCTCTGGTCTTGTACCACCCTCCTTAGGTAGTGGGTTGTAGGAGACCATTCTACATGGTGTGGGCCCAGCTCCCACTCGGAGATGCACAGGACCCATGCCTACGGATAGGTTCTCCCATGGGGAATCAGGCCTGCAAAGTGCCTAGGCCGCTATGAGTCTTGCTTTTTCCTAAAACTCCCTCACCCTGAATTGAGGGCATTTACTGCAAAGTAACTTCCTAAAATCCATGCTAAGCCTTCCAAGGGTGAGTGTAACCTGTTCAACCACTTTTGCCTTTTAATTTGCAAATATCCCTATTCTGTGATGTGATTAGCAGCAGTGGCTCCTTTGTTTCCTGTAAAAGGTAACCACCTAAAGCGAACCTGTGCACAGTAAATGAGGACCACAATGTAATATGCCAAGAAAACCCAATAAAGGCCTGTCGTGGTGAAGGCCGAGGTTTTCACTCCCCTTGAGAGAAAAACCATGCTGTCCCTTTTCTTCCACCGGGCTCGATAGTCCATGTGAATGTCTCATTTCATCCATAATGACGTGGACACTGTGGCCTGGTGTTTGCATCAGTGGGTGAGATTTCTTACTGCATTTCCGTGTAAAAAGGCCAGTGGCCATATCATTAGCTCAGTAAAGAAGCCATGTTGTTGCCCTTAGTAGAATTTCATAAGATTTTAACACCTATTCTCTATTTCAGTGTGGCTGGTATGTTTTGGATTGTTGCCACATTTGTATTTTATTTTGCTATTTCACACATTTATACGGTGGTAAGTGTACTCAGGAAAAGGATCATGTGTCCTAGTAAGATAGCCATTGCTTCAAAGTAATGAATTAAAATGCTGAGAACTGAGGTCACAGCTATTACTGCTCTGCCATGGACATGGCCTAGACATCCATGAATGTTTTGTCTACCACTGACGGGCCAGCATGCTAGCTTTCACTAATTTGCACTTTATTGTCTTATAGTTATGAGAGTTAACAAAAGATATGTATGAATTTCTGTGGCATTTATGTCATTACAATGGAGTCCACATATCATTCAAAGATATTTGTCTTTTTGGCACTAAAAATATGGCCAAAATGAAGCAAAATATTAGTGTAAGGTCATGACTATGTGCGTTCTGGGGATTATAACTCCATGGATGATTTCTATCTTTATCTATTTTCCCTTTGTACTCCTTTCTTCCTGAATCATCCAGATAAATTACTCGCTTATATCCATTGTATATGAGACATTTTATATTTCTTCCATTGAACACCATAGGTGGTCGCTGAAACATCCCTATTGTCAACAAAGGTTCTAGCTCTAGGCAGTTTGCTCCAGATCCTCGATTTACTCTCCTGCTGCAACCTCCTTGATCTGGAAAATAATTACTGCTTCTGGTCCCTATAATTTAGAAACTTCCTGGTGTAGGCTCCCCCTTTTACCATGTAAGTCTTGTTGGGTTGGCTTTTCTTCTGTTTTCCCTCTGTTCTGCCCTCTAACCTAGTATGCCCTGTGGTTCTCAGAAATCTTCCCTTTTAAAGCCAGTATGATAATTGGGTGGCTGCCTCCAAGGGGACAGAAGCAGAGTTTGGATGTTTTCCTGGAAACGCAAGGTAGCCTGGTCTTCTGCCACCTTCTTTCAGTATAGGGCAGGTTTCATACTCATGCTAATACTGTGTCATGTTTCAACTGGGGGGCATGGGAGCTGCTAACTCTGCATTCATTTGTGGGCAACACCAGTCTAGGCTTACTGGCCACCCCCAACTCTTCCTCTGTGTGCACCTCACTTTCCAGCCTACTTATCACTTGATAAACATGACATGCTGGTGCTGACACACCTTTGAATATGCAGTGTCCTCTTGTTGCATTACATTCTTGTCAGGTTGCCTAACTTCTCCCAGTTTATTAAGATTCAGTTTGCCCTCCAACCTCCACTTCATTGTTAAACATGTATTCTCTCTGCAGACACAACACTGGGTGCTTATTCCTAACAAAGCACCTGCCACAATTCTATTTCAATTTTTCGCTTACTTGTCTTTCTCTTCCATTAGTGAGAAAGAGTCTTAAGAACAGGGACTGGGTCATTTTAATCTTATTATTCATATCACATGGCTCAGTGCCTGGCATGTAGTAAGTATTCTACAGTTATTATAAAAAGTTACTATTAAAAGTATTCTAGCCCTGGCTGGCGTAGCTCAGTGGATTGAGTGCAGGCTGGGAACCAAAGTGTCCCAGGTTCGATTCCCAGCCAGGGTACATGCCTGGGTTGCAGGCCATAATCCCCAGCAACCGCACATTGATGTTTCTCTCTCTCTCTCTCTCCCTCTCTCTCTCCCTCTCTCCCTCTCTCTCTCTTTCCCCCCCTTCCCTCCCTAAGAATAAATAAATAAAAAATCTTAAAAAAAAATTCTCCCTTTTAAAAAAAAAAAAAAAAAAGTATTCTATGATTGAGGAATCTGAGCAAGAGAACCTGTGTAAAAAATGTGTTCAAGATTAGAGCACCTGGTAAAGCCACCAGTTGTATGTTATGACTCCTGAAACCAAGCTGTTAACTTACATTGAAGGTGCATTAAAATAGTTCATCGAGAACCACATTGACTTGATATGCATTTCATTAATTTAACAAATATGTATTGTCTACTCTACTTTAGATTTTCTTAAATTCAGTGAATCAAATATAAATCACAGGCACAGTACCTGCCTTCAAAACAATGGAAATATGGGACTTTTTGCTTTTAAAAAAGGCATAATGGGAACACTAATAAAGTTTATTCATTAAGTAATATGATAGTTTTAAGATTGTAAAATAGATATTCTATGGTCTTAAGAAAGTATATGTATTTTTTATTTTATTGAGTGTGTTCTTTAAATTGGGAATATGTGTTGAATTTTGTTAAAAACCTATTCAGCATCTATAGAAATGATTCTATCATTTTCTCTTCATACCTGATTAATGTTGTAAGTTATATTCATGGATTTTGTAATATTGAACCATTCTTGCATCCCTGGAGTAAATTCCACTTGACCATGAAACATTTTTTTAAAAAGTGCTATTAGATTCTCATTTTTAGTATTTGTTTAGAATTTATGCATTGATATTTACTGATAAAACTGACCTAATTATGTAATTTTATGATATCTTTATCATGTTAGCTATCAATGCTACATATGATTCTTATATTTTTTAGAACATGATAAGCATAACTATTTTCTGGTATTTGAAAGTTTGTTGAAATTTCCTTGTGAAATCTCCTGGTCCTGGTATTTGTTTATAATGCAGTTATTTTATAACTTTTTCTGTTTATAATAAATTGTTTTTTTAAAAAAACATCTATGTATTCTCTGTTCAATTTTGGTAGAATGTCTTTTCCCTTAAAATGCTCTGCTGTTTCTAGGTCTCCATATTAATTACCACAGATTAGGGCATAATATTCTCTTAATTTTTAAATTTGCTCCATTTCAATGTTCATCATTTACTTACTTTGTATATTTATGCTTGTAGGTGGACACTCAGGGTCAGTTTTCCAGGTATAGACTCAACATTTCCCATCACTAGGTATAGGCTTTCATTTATTTCTAAAAAGAACTTAGATTATAGTTTTAATTATTACTCATATTCCTCTGGGATTTTTCTCTCCCATCATGGGCTCCAATGATACATTCCTTATATCTTCTTTGCCTGTCATCCATATCTAGCACATTCCCCCGATGAGTTTGAGGTTTCTCATTAACCACAATGCCCTTTATTGAGTTTTCAATCAACTCTATTTTCCTTTAGCTGTCATATAATTTAATAATAAGTTTAGTTATTTTTTTTCTGTTTTCAGTTTCTTTGGTTCAGTGAACTCTCCCATCTTTCTGCTTTTTGTTTGTTTCTTTGTGAACTATTAAATTTTTTTTTTTTTTTTTTTTTTTTTTTTTTTTTTTTTTTTTTTTTTTTTTTTTTTTTTTTTTTTAGAGAGGGAAGGGAGGGAGAAAGAGAGAGAGAGAGAAACATCAATGTGCGGTTGCTGGGGGTTATGGCCTGCAACCCAGGAATGTACCCTGGCTGGGAATCGAACCTGGGACACTTTGGTTCCCAGCCCATGCTCAATCCACTGAGCTATGCCAGCCAGGGCGTGAACTATTAAATTTCTGATTTTCTCTGTTTACGTCTAGAAATGCTTGCTTAAATAATTTTTATTTATTTGCTTATGTATTGACTGATTGAGATATAACTGACATATAACATGGAATTTGCTTCAGGTGTACAACATAATGGCTTGATATTTATGAAATTATCACTGTAATAAGTCTAGATACTATCTGTCACCACACATAGTTATATATTTTTTTCTTTTTCTTCTTGTGGTGAAGTCTTTTTTTCTCTTTTCTGAGAGCTTATTTTTTCTATTGTGGGTCTTGGCATAAGGGTGTACTCTCCAGAGAGAGTTTGCATTTGCTTACATCAAGTTTCTAAACTTGCCACCTTATGATAAACCTAAATTAAGTCCTGCTTTATGTACTTTTTAGATCCCTAAATCAGATGAAGATCAGTTCATAATATATATTTTTAGGAGATATATTTTATTTCTCTGTGGTAGGCTGAAAATACTCCCCAATACTTATTCACATCCTAATCTCTGGAACCTGTGAATGTTACCTTATTGGAGAAAAGGGTCTTTGTAGATGTGATTAATTTAAGGACTTTGAGATGGGAAATTATCCTGGGCTGATCCTCAATGCAATTACTTGTGTGCTTATAGGAGTATAGGGGCATTTAAATGTAGGCAGTGGAGGAGAGGGTGTTGTGACCACAGAGGCAGAGGTTGGAGTGATGCAGCCCCAAGCTAAGGAAAACCAGCAGCCACGAGAAGCTGAGAAGCTGAGCGAGGCAAGGGATGGTGTCTCCCTGAGGGCCTATGGAGGAACTGTGGCCCTGCTGATACCTTGATTTTACCCCAGTAACTCCTATTTCAGGCTTCAGTCCTCTAGAACTATGAAAAAATAAATTTCTGTGGTTTTTAAGATACCTAGTGGGTGATAATTTGTACAGTCACCCCAGAAAACTAAGACACTCTCTATTTAAAGCCAAAGGTAAGACAATTCACAGTCACTTTTCTCTGTGGAATCATAACAAATAACAAATACTTTCTGACTAAATTCATGTTGATCACTCCATTGGTAAAACATAGTGCCTGGAATTGGGAGAGGGTCCTGTAGCTCCTACACCTACATTTAGAGTTACCTTCTTCACCTTATTCCAGCAACTTGGCTGACTCACATCACTGTTGGGCTGTAGTTGTCCAGAAGGGTTATCATTTCCCAAATACGTGTCTCCAAAATGCCACATGCAATGGGACCATCCTATTGTTGGTATTTTCACAAATCACAACACCTTATTGAAATTAAATGCTCACTGAAATTTTACATTCTTAGAATTTGCTTTTATCCAGTAAAAGTTTAGTGCCAAGCAACATCCAGTTATTTGACCAGAGACAAGTTTCAACAACTCTGCTGGTAGTGGGCTCTGCTGTCTTTAATTTGAAAAAGATCTTTCCAGAGCCATTGGAAAAGAAAAGCTTATTTCTACTTTATACATTAGTCTTCTAAAGGTCTTTGATGTCTTTCAAGGTATTCTTGGTCTAAATAACTACCACATTCTTATAAAAATAAGTGAAATCTGGATTTTAAATAATTGACACCTAAGGGAAAACTTATTAAATGTAGTAATCTTTATCCACCATGTAAAAGTATTTTTGGATCAAACACTAAAGGTGAATAAATTACTTTTTTCCTTCTTTAAAGTGAATTATTTAAATATGAGTAAAGATATCTGTTCATTATTAAGTAGGAAAGCACCCTAAAAACACAGCTCACTTAAGTGGAGGCATCCTGTCAAACTTAGCCACACTTAAAATATGCTCTCCGCTCCCCCCACACTTAATTAAAAAAAAAAGGTGGTGCTCACAAAGCATATGATGACAAATTTAATTAAAAGCATTTGCATGTTTTAACATGGCACTATTTTTCACATAGGTGTGGCTAGATGGGTGAACTCTGCAAACCAGTAATTCCCATTTTGGGTTTAGAGATTCCTATGGGATTTTATTGTATAAGGAATTTCTCCATACTTAAAAAAATCACTTTTTCGCAATTGCATTTACTTTCATCAGTTGAAGTTCAAATCTTATTATACCTTAAGTTTGAGAAGGAACCTGATCTTGAATATAAGGAATTTCTCTCCTGGGATCTCATTTCAGTTACTAAAAGCCATATGGCTAAAGAATTACTCTTTTCTACAATTTAGAAGTGCAATCGATTGCGCTTTGGAGTGACACCTAAGGGAAGCATAGGTTCTTCTGAGGAGTTGGAAATACTAATGAAATTGAGAGAGTAGTTCTATGAAAGAAATGGAGGCTCCCAAAAGGGCTAGCAATACATTTACATTTAACACTGTAGCTTTTAAGTATGGGGCAGATTTGCTTCACTCTAAACTGAAATAACTTTGTATCTCTCTGGTTGGTCTTAAATAAAATTCTTCACTTTACAATTTAAACTGCATGTGTTCTGTAACTGTAAATGGTCAATACAAAGATGGGTAAGATATTATTTCACGAACTTGGCATGCTTCCAAATTGTGACTACGTATTTCATATTTTACATGTATAAATGCTTTGCATGACAGAACACATTGATTCCATGTGTATTCCTTTACTGAGGTAAGCATGGTATCGCTGTATGCCAATTCAAACCACTGACATGCACATTTTTTGCCAGAAACCTGATCCTGGAGGGTCTGTGTTTTAATGATTACAGCTTTCTGAGTGACACTAAATGAAGGTGGGATTGAATCAACTCACAATAGAGAGAATTATCTGGCTAAACAGTACTTAAAACGGAAGAAGAACACAATGCAGCTTTTTTCATCTAAATGTCTATGACCATGTTGGTTATAGACAACTTTTAAAATAAAAGAAAATATTTTCTTAGCCTGTTTTCAAGAGTGAGAACACAGGTTTTAATATTCACAGTGATTCCAGGAAAGAGGAATAGGATCCTTGAATGAAGGTTAAAATTTGGAGAAATATTTATTATGTGAAGGAGAGATTTTTTGATAGAAACTATCACAGTGGTAGTCTTTAAGTATCTGCAGCATTGTTATGAGTAACTGACTGGTTGTTTCTTACCTCCAAGGAAGAATCACCTGGCATAAATAAGAAGACAATTAGCTGGAACATGGAAGTAAACCCTGAAATTCAGGTTGGAGAAGGCATGGGTGAGATTTTCGAACGCTAATTTTGAAACAGTTGGTGGATAGCACAAGGGAGAACCTGACTTTGGACATCCATATGTGTCTTATTGTCTTAGGACTTCTTTCCTATTGTCTGCAAAAACCAACTGATGTGGTTTTATTGCAAACGGCTGCATGTCTGAAAGCTTAAGTGTCTTTGGAAATTAGACATTTAAAACAGAGATTATTTGCTGTAACATAAACCATAGTTTGCTCATCAGAATTTGCAGCAGTTTTTCCAAGGTATCATGGGATTTTTCTTTGTTTCCATATTTTCCCCTTAAATTATACACATTTCCTGACCCTTTGCCAAGCTCCTGGTAGAGACACATTCTTTATACGATCAAGCTCAGATCATATGAAAGAAATGTCTGCGGTAGCTATAGTTTATCAGAGGTTCAGGTTGCTCAAGAGGTCCACTAGGAAGTGTTTTCCAATTCTGTTTCTGGACAACCAGGGCAACCTGATGGCAGCCAAGGACAAAAGGCTGTCAATTTAATGTTTGAGATGTTTGTGTCCTGAACTTATTGGTATACTGACAATGTTTTGGGAAAAAAATTCTATGGTGACTCATAGGGTTTTTCTTTTTCCGGCTCTAACCAACTAGGGCTATAAAACTCATCTTTGAGAGGGAATAAGGAAAAGCCAAAGAGAGGAAGGGATGGGAGCTGCTGTTGGTTGCCCAGTCCCCAACCCACCTCTTGCTTCAGCCCCCAACGTGTTCCTCCAAGCTGAGTTCATTTGCAGGGGGGAGAAACTTCTTTCCAGGCCAGCATTGCTCTCTACTCCTACACCCACACTCCGCCTCCTAGTCAGCTGTGAAGCCTAGAATTCTCTCTGACAATTGATCACAAAAGGGAAGGTAACTTCTATTCGAATGGCAACACCTGGTCATGCGTTGGACACAGAGGGTTTATAGCCCTGGGAGGTAATTACTCACGTTGACATGATCTTCATCTGTTGGGCGGCAGCTTCTAATAGGGAGATGTTCTCAGTGAAACTGCTGTTGGCAACATTTCCCTTGTTTTTCAATTACTAAATTTAAAATTAATTACAAATTTTATTATTTTCATTAAAACAGTCCAATTGAAATGCTTAATATGCTGTATAAATGTACTATGTGGGATATACTAAACGATGGCCAAAAAGCCCTGGACTGGGGGAGGTCAGTAAATAACAGCACCGCAACCCACGAGCTTGGTGGCCCTGGGCCTGTCCTTTAAATTTCATTCTAACTTGTACCACAGATGATTCTATACAATAT
The DNA here is from genome assembly GCF_004126475.2 of Phyllostomus discolor. Classification (NCBI taxonomy): domain Eukaryota; kingdom Metazoa; phylum Chordata; class Mammalia; order Chiroptera; family Phyllostomidae; genus Phyllostomus; species Phyllostomus discolor. The sequence goes on from NC_040906.2 coordinate 152,703,051, forward strand.
AGGAAAAATCAGATTTTCCCCTTGCTAATGGCATGGTCTTTTACATAAAATCCACTCTATCATATGGAGGAAAAGAAGATAAGTAGAAGATAATTATTTTCTCTCTTTTACTTTAGATGGTCACCTCTTAAAGAAGAAGGAACTCAGCCCTGGCTGGCGTAGCTCAGTGGATTGAGCGCGGACTGGGAACCAAAGTGTCCCAGGTTCAATTCCCAGCCAGGGTACATTCCTGGGTTGCAGGCCATAACCCCCAGCAACCGCACATTGATCTCTCTCTCTCTCTCTCTCTCTGCCCCCTCCCTCCCTCCCTTCCCTCTCTAAAAATAGATAAATAAAATCTTTAAAAAAAAAAAAAAAAAAAAAAAGAAGAAGGAACTCTAGCTCTGGCTGGCATAGCTCTGGCTGGCATTACAACTACTTTAAAAATACTGTACTGTCCCAAGAGATAGAAATGTATTGTACTATCTTAAAGATCAATAAAAAGAGTCAGATAAAATATGATAAGGAAAACAGTTTGAAGCTAATATTATCATTGGCTATTAATATGTAACTTTTAAAACTTTATTTTGAAATAATTGTAGGCTTACAGAAGAGTTGCAAAATTAATTCAGAGAGTTGCTACATATCCTTGACTCAACTTCCCAGCATCTTGCATAACCTTATTATAATTCTCAAAGTTAACTATGAAGTTACCTTTACTCATTACAATATTGTAAAGTTACCTTTACAATACTCGTCACTAAACTGTGAATTTCATTGAATTGCACATTTACCACGAGTGCACTTCTTCTGTTCCAGGGTCCACTCTGAGGTACCACACTGCATTTTACATCACATCTTCTTTGTCTTTTCCCATCAGGGAAAAATGTTTGGTCTTTCCTGTCCTTGTGATTGTGATGCTTTTTTGAAGAGTGCTGGTTAGTTATTTTGTTGAATGCCCTATAGTTTGTGCTTGTCTCATCTTTTCTCATAATTAGATTAAGGGAACACACTTTTGGCAAGAATGGTAAAGAAATGATGTGTTCTTGAGAGTGTGTCATATCAAAGGAGCCATGATGATATCAGTGTGGAATGCCTGGTTTTTATTTCAACCTGTGGGTTATAATCTCATGTTATCTTCTCTAATTTTATTTCTCAAAATTGTCCAGCTATGGCCAACAGGAACTCATTCAAATTGGTTTTTATGGTCTTTCAATTTGAGTACTTCCTTAATTTATGCCACCACAAAAAACTCTACGCTCACCTTTTCTTGCCCCAGCTCTGGAATCAATCATTTTACGAAAGAGCCCTGTTTCCTTTAATTAGAAAAGGTATTTATAGTCAAGTTATGGGCACTAGGTGTGCTCATTGCTATTAAATGTCATTGCCTTTAGGCCTCACAGTGCTTAGAACTTGGAAATATATATATATATATATGTGTATATATATATGTAATATATATAGTATCACAGCCATACACTTCTATACATATTAAGTTCTTTCTGTATCTACATATTGATGTGTATGGTATGAAACCATGAGTTCTTCTGATGCTGACCCAACACAAGTTCACCCTAACTTTTCTATATTCTTTAATTGTAACTTTTTCTCTGATTTTAAGAAGCTTGGCCCATTATCTATAATATACTTACTTATTTCTTCAAACCTAGTATGTAGAAAATTAGTTTCATAATAGCTGACCCAAACCCCTACCAATAGAGTGAATTATTTTAATTAATTTCCTCATGCTGGACCAAGCTTGCATTCCTGAAATGAACCTTGTTTGGTTATCATCTATCATTATTTTTATATATTGATGGATTTGATTTGCTAACATTTTTATTGAGGGTTTTGCATCTATGTTCACAAGGGATATTAATCTGTAGTTTTCTTTTCTCCCATGTCTTCCTTTCATTTTGTTATTAGAGTAATGCTAACTTTATAAAAGAAGACGAGAACTCTTTCCTCTTCTTCAATTTTCCAGGAGAGTTTGTATAGATGTAGTATATTTATTACCCAAATATTTGGGAGAAATCACATGTGATGATACTTGGGCTTAGAGTTTTCTTGGGTAAAATATTTTAAAATATTAATTTAATATTTTTACAGATAAAGGAATATTCTGTTTGTTCTTTCTTGAGTGAATTTTCTTATTTTGTACCTGTTAAGAAATTAGTTGGTTCATTTAAGTTGTTGACTCTATGGGCATAGATATTAATTCTACTTCTATTGTTATAGAACCAGTTTTGTTTTTATTGCTTTGCTCTATCTTTGTATTTCTTTTCATTTTATTTGCATCTGCTTTTCTGCTTGCTTTGGGTTTACTTTTTTTCTCCCCTTTCTTCTGTCTGAAGCTGAAAGCTAAGATTACTGATATTCAACACTACTAATTTTTAAAAATAAATAGTTAATGCTATAAATCTCCCTCTAAGCATGGTGTTAGCTGTATCACACATTTTGGCAGGCTGCATTTTCATTTTAATTTAGTTCAAAATACATTTTAATTTCCCTTGAGGCTTTCTCTTTGATCTATTAATTATTTTAATGTATATTATTTAATTTCTAAATATTTGGAGATATTTCCAGATATCTTTTTGTTTTTTTCCCCCAGTTTAATGTCTTTGTGAACATCTATTTTGTGTTATTTCCAGACTTTTTAACTTGTTAAGGATTTGTTTATGGCCCAAAATGTAGTCTATGGTGGTGAATGTTTCATACGTACTTGAAAAAAAATGCACATTCTGCTGTATTCTGTCAATAACATTGAGTTTATTGAAAGTGTTTTTTAGATCTTTGATTTCCTTACTGATTTACTCATTCTATCAATTACTCAGAGAGAGAGGTTGAAACCTCTAACTATAGTTGTAGATTTGCCTATTTCCCCTTTCAGTTCTATTGGTTATTTTTTAATCCTCACCAGAGGATATGTTTTTATTGATTTTAGAGGGATAAGAAGAAGGAAGGAAGGAAGGGAGGGAGGGAGGGAGGGAGGGAGGGAGGGAAAGAAAGAAAGAAAGAAAGAAAGAAAGATCAGTGTGAGAAAGAAACATTAATTGGCTTTCTCCTGTATGTTTCCTAATCAGGGATTGAACTCACACCCTAGGTATGTGCATGGTGGGGATCGAACCCACAGCCTCAGTTGGTTGGAGTGCATGGGACAACACTCCAACCAACTGAGCCACACAGCCATGGCCGGTTCTATTGGTTTTGATTAGTTTATTTTGAGGCTCCGTACTTAGACATGTAACATTCAGTAAGAGATTAATTATAGACTCATACACATGGATGTCCCTCAAGATGATTAGATACAATAAAAAAAACATTTCCATTCATTATTCTTTGAACAGATGTTGAAAAATTGAAAGCCTATATCTGGCACTTCAAATTAACTAGAAAAAATATTACAGACAAAGCAGAATTAAAATGTCCTTGAAGAAAAGGAAATCTATTTTCAGTGTTTCTTTAATACTATCTCTTATTGTTAAACACTGAATGTATCTATTATATCACAAATGGTGTCAATATATTTTTTGTAAAACTTAAGTTATTTGCCTGGCTGGCGTAGCTCAGTGGATTGAGAGCAGGCTGTGAACCAAAGTGTCGCAGGTTCAATTCCCAGTCAGGGCAAATGTCTGGGTTGCAGGCCATGGCCCCCAGCAACTGTACATTGATGTTTCTTTCTCTCTCTTTCTCCCTCCCTTCCCTCTCTAAAAATAAATAAATAAAATCTTTTTTAAAAACTTAAGTTATTTGGTGATTTCATGCTAGGTTCTAAAAAATAATATATTTTATTCATTTTAAAATTTGTTTCTCTATATAGGGTGGGTGAAAGTAGTTTTATAGTTATTATATGGAAAATAATATAATAATTAATAAATAATAATACAAGAATAAACTGTTTTGTGTACTCACAACTGTAAACCTACTTTGTACCACCTTGTATACAATCACCTTTAGCGATGCTACTTAGGGATGTGGTAGGTGGGATCATAGTATGGAATACTCTGAATAAGAGGACACATTCACCAATGATACCTCGGATAAGGGGTTAATACCCAAAGTTTATAAAGAATTTATAAAACTGAACATCAAAAAAATCCAAATAAAAAATGACCAAGGGACCTGAATCTACACTCCTCCAAAAAGGACATACAGATGGCCAATAAATGTATGTAAAGATCTACAATGTCACTAATTATCAGCAAAATGCAAATTAAAACCACAATGAGACATCACCTCACACCTGTCAGAATGGTTATCATCAATGAATCAACAACAACAAAAGATTCCCACCCCCTGGAACTCACCCCCTAGGCCTCACAACCATAAGGCCTATCAAAGATGAGACATGTGAATATGATGGAAAAGCATTTTCATGATAAGTTTACATTAAATGGCAAAGGCAAAGGAGCTTTTCAGATGTAAAGAAGTAGCTAAATGTCCTAATTAGAAGACTTTAAGTTAGTCAAAAGAAAGACTATCCTGGTGGGCCTGACTTAATCAGGTGAGTCCATGAAAAGATGATGTAGAGATCAGAGAAAGAGGAATTTAGACAGACATGTCACCCTTGAAAAATCACTTTAAATGTTTAAAGTGCCATAAATTCCCTGACACAAAACAAGAAGAAGCCTATGCCTTATGGAGAAAAAAATATTGGATTGAATTTAGTAGAACCAATACCCTAGATATATTTCCTGAAAGGCCACAAAATATATTTACTTCACCAAGACACTGAGAGAATTGTATAGGTTAAGGAGCATCAGCATCTTATACAGTAGTGGCTGCAACAGTGTTTGCCAGTAAGTGTTACTGCAGTGGAAAACTTCTCTATTTTAATGGTTTTATTAAGCTTTACATGGCAGGATCAAATGGTAGCAGTTACTATTTGATAAAGTGATAAAGTCAACACACTTTCCATAATATAATATGGAATAGAGCTGGTATTGTAATCAGAGTGATTTAACCCTCAGGGATATTTAGTTGTTGATAATCATGGAAATTCTAGATGTTCCTTTTTATAAGCAAAAAGTTCTAAGCCTAGATGAGGACCATAGCTGCTATGTTGATACCCAGGCCTAGGTCAGTTTATAGCTCTCAAGCTAGTCCAGACAACAAAGTTTGGTTTCAGTTCAAAGAATGGCAACACATTTGGATAAGGTTACTTTCTTTTTAAATACTTAATATTTTGTTGAAGCCAATTACACAAAGTATTATCATTTTAACCCTTCAGTGGTGCCCATCAGGAACTAATCGTACGCTTCTACTCAGAGACAATGGGGCAGTGTGAGTTGGTGCCCTGCTCTAGCTACGATGGTGGGGCTGCAGTTCAGTGGGAAATGGAATATAAATACCTATACAGCCCTCAAATTACACCTCAAAAGTGAAATGCCTGATAAAAGAAAAAAAAAGACTACAGAGAGCACAGGATATTATACTATCTAAAATGTATAGGATGAAAATTTTTAAAAATCACTCGTTATGCTAAAACTTAAAAAAATCACAACATGAAGGAGCAAAGACAATGAACAGGTTAGAAGTCAACCCCAAGATAAGACAGGTACCAGAATCTCTTGAAAAGGATTTGAAAGCAACCACAATAAAAATGCTTCTACAAGCAAGTATTCTCCTGAAACAAGTGAAAAAAGTAGAAGATCTCAGCAAAGAAATAGAAGCTATCATAAAGAACTAAATGAAAATTGTAAAACTGAAAATATGAGTAGAACCAAAATTAAAATCATGCTGAATGGGTTTACTAAGAGATGAAAAAGAGCAGCATCGGTGAACTTTGAGACAGATCAATAGAATTTACACAATCTAAACAAAGAGAAAACTGAAATAAAAATGAGCAGTGTCTCAGGGACATGTGGGAAAATAATGAAAAGTTACCTTTTTTTTATTAAAGTCCCAGAAGGAGAGGAAAAGGGCAATAAGAATAAAAAATAATTTGATAAAATAAAGGCTGAAAATCTCCCAAATTTGGTTAATGTCATACATCTATAGACTTAAAAAGGTTAGTAAACCCCAAGATGAAGCCCCAAAATTCACAGCGATACATCCCACTTAAACTTCTGAAAACTAACACACACACACAAAAGATTTTTAAAACAGTGTTAGAGAAATGGTGTGCTATCTTTAGGGGAATGCCAATTCGAATAACATCAGATTTCTCTTTTGAAAGTAGGAGGCCAGAAGAAAGTGATACAATATTTTTAAAGCACTGAAATAGAAGAATAGCAACTGCAAATTCTATGTCCACTGCAGATAGGATGTATCTTTCAGGAATAAATTGCAAATCAAGACATTTTCAAATGAAGAAAAGCTAAGAGAATTTCTAGCTAGCAAACTTCCCCATAAAAAACAGTTAATGATGGTTTTCTACACAGAAAGAAATTGTAACAAAAAAAGAGAAAACTTTGAACTTCAAAAAGGAATGAGGAACATTGAGATGGGTAAAAATAAAGGTAAAATAATAGCTACCTTACTTCTCATGTTTCCTAAATCATATTTGATGATTTAAGCAAAATATTTTAACACCAACTACTGTACTGTTCAATGTATATGGAGGAAATGTTGAAGGCAATTATTTTTTAAAAAAGAGAGGTTAAAGAAAGTTTTCTGTCTTCACTGAATTTAGTAAGTAGACCTATGATGTTATGTATGTACACTGTAATTCCTAAAGCAACCACTAAGAAAATTTAAAATTCAATGATACTGTAAATACCAAGATGGAATCCTAAAGAAATATTAAAGTAACCCATGAGAAAATAAGAAAAGAGAACAGAAAATTGAGAAACACAGTCAACATATATAAACAAATAACAAAATTCCAGGGTTAAATTTAACATGATAATTACCTTAAATTTAAATAATTTACATTATAGAAGGCAGAGTTTGGCAGAGTGGAAAATAATCCAGCTGTATGTTATCTATAAAACACTTGAAATACAATGACATAGGTAAATTGAAAGCAAAAGGTTGGGGGACTGGATGAAAGAAGAGGAAGGGATCAGCAGAAGAACAGGTATGCCTAACCCACAGACACAGACAACAGTGTGCTGATGGTCAGAAAAAAAGGGAGAGGTAGAGTGTGTGTGTGTGGGGGGGGGGGGGGGTAAATGGGGACAACTGTAATAGTATACACAATAAAAATAAAGTAAAAAATAATACAAAATAAAATATGTATATTTCTATTAAAAAGTAAAAGGTTAGAAATTTTTGGAATCTCGGGCTAAATAAGGAATTAAACTTGATACCAAAAGCATAATGCATTATATGAAAAATTAATAAATTGAATGTCATCAGATTGTTCTGTAAAATACCCTGTTAAAAGGAGGGAAGACAAGCTAAGTACTGGAAGAAAATATTTGCAAACTACATATTGGACAAAGAGGACTAGTACCTCAAATAATTAAAGAATTCCCAAAGCTCAATAGTAAAAAACAATACAGTAAGAAAATGGGCAAAAAAAAAAATGAGGAAACATTATACCAAAAAATTTTGTTACAGATGGAAAACAGCATATGAAGTTTAAAATCAGTAATCATTAGAGAAAGCAAATTAAAATCATAATTAAATATTAATATACACCTATCAGAATGTCTAAAATAAAAACTAATAAGGATATAAAAGACTGGATTACTCATTTACTGCTGGTGGGAATGTAAAGTGGGAGAGCCAGTCTGGAATACAGTGTAACAGTTTTTTTACGAAACTTAATATGCAATTGACATGTTACTTAGCATTTTCACTCGGATGTATTTATTCCAGAGAAAGAAGAATGTATAACCACATAAAACCCATACACAGATGTGTATGTTCATGACACACAGATGTTCATAGGAGCATTATTCATGATAGCTTGAAATGGAAACAATCTGAATGTTTTTCGATGATTGGCTAGTTAAAGGATTAAATCAACTGAGGTACTTCCCTAGAATAGATTTAGTACTTGATTATATATATATGTGCATATACATACACACACACATATATGTATGCAAAATTCTGGATAAATTTGCAGATAATTATGCTGAGTGAAAAAAGCCAATTTCAAGAGTTATAAATTGTATAATCCTATTTATATAATATTCTTGAAAGGATGAAATTATATAAATGGAGAACAAATTAATGGCTGCCAGGTGCAGAGACAGGAGAGGGGAGAGTGTGATGGGTGTGGTTTTAAAGGGATAAGGGATCCTTTTAGTTAAGGAAACATTCTATATATTGATGATATCAATGTCAATATCTTGGTTTTGATACTTTACTACGGTTTTGCAAGATGTTACCATTGAGGGAAACTGGGTACAGGGTGCATGCATAGTATCTCTCCATCATTTCTTACAGCTGCGTGTGACTCGACACTTACCTCAAAATCAAAATTTAATTTTAAAAGTTATGAAGCATTTAAAATAATGTAAACACAAAAAGTGCTATTAATTACTGTGCAACTCCATACCAGTATTCTTTAAAATACTAAAAAAATCCAGGCTTAGTTTTAAAAAAATCCCAAAGAGATCTTGTGGATACATCCTGTGCTTTGAGAACATCAGTGTCTTTCTTCCAGACAGAGGAGTGTGGTTTACCTTTCAGCTCTTGAAGCATTTGAAGTGTATGTTCTAATGCACTTTACACTCCTCAGCTTACAACATTGTAGTCATCACCCTCTTCCCACCGAAGTAGTAGCTCAAGTGTTTGTCTTCGGCCTTTCTTCAGTGGACACATTCTCATAGATGGCCAGTCAGCTATGGGGGTCAGTGTGAGCCTCCTGTTGATGACCATAAAATCAAGGCCACTATCGGAGGATCACCGTCAACAGGAACAAGAGAACCAACACACACTTTTTTCTTGTCACAACAGTGTCTGGTCTCCTGGGGTGATGTTTGCTAAGAAAGTATACTCTTTTTGTAGCAAGCTTATATGTATAGGAGGCTTATCTCTCTGCTTTCTCTTTCACACTCATTCCATATTTGCCAAATCCTCTGTAGTTATTTCCACCTGCTCTGCCATCCTAGTCTCAGGCTAGTATTTACATGGTAGGCTATGTCAATTAAGTACATTTTTCTCTGGGTTGGAACCTTTCCAACCACTTTCTCTGGGTTGAATTTTCCAACCACTTCATATGTATTCAGGGACAAGGGCACAGAATGAATTCTCTATTTTATTTCTCTTATTTAAAGAGAACATCTTCCTTTGTATGTAAAAACATAATGAACTGCCTCTGATAATCCAGATGGATCACTCTACTCCTCTTACACTGATGCCACCTTTTGCCTAATGAGGTTGAATTACCAAAGGATTTGCCTAACCATCTTAGAGGAGATATGGCTGTGAAATTAATTTCTAAAACATTAATTTTCTTCTCTGTGTTCTGATATGAGGACTCTGATAGAACTTCCAGATATGTACTTTCATATATCCATAGAATCCTAATAATTCCTGTGCTTCCTTTTTGCAGGTCAGGTGCCTCAGCTAAGATCAGCTGCTCTTTTTTCTGGCTTTATCTGAATATTTTTTCTGTTCAGTGAATCACCAGATTTTAATAGCTGGTGGTGGTGCTTTGAAATTTGTTGCAAATGGTAGGCAATAATTCTGCCACTGAACCACCAATGTCTGATGGTTTTATTGCAGACAGTTCACTACCACATACAGGCTTTCATTGCCCCCTGTTATTCCAGTAATTAGGAGGTCATTGCAGCAGTGGTAGCTTCGCTTCCACTGAGGCATGGTGAATGACTTCATGCAAACAGGCATATATATTATATAAGATAATATTATTATAATATTAATATAAGATAATTATTTATAATATATGTGTGTGTGTGTATATATCCCCAAAGGTGTTAGGTAGGTGTGCCTTACAGCCTTCTCATTGAATGTGCACTAGGTTGTATCCATAAGTGAGAAGGGAGAAAACAGCATTTATGAAGTCATGTATCACAAAAATGTATCTGAAATCTGGACAACATACTAATTCTGTGGTCACAGAACCACTGCTGTAATGGACATCATAATTTGATTTGCAATGAACCACTCCAATGTCCTATCCTGTTATATAAGAAAATAACATATTAAATGGGAAATTAGGACTTACTAAATTCTTTCTGTTTTAGGATATCAGTGATCCTGGGATTTCTTCCAGTCCACTAGCAAGAAATATTGACGAGGTTTAACCACCAAGAACAGCGGGAGCACATCTGGCGTTTCCAGGGACCCATGCTGCCACACAGTGCAAGTCCGAGTGTTGGTGTTGTCGACTACCCAGAGTGCATGGTGGCTGGGCTACTGCTGATGTTGACAGCTGCCCCTGCCTTCTACCTTGGTTTCATATGGATTCAAGAGGAGTTAAAGTCTAAAACCATCTTTTTAAATGGGAACTAATTTCAGAGGGACCAGAATCAACTAGAATGATCATCACCTGACCCCCCACCCTAACATGCCATAGAACCTCTCTCGTCAACCTCAATGTACTTCCATAATATTCAGGCCTGCTATCCCCAATGCACTTCCATAATATTTGGGGCTGCTATCCCCAATGCACCTCCATAATATTTGGGGTTGCTATCCCCAGTGCACTTCCATAATATTTGGGGTTGCTATCCCCAGTGCACTTCCATAATATTCAGGGTTGCTATCCCCAATGGCACGGGGACACTGCCCTGGATATCCTCTATAATTCTAGCATTTTGGTAGGACATTATAAACTGATGTATGAATATTTGTAGCTTTTTTCTGCTCCGCATTTTTTTTAATTCCTTCAGTATTTTTCCACTCTCTCTCATTAGATGATAAGTACTTTTTAAATCCCCCACAGGTCTATGTATAGGCAACTCTTGATATCTGAGCTAATGAAGGGGAGCATTAGCATGGAAGATATCAGAGGACAAATAAATTTCCCAGGGGTTTGCATCAATTCTATGAAAGCATCTGAGTCCCAGAGGCAGGCAAACTAAAATCCGAGAGAAGTAGAGAATAGAGAAGCATTCTGAATGAAAGAGTGAGATGTCACATTCTCACAGGGCCATAAACTACTGTTGCAGCTGCCAGTGAAATTTTGTTCTTCCCTGGTCAGGCTGCTGGGAGATTCTCAAGAGAGAGGCTGCAAAGATCTTTGGACGTGAATCCTTCACTGACTCTCTCGCTTTCAACATCAGTGTTTGGCTTAGCACAGTATCAGGCCAGGACAATGGAAATGCAGTAAATGAATGAAAGAGAAGTAATAGGGAATTCTTGGCGGAGTAGTCACCAAAATAGAGGCTTAATGAAGCAGGGGAAGGAAAACACTGTTTGTGAAATGTCTTACCTTAAGGGGAGTACATGTTAATTTGCAGGTGCAGTGGTTTTTCCCCTCCCCTCAACTCCAGCTCCCAGCTCATACCTTAAACATAGCAGATACTTTATCAGAGTTAGAGGAAAGTGAACAAATAAGCAGGCAGGAAGAGAAAAGTATGATTCATAAGTAATAGAAATTTCCTGAGTAACCTGAAAGGTACTATTCACAAAACCCACTCTCTGTGTAATTGATCATTCTGATTGCTTACCATGGATGTTTTTGGAATAATTATAGGAAGGCTCTCTGGGTACCTGGTTAGAAAAGATTTTCTTTTTTTATTGTTGAAAAATGGACCTGTGTGAAGTAAATCTTTTTGGTTGCATGGCATGGGCACCAAGCCAATTAACATTCTTCGAGCAGCCACTGTAGTCCAGGTAAGCTCTTTTCTTATTTCTTCTAGTTTATTACTTACAACAATTCTATAAAATTATTATTGTGCTCATTTGACATGTGAGGCAACAGAGGGCCATAGTTGTTAAGTATTTTTCCCAAAATCACCCAGTTAATAATTATTAAACTGGGCTTCAAATCCGTTTGAAAGCTCTACCCTTCATTCTACGTTGTGTTGTTTCTCAGTAGTGATAGTAGCTACAATTTACTGAATGTCTGCTGTGTGAAGTTACTATTTTTACATGATTTTCAATCTCACAATTAACCTGGGTAAGTGGGTATTGATATCTTCATTTGAGAGATGGAGATAGGGCTAGAGAAGTTAATAATCATAACCAGGGTCACTGACAGAGTGAAGATTTCAAATTTGTTTGTGTTGAGCTATGGGTAGCATTTTCCCACTATGCTTTGCATTTTTCTAAGTATCATGTTCTTTCACTTAAACCATGTATTATTTACTGTAACCAGCTCTAAAGTTCTGTTGTAGATGGTTCACTGCAATATCATCAGTTTATTATTGTCGAGTAACAATATAATTCCATTGCAGAATGACAACCTGTGTGTCTATTTACACCCACCTGCACACACATGCACACACAAACACATGGGTATACATTTGTTATTTCACAAGGTGCTACCTTACTATCACAGAAAGAAATCCAGTTCCAGGTAATGCTCATAGAATTCATACAAAGGAGAGGATAAAGTATCACTAGCACTAAGGACTCATTACATTGTACCCGACAGTACTAAATAGAAACCTTGTGTAGAAATTTGCTAGTGGTTCTGTTACAGAACCCCGCCTATGCTATTCTGGAACAGCTGTGGGTTTTGATTTCCCACTGCCAAGAAGCCGTGACTCCCAATGCAAGAGTTTGGTGAAAAGTGAAAGGGGTTATTTACAGGTTATACAAATTCAGAATAATGGTGGACATCCGCCGTTAAGTCCCACTCCCTTTAAAGCACCCCAAAACACATAATCCTGCCCCTCTTTGCCAACTCAGGCCACTTTTAGAATACACCAGTCAGAGGTACCACTTATTAGAAAAAGCAGAAGTCTGTGGCTCAGCCTTCCTGGTCACAGATCAGCATTCCATGCATCTCCCACTAATCCATGCTTGGTTAGACAGGTCCCTGCCCAGCTCCACCCGCTCTGCTGCCATGATCTCCAGGCAGCTTTCCCAGAAGATCTCCTCTTTCTTACTCTAGCTCTTAATCCAAAACTGCATGCATCTCCTTACTCCAAAACCTCCTTACACACCAGACCTCATGGCCCAATCCCCCTACTTCCTGGCTCTCTTCCTCTTTGCTTCCACTTACTACTGACCTCCTGGCCAATGGGTGGCCCTTCTATACCCTTTCAAACTGCATGGCTGCTACATCCTTCTCTCTCAGTCTGCCTTTATTTTTAAATGCTGACACCTAGCTTATTACATGACCTCATATCTGGCCCTCCCACCATGTGCTACTTTTGCCTGTTCTCCTATATCTTTTACCTTCTTTCAGCTGCCATCTTTAGTCAGGGCAAGAGTACCCCATGACACAGGAGCCACTGGCTCCTGCCTCTCACACAGGCACAGTATAAGCTCTCCCAGCTACATCATAAGTCAATATATGGTCTCAAAGACCTTTTACTGGAGCAGCAGTACAACTATCAACTAGGTATCAACTTCCCATTGTTATGAAAAGTATCTTAACCACCATACCATCCTCTCCCTCCATTCCCCAATCATGGGCTGTGGGGTGTATTTTTGAGGACTCCTGATTTGTACCCCATTTTAATTCTTCCCTCAATGTGAAAATCAAGCTCAGCCTTAAAGCAAAACAGCAGAATCTTTACTATTAATGGCTGCAAATGTAATGTGGCACTTTTTTTTATTCAGTGGTTTTTAAATTTACAAAATAATGGGAGAAGCATACGTTTTCAGGGTACTGAAAGTTTATTTTGTGTTTACTTCTTGACACAATTGCATATCGTCCTCACTGGTGTTTTCACCAGCAGAGAAAGGGCATCTGGTGTGCCTCCTGGGAAAGCTGTCTCACCTAGCAAGGAGGCCTCTCTGGAGTCTTCTGGGGCACGGGAAGGAAGGTGGTCACCTCTTCTCAGAGGAAGGCAGTACAAGACCTAGATTCACCTGAGGGCACATGGGACAGGCACCTCTCCTTGCCTGTGGACATCTCACCCAGCATCCTCTAACTCCTCTTCCTCCTGAATTTTCCTTGAGACAATAAAACCCTAAGCAAGACTTACCGGTGTCTCCAGTGTCTGAATAAATTGTATGGACATTTCTTAACAGCAGGAGGGCAGAAACCCTCCAGCAGAGCTTCTTGTCTTTGTAGGTCTTTTCGGCACAGCTAATTCTCCACCCTCCTTCAGGATCTACATTGTGACTCCCAGAGCGGCCAAAGCAGCATCCCTGCATTACTCCTTCGGGAATGATATATAGCACACGTGAGGCATGGCCTGCAGGGCCCAGTGTTACCCATAAGAGACACTTGCAGAGGTCCAGCTTCTGCATGATGAGCCACTGCATTGTAATTTTTCACAGGCCCATTCTTCCATAAAGAAAAGAAGAAGAAGACTAGACTTGAGGGTGATGATTACTTAAGTCAACTCACTACTTATTCCGTGATGTGATAAGCGCTTAACCCTTGCGTCCTGTGCAGTGCTAACACTATACTGTTTGGAAATGATGAATCTCATATTTCCGTGCTGATCATACCTGCTGGGAGCCCCCTTATGTTTCCAGGTTTGAATCCTCTTGACTGTTTCTGAATATAGAGGCTGGTTTTCTGACCTTCTTTCAAGGTCACTGGGTTTTCTTTGTACTTTTACATCCTTTCAAAATTTTCTGCTTTCTCTTTGATTTTACTCCTTCTCAATTTATTTATGTGTGGCAGCCTCAATCGTCCATTTATCAATTCAGTAAAATCTGCCTTGCAGAATGTCCGTTTTATCATTCAAGCCTGAAATCTGTTCTGCAATCCTTTTATTTCCCTCCTGAATTGCTTTCAAATTCCTCTAGGGAGCTGGCCTGCAAAAATAGAGAATTCTCACATTGTTTCGATGAAAGGTGCTATATAACCACACAGCAGGATTATTGTTCCTTTTTCTCTTTCATTTTGGTCGCCCCGACTGATCTGCTCTGCATTGCAAGCACAGTGGCCTTTTTTCATCTTAATTTTATTCACTGCTCTGGTTACTTTCTTTCAGGGACATCAGATAGGTGTTAAGTAAAAGGCAGGCATGGGTGTCACCAGGAAAGTCTGCGAGACTCCCTTTCCTTGGCACTGATTTCTAACGCTGTGTCTGACCGTTCAGCTGAGCCCAGCGACGTTCTCTGCCCTGACTAGGCTCCATTTCCCTGGGATTTTTTGCTTTGTGCATAGAACTAGCCTAACCCAATCAAGGCAAACTACAAAATTAAATTAATTTAACTCGTTCGTCTAGGTGTTTAATGTAATATTTTGACAGATCTGCATAAACTGAACTTCCAAAATTTGGCATGAGGGAATAAAATTGATGGAGTCAAATTCATTTCTGTTGGTGAAATGCAGAGATTTGTAATCCATCAGCTGTTCTCCCTAATGCACAATCTAGACAGCTCATGCTGCCTTCGGTTGGCAGTAAGTGCAAACACCTCTGCTTAAATAATAGTAGTTGCATAACAAAAATTAGCAAAAAGCAATTTTAAGTGAAGATTTGGCATTCAATCAATATATTTAAAAACAAACTGAAGCCAGGAAGATTAAAAATTGTGGTATTTTTAACCGAAGAAGGGGAATTCAACATAGTTTATAGAAAAAAATTAGCTATTAAAGACAGAGCAATAAAAAAGCTAATGAAGAAAGTCTTTGTGCTTGTACGGGGTGGCGTATATAGACGTGTCCAGATGTTGGCCCTGTGTATATAACAGCGTGTCAGAGTGAATGTGTACATCCACCTTCCTTTTTCCTAGAGAGTTTCAGAGTATAATTAACTGAAATGGACTATGTTCAGAATGTTGAATCACAAAATAATTAAAAGGTAAGTGACAGAGCAGTGGAAGCCTTCCCAAACGCTTCTGGGATGGGGGAGGGGCCCAATAAGTATAGTGTTCATTTATCAAGATATATCATAATGGTTTGAATAACTACATGGTGCCAGATTCATTTAAAAAACCTGCCATGTTATGAAAGGACATGAAATGTGGCAAACCATTTATTTCTACATTTTCATAGAGTGCATTCTGTTCATGCTGAGTGGGGAAGTAAAGCTTCTTATTTGGAGAATTCTAGGTTTAGGACTATTTCCTCACCTGGAAAATAATGTCTTCAGATGAATATGTTGAGTGGCATTTCAGTTAGCCAGGTCTGAAGACATGCTGGAAAGATTTCTATGGCAATTATGAACCTAAACACCCTGGGTCTCTCGACCTGCAAATGATTAACAGGGATCAAGTAAATGATTCATACAATAAACACTATTCCATAAATATTTATTTCTTGAAGTTTAAAATGTTAGGATGCAGGTAGTAAAAGAAGTAACTTAGAATAACAGGATTTTGTGGCTCAAAATCTCTGCATTTCAATGAATTTAAAATGCTTTGGTACTAGTGCTTTTTTAGATCCTACCAGAAGGTATGAAGGGAAGATTTTAATTTTGTTTATGTCACTCACAACCACGCTTGACAGGGATGCACAATGCCATTGATTGTAAGATGCATCTCAATATCAGCGAGGTTAAAATGTGGGGGGAAAAAGGACATTTTAGAATTGATAAAATAGGGTGTCATAGAGATCAAACCCAGTTAAATTATTTTACAAAAAAAGAACTTAATTAAGGTCCAGAGTGCCTGAAGGTCACAAAATTGCTTAATAATGAGGCATGGCCAGATCCCCTGGCCATCTGCTCAGGTTTTCTGATGGTGCCCTGCACCCAGCTCTGTGGCACTTAACCCACTTATACTATACTTACTCAAAAGTTAGTGAACTTCTCAAGTACAAATAAGCGGGCAAATAAGTTAAATGTATTTACCTGTGTATACGTATGGGTGTGTGTATGTATGTGCACACATCCTCATAAAGAAAGACACATACACTATTCATGCATTCATTTATTCCTCATAGACACACACATACTTCACTCATTCTCATTCATTCACTCATTCATTTATAGAATTGTCCTGTGTAAATGAATGAATGCTATTTTAAATAAAGGAGTTTGGCATTAGTTATCATTAACAGTGTTCTAGTTCTATATTTTCCTGTCCCATGTGTTCAACAACCACATTCATTCACGTATTATGTTCATTACTCTATATTTTTGAGCATCTGTTTTGTATCAGTAACTATATGATATACTGAGGATGCAGCACGTTTCTCTGCTTCAAGAATAATTACCCAAATGATTATGTATTTTCAATCATGGTAAGTAGTGTGAAGGAAAAGTGAGTGCTCTAAGCATGTGTAAAAAGGAGGATGGTCTAATTTATATCTCTCTAAGGAGGTGTTATTTAATCTGACATCTGAAGGAAAAAAACTAGATGGAGAGTGAGGAGGAAAGCTTTTTAGGTGAAAAGAACTGCAAGTGTAATTGCCTGGAGACAGGGAAAACCTGAGTTAGTCACTTGTGTGAATATAGACAGCCATGCCAAAGTTGCAGACCACAAAATTCCTACATTGAATAGAAAAGGGGGAGAAGACCAGGTATTGACTTGTTTTTTTTAACATCAGACCAAAACAACTAACTTAATGCTGAGAAAAAAATATCACTTTTGGGAACAGAGAAACAAGGATGAAAACAAACTTGAGGAATTTTGTGTTGTTTTTTCTTGTTTGTTTTTATCTCAGTGGTCTTGAATGTTTTACTCCTTACTTAAAAGAGTTAAGAGCAATGAGATCAAGAAAAGTGGGGAAATAGTAAAGCATTCAAGAATACTGAGATAAACTTGGGAAACATACTTTAAAACCTCAGGGACAAGATAATAAAGAAGTAAAGAAAGTAGCAAGACTGGCCTTAAAACCCATAAAGCTATGGGACTGGTAGTTTCAGTGTTGCCACAGGGCTCCACTTCAATTTAATTCCACAGACCTGTGCTTACACCACTTGAGTTAAAATAGTAAAAATTAACACCTATGGAGTGCTAACAGTGAGTTGAATTTGTCCAAAATGGCAGCCAGACACTACATATGGCTGTTGAGCATTCATCTGACTTGAGATGCATATAAAAGTAATAATTATAGCAGACTTCAAAGACAATTTAAAAATGTAGAATAAAATATCTTTATGCTTATTAAAATTGATTACATATTGAAATGATAACAGTTTTGATATATTGAGTTAAATTGAAAATATTATTAAAATCAATCTTACCTGCCTCTTTTTACTTTCTTTTCATGTGGTCACTAGAAAACAAGAAATGACAAATGTGTCTCTCATTACATTTGGAGTGGACAGCACTGGTCTAGTTTCTGGGGGTGAGGCATATGTAAGGCACACAAAGCTCCTGCTTTCATGGTGCCATGTGTCCTCTCATAAAGCCAAATGATGAGCTAAAACTAAATAAGTAATAGGTGCTATCAAGAACGATAAACCACATTTAAAAGGGAGAGGGACTGTAGGTACCATTTTGAATAGTTGATTCAAGGTCTGCCCCTCTAATTGGAGCAGAGACATAAATACAGAGGTGGAGAAAGCAGGCAGATTTTGGGAAGAGTGTTTAAGGTTAGGGGGAAGACAACAGAGACACTAGTATGGACGGATGTCCAGTGTAAGTGTAATGCCATCCAGTCAGAAAGAGGGAGATAAGATGTGAGGTTGGAAAGGTAGGGTGTTATCTGGTTACCACAGACCTTACTTTGTTGGCAAGAGTTAGGATTTTTGGATCTCATTCTGAATAAAATACTGTATTAGATAGAATGCAAAACCATAGTAATTTTTCCCCTCCATGTATCCGCATGCCTTCATACTGTGACTTTGTTCTCCTCACGATAAATGTAGGTAGACTGTATAACTGGTTTTGACCAATTGTTACATCATATGATTTCTGATTTCCATTCCTAGACCTAAAATAGGGTCTTGCTGATTCTGCTCTCTTGGAACCTGCTGGCTGCCATGACACATTCAAACTGGCTTGCTAGATAAGCAATCATAAGAACTAGAGGTAAATCCACTTGGTTGTCCTAGCTGAGACTCCAGAAATGTTAGTGAGCCCATCTGAGATCAGCTAAACCTTGGTCAAATCAGCAGGAGTTTCCTCCTAGTTCCAGAGAATTTTAAGTAATAGTAAATAGCTAGTATTTTAAGCCACTAAGTTTTAAATTGTGCTCTTAAGCAGTTAGAACTATCTAAAATGGATGTAGGATTTTTAAGTTTTATGAAATGAATTACATGTTTAGAGGTGATAAAATGTGATTCAGTTTAAATATAATTTTGAGATTAGGTCCACATCCATTTTCTAAGGAAATGGATGTGAGGTGTGAAAGAAATAAAGGCAGGAATGACTCTACCATCTTAGCCATAGTAACTGACAGAGTGGTATTCTCATTGCTGAGACATCTTGAGAAGTAGTTATTTGGATAGGAAAAATTAAGAGTCAAGTTCTGCACAAGATAAATTAGAGATGTGTATTAGGCATCCAAGTTAAGATGTCAAATGAAAAATTGTGTAAATAGTTAAGGAGTGAAATCTGGGCAGTATTCTTAAATGTGAGAACAAGCAGCATTATAAATGACATAAAGCCATGGGACTAGGTCAAATCGTTTAAGGAAGGAAGAGGAGAAGGCCAAGGACTAAGGACTGTGCCCAGGGTATCCAATATTTGGGAACTGGGAAGATGAGGAACATCCTGTATAGGAAGCTGAGAATGAGGATTCAGTTAGAGATAGAGATAATCCAAAGAGAAGCAAAGTGAACATAGAGCATTTCAAGAGAGGCTGATCAACAATATGGATAACTGCTGGTAGGTAAAGTAAGATGAGAACTGAGCAGTGAATTTTGGATTTAGCAATACAGAGATTTTTGTTGAGTTTGATGAGAACAACATCTGTGGCAGGCTGACAAAAACCTGGTTGAAGTAGTCTCAAGAGAAAAAAAGAAGGGAGCATGGGGAAGAAAAGACAGGACTATTAAAAAAGAATAAAAAATATTTCTGTAAATTGTAACAGAAATGGGACAGAAACTGGAGGGGAGGTAGGGTAAGGAGAGATTTTTTATATGAGTTTTTATGTCTGAATAAAGAGTACAACTGTTAAAATGCTGATACAAATGACCCTATTTAGAGCTGAAAATTAACAAACAGAATATAAGGACAACATAGGACAAAATTCTCCACTGGTGAGAATAGATTGAAATACTGATCTGAGGAATTTTTTCCTTCAAGTTTACAATTACCACAGGAGTAACCAGGACATATGCAGTAGTGTTTTGAGAGTGGTGTGCTTGAAATAAAATATTTATAGAGAGTGCCATTTTGTTTAACAATGTCCAGAGTATTGGATTTTAATAGGAATAATACCATATCCAAAACTTTTTTTTGGAAAATTTTTTGGCATTTTTTACTGTCAAATAATTGGGGATAACATGAACTTAGTGGTGGCATCAGGAAGTTAGATGTGCTTCAAATGTTAGGGACAATACATTGCATCTACTATATATTCATTGGTGTGTGACTGTTACATTCACAGTAATATATATATATATATATATATATATATATATAAATTCATTTTAAACTGTTAAATTTCAGGTGATTTTTTGGAATTGCATATTATAGATTGGCCTGCAAATGAACACTTACCAATGTGCAGACATAAGTTTCTAAAGAAGTCTTGACTCTGTCAAAATTAAGTAAATATTTACAAAGAAAGATGTTAACAAAGTTTGCCAGCATAACTTCAAAGGAAAAGTTTGAAACAATCTAACATTTTCTCTGAAGTGATTTAAAAATTCTCATAAATAAAATTATCATTTTCTGCTTGCTTCATACATGGGCCTACATGGATCACAAAAGGTAACCTTCACGGTTACCTTCATGGTTACCTTTTGAGAAAAAACTAATTTTACAGTAATTATAATAATAATTACTAAAAGTAATTTATGCAAGATATTTCAGGATGCTGACCAAGCTGATCAAAGTGAAATAATTTCTCTCTTCCATTGAGCAAAGATAGTGTTTAAAAAATAATCAGTGAGATAGCAAAAGATGTCAAAAATTAGCAGTGAAATGAACTCAAGTGGAAATGAATTTTTATTACAAGTGGATAGAACTTCCTGTGGATAATGAGGCTTTATTACTTGCATTTGAAAGGTTCATATGGAATGAAAACATCATAGACAAATGCCTTCTTAAAAAATACTGATAATAAATGTAAAGAGGTTGCCCATACCTGAAACCCATGAACATATACTTGTAATTTCATGGGAAAAGGTACTTTCTGTTTAGAGATTGCTTCTGCTATAGATGGGAATGCCAACTATGGGTTATTGGCAATGTCAGTTTATTGCTAACTTAAAAAGTTGTACCATGTGTTTTAGCAATTCACTGCATAAACTATACGTAGTCCCCAAGAACTTTTTGGAAAGCTCCACAAATCAATGAATGTTTTTAACAGTGTTAATAACTAAATTCATAATAAATCTTTTAGTGACTTATTATTGCATTCAGAATACAATGCAATAAGATTTGAAAATGTTATCCTAGACACAAAAGTATGATTATCAAAAGATATAGTTGAAAACAGATTCTGTTCACTAATACCATTTTCTTTAAAATTCTACCAGTGAAAAAATAAACATGATTGAGATACTGTGAATAGATGTGGCATATTTTTCATGTATGCATGCTTCATCACCTTAAGCTGCAACAGAACCAAGTCCACTTCATTAAAATAAAATAAATAATCATGGGATTCATCAACAAACTTACACCATGAATGTAAGTCACACTAAAATGACCTTGATACTGAGAATTTTCAAAATGTTCTTGTAACATGTTAAATATTAAAGATATTAGTTGGGAATAGATTACTATAATTTTAATGTTATTAAAATTATATATTGCATTTATTAGATTGCTTATATATTTTTTCAATCTGAAATTGTCCCCAGAGAGGGTTACTTCATAATTTCTGTATAGCCTCTTTTATTTCTGTTTAGATTTCCATTTCATCCTCAATTATGCTTTGCTTCAGGAAGGACAATTTCTTCAAGAATTTTTTAATTCAGAGAAAGAAATTTTATTTCAGAGACTGAACACATCCTTGAATATGTGATTGACTCCATGAAAGAATGTATGTTTCCAGTGGTACTTCACTGGCACTCTATCTCACACTGTGACGGCGATTTTGAGGGTGCACTTGTAGTCTAGCTTATCCACAAGAACATTATTCTTCTACCTTTTTTTCCCCAACATGACTGTCACCTGCCTTGGCATGTTGCCTTTACTTCAAGTTTCCCCCCCGCCATTTATCTGTTATGTTTTACAGATACAACAGATCTGTTATTACTTAGGGGCCATCTTTCCTTTGCTCTTCTATTTTCCTGACCTGCTTATATGGAATGACTTCTCATCATACTTCTCTATGATCCCAACTTACTCATGATTGAGTAAAGTGTAAGAATAAGTACGAATGTCCTGTAGTCATGAATGCACATAAACATTTATTCCACTGTTATAAATTTATTTATTGCTTACTTAAAAATTATGGTTGGAGATAGATTGTGTTACTTGGAAGTTAAAGGGGTATACAGAATATTTGTTTTGTTTTAAAGGGGTTGTTGGTTCTGAAGTTGTAGGTATGGCCATAACTTAGCAGGGGCTGCTAGGAATTGAATTACAATTAACTTGGCTAGTTCTCCTGGCTGGCGTAGCTCAGTGGATTGAGCTCGGGCTGCGAACCAAAGTGTTGCAGGTTCGATTCCCAGTCAGGGTACATGCCTGGGTTGCAGGCCATGGCCCCCAGCAACCGCACATTGATGTTTCTCTCTCTCTCTTTCTCCGTCCCTTCCCTCTCTAAAAATAAATAAATAAATATTAAAAAAACTTGGCTAGTTCTTATCGTTGGCTTCTTTGTAAATCTATAACCTATTCTAGACTTTATGTATTAGGTATAGTATTAACCACATTTCACTTACTACATTGTATATATGATATTCAACAACCTACTTTTCAAAGATAAGAGAATTGTAGATGAGCAAATTCTTAGTAGGTCGTTCCCCACCCACTCCCCTCTCTCACTGAATTGATTTGAGGCAGCATATACAGTAAATTTTTAAAATGTGTTGCTTAAAGATGGCAACTCAATTCTTAACCATGACACATTTTCAGGACTTATTTTAAATTAAATGTTAGGCTATCATTAGCAATATATAGCTATTCTCAGATTTCTTTTATTGCCTCCTGTTTTGATGACCTTTTTATACTTTAGTCCTTTATTTAATTTTATTCAGAGTAAGAAAATATGGTAATTTTGAACAACCTCTTGGTAATTCTTCAAATGAAAAGAAAGTTTAAAAAAGGAAGATTTAAAAAAGTGAATCAATTTGATTCCAAAGCTGGTATTAACATATTTTAATGCAGGAGAAAGAGCAAGATGCATCTTAAGGTTATTAGAGGTCCATCAAATTGACCTACATAAGCTCACAGAAGTTACATGATTCCTAAGGCCAAGGAACTGTTTCATGACCTTGAGGGGTATATTAGTATTTCTATTTCAGTCATTACATTTTCAAACATTGGAACTGCTCAGATTTGGTTCAGTGCACAAACCAATCACTTAGAATGTTAAAGAGCATGACTGGTCTCCTGGAGACAGCTCTTCTGTAATTGAGCTCTCGTTTGCATGGCCTGCCTACCTTCCCTGTTAATTTTTTTTCTTGCTGTTTTTTTTCCTTGTCAGCCTACATTACAAATGCAACTGATAGAACAAACACCAACACCTAACATTGGAAATTCTCTCTCCAGAACTCATTTGAAACACATGCTGAAGTTCTCAAGTGGCAAGTTTTATAAAATGTCAGAGCATTTTAGAGTTGGAAGTGATTGTTGGATGCATATTGCAATCACATGGGGGACTTAAGCAAATACTAATGGTTCAGTCCCACCTTCAGAAATTCTGATTTAACTTGTCTGGGGAAAATTAGGGGCATCTATATTTTTTAAAAGCTTTCCAAGTAATTTTCATGTCCAGCAAGTTTCAGATCCACTGGGCCAGTCCCATTCAATCAGATCAAAACAGAAGTTCAGAGAGAATTTGACATATCTAATGTCACACAACTCATAAGGCTGAGACTAAAAGTAAGATTTCCTGACATTCAGTGCAGTCTTTACACTTTTTTGAAACTATTCTTTGAGAGGCATCCTTCCACAAAATCTTTCGCCATAATTCCAGCATGTACTTCTATTTTGGAGTTTTATACAGCTAGGTATCCCTCTCTAAGGGACCAATTTCAACTTATATAACACATTGAAAGACAGTTACATTTAGAAAATGCCAATACCATAGTTCCCATAAAAAGGGGAAATGGTTGTGTTCTTTGCTGATTTATAAAGCATAATGTGGTGGTGCCAAATGGTCTCCATCCTTGAAGAGAATTTTCAGAAAAGCTGTATAATCTAAATTACAGTTAAATCCCTTAGAATTCTGGGACACAGAAAAAAAATATCTTCCTCAGAATTTGCACCAAATCAGTTTTCAACTGTATTATTCACAACACATCGTTACCATTGATGGTTCAGATGAAAATGGCCTCACAATTGCAATGAGTCATCTGCTTTTATAGTGACAGAATTTACAACTATAACAGAAAGACGTAAAAAAAGGTTTTAGGGTTCACATTTAGCTGTTATTTATAGTATTCTTTTAATTCAGATGTTGATCTTTCAGCATCAAGAGCTCAGATGGACAGTCTCCACAATCATAGTTGAAAATGATGCTTGTTTTTACATTGTAAATTTTGTTTTTAGGTTTTATGTTTGTTTATTTGTGGTTATATTATTGCAAGTCCTGGAGCTGACAGTATTTTATATATATTATATTTTCTTCAACGATGTTTTGGCCAAACAAAGGGCACATTTACACTCTGAATGCATATGTGTAATATAGAATTATACATAGAATTATTGCACCTTGACATGCCATTCTGTTTTCTTTTTTTTTTTTAAAGATTTTATTTATTTATTTCTAGAGAGGGAAGGGAGGGAGGGAGAGAGAGAGAGAGAGAGAGAGAGAAACATCAATGTGTGGTTGCTGGGGGTTATGGCCGGCAACCCAGGAATGTACCCTGGCTGGGAATCGAACCTGGGACACTTTGGTTCCCAGCCTGTGCTCAATCCACTGAGCTACGCCAGCCAGGGCTCCATTCTGTTTTCTTATCAACAACATTTCACTTGAGTCTGCTCTCCCTGATCATCTGAAAAACAACAGGTTAGTTCAATTATCTTGAAATTGGCAAATGTTTAGTTTTGCTGAACTACAAAAGTGTGCTCAGCTTGAATGTCTGGTGCATTATAATGGTTTCTAGGATCTGGCAAACTTGTGAATATAGGAAAGAGCATATTGGAAAAAAATCACTTTATCTCCAGGTGATAAAAATTCATGAATAGTTGAAAGAAGAAGGACATGGGATGAAAAGGGTAGAAAAATCTGAGAAAATTGAAAACAATGATTAAATGATATGTAAATGACTATGCAGACATTTCTAAAGTTTGTGATTTTTTAAGTGTGACCAGTAAAAAGGATTTATTAAAAGTTCACGTGAATATTGGGAGTTTGAATATCATATCATAATGCACTTATAGAGAGGAATTGAAAATTAATGTTAAATTAAATATCATGAGACTTCAAACTGGTTTCTTTTTAAGAGATGCTAGAGGACAGAAAGGAAAGATGCTTTTGTTTAAAGGCAGACAATGAAAGTACTAACCTAAGGTGCTGGAATAAGCAGACATGAATAAAGGAACCAAAGCCTGAAGGGTGTGTGTGTGTGTGTGTGTGTGTATGTATATAAGTATATATATATACACACATATATCTCAGCAACTGTCATTGGTTAAGTATTATTTGATTCACAATAATAGAACACAAAAAGCATACTTTTCATCTAAAGTGAGGAAAAGGATTTAACTACTTGGAAATGGATTGAGTGTCTTAACAATGGGGGACTTGACTATGAGTTTATTGGATTGGAACTGAGAACAGGTTTGAAAGTCACCTTACCCACCCAACCAACCAATGCTTGACATTGGTGCAACTTAAACAGCAAATTCTTTTATGCACATTGGGTAAATTACCTTGACACATTTTATAATTAGAATAAACATAGACAAAATTATTCAAAAGCATAACTTTCTCTTCTGGATTTTCTGTTACCAAAGTCCTCAGATATCCTTACCGTTTGAATCTGAAGTATGTAGAAGAACAATCTTACAAGAATGCATCTCTTCTAGATTGTAAATTCCTCAAGGACCAGGATCAAGTTTTATTTTTTTTTTCTGTACTCTTCTAAATACGTATTCTTGTAAACATGTTTCAAAACCTCACTCACCCTTCTCTCTAAGTTCATTTCCACAGTTGACTCTCATTGCTTTACTCTTAACTCTTTTATCCCAGCATCCTCTAAGCCATGCAGAACATTTAGCACAAGGTAAATTCTCAATACACATTTGTTTAATAAATGAAAAGATCAATGAACAAATTAATAATTAATATTACATTTCCCCAAGGTCACGTGCACAGATTATATTTGTATATTTTTATTTGTATTTTCTCCTTATTTCTACTTTCTCTACTGCCAAAACAGAATTAAAAGCTGTTCACCATGAAATGGTTGGTATGCATAATTTCATGGCACTTTTCTGAAACTTCAGGTTGGAAAGAAGAAGGACAGAAAAGTGGAATAGGCGTGTTCACATATATAATTTAGAAGTAGTTGAGTAGTTGAGACCGTCCCTTATCGTGTTTTTCAGCAGCCCTTCTTTGATATTCTTAAACCAAAACAGAGAGAAGGGATGCCCCATTACACTGAGTGGGGAGGAAGGGAACAAGATATAGCAAGAGCCTAGCCTCCTGGACTACAATAAATCATATTCATCATGCATTTCATCCTTGAAACTCTTTTCTTGGTAATCCCTATACTTAACCATGGGCAATTCCATGAATTCTTAAAGTTCCAATTAATACCTTATTGCCAATGACACCCACATCATTGCATTTAGTCCAAATTTCTCTGCTGAATTTTGGTGTCATGTAGTCAATCATCTATTGTGCATTTTTCCTCTGGTGTCTGGCATCTTAACTCCATAATTTCCCAAACTAAACAATAGGTCTATGATAAAAGAAAATGCTGGTCTGTTATTTAAACAAACTACAAACTTGATTCTGAATATAGAATCCTCTGACATCCTCTCAAATCACATCACCAAATTCCAATTATTTTATTTTCACAACATGTTTCAAAACCTGACCTTTCTAAGTTCAGTTCCACAGTTGAGATGCTCATTGCTTTAATCTTTTATCCCAGCATCCTCTAAGCTGTTTCTCAAATTTTTGTTTCATCTTCAATAAAATCTTCCCTACTACTGTGATTTACCTTAAATGGAAAACAAACTGTGTCATTCTTCTGTTAAAATTTCTCAGTGGCACAAATTCAACCATCTTGAGAAGTTCATGCTCCTTCTTAACAGAACACACGCTGTTCTCCAGGCTGGTTCATGATTTTGGAGATTTTTCAAACCTCTTCTGTGTATGTGCCTACTCCACTCCTCTCACTCTACCTTGAGTGTGTATGTGGGAACAGGGGGAGAATTTAGTTTTGTATGCCTTCTGTCAATCCTGCAGAGTCATACCAGGGGCTGAGATCCTGCTGCCACTCTATTTCCCTAGGGCAATGTCCTGAAATGCTGAAGTATTAGATGCAAGTTCCACTCCTCTCCCTCCTAAAGGAGATGTCTTATGACTATGTGCCTGCTCTCTACCCTGCAGAGCTGTGCCAAGTCCTGAGTTCCACCCTTTTCTCTAAGGCAGTTAACCTTCCAACTCCCCTTCACTCCTGTAACCACTAATCTGTTCCCTGAGTTTATTTTTATTTTGTTGGTTTGCTTTTTTTAGTTTCTACATAAGAGTGAAATAATAAGGTATTTGTCTTTTCTCTGGCTGATTTATTTCACTTAGCATAATACCATAATTCGATGTTGTCACAAATGGCAAGATTTGCTTCTTTTTATGGCTGAGTAGTATTCCCTTTTATGTATTTACCACATTATTTTTATATATTTATCCACCAGTGGATACTTGGGTTACTTCTGTATCTTGGTTATTGTGAATAATATTGCAATGAGCAAAAGGGTGCATATATCTTTTTGAATTAGTGTTTTTGTATTTTTGTATAGATACTCAGAAGTGAGATACTTGGGTCAAGTGGTAGTTCCATTCTTAATTTTTTGAAGACCCTCTATATTGCTTTCTGTGGGGCTGTACATGCATATTCCCCCAACAGGGCCGGAGGGACTGTCGTGCTGGATGGCACAGTTTTCCCTGGTGGGAGCGTATCTCTGCTTTCTTTTCCATCTTGATGCCATCCTTTTCTCCTTTGTTCCGCAAGCTCTGAACATTTGATTTTCAGGCCCCTTTTAAAGGGAATCATTCCACATTTAGTTGAAGATTTGCTGTGTCCTGGGAGGAAGGGAGTTCAGGATTTTCCTACACCACCGTCTTTGAAAAGAACTAGCTTAAAGTTAAAACCACACATTAAATAGTAAATTAGCAAGTGATTGTGAGACCAACACCAATGCCCTTCTGTGAGATGTGGTGAGCCCTGTTCTCTATTCCTATTTCTCTCCTAAGGAACAATAAGGAAAAAGTGGAGATGATTAAGATATTTCTGAACATTACATAAATTATGTTAGGCAATTTCTAGCTGTGATTAACTTCCTAAGTAAAGCCACAATTTGGGGGAAAATTTCTTGAAATAATCAATGCTAGTTTTAAGTAAATGAATTTAGAATTTCAAAGGGAAAAATGGTATAATGAATGTTTTCAAATAGGGTCAGTAAAAAAATATGTCAAAAACATTTCTTCTACTTTTGGTTGTTTACCATGAAACAGTGCTATTAGACGACACACATACATACAAACTCATTTAAAGAGGAACACACCCCTGGGACTGTGTAATAATATGCCTTCCAGCTTCTGCTTTCAGCCTGCTTGATTGCACTGTCATTTTAGAGTACTATGTGATGACTAGATTGCTGTGTGCATTTGATCGCATAGTTTGTGCAGACACCTACTCATCAGTCCATAAATTAATTCAAACAAACAAACCCTGTTAATTATGACCAGGAGCTTCGTATGTTTTCCGATTTGATCACAGTTGCTTCTGCGAGTACTTTGTTTAACGGAGAAACGAGTTTTATATTAAACCACGGGGCCCTGTAACTGTTTTACTATCAAGCATTTATGTAGCATTTTATGGTCTCCAAGGTATTTTATAGCCCCTGTTCCAGTTTTTTTCTACCTAATCCCTTCGGGCAGTGCTGGCAGTGTTGCCATTTCCATTTTCAGAAACTTCAGAAAGGTGACTACGTAAGGGTAAGTGACCAGCAGAAGGCCAGGTGATAAGTTAATAGTTAAAAAGGTATTAGAGGTCATGATCTTTGGCTTGCCAGTTTTTGTGTTTTTTTTTTCCTGCAACACTGATCCTTTTTGGCCTTTTGCTGATTTTTCTGTGAAGGCTTTCTGAAGCTAAAAAGGATGGATTTTTATTTTAAGCGATAGACCATATGCATATAAGAAAGCAGCAATAATAGTATTATTTATTATGAATTTTCAAAGTAAATCCATGGTTAGTGTAGAAAAAGTATTATGTCCAAAAACATTTAAACTGCTTATGTATTCTTTAGACAAAAGATTTTATTTATTTATTTATTTAAAAAATTTTATAAATTTTTAAAAAGATTTTATTTATTTATTTTTAGAGAGGGAAGGGAGGGAGAAAGAGAGAGAGAAACATCAATGTGCGGTTGCTGGGGCCCGTGGCCTGCATCAGGCATGTGCCCTGACTGGGAATCTAACCTGCAATGCTTTGGTTCGCAGCCCGCGCTCAATCCATTGAGCTATGACAGCCAGGGATTTATTTATTTATTTTTAGACAGAGGGGAGGGAGGGAGAAAGAGAGGGAGAGAAACATCAATGTGTGATTAACTCTCACTGGTCCCCACTGGGAACATGGCCCTGCAACCCAGGCATGTGCCCTGATTGGGAATCAAACAGGTGAGCCTTTGGTTTGCAGCCTACACTCAATCCACGGAGCCGCCCCAGCCAGGGCTGCTTATGTATTCTTAAATTTGAGTGGCCAAGGTGAATTTCTTGGTTTGTGTTGTCAAAGCTGTTAGATTGGCCACCTGGTTAGATTCATAATATTTATTTTGGAGCAAAAAAGAAAATTAGGATAAAATTCCATGCTCTCAAATTACATAAACACAAAAAATGTTGAAAACACACAAAGCCAATAAAAAATTTGCAAAAAACTTGATAAACGTGAAGTTTGTATTTGTGAAATAGTGGTGTTAAGTTAGAAACTAGAAAGTTCTTTGTAATTAAGGCTATAAGGAGATATTTGAAATCCTTTTTAGTTGATGTCTTAAACATAGTCTGGTTAAAATCATAGTCTCCTAAATAGTTTCATGCTTCAGATGTTTTTTAAAGGCATTTGTTCACAAAAAAGTGCTCACTTTTATTATCAGTTTGTTATTCAGTTGGAAGGCATGACATTCTTTCTCAGAAAAAATGTTAATAGAAACCAGAATGTAAATAAGAGGAGGAAACTGCCCAGATATTTTTCTTTGGTTCTCCTTGATAGGAAAATCTTATGTACATATTCAGTGGATGAGCCTCACTTGCTCCTAGGCTCAATTTTCAACTAATTAATGTCATTCAAGCATTATGTGCCTTTGCATTGGCATTTGATCGAATTTCAAATCCTCTATTTGAATGAATAGCACCTTGAGAAGAATTCATTTTTGTATTTTATTTAGACTAGGCTATGTTTACATTTCATCTCCATTCACTTTAAATAAGTTTTTTCCACTCTTTTGGAGTAAGGCAAAGCTCCTCTGGCTGCAGCAAGTTTCTTTCTTTCTTGCCTCTTGTATGTGTTGGTGTGTGTTTGTGTGTGGGGGGGAGATATAGTTAATATGTGCACAGATTTGATTGCAAAAAAGCTCTCCGTTATTGAAATCACTCTGAAGCCTATAAAGAAAATAAAATCTATTAACTTTGTTCACATTAAGACCATGCTAATATATTAATAGAATAAAAAGACTTGGTTCTGGGAGCTAATTAAGGCTATCTGGGTCCTTGCAGGTAATTTCCAAATTTTCAAAAACAAGAGGGAAGTAATAAGAGTCAAAATGTATCAAACATTTTATATATAATTTTACATGCACTGTCACACTTAATCTTTTCAAACACTCTATTCATTACTATTACTATTATTGCCAATTTGCAGATAAGAAAACTGAGGTTGAGATGAAACAAAATAGCTTATCCAAGACCAGATAAATAGGAAGTGATCTGGGAGTGGTATTGACATATGGACATTAGACAGCATTTGAAAGCCTGAGATCTTCATACTTATGCTTCACTGAATAGAGATTATTTTGTAGAGGAAGTAAGCAAATGTTATATTTAAAAATGTATATGGATAAAGTGTTTGGTAAAAAATAATTTCCCATAGACAAGTGCCTCTGATAGATTCTTCTGTTTCATCTATGAGCCTCCCTTGTACAAAAACAACCTTGGGGCAAATTTTATTTTCTAAAGATGGCCCCAGCAATTGCCCCTATCTCTCATGTTCTTAGTTTAATAGAAAATTGCCTCTCCTCTATCAAGAAATGAAGTCTAATCCTCTTATTCTTTAATCTAGGTGGGCTGGCAATTACTTTCAAATACAGAACTCAGTAGAAATAACACTATATAACTTCTGAGGCTAGATTTATAAAATAACATTTATTCTGATATTTCTTAA
This sequence comes from Phyllostomus discolor, assembly GCF_004126475.2. Lineage (NCBI taxonomy): Eukaryota > Metazoa > Chordata > Mammalia > Chiroptera > Phyllostomidae > Phyllostomus > Phyllostomus discolor. The sequence goes on from NC_040906.2 coordinate 152,734,754, forward strand.
AATGGTAAGGGAAGACATTATTCATGACGACAATAATAGGGAAAAGAGACCAAACTCAATAGGAATACAGCAATGACTGCTGGGAAATTGCATCCGATGAGCAGAGTGAAGGGATCAGTAGGTGGGAAATTACTAGGAGGACATATCAAAGGTAGGAAGCTTCTTGCTAACCTGCCAGAGGTGGGCCTAGGACTTAGATATTAAGGGCTGTGGGATTTTTGTTGAAAGCGACTTAGCAGGATTCTTTGCTAAAACTGGCTTGGCAAGCTAAAGGCAGGACAGGAACCAAGGCAGAGGCCTAGTTAGAAGAGGGCTCAAAGAAGCTTGACTACAGTTTGGTCAAAGAGAGAGTCTTTGTGCGTTTTAAAAAGCCTTGCAGCTTCATGATGATACCCGGTCTTGTAACCCAATCACTATGCTGTGAGAAAGCCAAAGATACATGGAGAAGAGACATTGTCTTAACAGAGAGTCGTCATCACCCATCAAATACCTGAGTAGCGAGCTCTCAGCAGGCACTATGCCCCAACCACTGAGTTGTGATTCTTTACCCTCTGTGTCTTTTCCAGCTGAGCCCCCAGACATCAAGGGGTTGAGGCAAGTCATTCAGCTGTATCCTGTCCAAATTCCTGAGGCACAGAATACATGAGAATAATTAAGCAGCTTTTGTCTTATGTCTCTAAGTTTGGAGTGTGTTGTTGTACAGCACTATGAACTAGAAGAAAACTCTTTTTGCTATCCTAATTTAAGCCCGCATCATCTTGATCCTGGGCTATTGCAATTGTATCTAACAGCTTTTTCTGATTTCACAGCTGCTCATCCCCAGTCTTGTCTCCTCCACCTAGCAGCTGAAGTTGGTTGATGACAATCTTCTCAAAACCTTCCAGTGGCATTGCACCTTTCACATAATTAAAAACTGGTCTCAAAAGTCTTCCATTATCTGCTTCTTAGGCCTTTGCCCTTCATCTGCCACAGCTCTTCCCCGGGTGCCCCTTGACCTAGCCACAGTGGTGCATCTGTTCTTCCTTGAATACATACTCAGTGTTCAAGCATGCATCCTTGTTCTTTATGCCTAAAAATAGACTTCCCCCAGAAACCTGTGTTCCTTATCTCTTTTTCTCTTTGTCCACATAAGAAACACCTAAACTTGTAGAGAATTCCTATAAGAGTTTGAGCCAAATTGAGGACATGCCAGGAAGCAAGATCAATGTCAAATGCTCTGGAAAATGAGTTTGCTGTTTCTTTTATGCATTTGGAATAAAGGAGGGATGGTAAGGAGGATTAGCTGAAGGTGAGAGAAAGCAAGGTGGGGATTGGATTATAGGATGGCTAACAAAATTAGCCATTGAAACCTCCCTTGAGGGTGGTTTTGAAGAGTCTGAAAAAGATGATCACTCTGGCATTTCAAAGGTGTGTTAACCTAGATGCTGGAGACAAGTGGACAGGGCTTGCTTAAAAAGCTTTCCCTAAACTCAGGCTTGGGGCTCAACTGCCTACCATGACCAGCCCAGTTAGGAATTTATGATCCAATCACTCTGTGAGGTTAATTTCTGTCACTGAAGTTGTTGGTTTTATTACAGAACCCCCTGTTTTGTTCACATCTTCATGCCTTTGCTCAAATGTCACCTTGTAGAAAGGCCTTTGTGGACATTATATATAAAATAGACACCCTACCGCATCGATCTTATCCTGTTTATTTTTCCTCAGAGCATTTACCACTGCCTAAAATAACACATATTTATTTGTTAATCTGTTTATTATCAATATCCCTCCCACCCTTTTGTGGGCTGGGGTCTTTTTTGAACTGTATAGGTCTGCTTTTAGGAGGAAATTTATTTTATTTAGAGCATGAATCCCAGTGCCTAAAATATGCCTGGGAAAAATGGGTTTTCAATAAATATTTGTTGGCTGAGTGCATTTGGACTGCAAGAGTTAATTTAAAGAGCTATTCTCTATATTCCTTGGATAAGTTTTTGTCCTAGACATTTAGCATTAGGTACAATTTTAATTTGAGTATCTCTTTGTACTTTGAAACAAACTTGGATACGATGGAGGTGTAATATAGGTAATGATTTTTCAGAGTTCATATTTCACATTATAGAAAATTCACACTTACAGAAAATTTTAAAAGAGGCTCCACCAGATCTTTAGGAGAAATGTTGGTCAAGTTTTAGAGGTAAATGAGTTGTGCCAAGGCTGCCGTGTGCCAGTTTCTGACAAGGGAAGGGAAGTAAGCACTCAGCCAAGGTGTCAGCTTCTTATTAGTGAAGGCAAATGAGGCATCAGGTGCAGTTAGGAAGACTGGAAATTTGACCTGTGTACATTATTAGCTCCTTTGTGCCTCAGTTTTTCTGGGATTGATAACATATGTTACAAATGTGGAAGGGGATAACTCTTTGTCAGAAATTAATTTTACCTTTGGATCATGTTTGATTTCAGCTTCTCAACATTAACCAGAAGAGACTGGTATTTTATCCCTAAGCAAAACAATATGCTCGAGGTCCAGGCTTTGTGGAGAGGCGAGATTTGCTATATTCCTTTAGCAATTCCTTCCCCTCCCTTACTTTTATCCCATTAACCAAACTGGAGTTGACCTAGGTCAAAGAGTCCAGCCAAAGTGTGGAAAAAAACAGATTTTCTGCTTTTAATAGCAAAGCTTTAAGGTTTGCTGTTCTAAGGTATAAGGAGAATATGCTATGAGAGAGGTAAAATAGAAGTTCACAGTCTGAAAGGAGGAAAAGGATGAGAGAGAGAGTGTGTGAAGGATAAAACAAGCCAGTGTAGTCTTAATTCCCTTTCTTTGGGCTTCAAGAGGCCATGTGTTAGATGAATTAATAGGTATGTCTAGCATGGAAAGACCTCTCTCCCTATTCTGACTTTGGAATTCTTGAGGGAACCGGTAACACAGGCAACCCTAGTTAAAAGAGTGAAATGTTGTGATTTAGCTGGAAAAGAATTGTGTTGGCCTTCTCCAGCTTCTTAGATTGTGCATGGGTGCATGCTGATGAGAAAGCCAGTGGGCTCGTCAGGGACCTGCAACTGATCCCACAGTATAGAGCGTATAGACCGCAGTATAGAGTGTGTAGACCACAGGACATGGGGGTAAGTGGAGGTCTATTGGCTTGCAATTAGGAGAGCTGAAGAAAGTTGTTTTATTCCAGGAGAATTGCCAGGTCAAAATAAAAGGATAGCAAATGTGCTAGCCACAAAGTAAAGGCTCAAAAGTCAGCACATAGATAGGAAGCATTGACCCAGAGTGCAGTACCAGGGGTGTTCAATCTTTCAGCATCTCTGGGCCACACTGGAAGAAGAAGAGTTGTCTTGGGCCACACATTAAATGCACAAACACTAAAGAACTGATGAGCAAAAAAAGGTTTTAATTAAATTTATGATTTTATGTTGGGCCCAATTCATAGCCATCCTGGGCCACATGTGGCCCACTGGCTGGGGGTTAGACAATCACTAGTATAGACCCGATGAGTAGCACAAGGTCAGTGCATTCTTCCATTTTCAGAACTGCAAGGTCAGGTCACCCATGCGCTCCTCTGAACTTCATACTTGAGAAAGACAGGAGGAATGGAAGGCTCTCTGAGAGACTGAGTCCTTTACCCCAACAAGAGACCAAGACCTAGAACTGGTGTTCACATGATTAGATTGTATTAAATTTAAATTGGACATTTAGTTAATTTTTTTATGCTAACCAAGTGTAAGAAATTCTCCCAGTAAACACTAAATGACATTTTCTTTTTACATCTGACTTCTTATGAGTTTTCTTCATCATTACAGATGATTGTTAAGATAATTTGAAGTAATGTTTACAGTACTTAGAATAGTACTTGGTACTTAATAGTTCCTAACTAAATGGTAGCTATTACTATTTTTAAAAGTTAAGCAGCACTCTTTTAGGAAGAGGAATTTCATGATGGCCAAGGGATTAATAGCACAGCTATCTGCCCTGATTGGATGGTGGCCCTGGCCTTCAGTAAACCCCAGTGTCCTATGTTTGTGGCCCCAACCATTCATCCTTCACTTTTGAAACAATAAATACACTCCAGTAAGAAAGGAAATTTTGGAAAACATTAACCTTTAAACATAACCCAAAGATACCATATTTGTTATTTATTTTTTATGGATATTCAATCACTTGATATTTTATATTAACACATAATTAATGTTGATTTTTTTAAAACTTTTTTTGTACTTCTCGTGGTTGTGAGCTATGTTTCACTTGTGTCGTCTCATTAATCCCCCCAACAATCTGGTTCTGTAAATTAACTCTGCTCCCCATGTTACAGATGGGGAGGCTGAGGCACAGCGGCCTTACATAACTCTTCCAAAGGTACAGAGCTAATAATCAACACTGGAATTTGAGCTCACACAGTGTGAGTTCCTGATGGCTGTCCTGAGTCCACATGCTATGGAGATTTGTTACTTTGTTGAGGATAGTCTGCTTTGTAGCTGACATTTTGCAGTTAGAGTAGTTGACTTTGACATATTTTCACCAAAAAAAACTTCTTCCTTCAAACAAAAGAAAGAAATATTTTAAAATACCCTATAAGATAAGGTTTCAACAGACTCATTCTAATATTTTTTTTATTTTTGTAGATATATCACATCAAAGTGAATTTGGTGTGGGCATTTAAAATAGAATTTTGCTAAAATTTTAACAAAATTTTATTAGCAGATTCTTTACTTTAAAAAATCTACTCATCAGAAGATATTGCAGATATTATTCCATTAATGTAAGTGGACCACATTTCTTATACAGAGAATTTGAAGGTGCTTTTGCCTATAGTCTTGACATTTGTAATTCCGTTTCTTTATTAACAGTGGTCTGACACAACGAGCAAAATTCAAAGCTGTTAGAGCATTAGAGCATAACGTGTACTCTTCAAAATGTGAGCACATTTCTGAATGTTTGAGGGAGTTTGTATGAAAACTATTGCTTCATAAGAAGGAGAGGCGATAAAGTCCTTCTGGAATAAGAATGTAATTTTCACGTGAAAAAAATATTTTCCTAAGGAATTCTGAAAGTAAATTAGGTGAAAGTATATTAAGGTAAGTTGTCTATTTTGTTTTTTATAATGCTTCCAAATTTCCTTTTATCATTAAAGTGATTGTGTATGTTAACAAAAAAGAAAATTATCACAAGTTGGAGATCTATCAAAAATTTACTCTATTTTAGGCACTCTTTAAGACACTTTGCATATGTCAAATTATTAATTTTCATAGTAGCCCACAAGACTGCCCTTGGATAGACAGTGAAACTGAGGCACAGAGAGTTTAAGGAATTTGCACAGCCACGGTCTAGGACTGTACTGTCTTGCTCCAGAGTTGTCCCAATTAATTCCTACTTAAGTTTGCTTTTAATAGTATTTAAGAATATTCTGTTTCTCATGTATTTTCAAATTTCCAACTTTTTAAACTTTTTAAATATTATTTGGTCAAGAGTAAAACTCAGTTTTTCATGATTTTTGTAGAGAATATAAAATACAGCTCTCAGATATTTTAGCTACTATTTTTCAAAAATAGCCTGTGTTTAAAATCATAACTTTCCTCCACAGAGATGTAATTTGTTTTAATTAGGCCACCTAAATGTCAAATATTTATGTTGACTACAGCAATTCCTAATTTTGGGATTTCAGAGGCCTTCGTTCTTGCCTGGCACTCTGGGAATCTTCTCTGTTTTGCATAATCTTAATTATATTACTTTGTTGAAGAGATGCAAGAAAAATGACACTGTTAAAGAGTGACTTCTCAATTAAATCAGAGATCTGATGAGATTAAAGAAAGAAAATGCTGGCAAAGCACTGAGTGGTAAGAAAGAAAGACTATCCATGTTAAGTGAGTTACCAAAAATAAAGCACAGAATTATATCAGGACACTGTTCACTTAGCATAATTAGTAGTTTTTGTTACTAATGTGCTAAATGATTTATTAGCTGTCAATGATAAATTGATGCACTACAATAATTATGCCAAATACTGTCTTATTTATGCAACAACTGTATTTCCCAAATACTTTAACCCTATTTACCCTCACCATATTTTAGTAAAATAAATAAAAACAAATAAAATTCCAGATTTACACATACAAACTGAGTCACACAGATGCTAAGTAACCACAGGAAAATATCACAGCCAAAACAGTGAGTCTGGAGTATTTTTTTTTTTTAATCCTCACCTGAGGATATGTTTTTGTTGCTTTTAGAGAGAGAGGAAAGTGGGGGGGGGGGCGAGAGAGAGAGAGAGAGAAAGAAACATCAATGTAAGAGAGAAACATTGACTGGTTGTCTTTCAGATGTACTTCTACTGGGGATTGAACCAGTAACCTAGGTGTGTGCCCTGGCCAGGAATAGAATTTGCAGCCTTTCGGGATGATACTCAAACCAATGTAGAAACTCAGCCATGGCATAGAGTTTTTAAGTCTCTAAATTCCCAGCTATATTATAATGCCTAAAACCATGTTCTCTGTACAGAAACCATTTCAAGTTGAGGGGAAAATAGAGAAGAAAAAAGAAAAGAGCAAGAAAAAAAACTAAAAATCACATTATTAATTTTATACAAACATTGGAAAATAGATCATCTTCTATAAAAATAGCACCAGTTATACATAATGAAGAAGATAAAGTTTTACTTTCCTTTTTCATTTTATTTTATTTTAATTTTTCATTTTTTAAAGATGTTATTTATTTTTAGACAGATAGAAAGGGAGTGAGAAAGAGAGAGAGAGAAACATCAATGTGTGGTTGCTTCTCATGTGCCCCACAATGGGGAACCCAGCCCCAAACCAGACATGTGTCCTAACCGGAATTGAACCAGCGACCCTTTGGTTTGTAGGCTTGTGCTCAATCCACTGAGCCACATCAGCCACAGTAGGTGGTTTAGTTTTAAATGCCCCAACTTTTTAGTCTACAAGAGGTACCCAACGAAACCCGGAATTATCTTCTGGAGGGCAGGCCCCTTGTAATACACTCTTCCCCTCTAGGTGAGTGTTCTAGGAACCCATCTGTGTTCGTGTACCAGCTGACATTGTTGTGAGAGGTCACGATTGGCTTCAGTTAATTTTTTTGAAGACTCTGTCAAGGTGTTTGCCTATTTTGTGATGGGTGATTTATGGGTGCACCTGCCCATGCAGCACTGAGTGTTCAGCAGTTTTTAAGCAAAACCGACATGACCCCCATGCCCCATTTTCCCCATTCACTTGATCTCACCCCGAGCTACTTTTTTGTTTGTTCCCCTGGATGAAAAAATTCCTCAAAGGGAAACATTGTGCTGATGTGGGAGAGGTGAAATAAAAAATGGCAGAAGCACAAAAAGGCATCAAAATCCACAGGTTCAAAAACTGTTTTGTGCCCTGGCTGGCGTAGCTCAGTGGATTGAGCGCAGGCTGGGAACCAAAGTGTCCCAGGTTCAATTCCCAGCCAGGGTACATGCCTGGGTTGCAGGCCATAACCCCCAGCAACTGTACATTGATGTTTCTCTCTCTCTCTCTCTCTCTCTCTCTCTCTCTCTCCCTCCCTTCCCTCTCTAAAAAATAAATAAGTAAAATATTAAAAAAAAAACCCAACTGTTTTGTGCTGGAAAACAGGTCCCGACAGGTGTATTGCATCAAATGGAGAACACTTTGAAGGTGACTGAAATTTAAGGGTATTAGAATAAATACACTTTTTTCTTTATAAATTCCAGGTTTTTTGGGGTCCCCCTTCTTATGTGGGAATAAACCTTGAAATATAATTTTTCTTTAAGGAATCTTGCCATATAAAGAAGAGGTTATAAATTGCAAAAAAATGTGTGATTTCCTGCTTGTGAAGATATTTGAGTGTTATAACATTAAAAATATGAAGTCTAAAAAGGACTATTATCATTTCTCCAGGTTGAGTGTGGTTTGTTATGAGTGGAAAGGCCATGGGATGCCGAACAGTTGATCAAATATATGGGCTAATGTCTGTGATGCTACATGGTGGGTAAAAGAATTATGTAAGGGTTACATCTGCTCCCAGGAAGTCATCTGTGAATACTTCCTTATTTTTGTCTCTGTGTGTGTTTTATGAATCACAATGAAGTAAATCTGTGTTAACTATCTCTAGCTCTTTTTTGTTTGCGGTGGGCACTTAGAACATTCAACTGGATGCTCTGGGCTGAAAGTCCACATGCACTGATTTCTTACATGCTTCTGCAACATATAAAAATGTGACTGGTTCAAATTAGCATTAGAACTGAGTTTTCTTAAATATTAGTGAAATCTGATTCAATGTGACATGATCATAGAACCCAGATATTAGTCTGACTTTAATCTCTGCTATATGTGTATGTAGTAATTGTTTTTCAATAAAAGAATGTCCCCCTAAAAGAAAAGCTATTAAAGAAATCTGAAATGTTTAAACTGTGTCTTTATAAAACTAAACTCAAACTCAGTTTGAGAAATTAGGAATGCAATTAAATGGCAAACTCCCTCATTTCCTTGCTTTTTAAAGAAAGATAAACTGAAATGTACTTATTTATCATTTTCTTAGCTTATCTATGTATTAACTAAGTTTGAATTCTGGACAAAGGTTGAGCAAAGTCTGGTCTAATAGATTATCTTGATTCCTTCTCAGGGTATTAAGTGTTGTCACCTAGGCTTGGTACAAAGAAAATGTTATTTTCTATATTTCTTGGCTAAAAATTCTATTTTTATTTTTCTCATAAAATTGATAACTTCTCTAAGGATATTGCCTAATCATTGTATCCCAGGCATTTTAAGAGGGAATTATTTTCAACTTATAGAAAATTTGGCCTGAGAATAGCCTTATGCTAATATTTCTAGGAGCTGCCACATCTTCTAATCTTGTTTGAATATCTTTCACAGTGTTGCAGAAAACGAGAAGAGGTTATTGGATATGTGGTTAGTTCAATATCACTTAATTTCCTTCTATATACCTATATTTAAGAAGGCCACATGGGTCTGGAACATTGAAAATAATGTGTGTTTGGACAAGACCACGATACTGTACCTTCAAATGATTTTAAACATCATCAAAAATGAAACATGTAGAAGTTTTTGTGTATGGATGGAAGGACTTTTGTACATATTAAACTAAAGTTATGTATTTGGAAATAAGTTCCTTTGTAGTTTTGGAACCTCCTGTGAGCTTATAACAAGGACTATTAAATCTTGAAATTAAGGGAAGCTATCCTCAGCCTAACATATAGATCAGTAAGCTATTAGTGAGCTCCTTCTTGGGTGGTTCACTGCCAGTGATGCACTGGAAAGCTTGGATATAAAGCAACTTAGGAACAAATTAAAAAGAGCAATGCATTTTTCAGGAGGGAGATGGAGTATGGAACCAAGCTCTAGGCCAAAAGGGATGCCTATACATTAATAAAATAAGTCTTTTGCCTTTGTACATTCTCAGGTTGAAAGATACCTTAAATATCTCCTAGTTTTGTTATATAGACAGCATTTCCAGACCAGGCTTTACATATAGTTCTGGTAGGGTGCAGGGACTAAGCTGAGCAAAGCAAGCTGTGATGAATAGGTAGCTGCATACACTTGATTTAAAGCAACCACTATCCTTTATTTTTCATGAAAGTGGTGTAATTACTGAAAGTGAAAATTCAGTGCTCAGTTTATGCAGTATATTGAGCAAAGTCAAAGAAATAATGTATTAATACATAGAACTGAGATAATTATTCATTATGGAGTAGAGAGAAAAAGACAGAAAAATTTTGAAAGTAATGTTAAAAATATGGAGAAATGAATAAAAACTAATGACATATTTATAAGAGGAGTTTGAGAAAAAGTAGAATGTTTTAAAATTTTGCAGCATCATAGCATACCATGAAAAAATGAGATGAACAAAAGTAAATTTACATCATCAATTTGTAGTTCAACTGCAGAAAATAAAAAAAATAACTGACAGAATTTTAAAAATTAATCAGATAGAGAAAATTGACTCCAAAAGATCATCAGTGGCCAGAAGATAACTTTAAGTGAACATATTGATAAGAGAAAAACAAACAGAAAATTAATAACCAAGTAGTCAGCCTATCAAAATATTAAAGTATTAAGTAAATTAGATAAAATAAACATGACATGGAGTAATAAAAATAGGATCATAAATAAATTTAAAAGGATATAAAGAAAAAACTTTTTAAAAAGACAAAAGGTATTTTCTTTGAAAATATAATTAAAATAGGTAATCATCTGGTATATTATCAAAAAACTAAAGGTGCATTTTTTAATCATAAAGAAAACTTTAGTCAACTTTATGTTCAATTAGACAGATGAAATCTAAAATTTTATAGATTTAAAGCCAGACCCCAGAGAATAGAAAACAAGCTACTACCAAAAAAAAAAAGTCTAATAAAGGACTGTTCTGTAAAATATATACAAAGAACTCTTAAAACTCAATTACAAGAAACAAACAACTCAATTAAAAAGACCTTTAGAGACATCTCATCAAAGGAGATATACAGATGGCAAATAAGCATATGAAAAGATGCCCCATATTACATCCCATCAGTGAAATGCCAATTAAAAAAAAAACAATGAGATATCACTACAACTATTGGAATGGCCAGATCTAGAAAAATGGTATCAAATACTAGGGAGGATGCAGAGCAATAAGAACTTTTATTCATTGCTGGTAGGAATACAAAGCAACACGACCACTTTGGAAATCTGTTTGGCAGATTTCTCATAAAACTAAACAAACTCTTGCCATCCAAAAAATCACACTTCTTGTTCTTTAACCAAAGAAGTTGAAAATTTACACTTGCCCAAAAACTTGCACACAGGTGCTTATAGCAGCTTTATTTATAATTGCTAGAAATTGGAAGCAACCAAGATATTCTTCAATAGGTGAATGAATAAATTATCTGTTGTGCATCCAAACAATGGGATTTTATTTAGCATTAAAAATAAGTGAGCTGTCAAGCCATGAAAAGACATGGAAGAACCTTAAATTCATATTGTTAAGTGAAAGAATTAAATCTGAAAAGGCTATAAACTGTATGATTCCAACTACACGACATTTTGAAAAAGACAAAACTACAGAACAATGAAAGCAGTAAAAGATCAATGGCTACCAGGGTTTAGGGAAAAAGATGAACAGGGGAAGCACTGAGAAATTTTAGGGCAGTGAAAATACTATTTTTGAGACTGTAATAGCAGATACATGTTCTTACACATTTGTGCAAACCCATGGAATGTACGGCACTGAAAGTGAACTGTAATGTAGTAAAGGAAACTATGGACTTAGGGTGATTATGATGTGGCAATGTAGGTTCATCATTTGAAATAAACATACCACTCTAGTGGGGGATATTAATAATGGAGGAAGCTATGCAGGTGTGGGGAGCACTAGAGTCTTGGGTAGGGGGAAGGGTGCTAGTTGGCCAAAAGAATGACAAATATCCATAATAAACAGGAACAGGACAGCCTGACCACATCGCTACTTCTCCTCTACACTTACCAGCTGGGTAAAGTAAGATCAGGAAAAACAGTAACTAAATGGGTTGGGAAGGAAGAAACAAAGTCCTCCTTACACAGAGAGATTTTGATTGTCTAGACAGAAAACCTAAGAATCTATAGCAACCATTTGAATTAATAAAGTTTAGAAGCTTTGCTGGAAAAAAAAAACTATACAAAAAATCAATGGTTTTTCTATGCCCAATAAATTCAAAATGGAATTTTAATAAATATTCCTTTATAATGGCAATAAAACTAAGTACATAAGAATAAATCTAATAAATGTTGCTTAAAAGCTTAGAAATACTACATTATTGTAGGACCTAATTGCAGATCTAGAAAAAGAGGAGATAGTTTTTATTTATATTCAGGTACAATAAATATAATAAAATAAAAATTCTCAAATAAGTTTATATATTCAATGCAATTCCATTTAAAATACTTAGTGCTATTTAAAAAATAATAATAAAAATAAAAAAAGTGAGTCTGAATCTCACATGAAAGAGTAAAGGGCCAAGAGATGATTGTAAAACAAAATTCAGTTGTTTGGTGATTGCATCCAAAGACTTGTGTGCTTATTCCCACACTTGTTATGCATCTAGTGATATTAGTGGTATTAAGAACAGAAATTGCTGTGGGCTTCTGATAACCTTTTTCAGATGAAAAACATTCCATTCCATTCCTAGTGTGCTATTTATTTAATCATAAAAGGATACTAAATTTTATCCTAACTTAGGCATCTATTAAGATGATTGTGTTTTATTTTTCTCCTTTATTAACTTTGTGAATAAGTTTCATATTATTAATCTTTTGTTTTCATTTCTTTGATAAAGTTTGCCTTTTCATGAATTTAAAAGTAATTGTGAGATACAGTTTAGTAATTTTATTAGAGAATTTATTCATCTGGAGTTGGAGGTGAGATGTGCCTACTTTTTCTTTCTAGTACCATATTTACATAGACTTTTGGATAACTTGCTTTTTTTTCAGCTTCTGGAATGGTGTTTATCAAGTAACCATCTTGTGGCCTTTGAAAGGTTGGCAGGACTTAACTCCAAAACCTTCTGGATTTGACTTATAACTATAATTCTGTGGGTAGATTTTAAGCAACTGGTTCTATTTCTTAATGGTTTTAGATGGTTCCACATCTCCCAGACTTTATTTCCAACATAACTCTTCGAAGCTATTTGACTAATACCATCTCCACCCTCTTCAGCCCCTAAAACAACCCCACTATGCCCTCTAGAAGTCAGTTAGTAATTAGTAAAATCTTAAATTCTTCAAGTTTTTCTCTGAATATTTCCTTCATGTTTTTGTTCTAAGCACTACCTGGCTGGTCCCTGGAGACATGGCCTCCTCTGCAACCCTAGTAAGTCCTAACACCTCCTCCATACTCTCAAACCCTAAAATAACCCACTGTGCTCTCAGGAAGACACAGTCAGTAATTAGTCAGTACTCGAGCTCTTTTTCCCTGCTGCCCCCCAGGATACTGCCTCTTGTGCAGCCCTCTCAAGCGATCTCTCCTATGCTCTTCATGCTCCTGTGTCTAGGGACAATAAAGTTGTATTTCTCAGTTCTTGCTGCTGCTTCTGGAAAGTTCTCCCTATCCTTAGGATCACTAAAATTTTAGAAATCTCATATCATCAATATATACTGCATACTTGCTGAGATGCACCAGGGTGAGTTGGGGATGCAGTCTTTTTTCAGTTGCAGGTAATTAGGCTGTTCACTGCCTGTGGAGAATTTAAATGCAATAATAAAACCAAGACAAATGCCAATATGTTCTTATTACCACCATGCTTCTATAAATCTAAATAATGTTTAAACTTTTGGGTACATCATTGTACAAATTTCTTTCTGTAGGCATCTACCTTCTCCTAGGTCACTCCATTAATTTACTTGGAGATTTTAGTACTTAGCTCCCTATCAGTCTCTCCAAAATGACATCTATATTTACGTTTGAGTTTTCATCACTTGAGTGGATAATCTTTCAATACATTGGGTTTTCTCTTTGTCCTCTTCTTCAATGATCTTGTCCCCCACTCTTCTTTAGCTGTTCAATTTCATTGTCCTACATTAACCTTTTTCAGGGCAATGACAGCATGTTCATGATCTTAATTTCAAGCATCCCACTCAAAACCATCTTATATTTCCAATTCTTAGAAACATTCAGTCCAATCACACTATTTTTAACTGCCCCTCATATCCCTTCTTCCCTCAAATTAAAATTACTAGCCCATCTGTGTAGCAACTTCCTTCAGTACAGGATATACAGAAGTTAATTCTCAAAGGGGTAACCCTCAGGCAGCAGGGCATGGGATGTCCCAGCTTCCCTGTTCTTCAGTGGGACAGAATTACTGGTGCTGAATTCCAGTTTCCCAAATTGGTAACTGGCGTAATAGCATACTCTTTGTTTGAATTTTTGAAAAAGAACTTCCTTGTTTCACTGTTCTTAATTAGTTCCTTTCTTCTGCTGCCTAAGATTCCCTGACAAATAAACTACCTGCACAAAATCCTTAACTCTGGCTCTGTCTCTAGAGGATCCCAAATTAATCAGCTACAGGTGGCTATCTTTACTTCTAGCTAATGTCAGTCCCTCCACTTGGGTATTATGACCCATGCTCTTTGTCTGTTCAGTCACCTTGCTTCAGCAATTCTCCCTTATTTCCTTTATCATTCTCTGTCTTCTCAACCAATTAGATATTCTCACTCTTCCTAACTACTCTCTGATTTCTTTCCTTCTCTTAGAATCACATTCAGGGAATGTTTTTATTTTAAATAATTATTCTCTTTAATTCTCTCTCTTATTTTTTAAGTGTAATTTAATCAAGTAATACCTCTGTAACTGCATACTTTAGCTCTCCCTTTGTGTCCCCCAAAACAACTAACTGCTTTTGTGAAGGTCACAAATGAAGTCCTTATTGCTAAATTCAGTGGTCAATTCTCAGTCTCTATTTTCCTGATTTACTCAGAGGGCAACTATTTAATCATCACTTGTTCTCCTCAAGTCCCCATTTCACCAGGGTGCTAGTACTACTCAGACTTTATTCTAGTGGGGATGGCAGGTTGTGTTATTATTACTCCTGGTCTCACTAACTAAGAATCAATTGAGTTTGCTTCAGGGCAGTGTGGGGAGATGTAAGGACTAAATATAAATATTGTCTTCCAACATGCATTCTCACTGCTTCTTTTGGACACTAATGACTTAACCACTGAGTCCTCCTCTTCTACCAGTCTCTCTAATCCTTGCATTTCTGCTACTCTATGGCAACTTATGGCAGAATTCAGAATCTGTAGGGATATTTTTGATTAATTCTTCTGAATTATGATTCTGTCTTTTTATTTATTTATTTATTTATTTTGAAGAAGGAGACAGTAATCCAAACCAATTTTCAGCTTAGTGGGAAGCTGTGAAGAAGTTGAGTTGTCCCAGCAGACTAGGGTTGTCCAAACCTTGCACACACACAAAAAAGCAAAAAATAAATAAATAAATAAATAAATAAATAAATAAATAAATAAATAGCTTGTCTTCAGAGGAATTGTTCCCGGGAATACACTTTCTGAGTCCGTGGAATAACCATCGTGAGAAGAGTATTTTAGCATGCTTCATGCCTTGGACCATATTTCATCTGTTTGACCACATAATTTATGTTAACACACTGACTTTGCTGAATGCCTATTTCTGTTTCTATGAGGCTCTGGACCACACTATCAGTTTGACCTTTGGTGGGTAGAGGGCTGGAGACCGGGTAGCTAAGGTCAGTCAGGTGGTGGCTAAATGCCTAAATCCTTAGTAAAATCCCTGGAAGCCAAAGCTTGAGTGGACTTCCTGGTTGCCAGTGCTTCCCATGTATTGTCATACATCACTCTGGGGAGAATTAAGTGTGTCTGTATGTAACTCCACTGGAAGGGGACACTTGGAAACTGGTACCAGGTTACTCTTGGACTTTGTCTATGTGCCTTTTTGCTTGGCTGATTTAGATCTGGAGCCTATATTGTAATAAACTAAAAACTTGATTGTAACAACATTTCAGTTTTCTGTGAGTCCTTTGAATGAATTATTGAGCCTGAAGATAGCCTTAGTGACTCTGACACAAAATCAGATTATCTATAACAGAGCAGAAAAGAACTGGGATTGTGAAGAGTGGGCAAAGGGGTTTGGGGAGGATTTGTTTATAGGAACTGTGCTGTGATTTCCACTCACTTCAAGTGAGAAGATTTTATCAAGATTCCTAAGAGAACTTAACATGTGTCCCCTAAAATATGACCACCACAGTGTACCAGTGCTTGACTCCACTTGGGAGACATGGTCTGGTATGTTGCCTTGAGGTGGGAGTGGTGACAAAGGCTGCTGCCATGAAGAGCATTGTGTGCACTCTCAGAGTGTGTTTAATAGGACATGTGTGCTTTCTGTGTACCATATGGGCCATGCCACACACACACACACACACACACACACACACACAGAAGAAGTATGGAGTTTTCTTAGTCTTGTCCTGGTGGGCTACCTATAGAAGCAAAGAAATATGAGCAAAAAGAGAAAATTCTACACAGGTTTAATAGACCGAACTAAAGCACCTGCCTTAACTGTATCAAAGGAACTTCAGGTAACAGATCTTCTCTGAAAAACAAAAACAAAAACAAAAACAAAAACAAAAACAAAAACAAAAACAAAAACATAAAGCTGCCCACCAAACATGCAGTTAATTTTAAATATATTCCAGATCTGGGGAGCACAAAGTCAACTTAACAAAACTACCCATCAAGTCAGAATTGTTCTGCTTTTACCTTTCCTCCCTTCTCATTCATGCCTGGTGGGATGCGACAAGTCACCCTGATGATTAAGATGAGGGAAGGGCTTGAAGCATAAGACAGGAAGAGAGAGAAGAACCAAAGCCCTCTCCAATGACCTACTGCTTGATACAAGTCCAGACACAGTACAGAAAGACATATAACTTCAAACTAAGTTTGGAATTTTGATTAATTTTATGACTAGATATTTTCGATAATTGCATTGAGATTAAATTGTGACTACACCATAGGAATTTTTGTTGCCTAAGATTGATCAAAAAAGTTATTGGGCCATGGGAGTTTTCACCTAGGGGCAAGAAAGAAATTTCCAACTAAATACATTTTAAAGAGCTGTTGAGAGAAGAACAACACTGTTTTTCTCTTATACCCAAGAGTCTTGCTTTTTTAATGTATCTGTAACACATACATTGAGTGTATTTTTAAGAGAGTGGTTAAGATTTTAACTTCCAATCTTTATTCCCCTGTGGACTGATACAAACTCTTCAACAGAACAACTAAGGGAAAATGGTCCTTTATTTTGTTGTTGTTGTAATATTTGTATTTGTTTTATTTGTTTTCTTCTCCCAGTGGATACAGCATCATCAAGCACATAAGAAAGAACTGATGTGGACAGTGTGTATTATATCCCTTTCACTATGGTCCTGTTGACTAATTGACATACCTGCCTTGCATTTACATTGGATGCCCCTGGCATCACCTGAACATCAAGTCTGAAGAAAGGCCCTAAGCCTTGTCAGAGCAGAAATGGTTGCTGCTGAGACTTTAGGGACTTGCTCTCAAACTTCTTACTTCTTCACAGAAGTGTATTCTCTTGAGGAGTAAAGCAACCACTCTGAGCAGGAAAACTGTATAATGAAGGGGAAAAGGATGCTAAGGGAGGGATTTGACAGTGTGGTGCCATATTGCATCACAATTACTGGATCTTTCAGCCCTTGCAGTATTAAGTAACTCTGAAAGATGGGAACTGTGCCTTTTTTTCTAACTGCCAGGGGTGAGCTATGAGTTTAGTTTAGTATTTATCCCCTGGAAAAGGTAAACAGGGCCTCTATTAGCTGAGTAAATTCCAAGCTTCTGCCAAAGTGGTAGTATATCTTTGCAAGTACAAGCCAGGCAGTAGTATGGGGACTGTTACTAATTGTAAATTTACTAGGTGCCTCACAAGGAAGAAGTGGACACTGATACTCTTTGGTAAATAGATACTATGAGGTTTTTATACTTGAATACTTAACCTAAGTAGGGGTAAGTTGAAGCAGAGTTGAAGTCATGTGGACTTTGTTACTTCTGGTCAGGTACCAGTTCTCAAACTTCATTGATTAGTGACAGGTAGGGCCCCACAAATAAAATTCGCTTTTAGGTTTAATTATATAAATAGAGCCACAAATACTGTGTTTATATGTTCAGGACTGATAGTTGATGGATTTTTCCTGTATTAACCATTTAAGTAAGATAATAATTTGCCATTCTGTGACATTTAATTATAATGTTATGACTGATCTACATAGTTGAAGGGAAAAATTGCTTTATATGTCATTTAAGATTTGTATAAACACATTTAAACTGCAAAAAAGATTGCTTGGAAAAATGCAGAGGTGGCTCCCAAGAACTCCTGATTACCTTCTGTATCAAGATCATTTTTTAAAAATCGGCTGAATTAACACAGCGTAATTTCAAGGTGACCATCTGTCAAAGAGCTGCTGGGGAAAAAAGGCAAAATGTCTTTCTGTATTATTCGTGCATTTACTTTTATAAACATTTCTAATTTTCCAGAGGGTATTGCAGGCTAGAATTTTAACGAGATTGTAATAGTTAGCAATGAGTAAATAACATGAATTCTCAGTCGACATAAATTTCATGCCAGGTTTGAATGATGAAGGGAAAAGCTATCATGGAGACTGGAAGCACATTTATTAGCAGATGTGCGGGAGACATTTACATGAATAACAAAGCTCACCCCACTTGTACTGAGAGCTCTCAATTTCATCTTTTCCCAGGAAGTGCATTGTACTCTGGACTGAGTTGAGTCATAATTAAGCTGTACTAAGAAAACATTCAAGTGACAATGATTTGCAAATGATCAAATTATTGTGGGCTTAGCTTAGGGCTTCACCAGCTGGAGTGATTTCTCTATTATAACCATATGTCTATTAATAATTTGATTCAATTGTAAAACAATTACAAATATTTTAGAGACTGGGCAGAACAATTAAAAACAAATAAGGTTGTTCTTGTTACTTGGTCTTAAAATGAATTAAAAAACTAAAATAATGACATGATGACTCTAAATGCTACCTGGCTAATGATTATAAGATGAGGAAAAGCAGTTAGCATGTTCTGAATCTAATTGTCTCAGATACTGTGTGTTGACCCATCACACAGGATGGCTTAATAGAATAGAACTTAAAACTCATTAGGTACTGTATATTCTCCAAAGGAATTCCTCTGTTATCTTCCAGAGTTTACTTTGTAAATGTTTCAATGAGAGGAGAATAATCATTAGCAAAGTGGAATTACAGAGTATATCATTTGGGCAAGATACTGTATTGGATTTTCCAAAGAGTGATGACTTTGGTACTGGAAAGCGGAATTTCTGGGGTTATTCTTTCATTATGGACTAGCTCTTCTTTGTGAGGTAAAAGGGCTTCATCTTTCCAGGAATTTGTTAATTTCCCCTTTTCCCTAAGTCTGCTCTTTGAGACCCATTAGTCTGCAGTCTCCCACTGTCTTCCATCACATAGCCCAATTTAAATTATCTGACAGTGTTGGCTTTAGTTCCATGCCATCTTTATAAATGCATGATCTTACTAAAAAGGATGTTACTGAAACTGCTGAGCTCTTCCATCCTCACATTTTATGACAACATACTCCTGACAGCTGTATTAGTGAAACTGTAAATCTAGTAAAGAACATATTAATATGGAAAGGTCAGTACATGTCAGAAATGGTAAAGTGTGGACAACTGGTAGAAAATTATACATTGGAAACTGCTTTGAAGAAGACAAAAGATACATTGTCTCTCTCAATATATTTGAACTTCTGAAAATTTGTTTAATGATTTTACTTAATTGAATCTTTTGGAAAATGATCAAATCATTTATTATTCTTTGTGGATGTCCTTTTACTTTTTTATTTCTTCTTTCTCAAAAACTAATTTGTTCTTTTCTCAGATGTATTTTTTATAGTAAAGCACATATTTCCTCATTGTAGGAAACCAAAATTTTTTTTTGGAAGGAGCAGTTATTTACCCAGATACTGGAATTTTTTTTGAGGGATGGACAAACATGTAAGGAAAGAAATATTATTGAATATTAAAAAATCCATTGATTTTTGTTTTTTAAAATAGCAGTTTATATAGGTTTGTAAAACAGTGTAAAATTATCATCAGAATAGCAGCCTGTGGACACAGTAGGTGTTTAATAATTTTTTTGAAGAAATTATTTTTCATTTTAGAAACTGAAAGCAACAATGAAAGGTATCTCCCTGGGTGAGACAAATTAACTATTGTCTTTTGCAAGAATAAACAACAGGCTGCTCTTATTTTGTGTTCTCAATGATTTAAAAGAATGACAGCTCCAAACTTTAGATGTCAATAATCTCTTCCAAGTAGTCAGTGGCTAGCCTCCAAAGATGAGCTTCTGGATTCTGTAAGGTAATTAGAATGTTACTATTACATTGGAACCATTGCATATTCATGTTAATTTTCTTACTTGTTCTTTAGAAAAACTGTTTGGAATTTGATTATATGAGCAGGACAGCTATTGTTGCTTTTTAAACAGATAACACAACTGAGGCTGTGAGAAGCAAAAGGATTTGCCAAGATTTTTAACTAGTAGGTGAAAGAGTTTGAATTGAAACACAGAATGTTTGACTTCTCGTCCAAGGCTATCTAACACACCAAAGGCATCAGAGACCAAGAAAATGTAGAAGTTCACAAAGGATTTAGATAAATCCTTGGATGTCAGACCCATAACAGATTACTAAAGGTCATCAGGTGTCCTTAATATACATCTCCTGCTTCCTCAGGCTAATGTCATGGAGGGTAGCCATGCAATCCTCTATAAAACTCTTTGCCATCACTGTCGGACACAGAAAACTAGACTCCAGGTCCTCTGGCCGGTCTCAGTGAGCCATTTCTTAAGTCCTTATCTTTTGGATACAGAAGCATATTACTAGGGAGTGTGAAAGAGAAGTTGACTTTAATTTTAATTGCCTGCATAACAGTATTTTTAAATGATCCCACTCTATAACTATAAAACCCTACCACTACCACAAAAGTCAGGAATCCAAGAGCAGAGGAAAAGTTATTGGAAAAGCCAGGTTTGCTGATACTCTGTCTTCTGTCAACATACACAGTTGCAAGCAGAAGGCACAGTCTGTGTAACTACTTTCTCCCTGCTCAAATTGCACGCCAGGACAGGCCAGGTATTTATCTAAATATTATTTCTTTTTTTCCCTTGATGCAAGAATGTTCCTCTAAAATCTTTGTTCAAATAACCTGTCTGTGAAAAATAGCTCAGTGCAGACTATGAGTGCAATGAATGTTGCTTACTGTATAATCAAAGTTTTGGGAATCAACATTTTAATTTTGCTATGATTATGTCCTGATTAAGCAAGTTACTTGAACTTGTTAAGGAGTTATCCTATTCTACTAAAAAAATGTGGAAACCAAGTCATGGTTTTAAGCACTGAACATTTGATGTTTTTGTTAGCCAATATAAAAATACAACCCAGCTTCATTAGATAGTACTTCTGATGTTTGCCTATTTTGAAGTATTCTATCACTAAACTAATAACATGTGATTTCAGTAGCTTGTCTGTGCGATGCTATGGGATTTAACATCGTAAAAGAAACAATGTACAAAAATACATTTAATTCCTAACCTTCTGTGGGGATGACATGGGGGATAACGGGTGAGATTGGTGGCTTTGGGTTGGTTTCACATGACATCAGTTAACCTAGCTCAGAACGTCACTGCTTCTGGTCCTGAACAGAAAGTTCATGACTGAAGTGTGTGCGGCACACTGCAATTTCTAGGACCCAACCTTTGTTGAGTTTTAAACATTTTCTACAATATTTTGGCGATTCAAGATGATTTTCAGGTTTATGATAATTCTGATACATTTTATGTTATCTGGGAAAGGTGGTCAAGTATATAAATTCCATAACAGATTAAATTTCTATTCACACGTATATTCAGTGCACATGTGATTTGGAGCCAGGAGATGTGGATTCAAGTCCTGGCTCGTCTTGCTGCTTGTTTGCCCGGTAATCTTAGGCAAGTTATCTTAGGTCTCAGATTCTGAGCTTCATCTGCAAAATGTGGACATAAAATCTGCTTTGATTAACTTATGCACCCCAAGTATCTAGCATATTCCTGATAGGAAAAGAAAATTATTACTAATATTATTTTTATTGACATTTATTATGACAATACATATAAAATACTTTGAAAACTTTAAAACACTATGCACATTCAGTAACTAGTGCAATTACTATTTCAAATAATGTTAACATTAATATGTACTAAGTATATGCACAAATAAAATTTTAGACTATATATGTCCACATATATATGTTAACATCAATATATTCTAAGTATATGCACAGAATTTTAGAATCTATATATATCACATTTTACAGCTAGGTTTTAAATCATCACATGAAAATATTTTTATTTATATATGTACATGTAAAATATGTGTATATATACATATTTAATATCATTTAGCATTTGAATATGAAAATTACACATTTAGAAATATTACTGTGTGAACTTGGATAAAGTATTTTTCTTTGACTATCTGAACACTTATGGTTTCTCTATTTTATCTATTTAATAGAGATTCAAACTATCTATATCATGGATTTGTGGGGAGAATTAAATAAGCAAGTGTACTTTAAAAAATACTCTCAATAGACCCCCAATAATCATTAGTTGAATATAAATCTAACAAGGTGAACTACAGCTAAGTTTTAAAATTTTCCTTTTAGTCCTACTACTGTATCACTCCATAAAATTTTGTACATAATATACATATCAGAAAGAATAACTTGATGTTGCTTAGAGGTAGAGCATGTTTTATAAATTTTAGGACCCTGAAATCTTTTCCCCCTTTTTATTGTTATTCTATTACAGTTGTCCCAGTTTATCCCCCTTTGCCCTCCTCTGCCCATCCCACCACCCATTCCCACAGTCAATCCCCACACCACTGTCCATGTCCATGAGCCATTCATATGTGTTTTTGACTAGTCCTTTTCCTTTCTGTTCATCATTATCCTCCTCCCTCCCCTCCTCAGGCCACTGTTAGTCCATTCCATGTTTCCATGTCTCTGCTTATATTTTGTTCATTAATTTAATTTGTTCATTAGATTCCTCTTATAAGTGAGGCAGTATGGTAATTGTCTCTCACCGACAGGTTTATTTCACTTAGCATAATATTCTCCAGTTCTATCTATACTGTCACAAAGGATAGGAATTCTTTTTTTTCTGCTGCATAGTACTCCGTTGTGTAAATGTACCACAGTGTTTTGATCCACTTATCTAGTGATGGACACTTAGGCTGTTTCCAGTGCTAAGATATTATAAATAGGACTATTATGAACATAGGGGTGCATACATTCTTTTGAATTGGTATTTCAGGATTCTTAGGGTATATTCCTGGCAGCAGAATCACTGGGTCAAAAGGCAGTCCCATTTTTTATTTTTTCAGTTAATTCCATACTGTTTTCTACAGTGACTGCTCTAGTCAGTGTTCCCACCAATAGGACATTAGGGTTCCCTTTCCTCCATAATGTTGCCAGCACTTGTTGCTT
The DNA here is from genome assembly GCF_004126475.2 of Phyllostomus discolor. Classification (NCBI taxonomy): domain Eukaryota; kingdom Metazoa; phylum Chordata; class Mammalia; order Chiroptera; family Phyllostomidae; genus Phyllostomus; species Phyllostomus discolor. The sequence continues at coordinate 152,757,825 of NC_040906.2, forward strand.
GTTGATTTATTAATGATGGCCATGCTGACAAGTATGAGGTGATAGCTCATTGTGGTTTTAATTTGCATCTTTCTAATTGCTAGTGATGTTAAGCATCTTTTCGTATGTCTATGGGCCATTTATATGTCCTACTTGGAGAAGTATCTATTCAGGTCTTTTGCACATTTTTTAATTGGATCACTTGTCTTCCTTGAATTATATGAACTCTTCATATATTTTGGAGATTGAACCCTTGTCCAATGTATTATTGGTAGGTAAATAGGTTCTCCTATCTGGTCAGTTCCCTTTTCATTTTGATGATGGTTCCTTTAGCCATGAAGAAGCTTTTTAATTTGATGTAGTCCCATTTGTTTATTTTCTCCTTTATTTTCTTTGTTTTAGGAGACATGTCAGCGAAAACAACACTGTATAGGATATCTGAACTTTTGCTGCCTATGTTTTCTGCTAGCATTGTTATTATATCATGACTTATATTTAGGTTTTTTTTCATTTAATTTTTCTGCTGTATCAGTTGGTGGTCTAGTTTCATTGTTTTTTTTTGGCATGTAGCAGTCCAGTTCCCCCAACACCATTTATGCTCATGCCCCTTTTGTCAAATATTAATTGAGTATAGAGACATAGGCTTATTTCTGGGCTCTCTATTCTGTTCCATTTTTCTATTTGTTCTTGTGCCAGTACCAGGCTGTTTTGATTACAGTAACATTGTAGTATAGTTTTATATCAGGTATTGTGATCTCTCCTACTCTGTATTGCTTTCTCAAGATTGCTGATGCTATTCGGGGCCTTTTTTGTTCTATATAAATTTTTGGAGTATTTATTCTAGATCAGTGAAATATGTCATTGATATTTTAATAGGGGTTGTGTTGAATCTATAGATTGCTTTGGGTATTATGGACATTTTAATGTTAGTTCTTCTAATCCATGAACACAGTATATGCTTCCATTTATTTGTATCTTCCTCAATTTCTTTCTTCAGTGTTCTATAGTTTTCCAAGTACAGGTCTTTTACCTTCTTGGTTAAATTTAGTCTTACATAGTTTATTTTTCCAGTTGCTATAGTAAATGGAATTTTTTCCCTAGTTTCTCTTTCTGATAGTTCATTGTTGGTGTTCATTGATAGTTCAAAAATGCCATCAATTTCTGAATATTGACTTTGAATCCTGTTACTTTGTCAAATTTACTTATTGGGTCAAGTAGTTTTTTGGTGGAGCTGGTAGGGTTTTCTATGCACACAATCATATTGTCTACAATTAATGACAATTTTACTTCCTCCTTTCCCATTTGGATGCTTTTTATTTCTTTTTCTCTTCTGATTGCTATGGCTAGAACTTCCAGTGCTATGTTGAATAAGAGTGATGAAAGTGGACACCATTTTCTTGTTCTTGATCTTAAGGGAAAAGCTTTGGTTTTGCCCATTGAGTATGATGTTGCCAGTAGGTTTCATATATATGGTCTTGATTATGTTGAGGTATAATCCGTCTGTTTCCACTTTGCTGAGTCTTTTTATCATAAATAGGTACTAGATTTTATCAAATGCTTTTTCTGCATCTATTGATATGATGACCTGTAGTTCTTGTCCTTCATTTTGTTTATGTGGTGTATTGATTTATGAGTATTGTACCATCCTTGCATCCCACAGATAAATTCCACTTGATCAGGGTGTGTAATCATTTTAATGCACTGCTAGATCAAGATTGCCAATATTTGGTTGAGGATTTAAACATGTATGTTCATCAGAGATATTGGCCTGTAATTTTCTTTCTTTGTTGTGTCTTTACTTGGATTTGGAATTAAGATAATACTGGCATCCCAAAAAAATGTTTTAGAGACTTCCCTCTTCTTGAATATTTTGGAATACTTTGAGAAGACTAGTAGTTAGCTCTTCTTTGAATGTTTGGTAAACTTTGCTTGTGAAGCCCACCAACTGGTCCAGGGCTTTTGTGTGCTGGGAGTTTTTTGATAACTGCTTCACTTTCACTAGTTGCTATTGGTTTATTATGCAGGCTTTCCACTTCTTCTTGAATCAGTTTTGGAAGCTTATGTGTTTCTAAAAATTTATCCCTTTTGCCCAGGTTGTGCAATTTCTTGGCATATAGTTGCTTGTATTTCTGTGGTGTTGCTTGTTACTTCTCCTCTCTCATTCTTTATTTTATTTTATTTTATTTTATTTTATTTTATTTTATTTTATTTTATTTTATTTTATTTATTTGGGTCCTCTGTCTTTTTCTCTTAATAAGTCTGGCTGAAGGTTTCTGTTTATCTTTTTCTTTTAATATTTTATTTATTTATTTTTAGAGAGACGGGGAAGGAAGGGCGAAAAAGAGGTAGTGAAACATCAATGTATGGTTGCCTCTAGCACACCCTATGCTGGGGCTATGGCCTGCAAACCAGGCATGTGCCCTGATTGGAAATCAAACTGGTGGTGCTTTGGTTCACAGGCCTGATATCAGTTCACTGAGTTACACCAGCCAGGCCATGTGTTTGTCTTTTTAAAGAACCATTTAAAGAATAAGATTCATTGATCCTTTATTTTTTTTATTAACCTTTATGTTACTTAGTTGTGCTCTTATCTTAATTATTTACTTCCTTCTACTTACCCTGGGCTTTGTTTGTTGTTCCTCTAGTTCTTGTAGATGTGGGGTTAGGTTGTTTATTTGAGATTCTTCTGTCACTTTTAGGTAGGCCTGTATTGCTATGAACTTTCCTCTCAGGACTTCCTGCACTGTGTCATACAGGTTTTGGGTTATTTTGGTTCATTTGAATTTTCTTCCAGGTTCCTTTTGTTTTTTTCCTTGATCTCATTGCTAACCCATTCATTATTTAATAACATGTTATTTAGTCATCATGCATTTGAATGTTTTTGAGTTTTTTCTTGAGGTTGGTTTCTAGTTTGAAGCCACTTTGATCTGGGAAGATGCTTGATATGATTTCAATTTTCTTGAATTTGTTGAGACTTGTTTTGTTTCTTACCATGTGGTCTGTCTTAGAAAATGATCCATGTGCATTGGAAAAGTATGTGTATTTTGCTTCTTTGGGGTAAAATGCTGTGTACATATAAATTAAATCTATTTAACCTAGGGTCTTATTCAATGCCACCTGTTCAATATCCTTTTTAATTTTTTTTTGTATGATGTATCCATTATTGACAATGTGGTGTTAAAATCTGCTATAATGACTATATTGCTATCAGTCTTTTTCCTAAAGTCCTCCAAGCTTTCCCTTATATATTCAGGTGTTCCTATGTTGGATGCATGTATGTTTACAAGGGTTATATCCTCTTGTCAGACAACTCCCTTAAGTATTATGTAGTGATCTTCTTTTTCTCTTGTAATGGCCTTTATTTTGAAGTCTATTTTGTCTGATATATGTATTGCTAGCCCAGCTTTTTTTTTTATGTCCATTTGCTTGGAATATATTTTTCCATACCTTCACTTTCAGCTTGTGTAGATATTTTGTTCTGAGGTGGGTCTCTTGTAGGCAGCAAGTATGTGGGTCATGTTTTCTTATTTATTCAGCTATACTATGTCTTTTGATTGAGGCATTTAATCTATTTACATTTAAGTTTATTATTGATAAGTGTTTATTCATTGCCATTTTTCCCTTTGTGCCTATGTTTCTCTCTGTCTCTTATCTTCATCTTTTTAAAGCAATCCCTTTAGTATCTCTTGCATTGATGGTTTGGTGGGGATGTACTCTTTTAGCCTTTTTTTTTTTGTCTGGTAACCTCCTTATTTCACCTTCCATTTTAAATGAAAGCCTTGCTGGGTAGAGTAGTCTTGGTGACAAGTATTTGCTTTTCATTATTTGGAGTATTTTTTTACCTTTCCTTCTGGCTTGTAGTGTTTCTGTTGAGAAATGAGCTGATAGCCTTATTGGGGCTGACTTGAATGAATATTACTAGCTGTTTCTCCCTTGCTGCCTTAAGATTCTCTTTGTCATTGAATTTTGCCATTTTAATTATGTAGTGTCTTATAGTGCTCTCTTTGGGTTCATCTTGATTGGAGCCCTCTGTGCTTCCTGGGCTTCTGTGACTTTTTCCCTCTCCAAATTAGGGAAGTTTTCTGTCATTTTTTTTTTTCAAACAGATTTTCTATCTTTTGCTTCTTTTCCTCTGCTTCTGGTATCCCTATGATGGGCATATTGTTACATTATATGTTGTCCTGCAGCTTCCTTAAACTAACTATCTTTGTTCTTTCTGAGTTTGTTTTGTTTTGTTTTGTTTCTATGACTGGGTGCTTTTTTCTACCTTGTCATCCAACTCTCTGATTTGATTCTCTGCATTGACTTAACTGCTTTTATTTTTTTTCTAGTTTATTTATTTTAGGTATTGCATTCTTGACTTCATCCTCATTTTTCTTCATAGTTTCTATGTTCTTTTTCATGTTGACTTAGTTCCCACCAAGTTCCTTGCAGTTCTTTTTTGAAATTTAAAAAAATATTTATTTATTCAATTATTTGTTTATTTATTTTAGAGAGAGGAGAAGGGAGAGGGAAAGATAGAAAGAGAAACATCAATGTGTAGTTGCTTCTCACATGCCACCTACTGGGGACCTTGCCTGCAACCCAGGCATGTGTCCCGACTGGGAATTGAACAGGAGACCCTTTGATTTGCAGGCTGGTGCTCAATCCACTGAGCCACACAAGCCAGGGACCTTGTAGTTCTTACTGAGTTCTTTTAGCATCCCTATAACCTTTACTTTGAACACTATGTCTGATATATTGCTTGCCTTAAGTTTACTTAGCACTCTTTGGGGGGATTCCTCCTTTTCTTTCATTTGGGGATTGTTTCTTTGTCTCCCCACTTTATGTGGCTCCTTTTTTTGTTTCTGCATATTAGATTGATCTGCTTTGACCACCTATCTTTTTGGAGTGGCTTTCTGTGGTAGGAGACATGTGGGGCTCAGTGGTACAGTCTCCCAGAACTCCTGAGCTGGATGCTCTTTATGCAGTGTATGTTGGCTCTCCTGTTGTACTTGGGTTTTGGTTGTTGTTGGCTCATTCACTGGTGGTTTCTCCTCTCTAGCTGTTTGACTGAGAGCCACAACCCCCACCATGTCTTGTTTGCTATTGTACAGGAGCCACCTGAATAAAACAAAACAACCCAGCAAATACCACCCATACCAGCAAAAATACCGCCCCCCAACTATTGCTACAATATCAACAAGAGAACTAAGATTAATGAAGGTGGAAAGAGAGTAAGAATATTATAAAGAAAAGGAAAAAAGAATATGAGGTGATTAAGGAAAGAAAAATTATTTTGAGAAGGTAGAGGAAGGAGAAATAATAAGAGTGGGGAATAGAAACAAGGTGACAAACAGGAGAAAATAAAATTTACAACATAAATAATATGGGGAGGGAATAGGGCAAACTGAAGTAAGAAAAAGGAAAAGTACAATATGAGATTTGAAATAAAACTAAAATAAAAAAATAAAATAAAAATATATAAAAATACAATTGAATTAGTACTAATGAAATAATAGGAAGAAATTGAAGACAAAGAAACAACATTAAAATGCTATTCAGAAGAAAAAATAATGCAAATAAGGAGAAAGGATGTGGTGAAATTCATCTCAGGTGAGTCTAGCATTTGTCTACTATCTTCTCCTTCTGGATCCATTCCTGGTAATGTCACCTGGTGTCCCAGTCTAGCTTTGGCAGCCTGTTCGTGGCTACAAATGATTCCCAGTCTGTGGCCATCTCCTTTAGTCTTGGCTGCTCCTTGCTGATCTGCCCTGCTGGCTTTTTATCAGCATAAAGCCCAGGGGTGGTTCATATATCAACTAACACCACATGTACCACCTCGAACTGCCTCTAGAGAGGGTTCTGGTGTGATCATGAGGATGTGATTCCTGATGTTTTCCTGGGAGTCACTGTTCAGTCTTCAGGGAAGGTGGTGGGTGTGTTCCTCACCCCTGCGCCACACGTCTTGGTCTCTCCCAGATTATTTCCAATAACGTGTAGTTTCTGATGAATTAGCTGTCTGTTTCATGTGAGAAGCCAATCTGTATAAAAGGTTCAGCTTTTTCCTGGTTGGCACTGATGGTAACTCTGTGTGAGAGCTAAGGCTGTGTGGGGCTCTGTTCTGCTGTTTTCAGTGGAATGGGATCCAAGGAAGAGCCAACATAATCTGATAAAAGTTCATAAAGGGCTCATTTGGAGTTTCTCTTTCTTTCCCCTGTAGATATGCTCCCAGAAGGAGGTTCTTGGTCCTCGCCTTACTGTTCTGCGGAGTTTGCAATCCTGGAGCTGGGGATTGGGCATGCCTGACCCCTCCCAGAGGTTTGTACTCTGTGGTGTGAGTGACCTTGCCTAATTGTAAAGTATCTCAGGCCCTGAGCTATTGCCTGTCCAGCTTCTAGCTCTCACAGGAGGCTCAGACCCAAACCCTCTGTTCTGTGCTCTGCTCACCAGCCACACTTGATGAGGCTCTGCAATTCCTTTGCTGTAGAACCTTCTACTCTTCTTGGCTAGCTGGATTCATTGGGCACTAACTACACTCTCAATCTGACTTCTTGCTGGCAGAGCAGCTGCATGCATGCATGGGGACCCTTCCCAGACATGCTTCAGTTCCCATCTTTAAAAAAGGCCCTATGTGGCACCCACACCGCAGTGCTGGGCTACTGCACTGCTCTCTATGCTGTCCACCTCCCTAAAAGACAAAATTTCTCCCTTGGTCAGTGTTGACTGCAGTCTGCTGGTGCCTCTGACAGTTTTAGGGGATAAACTTTCTCTCTTGAATTTTCCTGAGTGGCACTGCAGCTATGGATGTGCTGCTTGCTATATGTATGTAGCCTGAGTCTCCCAGACTCCATATATTCTCCCAAGTGTCTTTCAATTAGGGTTGAGGATTCCTTGTGCAGGACCAGTGACCCAGTTCTGAGAGGGGTGGGAGCTACTAAGCTGCATTTTCTGTCTGTTCTCTCCTCTGCTGCAAACACCTCATGTAGGACATTTCCCCTTCAACATATTAAATCTCTTACCTGATGGTGCAAAGAATCACCTGTATTCCTAAGCTTCAAAAATTCATATTAGCCAAGATTCCATTGATTATTCAGGTCACTTGTCAGACGATCAGCTGAAAATCAGTGCTGGGAGCATGAGCAAGTGGGCTCAGCTTCTACCTACTTGACTGCCATTTTCAAAAATTGTAAAGTAAGACCCTGAAATCTTTAATTTTCCACTAACCTGTTGGCACCTGTGATTCTTTGGATTTTGTAACCTTGTACCATTCCTGAATTAATTTAATGAGCTGTGTTTATAAAAAACACTGCTTTAATAGTATGTTCTCAGAACATAGAAAACAGTGCATATTCCTCTATAATTTAAATGGGGTCATTCCTAAAAGATGTGATAACTGCTTCAGGCCCAGCATTTCTATCCATGGGAAGTGAGAGAAGTTGTCATGTTCAAATAGTTTTTCCAAATTATACTTACTGATTCAAAGATAGCAAGTCAGGACAAACAGATAAACTGGCATGTTTATATGTTTTCTACATTTTTATCCTTTCTTAAATCAGAGCAACCTTAATAGATCTCTTATTTTTTTCTCAAAAAACATATTTAAGAAATGTCTATTTCATCTAGAAGATCCTAAACTTAAGACGAACCATGTTATCTAGCAAAGATCTGTGTTGTCTGGGGGTTTGGGTAAATTTTATTACTCATTTGGATCCACAGATGGTTGCCTAGCCAATAAACTTTGTTGTGGGAATGTAAATGATTGTATTTGAAGACTTTATAATTATACCTAAATTTTAAGATTTCTGTGAATACAGTAAATGCTGGAATAGGATGATTTTTTTTAAGCTTGCAACTTTTCTAATTATCTTTTTGTTGGAAAAATATGAATCCTGGATTGCTTAATACAGAGTTTGCTTTTTTCTAGTTAGAGAATTCTCTTAAGACCAGAGGTGGCAGGACATGATTTAGGTGGAAACAAAGTTCAAGAAACACATTCAATGGACAACTTATGACCTAAGATGCTAAAACTAACTGACCACATAACTGCTGCCTATTATGTTATACATGTCTTCTGGGGATGGTGATTAATGGAAAAAGATCATTCTAAATGGAAATCTCCAGTAGAGAGGGTATAGGCATATAACATTTGTATCAGTGATGTGCTGAGTTGATATAGGACATTTTCATCTAAGGTGTAAATTAAATTATCATAATTATGACCAGTGTAACTGCCACCGTGCATCGAACAATTTTATCCTAGGCTTTCTCATTTTATTTTCACAACTAAGTGATGAACTAATCATTATATCCTCACTTGGCAAAGGTATGATTTGAGAGGTTAATTTGTCTTTGGTCATTCATCTTAAAAGTGGTAGAGTCAGTACTTGAACTTATGTTTATGCCTGTCCAATTTAGAGCCCACAATATAGGCTCTCCCATGACTTATTCAAGATTAAAAAGAAAAATAATAATAATAAATAGCAGTTTGGGTGGATGACAAACAAGAGTGAATTAAATTAAAATAAATATAAAGCTGCACTTCAATTAAAAAATCCAACTGCAAAATTTATAAGATAAAGAGACTTACTTCGTAAAATTTCAATAGGAATTGTTAAGGGGACTTCCTAAAACTCTGACTATGTTAACAGTGTTTTTCCATGGGCCTGCCTTTAGTATTTGGGGCAGGATAATTTTTTATCATACAGAACAGTCTCTGTTTGGCAAGAAATTTAGCATCCCTGGTGCCCATCCACCAATGTCAGTTGTGTATTGAGGCAATGAGAGAATGGCACTACATGTAAAGCACCTCTACATCTGCAGTCCCTGGGTTGCAGGCTTCTGCAATAGTAGACATATATGGGTTAGAAAGAAGGAGAGAAATATAGATTACTTTCAATTGGTCAGAAATTATTGAGGCTATTTTCATTACATTTTATAAAGAATATTTATGGTCAAAAGAATGTGCAGGAAAAAATTGATTCAAAATTGTGGGGGTTTTTTAAACATCCCAGTGCTTATTTAATACATTTTCTTCTTTGCTTAGCTAGTTTCAATTGGATATCATTCACTTGCAACTAAACTACCCTAACTAATATGCTGGCATAGCACAAATTTCCTAAGACTTGAAATCATATAACATAGTATTCATATAATGCAAGAAAAGCCAAAAGAATTAGGATATTTAGAATGACAAAAGTTGACATAAGGTATGGTTTTTCTAAAAGGTGATACATAAATATGACTGAGGAATTAGATTTGTGTTATGTGTCCTGGATAGCAGAATTGAGACTAGTGGTTAGATAATAAAATAATTGGAACTGTCCAAAAATAAAAGGGATGTCTTGGGAGATGGAGCCTCCTTTATCATTCTACATGTTCAAGAACAGGCTTCCTTCCGAGATGGTGACTGTGAATGAGAGGGGAGGTAGGATTCCTGATGTCTTATTCAATGACTTTAAACCCTGTGATTCTATATCTTTTGGGCATATGGTCATTGCAGATTCACTTACTTTTAACTGTATTTTTTGATAAAATACCCTCCTTTTCCTTTTACATTCTCTGAATATATATCAAGTAATACATTCTTTTGAAGACCTATTTTTAGATGCACAGAAACTGCATAGATTTTGACAGAGATCAAAATATTCAAGCAGCACATCAGAGTCCCCAGAGCTTTCTGCACCTGAAAAGAAGAAAAGAAAAATCCAAACACTTTATTAGCAACTGTACACTCTCCTTAGAACACATAGGCTTTGCCTGCTGTGTTCCCAACACTTAGTCTTCCCTCCTCTGGGGAGGAGCTCAAAGCAAAGCTCATCAGGGCTGCAAAACATTCTGTGAAGGAACAAAGCATTCGTGGTTAATGAACTGGTCCAGCAGGACTAGCTTGCTAATGGGAAACTGGTCCCCTCTAACATTCAGGTGAAAGATTTCCCCTGATCTCTTAGCCTCCTACTTTTTCCTTTTTGACAGAAGAAGGAAAACCTCTTTGATTACTATTAAGTTCTTATGAGACCATGAAATTTCCTACCAGAATCATTATAATTCTGTGACACACAGAATTGGACCAATTGTTCTATAATCAGCAAGGATTATACATGGTACAGTCACTTTTCCCCCATCTCCCTTACTCAGGGTGTGATTATTCCTTAAAACTCTATATATCTGAAAGAGGAAATAGGAGAGAACATCATGAGAGATTTAGCTTAAACGTTTTTAGTATTTTACTTCTAGAATAAGTATGTGAGTGGCAGAACTTGGATCTTAGGCCACACTAGGAATATTTATCTATGAAAATAGACCAACCCTGCTTGCCTGTCCTGTGAGAGGAGCATGCATTGTTTCTCCCATATAATTTATCTCACCCATCTCTTCTGTTGCTATCTCTCCTTTTGGCTGCTCGCTGATTAACTTGTCTAATGGGAGTCCCACTGGCTGTCCTATTTACCAGCGTTCCCCAATCTTTTTGGAACCAGGGACCAGTTTTGTGGAAGACAATTTTTACACAGATGGGAGAGGCAAGGGGGGTTGAGTGTGGCTTTATAACTTGCCACCAGATGCAACTTAACTGTCACTTGCCACTCACTAGATAGGGTTGTGGTATAAGTCTGCAAGTAATTGATTTATTATGGTCTGTGTGCAGTCAAACCCCTCTCTGCTAATGACAGTCTGTATTTGCAGCCACTCCCCAGCACTAGCATCATTCCCTCAGCTCCACCTCAGATCATCGTTAGATTCTCATAAGGAGCGTACAACCTAGATCCCTTGCATGCTCAATTCACAGCAGGGTTTGTCCTCTTGTGAGAATTCAGTGAGGCCGCTGATCTGACAGGAGGCAGAGCTCATGCGGTAATGCAAGTGATGGGGAGCAGCTGTAAACACAGATGAAGCTTCGCCCATTGGCCCGATGTTCACATACTGCTGTGCTGCCCAGTTCCTAACAGGCCACAGACCAATACCACTTGGTGGCCCTGGGGGTTGGGAACCCCTGCTGTAGACTCTCTGCTCTTTCCTGTGTTACACAGTCTCTTAAGATGCTTTGCCCTTTGATAATATTTCTAGGATAATATTATCTTTCGGGAAATATCTCAATTCTCTATCACACATAGTTGATTTTTATAAAGATTTGCATTTCTTGCATTCTTGTTGATTTTTTCCCTGGAATGTTTTTCTACAACCTAATGAGCCATCAGCAAGCTCACTTCTTTTCCAGGATAATCGCAGCTGTGTCTTTGTCAGCATCAGGACCTCAGGTTTTGTTGTTTCTGGACTTGGATACCTCCAGTGTGCTGTGATTCACCAGCCTCATGTGTGAATCTCTTCCGTTACAATAATTTTACCATGGAGTTCACTACCCATTTCCTGGACACAAGCCTAGACCAGAACTAATTCTCACTGCTTTATACATGAATTCCAACTCTCACTGCCATACAGTGAGACAAAATGTTTTAATGTGTATCGTAAACACTGGAAATAAAAGCATTAAAAGTTTGGTAGGAAACAGTCACCTTCCTCTGAGGCTAAAGAAAACAAGTACTTCCATATCAAAAAGTCATTCTCAGATTGGTATAAGAGATCAAATGTCCCACCCAAGCTTATCAGTGGTGCCCTCACTTGTCAATTGTCTTACTATTCCTTTTGTTTACTGCCCTTAGTCTTGGTAACAACCTCATACCCAGGGAAATTCCTCAGCCTTCACCCATTTTCTGATGAACATGTGACTAAATCTCTTTTGTGTGATTTAGGATTTCTGTAGAGTGACAGCTGAATCTGGATCTCAGGTGCACTGACTCTCAGCCAAGTCTTTTCTCATGTCAGGGGTATGTTAGTGATTACAGAAGATGTGGGAAATAAAATGCAAGGGCATTTCAATTTCTTACTTTGGCTGAAATGCAAACTAGTGAGGAAGGAGATTTCTGATGAAAAAAAGAAGATTGAAAGGAGATCAATCAGGCTGTGAGTTGTTTCCACACAGAAATTTTACTTGACTTTGAATACTTGATTTACAGGTTAAAGATTGCTTGTGGTATTCCATTTCTATTATGTAATCAAAGGCCTAAATAAAATTTGGAATACTTAGCAGATGCATCAAACATGTATAAAATATAAAAGGGCTATGTGATGTACATTGATGTAATTCAAGAATTGCAAATAAGAGACAGAAAAATGGAGAGGAATTAGTTAATATAGCTGTCATAAATGATGAATAATGTACAAAAAATTTGTAATATTATTCAGAAAAAAGTTAGATCTGGTTTGTATCAAATACAATATCATCACAAAACTCCAGTAGTATATCTCTTGAAGCATTTGTGTCTTGAGAAAAGTTTAGTATGTGGAGTTTTGGGAAAACCCTGCATTGGAATGGAACAGAATCCTCATGGAAACTCTGAGTTCCTGGATAAAGAAGACGCCCTCAGGGATTTTTCATCATCTGTTAGGCCTAGGACTTAAGGACAGTTGAGAAGACCACAGTGCTCTTTCCTTTGGATGGGGATGGCCTCCTGGCTGTGTCTGTGTGGCAGAGCCTGTCAGTGAGCTATACTTGTTCCCAAACCAAGGCTGGAGACAGCGGGATCAGCCAAGCTGGTTGCTCCAATCTTGTCTGCTGGGAGGATTCTCTTTTTTCAATGCTTTTGAAGGTCAGTCTGAGAAGGTTTTGAGTTAGACATATTCATGCTCTCTATGTGGTCCATTCACTGTTAGTGGGAAGGATGGCGCATGAACAATGCCTTGTTTTTCAGTAGGTCACCACTCTGTATCTAGTGAGCATGACCCTTCAAGCCATAACTGGCTGACCCTCCATTTTGTTCTGAGAGTCTGGATTAGCAAGCGGAATCGTTGTCTTCAAGCCCAAAGTCAAGACTGCACAACATTGGGATGGATTCTCATTCCTAGACCAGACCTATGAATTCCCCATGTCAAATTTGCTCTCTTATTAAAGATACCTTTTTCAGACCGTAGATAGGAAACCATCGGCTGGTGTAGACAGAGTGGGAGACACTTTATCTACCCTGGAGCAGTGTTCTTACTAGTGTAGCTTTATCATTTTAGAGGAACATTTTAGGTGGCTTGCCTGCAGAGCCTGGCAGCTGGTATTCTGGCTTGGGGTACAATCGAGTTTAAGATTGCTGGGTTTTAGGGAGGCTTTGTATTGTTAAAAATACCTCTTGAGCTTATTAGTGTTTACATCTTTGACTATGTCAGAAAAGTTTTTTCTTAAGAAACATATACAGTCCTTCTGTTACACCATTTCAGTCTTTATGAGGACTATCTGTGATCTAGTTTCTATAGAAAATGAAAATACACTCTAGTATTCTGTCATTTTTCTGCTAAATCTTCTAGAGCATGCTAAATCTTTTAAGAAATTGAACAAGATAGTGTAAATATTAAGTTCTCATAAAAATGATTAGGTTCAGTTCTAGATGCTTCTTATTTAATATTACTTTAGTCAGTTTCATATTTTAGGACTTGTCAATTGCAAACCCTACTCCTGAAACAAATTTCTCCATTCACTAGTTTCAAGTAGGAAGAATACAATTCAAATATATTTACAGCGTTTGGTAAGCAAAGGGGGATATTTATTTTGAGGGTACAACATTGTTCCATAGAACCCAGGGACATGCCTGTATCTTTTTAGGAAAAAAATAGAACTAATTCTCTCAGAGAGGGGGAAAAATCCTCTTTCTTTGTCTCTCTTGGTCAGGAGCTCATGGTAAAGGTTACAGAAGTACAATCAGGGCTTTCCCAGAGGAAGAGGTAAACGTTTGAGTTTTCCTGATAATCTTCCCTGTGTTTACTCCTTTCAGTCACGCCAAGGTTTTCTGTGAAGGAGGTAATCAAATGAAAGGGGGAGATGTGAAAAGTTATTATAATTTTGGAGATTATTCAAGTTTCAAGAAAGCAAAATTTTTAGTCAGGATGGATTGAGCATTGCTTAATTCTTAGGCATTAATTGTGCAGTGAAGCAAACAAAATTTTCAAAGATTCTTCCAGCCAAACGTTTCTGTTCATTTACATTTTCCAAGGACCTGATAAATTATAATTATAGAGGCTGGGGAATGAGAAACAATTAACCTCACATGTTTGTTCATAAATAAATTTATAACACCAATCTTTATTTTATATTCAGATGAATATTTCAGTCAAATCTATCTTAGTTTCTTTTATTTGGGTCAAGTTATACACATCATTTATTGGAACCTAAAGGGAAATGCCATAGTTTTCACTACTAAAATAGTTGGATACTTTAAATTAGTATAACACTAAATTAGCTATTGTACATGAGAAACATTCTTGTTTTTTTCTTAATGTAGAATGCTATCTGTATTAGCCAGTTATCGCTGCAATAATGCTGCATAATAAAAACTCAAATGCAATGATTTATAACAAATTCATTTTTCCTTAGTGTCAGTGCCCTGGGTCAGCATGTACCTTCCTGCTGTGGGGCGCTGGCCATCTTGCATCCATGCTGAAGTCAGTTAGGTCTGCTCCATCTACTTTTCTATTCTTTATGGACCAACGGCCACCTAAGATTTATCCTTAGCTCAGTGAATTGCTGGAGTGAATGATAAGCAGAAATATTTGTTGTCTTCCATGGACTTTGCCTGGAGCTAGGACAATCTCTCTTCTCCCACATTCCATGACCAAGTATGTCTTACCAATTCCAACATCAGTAGGGCAAAGAAATATACCCCACTTCTAGTGACAGAATTATGAAATCATGGCAATGGGTGTGTCTATATAAACCTACTTAAGTCAAGGAAGGTCCTGAAGGATTGACAGCAATGATTCAATACCGCTAAAGGAAGGAGAATCATGCTGCTGGCATTTAAAATATTGTATATGTGCTTCATTTTCACCACGTTGGCAACAGGTCCATAACTGTGACACTGTTCTGTGAAAAATATTTACAGGGACTTAATAACACAAGTCTTTATAGGACACTGTCTTGGGACTTAATAGCTGCCTAGGATAATGCAAAGGAATGAGGAACCCTTACATAAACAGAAGCATGTGGATACAGGTAGAAAATTAAATTGCAGGCCTGCTTTTAAAAAGTCAGTTTATCAAATGATTTTAGGTGTCTAATTACTCAGTCAGTATACTGTGTCTACTCATTTGATGTTCCTTCCAAAAACCATTTTTCCATTTTCAAGGGAAATCATAGTTTTAATCCAACTTTTCTTTTAAATTGAGGAGTAAAAATTAAAAAAAAATGAGAAAAGCCTGCCTTAGCCTACATGTGTATCCTAACTTGCGTCACTTCTCCTCTAATCAATGACAGATTCAGAGCATAATAAGTTCACTTCTCACATTTTCTATTAAATAAGAATGTGGCATTAAAAGTACTCACTGCTAAATAATACTAAAATATTCTGAAAACATCATCAAATAATTCATAGTTCTTTTAAATACTCTAAAAGTTCTCAAAATATTTCAACTTCAAAAGATGCATGAATAAAACTTTGTGTTTTAGTACCTGTGTGTATACTACTGTTGTGGATAGTATCAGAATAGCGTAGAAGAATAAAACACGTGGATGCCACCTTTTAGAAATGTGCACGTGACGATGATCAGGAGCACTGAAATGTAATTGTGAATATGATCTTTTCCTGATTTTTAATTTGGGGATAAGCACCAAGAATTATTCTGGAAAAATCACCTAAATTTAATTTAAACTATCTTATTTTCTCATAAATGGAGCTTAATCAAGAGATCATAGTGGAGAGAATGAGTGTCATTTATAGACATATGCATTTTGTTCCTTGCAAGCTAAATAAAAAATTAAAATAAAAGACTATTTTGAGAACAATAAGCTATATTTAGATTTAGGACATGTTTTACTACTTTTATTAATTTTTTTACTGAGATAAAATAGTGAATACTAAGATATATACAATAAGACAAATCCTGTTCCTTTAAGTTTGGCCTAAATCATGTTGGGGCCAAGCAATGGGAATGCAAGAGGTAAAAGTAGTATGTGCTTCTACTAAGTAGTATTTTAGTCCGGGTCAGTTGAATTCAATTTTGAGGGTACCTGTGGCACGCCAGACTCTCTTTTAAAGTACAGGAGATGCAGAAAAGAACAATACTTTGTTCAGAGACTTTTAGAAATAGTGATGATAGTAAGTTGAAAAGGCGGGTGGTTTTTATTTGACTGGAACACATTCAGTTTAACTGTTTTAGTTAGGGACAAACAAAGCTACGAAATAGCTGTTCCAGAGTTGCTTTGCTAGATAAAATGTCATCTCCTGGGGAAGTAAGTTTCACAGATGAAAGCTCTTGACTGAAAGAGTTTTAACTTTTCCTGTTCTACTTATTCCATGAGACAGAGCAAGGCAGTCTGTGTTTGCAGAGCTGTGACAATGAAGTGGAAAACAGAGTATGTATAAATATTGAGCCACCCTAAATTCCTATGATTTAAGTGAAATTGTCTTGGCACCTCTTATAATTTCTGAAGTTTTCATGAATGATAAATGGTAATTATTATGTAATGAAATTAATGCACTAGAACCAAAGTAACCATAGATTCCAAAGTGAAATTCAGAAAATTTTCTGAAAATGATTTTCTAAAAATCAGCTTTATTTTAGAGTTTTAGTCCCAAACTTCCCACTAATGTCTTGCATTTAGTATAAATTCAGTGTGATTTCCTGCACCTTTTACTTCTGCTGATAGTGCCAGCCGAGTGAGAATGAGTGTTCCAAGTGAGGGCTCCAAGGGTCTGCAAGCTTTTCAATAGTCAAAGAAGTCCCAGTCGTGTCTGATGTTTCCTCCTCACAAAGGCAGGAAACAGGGCTTTTGTATTTTAGAAAAATTATGGGCTGTGGGTGGAAGTTAACCTTAAACAGAAGATAACACTAATCTTGCATATCAGTGATTGGAGTCTAGCCTTGATTTATATATTCTGTATAAACCATTATACTTTGAATTTCATGGGTGTGTAAGTACTTTTAAATTGACAGTTGCATGAAGGTCTAAAATTCTGAGATCCTTTATGATGTCTATAATCTTTAAAACTTACTAAATTTCATATTTAATATTCCCCTTTGGAACTGTTTGCAACTCTTCTGAAAATCTGTAGTAGAAAATATGAAAAGTCACTTACCTTTAGCTGTGCACATTAACAACTCTTCTTCCAGATCAGAAAATCTCTATCTTCTAATTACACACAAGTATCATTTTCTTGGAAAGGCCTTCCCTTAGCACTCCAAATAAAATATACCCCTTCCCTACTAATCTCTACCCACTGTACCTGGCTTTATTTTTCTTCATGTTGCTGGTAACTTGTGTGTCCACTTGCTTGGTTCTCCCCCTCTTATCCCTGCTAGAATGAATCTGCATAGAATCAGGGGCTTTTTTTTTTCTCCATTTTATTCATTTCTATATCTTCACCACCTAGAGCAACATTCAGTACAATTAAGTGCTCAGTGAATTTTTTCCAACAAATGAGTAAACTTGGGAAGTAAATGAGACTAGTTAACTGCTCAAACAAAATCTCAATTTATCCTTTGTCTTGAACATGGTAGCTTTCATTATGGATCGAAGAGAGGTTATTTAGGGTTTTCAAGTCTACTTGATTGAATTTCATGAGGGAAAAACATGCTATGAAGGTGCCTGAGAGTTCAGAAAGTTATAAACATGTTGACATATATCTCAGAATAAGGTTCCACTTTATTAAAAAATCATCTTTATGTACATTAGTACAGTGATACACACATGTATGTACATTATATAAATATTGCCTTAAAAAGTACATGTTGGATATTTTACTAACTAAATTTATAGTAATTTATTTCTTTAAACTTATCTAATATTTATTTCTGTTATCTTTTCATTCTTGCACAAACTGAACTTTTTACACTGTGTGTTAAATTGATCTAATATGAAATCCAGTTTAATTATTAAATTTAGATCAATATTTAATATGGTTTAATAAAAGTGATCTTGCATATAATGTATGTATTTAATTGATATATTTAGGACAGGATAATTTTGAATAGGTTAAATATTTAATGTAGAGTAATTTTTTAAATTATTCAGGATTAAAAATAGAATAGATCTATATTATCAAAGTACTGAGCAGATAAATGTCATGATTTAATAAATTTCTGTTCACATTTGTGAAATGCTGCCATTGCTTACCTTCTGATCACCAGCCTGTCTTTATCTGTGTTCTGATGACTAGGAATCTTATTCTATTGAAAAGGAAAGAAACTAAAGGTCTTCAATCCGACCTCTTCACAAAATCTTTTTTCCCTCTCTTTGAGGCACCAAATACAAAAAGCATTTACCTACTCCTTTTTACTTATTATTAATCATTCGAATTCTTATCAATACAGCATGATTATTATTGTTTCTTTTAAACTATTAGATACAGGGTGGGGCAAAAGTGGGTTTACAGCAGTGATTATAGAAAATAATACATAATTAATAAATAATAGTACAAGAATAAACTGTGTCCCATACTCACCACTGCAAACTTACTTTTGCCCTACCCTGTATTTATAATGAGTTACCTACCACTTTCTCCTCCTTTCCAAGTGCTAAATTATACATCTTCCAAAATTGCTTGGTGTCAGTTTCCTAGCCACAACTCAAACTCCATTCTAGCACTTTTTACACAGAAGCTTTCTTTCAAGTCCACAAATAATTGCTGATTGGTTCAGTGTCATCTTTGATTGCTTCCCTTTCTGGTCCCCCCATGCTTGCTTAAGTCCAAATTTTGTCTTCACAATTCCCACTGGACTGATAAGCAGTCTTGTCCCTAGGACTCTCCTTGCTGGTTTAAGTAGGCAGTTACCTTGGGAAAGCCCACCTGGCAAGATGAGTAGTGGCCTTTGGGAATAACAATGGCCTCTAGGCATGTGGGTGGCCTCTAGGAGCTGAGGATAACTTCAAAATGTCCAACAAGAAACTGAGACCCTTAGTGCTACCACCACATGACACAAATTCCGTCAACAACCTGAATGAATTTGGGAGCAGATTATTTTCCAGTCTAGTTTCCAGATGAGAATGCAGCCTAGCTGATGTCTAGTTGCAGCCTTGTAAGACTCTGAGCAGAGAGCCCAGTTATGCTGTCCCTAGACTCCTGACACACAGATACTGAGATTATAAATGAGTATTATTATTTTTAAAGATTTTATTTATTTATTTTTAGAGATGGAAAGGGAGGGCAAAGGAGAAAGACAGAAACATCAATGTGTGGTCCTCTCACACGTTCCCTACTGGGGACCTGACCCACAACCTAGGCATGTGCCCTAGAGTGGAATCGAACCAGCGACCCTTTGGTTCATAGGCCGGCACTCAATCCACTGAGCTGCACCAGCCAGGACTAAATGTGTATTATTTTAAGCTGCTAGTTGTATGATGATTTGCTATGCAGTGACACATAACTAATAGAGTTAAGTAAACCAAATAATTTAGTCCAGAAAAAATCCTCTGCATATCATTACATTCCCCAACTTATACTTTAGGTTCAATCCTTAAAAAGCTAGTTATTTTAATGTTAGACCACTTACTTTTCCCTAACCATGAGATGTTTATTCACACTTCTGCATCTATATTCCTAGGGTTTTCATTATAGAGTTTTCAAAAGTGGGTGGACAATTACTCTTTATTATAGGCTAGGCATGGCAGGTAGATAGTTATGTGCGGAGACATGAGATTACATAAGATTGTTTCACAACTTGGGAAAGTTTTTCTTTTTTATATTTTCGGCATCTATTTTAGTATGCTTGGGCTGTCATAACAAATATCATAGACTGGGTGGCTTAGACAACCAAAGTTTACTTTCTCATAGTTTTGGCTGAAAGTCCAAGGTCAAGATTGCAGTATAGTCAGGTTCTGGTGAGAACTCTCTTCCTGGCTTTAGATGGCTGCCTTCCTGCTGTGTCTTCACATGTCAGAGAGAGAGAGAGCACACGCTCTCACGTGTCTTTTCCCATAAGGAAACTAATTCAATCGTGAGGTCCTTATCCTCACGACCTAAACTTCATTACCTCCCAAAGGCTTCATCCAAATATCATCACATTGAGGGTATGGTTTTATCACACGAATTTTGGGTAGACACAAGTCAGATTACATCATTTTTTTGTTATTTCTCCAAACAAGTATCTAGTTTGCCTCAGTACCTGTGATAAATTTATTTTTTAGTAAGGGCTAAAGGCCTAGACTGAACCCAACTGTTCAGTATCTTTGGTAACAATAACAGATAAGTAAAATATGACAATTTTATCTGTTTTTAACATATCTGTTTTTTTAATTTCACCTTCTCTTTGTGTCACGTGATACTAGTATTTCATTTATGGACGTCCTGCTAAGTTTTCTTTTTAGGCAAATTCACTTAATATTTTATAAACCCTGAGAAATACATAGAAAAATATGAAATAGCTATGAACATAGGTCTCAGATGTGAGTCATAATGACTACACTTTGGGAAACGTCATCATTTGCATTCAGTCCCTCCTTCCCAATTGTTCTTAAGATCTAGCTCGTATATGCCCTACTCTGAACGCCTTTCACAGATGGCCTTATTTAGTTACACCTCAGTGGTTCTATAGAACACAGATCAAAATATTATCAGAACATATCAATTTTTTAGAATTTTTTCTTAATTTATTATAAATTCTTTGTAGACAAGCAAGACCTTGTCTCATTTAATAAAATATGTTCAGCATTCAGCACTGTGTCTTGAAAGTGGGAGAAAAGTGTGATCATCTAAAACAAAATACTACTACTCTACACAGGATGTAACACTGGCCAAGGTAATGCTTACATAACAAATAAGACCCCTTACTTGCACCCTCTGACTTTAAAATAAAATCACTTAAGTGAATCTTATTGGTAAATACATAACAGAAGACAAACAAGACAAATTAAATAGGAGTGCATGATAGATGACAAAATTATATTATATATTGTCACTTGACATCACTGTCTTCTTTAACCTTTACAACTAAATAACTTCTTTTACTTTGTAAGAGCTTCAGTTACAAAGCAAACCAGAAAGCATTACATATGAGAAACGTTTAGCAAGTGGATGAAGCTGTTTCCTTGTCACTAATCATTTTCTCTGTAATAAATTTAAAAGCTTCTAAAGATTCATTACCTTTTAATTTAATTTATCAACCACTTTTTGTATTCCTACTATGTGTAAAACATACCAGGTTCTTTAAAATTATTGATATACAATATAGTAGTAGCTGATGAAGAATAACTGACATAGGAAACTAACTGAAGAAAAATTGACATGGGAAGAAAACAAAACATATAATGGTATTTCCTTATCCTTTCCCTTAATACTATCTTTATAAAACTATTTATTGGTGACATTTATCTAATATGTTGATCACAATATAGGTAGAATGTACTTCTTCTTTTTCTTTCTTTCTTTTTTCTTTCCAATAAAGTCCTATAAGTAAATAACAAATACTTTCCAATAACAGCAAAAAATTTTAACTGTCTTGTTACCTCTCAAAACAAACAAAATGATGTATTTTTTTATTTACACCAAATATGTGTTTGTATATCAAATATTTGGATACAATGTATAGAAAAAATTAATTATGTAAGTCAACATGCTTTCCACTATTTCAAAGAAGAGTGTTATCTCAACAAATTCAGTGTTCGGGTTACTCTATGCCATGCAATGATTTGGCTGCAGTAGGTGTTGGGGGAGGAGAAACTATTTGTGCGTACCATGTAAAAAGCAATAGGAGGAAAGAAAATCTGCTTATATTCAAATGGTTTACTTGAACAAATACTAACCTTAATCAAAGACAAATATCCAAATTCCAGCTATATTTTGAAAATTTTGAGGCCAGATATTTTGAACCTGAATTCTTCCTTTTTTTCCCCCTAGATCCTGCATTCTTGAATTTTTGTCTTTAGGTTTTGTAATCAAGACACACTGAATTGATTCCTTCCATGTTGAGAGAAAATGTGGTAGCATTTCTGACCTTATGGGCATTATTTAAGAATAATAATTCAAAAATTGTCATGCTATGATTGGCTTAGCCACAATTTGTACCTGGTAATATTATGGATGCAGATTGAATAAAAAGGCTGCAGATCTTCTCCAGTATAATAAATGCAAGAGGAATTGCCATAGAATAGTAGTATTTAAAAGTACTTAGCTTGAGTAATGAAATTAAATTATTGTATTGTTGCTCTGTAATGAGAAAGGGAATTTTTCCCCCTTGGTATTATAGATGTATGTGGAAACAAAGGGCAAAATAAGTGAGAAATGTGGTTCGATTGACCCTGGCAGGGAAAAGTTATTTTGTATGTCGGGAGAGGTTTGAAACTCATTTGCCATGCATTTCTTGTTATTGCATTTTAATTAGAGTGAGTACACATATGCTGACGGTGCATGAGATCATATTTGTTAAATGGACCTCAACTTATGCTGCACTCATCAGAAGGCTTTTGGGATTACACAACGCGGAGTCTTTGTTATGCTCACAAAATGAAGGACGGCTCTCTTAGGTATTATTTCAAGGATAAGGATATGAGCTAAGGAAGTAGATTTTAAAATTTTAAATGATTAGAAAGCAAGTCGACCTAAACATGCTTCTGAAAAGGAAAGCAGATAGGTTAAATAACTTCCAAGAGCAATAAATCACAATAGTCATTTGATGGTAGATATCCTTAATATCTACATAAATAGATGTCAACATCACACAGTAGAAAATGTCATTCAGGAAACATGCATTTACTTAAGTGAATTCAGTTTCAGGTTCTGAGAGAATTAAGCTGATGCGGTTGAAGTTGAAGATTAAATCTCTGTGTGGACCAGTTATCTCTGCTCTGTTCTAATGCCACATACTATCCTGTTATCCCCAAGTAATGTCCACCTCTGTGCATCCTTGTTCACAAAATAAGCATCTAAAACTAGGCCCTAGTCCTGGAATAAACAGCTCAAGGATGTGCCTTATTGATGGGGTCTGCTTAGCATTCCTTGATTGATAGGTCAGGAGAATTATTTTTTATATGTTAATTGTTAAATGTTTTTGTTCCCACTTTGAGTAATGTCATAACAAAAAGATATGCCATGAGTCCAGAGTTATACCAAGGCTGGTGGTGCTGGTGGTGGTATATTCTTTTTGCTTTTTGTTATGAACTATTTTAGATATTCACAAGGAATAAGGAGTGATGCAGTGAACATCTATGTACCTCTCACATAGGTTAAGACAAAATACACGACAAATATAATTGCAGCTCTTTAAAATCACACTCCTCCCCTCATTTCCCCAGAAAAAAATGGCTGTTCTGAATTTTATATTTATTATTCCTAAGCATTTATTTACTCCTGGTACTACATAAATGCATTGACAAACAATAAACAAGCCATATTATTTTAAAACTTTATTAAAATTAATATCATACTTTATTTTATTTCTGGAGTTCCCTCTATGCTTATTAGTTTGTCTATGTGTTATTCCTGATTCATACAGCTCTAATTTGCAGTGGTATATGTTATACCATTGTATGCTTATTTCAGATATAATTTATTCATTTGTTCCATTGTGGATATTTAGCTTCTCATTGCCCCCATCCAGACTTTCATTGTTATGAACAAGGCTCAGGAGTGTCTTGCTTGTGATAGAACCACCTCTGAGCTTGTTATTCTCTTTGGCCACTTCAGAGATGGTCCTGGCCCTGCTTCGGGTCTGGCAGGCTCGGCTTCTACCAGCTGCGTTGATTCACTCCCTTTCCTCTGGCTTCTCACCAGGTTTGGTCAGTGGGAGACACTAGCTTGAACCCCAAAGGTAAAAGGTAAGAGTGAGTAGGTTAGGGATTTTAAAAGTTACCTAATTTAAATATATTATTAAATGTGCCAATCAAGTGTCGCAGGTTCGATTCCCAGCCAGGGTACATGCCTGGGTTGCAGGCTATAACCCTCAGCAACCGCACATTGATGTTTCTCTCTCTCTATCTCCCTCCCTTCCCACTCTGAAAATAAATAAATAAAATCTTTTTAAAAAATGTGCAAATCATAAATGTACAGCTTGATGGATTTTACAAAATGAACACTCCTTGATAATTGTTCTCCAGATCAGGATAAGAAGAGTATCAGCATCCCCAAATCCCTCCTAGCCTGGACTCACCAAAGACAACTCTTATTTTCACTTTTGTCTCTATAGTTTTGCTTTAATTGTTTATCTTAAGCTATTATTTCGCCTGCCTCTAGCATTTTGTTCTCATTTTGAAATTGTCATAATATACCGATGGAGTTTTTTTTAAAATGCTAGAATACAATAAGTCTAAAAACTAGTAGGTATTATTTTTTAACCCTGAGGTCCAGTCATTCCTTAATTAGTCAATGAGGGGCTGTAATTTGCAACAGGACACCTACTGTCAGATACACACAAACACTGACGCAATGGAAAGCCAGATTTTTGTGCATAAGCAAAAAGTATGTAAATGGAATAGAAATCAACATCTGCTTTTTCTGAGTGGCTGTCTGCTTTGCTATCCTTGTATTTCTTTTTTAATATACAGGTTTATAAACTGCATTGCAATTCATTTCGATAATTAGAAGTTCATTGATTCTCAGTATGATTTTATGGATAGCTCTGTATTTAGTGATGATTAGGACCTTTTTAAAAATCTATTTTGATAAACTACTATAATGATAAAATACACTTATTGCTAAGCACCTTGATTATTGACATTTTTTAAAGAAAAGGCCTTTATTTTTACTCCAAAATTTTCTATTTCATATTCTGCTTTGTTTTTCAATTTAAACAAATTTTAATTAGATTTTTATAATGTGAAATTTATTTGAACACAGATAACATATTAGAAATGGTATTGAGGAGAGATTGTTTCCTTGTTTAGCCCCATTTCTAAGGACTACAGTATATAAAAGTACTTACCTTCATATCCAGAAGAAAAGAAAAATACTTGGCACATAATACTCAATGAATATGATTTTATAGTGACTATGCCTTACTTTTTCAGCCTTCCTGCCACCTTCATTCTTCTTTCTAATGTTAGGGAAATAACTGCATTATGATCCTACTTGTCCATGTGAAAACAAGAGAGCCTGCTTCACTGGCTTCTCTGCTGCTGGGCACAGACTTTACCGATCAGGCGCATCCACGTAAGACTCTGTCAGGCGGTGAGTAGGACAGGAGCAGCTACTGTGCAGTTTGTGGTCGGAACCGTCCTTAGTTGGGGCACACAGTTTCAAGTGCCTTTTGTGTTGGGGTGGGCAGTGCTGTTGTTGCCAACATCAGTGAGGGTGGAACATGCCACTGAGCAACAGCCAGCCTGGCTCTCTGGCCCTCCCAAAACTCTGTGAGGTTTCTAATACCTTTCTACAGACTCTTCTCTTTAAGCTGATCAGAGAGGGCTCAGTGCAGCAACTCAGAATTCTGACATACAATGCTGAATACATAGGTCCTCACTCTTCTCAAAGTAAAAGAAGGAGCAGATTTCCTCAAACATTCATCATTTTAAATAAGTAAATCGATATTCCTCTAGATAATCAAAATTTAGAGAACTAAATTTAAAATAATTGTAAGAGTTTAGGCACTCTATAATAAGGATAGTTATAATTAGTTGAAATATTAATAGCATCCATCTTTGAACCACATTGTTAAAGGCAAAGTCACTTTGAGGGCACAATTAGGGCCCAAATTCCTAAGTATGTCTCTGTTGTTGTTCCTTCAACTTCACTGGTGCTTTCCTTTGATTGTCTGTAGACTTTTCACTGTTCTTAAAGTTCAGTGTCTAGAACCAAAGCCTGTACACCAGGTAAAGCTGTATATTTGCTGCAAGAGAGGAATTATCATCTCTCATATTCTAGATGTTGCATTTTTATTAATATAATCCAAATTGACATTAAATTTGTCAGTAGATTTAAATTTTAAAATACAATAACTGATGGTTAAAGATAAAATACTAAAGTTATAGGCGCATTGTACCTCTAATCCCAAGAAAAAAATGTGTACTCTATAAGTGAAATACTAATTTATGGAATCATATTAAATTCCAGATTCTAGCTAATTAGAATATTTTTCCTGTGCTCTGTTTCTATTTCTTATGAATCATAGAGATAATAGAATCATTATCTCAAAAAGATAGCTGCACTTCCATTTTTATTGAAACATTATTTGTGATAACCAATATATGGAAATAACCTAAGTTCTAGCTGAGGAGTACATAGATAAAGAAAAAATATATATATATATATATATAGACAATGTAAAAAAAAACAAAAAAAAACCTGACCTTATAGAAACATAGTTGAATAATGGTTACCAGGTACTAGGGGCAATGGAAAATTGGGCAAGGTAGGTCAAAGGGTACAAACTTTCTAAGATGAATCAATTCTAAGGATGTTATGTACAGTGTGGTAACTGTAGTTAATATGGTGCTGTATACTTGAGATATAATACTGTATATTTGAAATTTGCTGTGAGTAGATTTTAAGCGTACTTACTACATAAGAGTTAACTGTGAAGTGACAGATATGTTAATTAGCTTGGTCTTGATAATCATTTCACAATGTGTATGTATAGCAAATCATCATGTTCTACAATTTAAATATAAATAATTTTTAACTATTTCTCAATAAAGCTGGAAAAAAGAAAAATTATTCCAAGAATATAAATACAATGTAGATATAATTAAAATAGTTCTTCCAAGTATTATTTAAATCCATCAGTAGCTAGTAAGAATGGTGGTTTCTAGGCCTCATCCCAGAAGCAATGTCCAGGTGCTTTTTTACTGGTTTAAGAATGGACCATAGAAATTCTTTCCATGACAACAAAATTCAAATTTACTTTTAAAATTAGATTAAATATGTTTTTTAAGGCACAGTAGATTTTAAGCTATGAATTATAGTCCATTTGGTTCTAAACTTTTGATTCTATATAAAAGTAATAATCATAGCTGAAAAATTAATATAAAGCAAACTCAGCAAACAACTAGAACAGCAACAGAATCACAGAAGTGGAGTTACATGGAGGGAGATCAGTGGAGAAGGGAGAGAGGGAGAATGGGGAAAAAGGTACAGGGAATAAGAAGCATAAATGATAGGCATAAAATAGACAGGGAGAGGTTAAGAATAGTGTAGGATATGTAGAAGCCAAAGAATTTATATGTATGAAGCATGGACATGAATTAAGGAGGGGAATGCTGAAGGGAATGTGGGTACCAGGCAGAGGGGGATAAAGGGTCAAAAAAAGGATGGGACAACTATAATTGCATAATCAATAAAATATACTTAAAAATTCTACTAGCTTTGGAAATTTTTATGCACTCAAATATGGTATTAGAGAAAAATACTTATGAATTTCCTCAGATATGTGAACAATGAACTAAGATATTTATGATGGATAGTGAAATGCATATTAAAGTGATTTTTTTCCACTGGTTTGCCCATTGTATATTGTCATGCAATTATACACAGGACTGAAGAATAATTTGGATTAACTAGTTAATAAAAACTATTAAAAATGTTGATCAGAGCCCTGGCTGGTGTAGCTCAGTGGATTGAGAGCGGGCTGCAGACCAAAGTGTTGCAGGTTCAATTCCCAGTCAGGGTACACGCTTGAGTTGCAGGCCATGACCCCCAGCAAATGCACATTGATGTTTCTCTCTCTCTCTCTCTATCTCCCTCCCTTCCTTCTCTAAAAATAAATAAATAAAATCTTTAAAAAATTGTTGATCAGGAACTTGGAAAAATCAATCAGATAAGATGGAAAGTTAGGGTAACATAAGCTAAACCTGATAGGTTCTGAGAAAATATGAAAACTCTGTACGTTGAAAGGACATAAAAATGATGTTACAATGGCTTGTCTGTGAATATATATAGTCTTCAAAAGAGCAGCACCTTGTGTTTCAATGAATGGAAAGGAAAGGACAGTGGGGATGTGGTGAGAGTTGTCATGATAACGTGTGTTAACTTGATTTGCTGCATCATTACCAGTTCATGCTCTTGTTGAATTTTGCATTGTGAAGCTAAAACCCATCATTTTTTAGATGGTAGGCTAGGTAAAGGGGAATAACTGAAAATAAACTCAGAAAGGGTTTGTAAATCTACATAAGTCAGTAACACATGGCTGCTTTAACAAGAAGCCTTAAGTTTATTGGAGGCACTGAGGGGCCCTGTGTGTATACCTCTGCCCCTCTGAGGGGTTTCCTCATTTGTCTTGAAAGGCTTGTCATTTCAAGATTGAGATATATTTAAAGTTTCTCAGAGCACGACCTCTTTAAAATTCTCGATCAACTCAGGCTAAAATTGAAAGCATAAAGAAAGACTTGAGAACAATTTCAAAGCTTTTACTTAAAAAAAACTTTTCAAACTGCCATGCAGAATATTCTGCTAACGTATTTTCACTTTCACATTCACTGTAAAGTTTAGGGAATTTAACACCTCCCTAGCTTTGGATATGGTTCACGTAAGTGCCTTTTTTTTTAACATTAACAGCACACTGAAATTATCACTAATGAAGAACCTTTTTTGAAATTAAATTAACTTCACATATATCTTTAAAATAAAATATATAATAGGCTAGTGGTCTGCAAAATTAATATCTCATTAGTTTAACTTTTCTCTAACTGATGAATGTAATTTATGACCAAGAGGCATTTGGCCGTCTAGTTTTTATTTGCCTTAAATCTATATAAACTTGAAAAACAGTCTTCTTGACAAATGAGGTTACTGGAAACTAAATGAGAATTCTTATTTGCCACCACAGTGGTGACATGAAGAATCACAGCCTTTAGCTCAGGGCTACTAAGCTCTTAATAATGAGAGAAAGGTGTTCCATCTTCACCTACAGTAGAGCCACAATTACAATGAGCAAAAATAGCTGCCAAGGCTTCTCCAAAAAATATTCATGACCGTGAGAAAAAATATTGATTTTAAATGTCAAGAACTGAAATATCTTCAAAAGTGTTCATTTCAATCCAGCTATTATTTTCCAAAAGAAAGTGAATAGACTGTAAAGTGTTTCATAGAGCCATTTCATATTTAACACTCTTTTCAAGAAAAAAAATTCAAAGCAAGAACTTGCAACTTTTCCCTCCCCCTTCATTTCACTTTCTTTTGTTCTCTCTTGTTTTTTCACTTAGTTTAAGAACAAAACAAATAAACTTCACAAGGTATAGGAGAAAAAAGTTGAGAATAAAAGTGCATTTAATTTAATCATTTCTTTTCAGCAGAATATAAGCTAAATAATGTATATAATGTATGAAATGTGCAGAAAAGATATCGCCCACATGAAGGCATTGTGCTATGTTTCAGCCCTGATGCTTTAGTGCACAAGCTTCTCTTGCATATCAAGTTATACTATTTTGTATGACTCATATGACACCAATAATCTATCATGAGACCTAGTTGGGACTGACTGCCACTTATTTATTTATTTAAAATTTTATTTTAATTGTTGTTCAAGTACAATTGTCTATCTTTTACTCCCATCCCAGCCCACCCACCCTGACTGCCACATATTTATACATGAATGATGCAATTACTGTGACACGAATGCTAGAACATTGTCATCTATTTTGCAATTGATATTTTTTATTTAAGTAGGCTCTTTGTTAAAGGTAGGAAAGAAATTAAGTCATTTAAAAATAGCTTTGGATCCTTCTTATGCATTCCTTCAAATCCTCTTCTCTCCAACTTCAATTGTTGCAGTGGTGATTAGTTATGGACAGGGTCCAATCAGGCTCCCACTACAGGTGCAACCTGAGAGGATATTGCTGCACGCTTGCGCAGTCAGAGGCTTGCTTTCTGTCCTAGGGCTCCTTTGATGCTGCCCTGGGGTCTGATGGAAAAACAATTAACATTCATGTATAAACAACGTGGAAGTCCAAGGAAACTGATGTTTTACAAGGTCATCTTGATCAATGGGAACAGAGGCCATAATAATGCTTCCCTTTTTGGTCTCCTGTGTGGGAGGCACAGAAATTCACTTCTTAACATTCCCCAGAAGATCCAGGTGAGGTTTTGTGCAAGTGTCCTGTAGTAGTTAGTGGTCAGTGCAATAATGAGTTCATGACCGGCTTTCCCTCCTTCTGTTTTGCTTCCTCTCCCCTGCCCCTGTCCTGCAGCCTGGTATCATACTATGATGCTACTTGCACACAAGACTCCCAAGTCTCTGTTCTTGAGGTTCCCAGTGTAACACAAGCTACTTCCCAATTAGTAATACATTTTTCAGCATTGAAAACCATGTACATATAATCAATTACTTAGGCACTAATAAATTCCAGAAATTACTATAACAAATGATAGCACTGAAGTGGAAACTTTAATGGGACATTTCTTATTCCCAGTCCCTCCATCTGTGCCTATAAGAACTGGGGCAGAACTGATGGGCAAAAGCCCTCAGCCATGATTATTTGGGAAATAATTTGCCTCCAAAGGCAGAACCTTCCCTCTCTGAGCTCTGGAAAATACAATCTGAAGAAGTACTACTTCTGCAATGCTTTTAGACTTAGTTTGAAGTTTTCAAAATTTTTCAGTAATAGAAATAATTCATGGCTCACATATATCAGCTACAGAAAGCTTAAATGATAGCTCTAATGGATATGACACTTCAAAATTATCAAATATCTTACAATGGAATACTTGAATGATAATTGAGCTTTTAAGACACTAGAAAATACATTTTTTATTCAGTTTAATTTATATTTTAATTCCCCTATCATGGTTTCCATATTATTAGTATCATTAATTATATATCTATGATTTCAGTATCAAAATTATTTGTAAGATAAGCTGCATTTTTGTATTTGTCATCATTATAATTTTAAGTGGATAAAATATATTTTAAACCATAGAATGAAAACACTTTACATGTCATATTGAAGGAAACTTTAATTTCAAAAGAAAATATTTGTCAGTGAAATTCTTAGGCTGAACCATCACATTATTCTTTACAATTAAAAGTCAAGTAGATTTTTTAAAAAATGAAATGAAACAATTATTATAGGGTTGTACTATTATTTAGATGATAGATAGATATCATACAGCAATTTTCCTACAATGGATTATCTAATTATCTAAATCAAAACATTGAAATGTTATATCAAGATTTACATTCAATTCATTCAAAATAATTGAGCCTAAGTGGAATGTGGCTCTAAAACTCAGATACGAAATTTAAAATATAGTTTAGTAGGTGTTATCAGCCTAAGATTAACATTTGGTTATTCTAAAATTCTAATTTGTTAAAAATAAGATATAGTTTAGAGGCAATGAAGACCTTTCTCTCCAAAATACCCTTACTTAATTCTACCTGACTTGTTGAGTTGAGGTAAGAAATTAAATTAGGACAGATAAAGAAATAAGTATTATACCTGACACATATTAGGCCTTTTATAAATAATAACTTTAGTTATTATTGCTATCACCATTTCTATATTTCTGGGGGAAATAAGAGCAGTTTAGGAAAGAATAATTTCCTGAATGGATGCTCTAGCTTTCTCTTTTTAAGAAAAGAAGACTGAAATCTTTTAATTTCACATCCTCTGATAACTCAGTTGAGTAGAACACCAGGAAATGAGAATGTCTCATTTTTTAATGTGTTGTGAGCTTGAGCCTAAGACACTGGCGGAAGGTTTAATACCCTTGGATAGCAGGAGCGGCAGAGCTGCGGGAGCTTCAGCAACGTGTGAAACTCTGAGCTGTGGGCTGTATTTTCAATAAGTGAATTTGGCTTTCCTGCTGCTTTTCTTTCTAAGCTCCACCCTGAAAAGCACAAGCCTCTTTAGCAAAATTAAGGAAGAACAGAGTGATCTCTCTTAGGGCAGTAATTGTGTGAAATAGATTAAGAAATATACTTGCTCATGCCAGCAGGTAGCAAGTACAAACTGACAAATGTTCACTTACACAAGTTGCAGAACAAAGGTAGTATGGTGTGATTTGTCTTTATTTATCTTTATCCACAAAGGTATGTGTGTGGGAGGGGAGGGTGTTAGAAATTTCTTCCCAAAAGCAGAAAAATTACTTAAAGGAATAAGAATAAGTTCAAAGAATAAGTTATTTTTCCCTGTCACAGTTGCAAAAAAAAAATTCCACATAAAATACACAGGAAGACTTTTTTGATCAAACTACTGTTCCAGAACTAATCTGGTAAATCATGTTGTCTGGAATATATGTGTCTCTTGATAACCTTAAATGCAGCTGTAGATTATTCACATTGTTCCTCTCCTTTCTTATATCGTTATGACCAGATTTTTCTTCCAAGGGGAATGTTCCTGTATGCTTAGGTAAATTAGGCTTAGACTAGTCTAGAGAGCAGCGTGTCATTTTCTCAGTTTACATCAATGTCCTAATTTTACATGTTGGTTAGGGAGAGAAGAGAATAAAGACATGGAGCAGACCAAATATGCTATGTTACTGTGACACGGTGGAGTGTCAAAGCCCCTTCCCAGAATTGACCTCACAAAAGTGAAAGCAGTCTGAGGGTACTGTTCCTGGAGTGGTGTGTGTCTGAGCAAAAATTTCTTGTTACTACTGGTCACCAGGAACCTAGATTCAATTTATTTTTTATTTTTTAATTGATTTGAGAGAGAGGAATGGGGGGAGAGAGAGAGAGAGAGAGAGAGAGAGAGAGAGAGAGAGAGAGAGAGAGAGTGAGAGAGAGAGAGAGAGAGAGAGAGGGAGAGAGAGACTTGTTGCTTTACCCATTTGTGCTTTCATTGGTTGATTCTTGTATGTGCCCTAACTGGGGATTGAGCCTGCAACCTTGGCATGTGTGGACAATGAATGCTCCACCGACTGAGCTATCTGGTCAATGATTTAATACAAGGTTTATAAAAGTTTACTGAAGGTCTATTGACTCACCTTCAGTAAATAATAGATGAATCAACTAATGGGTGCATGGTCATGCTGTGGAGAATCCAGACCCCAGAGGAAGACCACTGACCATCAGTAGAAAGAAGATCTGCCATCTGAGGGGCCAGGGCAGTGCAGGGCATGGCTTCTGGCACAGGAGGACTAACCCCTTCTGGAGGACTAGAACTCGGTTTTCATGGTGGGTGGTACATCTTTCCAAAGTATGTTTTGGAAATTTATGAAGACCATTTTGGTTGTCACAAGTTGGGAGGAAAAATGACCCTTTAGGAGGAGTTAGCTAGGTTGCTAGCTAGCCAGCATTGCACAGGAAAAGCTTCACATAAAAAATTGTTTTAATTTTGCATGGCTTTGATATACCCTATCATATATTTTTGTGAGTCACTAACCTAATTTCCTGAGTCAAGAACATCGCTCTTTTATACATATATACAAAAAGTGATTTTTTGCATGATCATAGGGTATGCATTACTTGAAATGCAAATATTGCGTAACTCGAGAGAAGATTGTGGTTGACTTAGTTCAAAACTTTAAAATCACAATACCAACATTCTTATCATAGTGGAATTTGTGCAGCCAATAAAACACCCATAAATTGGTAAGCATTTGTGGCTCTTTAAGTTAGGGAATTTCTAATAAGTGCAAGCATATAACCATTTCATGTCATATTTTAGTGTAGTTGTTCTCAAGTATTTACATGTAAACTATACAGTATTTGAGAAATTACATTCCACCTATTTTTTTACATGTCATAATTTTATATTGATTCTTTGAATTTGCATGCACTGGTTGAGAATGTTATTCGTGAATTTCATTTCAAGATAGTGGAAAGGATGTCAAATATTTGTAATAAAAGGAGAAATAAGCTTCATAAGGTTAGGAATCTTCTTCCAGGTACTGTTATATGGAAAAACACTGTTTGGAAGACATTGGAAAATAAGAGGACATCCCCCGACTTCCATTTCCCATGGCTTTTCTGTTGCAAGCATGGTGTGAGGCCTATAATAAGTGACTTCACAATGATTTCCTTTACATTTCGCTAAGGCAAGTTTTATTTTGTGGGATTTCTGGTAGTTTTGTTTCTTCCTATCAGTGAATTTTGGGAACTCATTGTCATGTATTTTTGTTACACAAAAAAGGTCAAGACAACAAAATTGTTCTGAAAGAAAAATGCACTGTTAACATATATGTGAATACGGAATACACAGGCTGAGAGAGTGTATAGCATACAAATGAGAATTAGCAGTATCACTATCAACTTCAAGAGTGCATTTGGAGGTATCATCATCAACTGCAACTTTGATGATAAGAAAAAAATTATTTTCCCAAACCTGATATTTATCCCAGATCTGAGGTTCCTTGACATAGGGTTATTAGTGATGAAATCACTGAGGAGTTGAGAAATACACAGTGGACTCTTGTGCCTGCTGTCCTGGGGCTTGGAGCCTTCACTTAACTATTAACTATAGACTAGATGTATTCACAAAAATGCATATGCTGAAACCGAATCCCTAATGTGGTATTTTGAGGTCAGGCCATTTGATTATGATGAGGTTATATGAATGGAGTCTTTCCCTAGCTGGTGTGGCTCAGTGGACTGAGCATCGGCCTGCGAACCTAAGGGTTGCTGGTTCGATTCCCAGTCAGGGTACATACATGGGTTGCAAGTCAGGTCCCCAGAAGGCAATGTGCAAGAGTCAACCACACATTGATGTTTCTCTCCTTCTCTTTCTCTCTCCCTACCCCTCTCTCTATAAATAAATAAATAAATAAATAAAATCTGGAGTCCTCATGAAGAGGATCAGTGCCTTTACAGAAAAGGCCTCAGAGAGTGTTCTCTCCTTCTCTCATGTCTTTTCAAAAAGATGGATGCCTATGAATCAGGAAGCAGGTACTTACCAGACACTAAGTCTGCTGGCATTTTTATCCTGGACTGGTGAAAACAACATTTCTATTATACACAAGACATTCAGTCTATGGTATTCTGTTTTCACTCTTCACAATCTAGAGAGGGGAGATGAAGTCATATAAGTTTACCATTAAAAGAAACAAGGCTAAATATTGGATAAAACCAATATGCCCTCCAAATACTGAAACAAGCATGTTGGTTAGATAACATACACTTTTTGGTCATTTTATTTTGAAGTTCTGTTTTTTTTTTTTCAGTAGGTACTACTGGCTTACTTGCACTGGAGAAGATGTTCTTTAAGATATTTCATTGATTTAGTTGTTTACTTTATTGAGACCCAAGTTAGGGATGTATGATGTCTGTAACAGTGTAATCTAGATTCTAAATCTTGGGTATCTGACCCATTTTCTGTATGTTCTTAACAGACATGAGCAGGAGCAGAAAGAGCCCATTTAGATCAATCGAACCAGTTACATTTTCCTAAGCACTGACAAGCTGAGCTCTAGCTAAAGGAAAAACTGAACATAGGTGACCTTGATGGGATGGGGTGGGATGGGATGGGCTGAGATGGACTGGAGCAGAAGTGCAAGGGGACACTATGAAATGCGACTGTGTGATGCAGAGCCAGAGCTCATGTGGAATGTCAGGCAGCTGAAAAGTTTTTATTGGGACTTGTTGAAGGTAGGAGGGTGAATAGGACAATGTTTTTTTAATTCTTTGGCCCAGCCTGAAATAACAACAAATCATAACAGTAAATTCCACACCCAGATGTTTTTATATTTTAAATTTTGTTCCACATATATTTTTCCATGTGCTGATTCCACTCCCACATTTTCACTTGTGAGCCAAGAATTTTAATGATGGAAATCATTAGAAATAAAACAGAGGAGAGGATTATATATAAAATTGAAAAGAATTTCTGCATAAGGTCATCTATAACTATCCACTGTCTCATACAACTTCTTGTTAGTTTAGGGAGAGTCCTTTATAGGTACACACGATGCCCACCTAGTGAGAGCATAGATACAGTGCTGACAGTTTTTAGGCAGAAAGGGCGTCTGGTAATTGTCCACAAAACAAACAAAACCACAAGAAATCTGTAAAAAAATGTCTGGAGATTAAAAGTTGGCACAAACCACTGAAGTAGCAAGCTGATAAAGTACATATTATATAACTAGTAAGCCCCATATCACTGTTAAGAGGTACATTGCTTCTACAATATATAGTCCCATTTCTTGTTATGTTAAATATAATATGACTCTAAGCACCTTACTCTAGAATTGTGAGAAGAAAGAGACAGTACCCATGTCTTTCCCTTGAACATTTTTAACAACTTTATGGCAGTGTAATTCACATACCATAAAATTCACCCATTTAAACTGTACAATTCAATGGTTTGGGGTATATAATATTACTAATTTTTTAAATTATGGTTTCTCTTTCTCCTTGTGTCTCTGTGCCTTTCTCTTTCTTAAATTTGACTTCTAAAACCATTTTTAAGTATGGAGTTCAGTCGCTTCAATTGCTTTGGCAGTGTTGTGCAAGCTTCGCCACTTTGTTCAAAACTTTTTTAATCACATCAAACAGGATATTTAAAATGAGAATCTACCATTGTTGATTCAGAAAAAGTAAGCCACAACCTAAGAAAATTGTAATTTCTTAAATTAGAATGAAACCTTTGAAAGTTTTGCTGTGCACATCAGTAGCTTTAACAGGGAAGTTTATGGTGACAAAGAGTTCGCAGTGAATATCCGGATGCACATGACTGCGCAGGTGCCTGTGCCCTCAGACCCGGCACGAGCACGCTCAACTCCACATAAACACATGAGAACAAGTACTAGTGCATGCACAGTCTCCAAAGTACTGAGCAATCCCCTCTGAGCAATAAACCAAAACATGCACGCAGAGGCATACTGAAAATAGAGGAAGATGGTCTGCAGTGAGATGGACCGATGATGAAGGAACATGTTGTTCAGAAGAATGTTTGGAGATAAGGGGTTAGATAAATTTGGTGGTTTTAAAACATGACCCAGAAAGTCTTTTGGCATTGCTTCCATCAAGAGGTAGAATTTGCCCTGGCTGGCGTAGCTCAGTGGATTGAGCGCGGGCTGGCTGCGAACTAAAGTGTGGCAGGTTTGATTTCCAGTCAAGGTACATGCCTGGGTTGCAGGCCATGACCCCCAGCAACCGCACATTGATGTTTCTCTCTCTCTCTTTTTCTCCCTCCCTCCCTCCCTCCCTTTCTTTTCTAAAAATAAATAAATAAAATCTTAAAAAAAGAGGTAGAATTCATTTTTCTTCCCTTTCAGCATGTATGGCCTTATAAACTTCCTCCCAAAGAATAAAATGCAGAGGGAATGAGATGGCATGACTTCTGAGAATAGGTTAGAAAAGGCTGTGTGGCTTCTGTTGGGTTCCTGGCTGTGTGTGGAATGGAGCCTCCATGATGTGAGGAAGCCCAGTCCACACGGGGTGACCATTTGTAGGTATTTTGGCCAGTAGCTCCCACTGAAGTCCCAGATGATGGCCAGTGTCCCTCAGCAACATATGAAATGAGACAGCCATCCAAATAACTAAAGTTTCACCATCTCACTAAAGCCACATGGCAGATGGTGGGTGACAACAACTAGTTGAGCTGTATCAATGTCCAGAACCCTGAGGGCGACCATACATGGTTATCATTTCCACTGAATATGGGTGACCGTGACAGTAAGTGAAATGATTGAAATAGGGTAGTTAAACAAATTATATGGGGAGTGACCAGCAAAAGCTAACAATAAGGCTAATGTTTCCATAGTTGCTTTTCTTAAAATAGAAAGAACGAAAGAGTATTTTCCTGTTGGTAAAAATGAGGAACAGAATTTCAAATTAAAATGAATTAAAATATTTATAGGTAGGATAAAATTTAAATACATCAACACAGAGTGATTTTAAGTTTTTCTATTACTCACTTGTTGAGTAGTGCACATTTCTTAGCTTTTGAGTTAGATTCTTATTTGGAATTAAATTAATAACTAAATCTCATAAGTACATGACTTGTGTCATAACTGACCTTAATTATTTTGTTGATTTATTATCAATATTTATTAAGCATCTAGTAAGTGCCAGGTATTCTGCTAGAGATATAACAGCTCATCATGTATAATCCTTACACTCAAAAAGTTTATAAGAAAATCTATAGGCGAGACAAAGAAATAAATCAGCAATTATGAGACAATATTGGCAAGCCCCACATCTGAATAAATAATCTATGACATATAGGGACAAATCATGAGATCTTGAGAAAGTTTGGGGAAGTGGCAGGATAGGATTCTTACAGGAAGTCATGGCTACAATGACACCTAAGGGAGGCAAACTAGAGTTCCCCTGGGGAGGTTGGGGGAGGAGAACTAGCAGTTTGGGCAGAGGGCATGGAATGTGCAGAGAGCTGGAGGCTGGCACACACATAGCAAATTCTGGCCACTGCAAGTGTCTCAGTGTTGCTGGAACAGAGATTACAAAGCAGAGGAGCAAAAAGACAGAGTGCCAGAAGACTCCTCAGCCATGTCAATAATTTTAAACTTTATTCTGAGGGCTTTTAAATGCTTTGAGGCAAGGGACAGACATAATCATATTTGACTGCAGTGCAGAAAACATATTTGAAAGAGGCGAGACCAGAATCTGACAAACCAATCAGCACTCCTGCAACAATTCAGGCAAGGAAAGGCAGAGGCTGGAGCCAGGCAGTGGCACCGGAAGAATCGCCCTGCCACCCTGCGGAGCAGGAACAGATTTAGTGCTCATTCCCAGCCCATGGATCCTCGACTCTGCAGAAAGGCCTCTTGGCCATGTATAAAACAGTTTCCAAGTTAGGAATCCAATTCCAAGCAGGACAGATCCTGGTTATGTATTTCAAAGTGTCAAAGCCTAGAGAGGAAGTAGGTACCTGTGTGGCTTTCTGGATAGAATGCCATATGCACTGTAAAGGCAGACAGGTGCTCTGATAAACCAGTAACAGATTTCAACCACAAAATTCTTTTTAATGAGGAATCTCTACCATACCAGTAACTTATATGAAAACAAAGATTGGTGTGTATGTATCCATGTGTCGTATGAATATTCATGCCTCGGGAGCCAGTTTAACATTTTCATGGTCTGACCTTAAATGAAAAAGGGGTCAGCTGTGCCACTCATTAAAAGAATAATAGTCTGCTTTTTTTATGAGCCAACTTGGTATTGTGAATTGGAATTTGTTCAGCCCTTTTAGAGAATGATTCCTCAAATTAGGACGGGGTACTAGGTGTCAACAGTGATAGTATGCTTTGAATAAAATCAACACCTATAGACATAGTAACTTATTTTTAACCATTATTTTTGTCAGATATATGCACGTGTATGTGATGTGCATGCATTACATAATTATATTGAAGATACATATGTAAATTAATAGATGCATATATAGAGAGAATGAGTAAACTGAACCACTGAAGGACAGAATCTTTTTCTAATGCATTCCATATAAATTCAACAAGGACTTAAACTGATTCTTTGCCAACCGAATGGTTGATATGTTAGGACAACTGCTTTCTTTTGCTGTTTCCAGAGCAAATTAACATTACTGTGGGGAGAAAAGAGAAGTGCTTTGCAGCAATTCATACAATAAATAACCATAGTAGCTGGAGCTATTGTCATTGAGCCAAAAATGCTTTAATTTAAATCATTTATACTAATTACTGAAATTGCAAGGGAATCGTTAGGAATAAGTATTCATAGAAATTCAAAAGGGAAATTTAGTGGTGTTATAGACTCCATATTCTTATTCTTTATTTCACTTTATTTTTAAATATGATGAAGAGAGGTTGGTTAGAGGGTTAGAAAGACAGGTTAGGATGATTACAAAGAGGTGATCTGTGTGTTGGGGTTGGGGTTAAATATTCATTATGATAAGAGAATAGATATGTACTATTTTGTAAGTCATTTATTATGTTTTAATTTTTTTAGCTATAAGCTACTTATATGTCAGTCTAACCCAAAAGGAAAGCAAGCAAGAAAAAAATATATATAGACCACTTACCGTGTGGCTGACATTGTCACACTGTCTCATTCAATCATCACAATTATACATCATTTCAAATGAGAAATCTTAGACTCGGCAAGCTTATATCACCCAAGGTTCTTTGGCCAGAAAGTCTGGAGGGGGGATTTAAAACAAGATCTGTCCAGTTAGATCACGCACTCTTTGTAGGAACACCAGCCACTCCTGTAACCCATCTCACCAATCTCACTGGGTGGCCAAGGATGTCAGAATGTCATCATTCTAGTGTCTGATGCAAAGGTAAAGTAAAGCCACGTAACCAGAATCTGTATTTTGCAATTCCCCAACCACAGAGTTTTTGAACTGCAATGGAATTGTAGATCTTTTAGTCCAAGGGCCCTACATTGCAGAGGAAGGAAATGAAACTCACAAAGGAGAATTAATTGACTTATTGTCATTGCCATTGTTAGTAGTGAATTTGGGACTAGAATCCACATCTCTTGACCTATGCTGAAAATTCACTTACTCTGATATAAATTGTAGTAAAAGAATACCTAATGGTCACAAGCATAAACGCATACCTAAACCAACATGTCCTGTTTTGCCATGCTTGAATTTGTAGTTTTACATCTTAGAAAATTACAGTCTCTAAAAATATGAACATTTCATCTTTGCTGTGTATTCTCTTTATTGTTTTTCTTATAGCAGCATTGCGTCCAGGAAAACTTCTCTGTCTCAGGCAAACTGGGATTACAACCAGCTTTCAATGATATTTCCCATATAATTACTTTATTTGTTTATTCAAATAACCTTATGCCTTAGAAAAAGTAGAAATTATCATCGTAATTTTGTAAATTATTTGCATCCCAGTTCCACAATTAACTCTATAATCTTAAGGACCACCTAGACTTTTTATGTTTATCTGTTTTAAAAAAAGCTATTTGACAAAATAAGTGATCCACATATATCATCTGTTTCTTGGCTTATTCAAACTTTAGTAAATGTTTAGTGCTCTGAGAGAGTAAGTGATTTGCTCAAGGTAATCTCCAATGACTGTTGCTCTTAGTATTATACCCAGCTGCTTCTCTTCTAAGCTCCACAGTTTTTTCAGGTTCCCCATGTTACAGATTCTTTCCAAACTCCATAATCTTTTCCTGCTGGTCCCCTAAGCATCAGCATCCACAGCCTCCATGGTGGCCTCCACAGGGGATTGCCTCTCCAAGTAGCACATTACCCATCTTAACAGGAAAGAAATGGGATACGTCAGTAGGCTGGCTCTGCACCCTTGCAAAGTATGAAGCCCACGAGTTCTTTTCTCTAGGGTCTCTAATTTCATCGGTTGTTATAGGATTGATGGGATAAAAACATGGGAGCTCTGTAGATTCTAGCCTTATGCAGATCTATTATGATTTAGTCTGTTATGTGTATGGTCTGTTGTGAAGTAAATTCTGTCATTCCATGAATTATGTTAGAGTGGAGAGGTGACGAATCTCATTTTATTTGTTTGTTTGTTTGTTTGTTTATTTACTTACTTACTTACTTCTTACTTATCTGGTGTGTATTCCTAGTAGCTGACTGAGGCAAAGTCACTTACAGCTGAGTTAAGAGCAGATAAGAATGAAAATTAGTTAAGCAGTCTACTTACAGCAAGGTAATTAATAGTTAAAGAAATAGTTACATGCAAAGAAAGTAAAATAATAGAGTAGAAGTTCATGAATCATTTTTTATACAATAATTGGAATGCTACTGAGATAGAATGTTGGTTTGTGGGGTACATTTAGTAAGTCACTTTAAAATTTTCATATGTAAGATGAAAATGCATGAATGTAATAACACATAGAAATAATTAGCTAACATTTGGATCTAATATAAATGATACTTTCCTTCTTGATTCCAAAATGTGTTGAATTCATTGATGAGTTCATAGGGTGAATCAGTATACATAGCAGGTTCTGCGAGTAAATAATTCAAAATAAATTTTGTTCTAAAGAAAGACCTGACACCCACTGTGTAAGTTCTGCCCCACAGTAAACTCCCTTCATTTCCCCACACCTCACTAAAGTCTATTTTTTCAAGTGTGTTTTTAAAAGTCATTATTTTAGCCAAAAGGATTTATATCAAGAATAAGCCATCAAGTTGTAGGGAGATTAAGAATGAAGGTCACAACCTTTCTATTTTATCTCTCTATTACTTTCAGCCTAAAACTGGATCCCCCGGTAATGCCTATTTCTGTAAGAAATTCTCTTTACTCATCTCGTCTTTGTGGTCCTTATAATAGCTGCATTCAAGAGCATGTAAGCACCTCATGTGCGTGCACTGAAACTTCTTCAAGGGAGAAGAACTGGCTCCTGAGACCTGTGAGCTTCCACTTAACACCAGGAATTCTGAAGTACCCTCACTCCAAAGAAATCATTCTCTTCACTGGTGTCCTGATTAAAAAGGGCAACTCACAACTAATTTTAAGAAGCTGAAGGTGCTGGGCAAAATTTGCCTCTCCTCTTTACAGGTGGTTTATAGAGTATAAATTTGCCACATTTCATATTGTTACATAAACTATTAAGTAAATGCAGTATGACGCTGACTGTATATTAAACACATGTACTTTCTTTACGCTGTCCATATGCATATGTACATATGTAATGAGGGCTTAAAAATACAAATAGAATTCCTTGACAAAACTGTTTACTAAAAATTAAGGCATATGTGATCTTTTGGGAGGCTTCCTTTCTTCCTTCCCCCCTCCTTCCCTCCCTCCCTCCCTTTCTTTGATATTTCTGTATAGATCAGTCTTGTCACTACTTATTAAAAACTGGGCCAAGTCTATAAACTCTTTAAGGTCTAGTACACTTGTGTTCAAAAACCCCTCAGCACAAATCCTTGAATATCATATTAAAATTATGCGCACGCAAATGGCAGCGATTGCACAGGTGTGTCGTGTGATAGATGAACTATCTGTTAACTTGCCTTTCATAATCACACTTTCACCTTATTTTATATTCTGCCGTCTCTTTTTCAGCCTTTGATTTCTCTATTGAGTTGTATAATATCTGTGATTTAAATTATTTCATGTGATGTCAGAGGAGTTTTTCAACCCCTCACAGGTGTGGCTTTATGAACAACCTAAATGCTTGCTCTTTGTTCTGTTAGCTCTATTCTTTGAAACACTTGTAATGGATTTTGAACCAAAATAAATCACTAAATTAATTGGCCTTGTGAATTTAAAATGAAATAATTTGGTGAAGAAGAAATTGCTTCATCCGGTTTATCACATTATTTCATAATCAAAAGTATATTATCTGAGTTTAGATAATCTATAAATACAATCTTATGAATACCAGTAGACAGATGGATAAGCCAGAACCTGTAAAATACATTTTTAATTACATTTTATTGATTATGCTATTACAGTTGTCCCAATATTTCCCCCTTTCTCCCTCTTGACCCAGCACCCAGCACCCCCTCAGGCAATCTCCCACTGTTGTCCATGTCCATGGGTCATGTGTATAAGTTCTTTGGCTACTCCAGTTCCTATGCTGTACTTTATATCCCCACAGTGATTCTGTAATTACCTATTTGTACTTCTTAATCCCCTCACCTCTTCACCCATTCCTCTCTACTTTCCTGCCATCCGGCAACCGTCAAAATATCCTCTGTATCCATGATTCTATGTTCTTCTTGTTTACTTAGTTTGTTTTTTAGATTCATATATTGATAGGTATGTGTTTATTACCATTTTATTGTTCATAGTTTCAATCTTTTTCTCTTAAAGAAGTCCTCTTTACATTTCCTATAATAATGGTTTGGTGATAAAGAACTCCTTTAGTTTTTCCTGGTCTGGGAAGGGCTTTATCTGCCTTCCATTTGAAGGGTGGCCCTGGGCCAAATACAGGTGGAGTTAACCTTGACCCGCACCAGGAAACCCCAGAGCCTGTGTACTCAGTAAAGAGCTACAGATCATGTAGGAGCACAACCACTCTGCCCCTGCATAGCTGACCCTCCATGGAATATAGATGCTGGTGGTCAGTAGTGACAGTCAGTCCTTGTAGCTGACTGGCCTGGGTAAATCCCTCCCATTGATGTGCCAACAGCTATCAAGACTCATCTATAAGAGGAGAGGGTATTCAGCACACACAAATAGCACACCTCGAGAACCCAGCTTAGGTAATAATGGAGGCTATGCCACAGGACCCTATAGGACACCTACTACATTAGGCCATACTACCAAGACACAGAGTCATATTAGTGCTACCTAATACATAGAAAGAACACAGGGAAGCTGCCAAAACAAGGAGACAAAGATACATGACCCAAATAAAAGAACAGATAAAAAACTCCAGAAAAAGAGCTAAAGGAAATGGAGACAAGCAATCTGTCAGATGCAGAGTTCAAAAGACTGGTTATGACAATGCTCAATGAATTAGGAAGGATGTCAGCAGCATAAAAAAGAGCCAGCCAGAAATGAAAGGTTCAGTAATTGAAATAAAGAACAATTTACAAGGACACAACAGTTAAGTGGTTGAGGCTGAGAATCAAATCAATGATTTGGAACATAAAGAAGAAAAAAATAATCAGTCAGAACCAAAAGAAGAAAAAAGAGTCCAAAAAAGTGAGGGTAATGTAGGCAGCATCTGGGACAACTTCAAGACATCCAACATTCATATCATAGTGATGCCAGAAGGAGAAGAGAAAGGACAAGAAATTGGAACTCTATTTGAAAAAAGTAATGAAAGAAAACTTACACAATTTTGTGAAGGAAATAAGCAAGTCCAGGAAGCACAGAGAGTCCCAAACAAGATGGATGCAAAGGTGTCCACTCCAAGACACATAATTAAAATACCAAAGGTTTAAGATAAAGAGAGTCTTCAAATCAGCAGGACAAAGGCAGAGAATTACCAACAGGGGAGTCTCCATAAGACTGTCAGCTAATTTCTCAAAATCATTTACATTTTGGAAGGGGCTGGAAAGAAGTACACAAAGTGAAGAAAAGCAAGGACCTGCAACCAAGACTACTCTGTATGGCAAAGCTATTATTTAATGGAAGGGCAGATAAAGTGCTTCTCTGACAAGGTAAAACTGAAGGAGTTCATCATCACCCAGTGATTATTATATTAAATGTTAACGGGGCTTATCTAAGAAAAAGAAGAA
Source organism: Phyllostomus discolor (assembly GCF_004126475.2). Lineage (NCBI taxonomy): Eukaryota > Metazoa > Chordata > Mammalia > Chiroptera > Phyllostomidae > Phyllostomus > Phyllostomus discolor. Next base: position 152,802,676 of record NC_040906.2, read on the forward strand.
GATCAAAACTATGAATATTAAAATGACAACAAACTCACAACTATCAACAACTGAATCTAAAAAATAAAACAAGAACAAAAGCCAAGAACAAACTAAGCAAACAACCAGAACAGGAACAGAATCATAGGTATGGGGATCACTTGGAGGGTTATTAGCTGGGAAGGGGAAGGAGGACATAGGATAAATGGTGCAAAGGTCAAGAAGCATAATTGGGAGGCTCAAAATAGACAGGGGCATGTTAAGAATGGTATAAGAAATGGAGAAGCCAAAGAACTTACATGCATGACCCATGGACAAGAACTAAAGGAGTTCTTGATTGAAGAACTAGATTGCTGGAGGAAAGAGGATACCAAGCAGAAGGGGACAAAGGGAAAAATTATGACAACCATAACAACATAATCAATAAAATATACTTAAAATTTAAAAAAATCTTATCAGGCACTGTTTATTTGAAGTATGCACTTACAAACAAAGAAACCAAGATGAATGAAAAAAATTATCTTGGGAAGGTAAATAAATGATCTATTACTACAGAGTATGCAAAGGAAATAAAAGTTGAAGAGTTTGGTAGGTATTGAAATCACATGTGATGTCTTATGGATTTGGAAATTGTTGGTAATGTTTTACATCTCTCAGTTAAAGTTGTTCTTTGATGGAATACCTTAAAATATGAATTACACCTGTTGACTGTACATGATTTTTTTACTTCTTATATTTTTAAACCATAATAATGGTAGATATCTAGGTGGAGATAAAATTTAGATTTTTTAGGTAACAATTTCTCTACACCAAGTTTTTTTTCACCATTTAATTTAAGCTTGAAAAAAATATTTTTTTTCTCTTTCTTGACACTGGAATAACATCAGAAAACTATTCTAACAGGAATTACATTCATATCACCTTTAAGAATTCTGCATTCTTGGAGATTTAAAGACTATATTACTTACTAATGAATACACCAAATAAACTTTAATATTGACTATAATGATGCTACTTATTGTGTCTAGAAAATGTGATATATAACAATTATAACTGGCTATTTTATGGACTGACTTTACATCATAACTCTGAGGAAGAAACTTTAAAGTAGCACACAGTAAGAGCAAGAATGAACTGGAGATGAAATATATGCTTTTAATCTAAAAAAGAAAAGTATTGTGGTGTAGTGTGACCATTCTTTCTTTTGATGGATCTGCCTGCTGTTTTGTGCACAAAAATACATGAATGTGAGCGCATAACAGAACAGGCATTAAAATTTATGGCTACTATCTACAGTGGCGTCTTTCAGGCTATCAATGGAATTTTTGTATTATCACTTCAAATGTATTTTTTTTTGAAAATACAAAATCACCATTAACTTTATGTGTGATCTTTAGAAATGTAACAAAAACCCCATGGATACAGAAGGCAAAACAGATATACTTGATTGTTTTTGTTCTCAAGGACTCTGTGCAACAAATTAAATCATTAAAAATGCCTACTTCCCCCAGTTTAGAGCTATATATATGAGAATAATATCTTACAAAATAATTATTTTTTGTTTATTATTTATTTTAATATCAAACAAAATTTGCCAGATGGCAGGTATCAAAATCAATATAGTGATATCCATGACTGTAAATTTTTGCTCAATTATTTAAAAATCTTTTAAAATCTATGTAAGAAAATTTAACTGGAATATATGTTAAATATTGATTTTTTAAACACAATATCAGTACTAACATAATCCAGATATGGTTTAGTAGGTGCCCTATATACAGTTTGAGCTTTGCATTTTTTATAGGTGTACTATATTTTATTCAAGGAAACAAGGAGAACTTGAAATATTTTAGCATTTCCTTCTTCTAATCCCCAGAGGTTAGAATGAATAATGCAAGTAAATTTAGCCACATCTTCATTAGATTTAGTCTAAAGATAGAAGACTTACTGTTGAACTTAATTTAAATGAATATTTAATTGGAAAGATAACATCAAAAGGTGAAATTATACTACCTAACATACTTTTATCAATTTTAAATGTTTTTATATATCTATGAATAAGGAAACCAAGTTCTGGAGGTAATTAACAGCTTATCCAAATTTATACCCTTAGTGGATGGCAGAGAAAAGATTCAAGTCATGTACTTAATAGTTTCAAAGGTGAGTGAGCATTCCAGTCTTCCACACTCCCTCTTACCTCTGGTCTTTCCAATACTGACCTCACAAGAAAATGCTACTTCAGGTAAACTGTTGGTAACAATATGCACATTCCACATTGCCCTGTGCAGGTAAAAGAAATGATGCCACTGACCACTGTACACACTAATAAGGTCAATGAAAACAATGCCTTTTGAATATTGAAACAATTCCATACTACATACCAATCTTGTGTCAGGCATGAAGAAATTGTTTTTAAATTTATTTTACATTCTTATTCAAAAGCATTTTCAAATCAAACATCCTTCAGTTGTCCTTTAACTATTTTGCCGGGGCTTAGGAAAAATGCAAAGCAATACACTTTCAGGTGTACACTGTACAGTATAATTTGCATACAAATGTGTTTTTACTGAAAAAGATCAGGGCAGAGTTTTAAATAAGTTTCTACATTGAACTTTTAGTCATCATGTAAAGTTAAATATAAAACTGGGAATTCTCTGTAGTCGCACATACTCCATGTGGAGTAAGTGCACATCTTCTGTTAGCTGGGTGCTAATTTTACTAAAGCTGCTGCAGAGTCATACACATACTTTAAACAACATTAATAATTCGAATTATTTATTATCCTTCATGCTCATGCTTAATCAAAGACTTTCTAATGTTTAGGGATCTTGATGGAATAAGGGGAGACCTTTTTCTCAATGTCATATAAGACATTAGTAAGAAAACATAACTTACAGAATTTTAGCATTTCAGTATGAATTATTGTATCAATGCATTAAAAATGATGTGAAAAGTAAAAAAAAATGGTATTATCTAGGAACCAAGCAAGGTGAAATGCACACGGAGCACTTCTTGAAAAATTAGGGAAGACATAACTATGAGGAAATTCAAGAGCCAAAAAGACTTACTCGGTTAAAGTATTTGCAGGGTCAATTAAGCTGGTAAAGGAAATAACAATAATTGAAAATTATTTCTATGAATTTACATTTTTAGACAATGATAGAATAAAAAGTTGTATATGTCAACACTTGGTATGCATCTAAGTGTTACACAGGATAACTACAGAAGTGAAAAGGTAAAAATATGCTAGATATATACTAGAAAGAAACAAAAGAAGTGGCATTTGGGGATGGCAACCTGAAAATGCACTGCATATTTTTCATATACATCATCAAAAATTCATTCATCTGGGAAAATTTTCTTGAGAATGTTCTACATGATAAGTGCTGTGCTGGGTGCCAGAGATGCACTAGTGAGTTAATACAGGTTTGTCCCAGAATGGTTATGGTTACTGACTTCTTAGAACATTTACAGAATTGAGAGAAATGATTGTGTGGAATCTAGTTTGCTTTCTGATTTTAATAACTTAATTGAGACATAATTGATATACAAAAACTGCATTGATTGAATGTATATAATTTAATGGATTTGGATACGTACATACACCTACCTGTGAAGCCATCACCACAATCAGGGTAATAGGCATATCCATCAATTCCAAAAGTTTCTTAGTATCCCTGTGTTTGTGTGAGTGTTAATACCACTTAACATGAGATCCACTACTTAAACTTTTAAGTACACATTATAGAATTATTAACGATAGATATTATGCAGTACAGCGGGTTTTTACAAATAATTTATCTGGCGTAGCTGAAACTGTATTCCAATTGAACAATGATTTCCCTTATCACCTAGGCCCTTGTAACCACTGTTTCTGAGTTTCATTCTGGGCTTCTATGAGTTTGACTACTGTAGTCACTTCATATTAAGTGGAATAATGCAGTATTTGTCTTTCTCTGAATGGCTTATATCACTTAGCATTAAATCCTCTAGTTTGGTTCATGTTGCTGCAAATGGCATGATATTTTAAAGGCTGAATAATATTCCATTGTACATACATACCACATTTTCTTTATCCATTCATCCATAAACAGATACTTACACTGTTTTTTTTTAATCTTGGCTACTGTGAATAGTGTTGTAATGAACATTTGATTGAATATTATCTCTTTAAGATCCTGATTTCAATTCTTTCAGGTATTTACCCAGAAGTGGGATTTCTGGGTCATATGGTTGTTGTTATTTTTAATTTTTTTAAATAAATTTTTAGAGAGGGAAGAGAGGGAGATAGAGAGAGAGAGAGAAACATCAATGTGCGGTTGCTGGAGGTCATGGCCTGCAACCCAGGCATGTACCCTGACAGAATCAAACCTGCGACACTTTGGTTTGAAGCCTACGCTCAATCCACTGAGCTATGCCAGCCGGGCTATTTTTAATTTTTAAAGAAATCTTCATGCTGTTTTATGTATACTGCATAGCAACTGCATATTTTACATTCTTTACATTTTCACAACACTTACCTTTTTTTTCTCTCTCTCCCTCTTTCTCTTTCTCTTTTATAATAGCTAGCCATCCTAACTCATGTGAAATATCTCATTGTGGTTTTTATTTGTATTTCCCTAATGGCTAAAGATGTTGAGTATCTTTTAATACACATGTTGGACTTTTTATGTCTTCTTTAAGGAAATGTCTATTCAAATCCTTTGCCCATTTCCAATTTTTTTGCTATTGGAGTATAACAATTTCTTAAACATTTTGAATGTTAATTCTTTATGAAATATATGGTTTGCAAATATTTTCTCTCATTTTGTAGGCTGCCTTTTCATTCTGTTGTATCCTTTTCTGTGCAGAAGCTTTTAGTTTGATATAGTCTTACTTATAATTTTTTTATTTGTTGCATGTAAATTTGGTGTCATATTAAAAAAATCACCAGAAATATCAAAGTGAAGTAACATTTCCCCTTGTTTTCTTCTAAAAGTTTCAGAGTTTCAGGTCTTATATTTAAGTTTTTAATCCATTTTTAAGTTTATTTTTATGTGTATGATACAAGATAATAGTCCAAAATCATTCTTTTGCATGTGGATATCCAGTTTTCCCAAACCATTTGTTGAAGAGACTATCTTTTCCTCATTCTGTGCTCTTGGCACACGTGTTGAAGATCAGTTGCTCATATATGTGTGGATTTAATTCTTGGCTTTATTCTGTTCCATTACTGAATTCAACAGCACACTAATAGGATCATACACCATGACCAAGTGAGATTCATCCTTGGGATGTTATAAGGATAGTTGAACATACACAAATCAATTAGTGTGATATATTACATTAACAGAATGAAGAATATCACCACATAATAATCTCACTATATGTAAAAAATGTTGACAAAATTCAACAGCCTTTCATGATTAAATTTTAAAAAATCAGCAAATAGATATAGGAAGAACTTATTTCAACAAAATAAAGGCCGCATATCAAGACCCCATACTTATCATCATACTCAATGGTGAAAAACTGAAAGCTTTTCCTTTAGAATCAGAAATAAATCAAAGATGACCCCTCTTACCATTTCTGATAAGAAACACAGCAGCACAGTACTGGAAGTCCTAGCCAAGGCAATTAGGTAAGTAAAAGAAATAAAAGACACCCATATCAGACAGGAAAAAGGCAAATGATCTGTTGGCCGATGACATGACCTTATATGTAGAAAAATGTAAAATTACCATTTATTAAAAGAGTCTGAAACTAGCATATAGATAGACATTGAGTTTACTCTGATGTAATAAGTTCATGTGATTAGATAAGACTAAAATTTTACTGTAGACAGAGAAAATGACTCTTCCAGTTTAAAATTCTGATATTTACTTGTGAGCTTATAAAGTGATTATTGTCTGATTTTTACTTTCAAATACTATGGACTACACGTTTATAACATCTAAAAATACCAGTTTAACTGAACTGACTAAAAAAATGAGGAAAATTCTTAAGGTCCAAAAGTTACCAGAAAATCAAGTGTCATAATACATGAATCTGAGCTCTCTGCATGCCTGGACATTTGCCTATGTCATATGGTCCACAGCACTGGCTGCCAAAAGCTACATGATCCAGGGATACAAGATAAAGCCTAGAGTCTGCACAAAGTCAGGACCTCTGAAAGGGGGCACATTAAATGAAAGAATGTTTAAATTATTAGAAATAGCAATAATATTTTTAATAGAGATACTTGTCATTATTGCTCTGGACATTGACTCTAGATAAAAGGAAATAAAAGCTTTCCTGAGAATTCATTTCCTAATCTAGCCCTCATGTGATTTTGAGGCCAATATTTATACTTTCTGTGTGGCTGGAATAAACCCAAGTCAAATATTAAGATGTCAAACATGTTAGATGAACTAAAAGATAGATCTAAAGAACTGACAGTTATTGGGTCATGAAGAAAAAATAAGATGCAAAATATTGAGGGGAGATTAAGAATCAGAGGAATCGAAGTGGATATGTACAACATCCATCTAAGAAGATGTCCTGAAAAAGAAATTTAGAGGGAAGAGTTATGGGAATGGAATACTAGGCACTACTTGAAAATGCAACACAGAATTTTTGGAACTGAAGAAAGATGTGAATTCTCAACCCTCAAAAGTCCAACATATTCCAAACACTATGCATTGCAGGAAGAAGTCTATACTTACAAATATTGTAGTGAAACTAAAAAATACATAAGAAAAAAGCAATGTTAAAGTAGCCAAACAAAAAGACCAATTCATTCCTGATGAGGAAATGACAATTAGAATGAAAGCTGAGATTTTGACAACAATATGAGTCAGAATGGAATGAAATAATACCTTTGATGTCCTGAGAAAAAAATAACTTGAATAATACACCTGATAAAAATGTAAAACAAAATGATGAAATAGAGATTGAAAAAAAATTGTCAAAGATTGAGATAATTTGTAACCCCACATTCTTACTAAAGGAGCTCCCAAAAATCTAAGGAAGAGAAATCAGGAAGACAGCGTGACATGAAAAAAAGGAACACATAATTTTAAATAAACATTGACTTATGAAATTATAACTCATGTTAAAATGAAACAAAATAAAGTAAAACATTGGAAAAGGTAAATTTTGAGAAAAAGCACAACAGAGACATTATTTTTTTTTAGTAATAGGGAAAGGATATGGTAAAGACTTTGGAAAGCTATATGTTATACTAAATTCCACCGATGACCATTAAATATTAAAAGAGTTTGTATAAGGTTAGCAAATGAATAAATATTGAAGGGAAAAATTAAGTAAAAAAATTATAGAAATATATAGACTCAGAAACACAATGTCAGTAACTAACTACATGTAAATGGCCACTCTCTTAAAAACAAATATGTTTAGAATTGATTTAAAAATTCTCATTTCATAATGTTTACAAAGATACAGATAAACATTAAGCTGTGGAAAGTTAAAATTATAAACAAAGGAAAACTAATATCAAACATAAATAAAGTAATTGAGAATTGTGATAGTAAATTATTATAAAAATGTACTCCATGTAAAACACATTTCTGAAAAAAGAATACAAATTTCAATTCAACAGAAGCCATAGACATCCTACATTGTGTATACCTACTAATGTACATTCATGAGCATATTATATGGAGAATTAGGAAAAGATTATAATACCTCTTATTAATTGACCTATTAAGAAACTGAAAATAACAAGATTATAGAACTTTTCCACTGTACAATTAACAAATTTGATTTTATATAAATTTGTTTATAGAACCTTTTCACAAGAACTAGAGAATCAATTTTTTCAAGCATACTTAGTCTTTTCTGAAAATTGACTGTATACTAAACAATAAAAAAATCAAAGAATTGAACTAATACAAGACAGTCTGACTATAATGCCTAGAGTTGGAATCCAGTGTTAGAAGGAAACTTTAAATCTTCGCTCAACCTGGCTGGCGTATCTCAGTGGATTGAGTGCGGGCTGGGAACCAAAGTGTCCCAGGTTCAATTCCCAGCCAGGGTACATTCCTGGGTTGCAGGCCATAACCCCCAGCAACCGCACATTGATGTTTCTCTCTATCTCTGTCTCCCTCCCTTCCCTCCCTAAAAATAAATAAATAAAATCTTAAAAAAAAAAACTTCGCTCAGAGATATGTTTATTGATTTTTTTCCCTAAGCATTTAAATTTTGTTTGTGTATTTATTTATTTATTATTGTTGTTCAAGTACAGTTTTCTGCCTTCCCCCCCACCCCTTTCCACCACTCCAATATTGATTTTTTTATAAAGAAACAATGATGTGAGAGAGAAACATGGGTCAGTTATGCACATTCACCCTACCAGGACTCAAAAGCACAACCTTTTGGTGTCCAGGAGGACACTCCAACCAACTGAGCCATCTGGCCAAGGTTATTATATGGTAACTTGATGATTGCTGAGGGAGGTGAGTATGAGGGGACTAAATGGTAATGGAAGACAAATACAATAAAGATTAAAACAATAAATAAATAAATAGCATGAAATTCTATATATTTAGAAATTTAAAAACATATTCCAAATAACTTATTTCTCAAAGAATAAACCATAATATGAATTAAAAATAATTGTTAATAAATTATAATTAAGTAAATAGTAAAAATATTTAGGATGTGGTTAAAAGGGCATAGGAAACTTGTAGCTTTAAATGCTTACATTAGAAAAAAAGAAAGGCTAAAAATTTGTAAGCCAAGAGTTCAATTTAAGATGTCAGAACAAGGAAACAGTACATACTAATGAAGGAAAGAATAATAAAAAATAAGATAAATTAATAAAGTAGAAAAATGATACAGAAGATTAAGGAATGTATACCACTGCTCTTTGAGAAGATAAATGAAGTGCTTTGACAAGATTGATCATGTAACATGCAAAAAGTGTTCAAATAATATTAAACATGGAAACAAGTTTATAACTACAAATATTATAGGAATTTAAAAAGATAAAGAATGTTATGAAGTCATGCAAACAAGTTTGAGAGCCTAGTAAAAACACATTTCTAGAAAAAATACTAATTATCAAAACTGAATAAAGAATAGAAAAATTGAATAATGCTGCAATTGTTAAAAAATAATTGAATCAGTGGTAAGAATTTTTTTCATAGAGAATATAGGAGAAGTCAACTGAATATCCAAGGAAGAGTTAATTAGTATACAAAAACTTCCATAAAATAAAAAGGGAAGAAATACCTGACTGTCCTATTAATGTAGCTATTTTAGCCTCCACTCCACTTTCTCATACTGTCCTTTCTCAGACAAGGACAGTATGGGAAAGAACATGAACAGGTCAATTTCACCCATAAAAGTAGATGCCAACTAAAAAAAAAATCAAATCAAACACTATTTTTAAAAGATAATATCATCATGTGTAAATGTACAAGAGATGTGATATTCTCACAATATTATAAAACCTACTAATATAATTCACCACATTATCAGATTAAAAGAGAAAAAAACATTCAAACATCTCAATAGATGCAGGAAAAATAATAAAACTGCTCATAGACTAGGAAAAGAGGGAAACTTTCATAACTTGATAAATCTATGGAGACTTATACCAAATATCATTTATATCACTGAACTATCAGTAATATTCTCTTTAATATCAGGAACAAGACCTAAGATATAAGTATGAACACTATTGACACTTCCAAAGATAATTCTGGGCTTCTTAGTTAGAGCAGTTAGAAAATAAAAATGACAAAAAAGACATAAGATTATAAAAAGAAGAAACAAAACTGCTGCTTGGGCAGTTGATGTAATAGCCTAAGACAGTAATCAGCAAACAATCGCCCAGAGGCCAAAACTAACTTGCCACCTGCTCTGTAAATGAAGTTTCATTGGAACACAGCCACGGCTCGCTTATTCACCTAGGTATTGTCTATGGCTGTTTTCATGCTACAATGGCACAGTTGAATAATTGCTAGAGACCATATGGCCACAATCTAAACTGTTTACTACCTGGCCCTTTGGAGAAAAAAAAGATTGCCAACCTCTGGTCTACAGCATAAAATTATTATAATAAGATAGTTTAATAAGTTTGTCAAAAATGTCAACAAACATTAAGTGCATTATTTTATATTCACAATAAGTGCCTAAATGTTTATATTTTGATATAAACATAATCAAAATATTTTAGAAATAGAAATAAAAGTAACAGAATTGCAGAAATTATATTTTGAAGACTATTATTAAAAATAATCAAAGAATTTGAAGGTTAAAAAATGGAGGAAGAGAAACCACACTCAGAGATAAGAAGGCCCACCATTGGAAAGACTCAAGTCTGTAATCTCCCCCAATTCAACTTGATTCCTATCAAAACTGCAAGAGGATTCTCTTGAAACTTGAATATATATTTTAAAAATCTAATGGGCAAAGGATCTGAACACACATTTCTCTAAGAAGGACATACAGAGGGCCCAGAGATACATGAAAGGATGCTCAGCATCACTAGGCAACAGAGAGATTCAAATTAAAACCACAATGGGGTATCACCTCACACTTGTGAGAATGGCCATATTAATAAATCAACAAACAAGTTCTGGCGAGGTTGTGGAGAAAAGGGAACCCTAGTGCACTGTTGGTAGGAATGCAGTCTGGTACAGCCACTGTGGAAAACAATATGGAATTTCCTCAGAAAACTAAAAATAGAACTGTCTTTTGACCCAGCAGTTCCACTGCTGGGATTATGCCCTGAGAATCCTGAAACACCAATTCAAAAGAACCTATGCATCCCAATGTTCATAGCAGCACTATTTACAATAGCCAAGTGCTGGAAGCAACCAAAGTGCCCATCAGTAAATGAGTGGATCAAAAAACTGTGGTACATTTATGCAATGGAATACTATGCAGCAGAAAGAAAGAAGGAGCTTCTATTCTTTTCGATGGCATGGATGGATCTAGAGAGCATTATGCTAAGTGAAATAAACCAGGTGGAGAAAGACAAATGCCATATGATCTCACCTATGTGTGGAACCTAATCAACAAAACAAGCAAGCAAGCAATATATAACCAGAGACATAGAAATAAAGAACAAACTGACCCTAACCAGAGGAGGGAGGGGAGGGGATAACTAGGGAAAGTGGGAAAGGATCATCAAGGATCATGTATAAAGGACCTATGGACAAAGCCAGAAGCGGGTAGGATCGAGGGTGGGAAGTGGCAATGGCTAAGGTGAGGAGGAGTGGCAGGGGGGAAAATGGAGGTAACTGTAAACACAGATAAATATGGAAACTTGATCCATAACAAATGTGGCATTAGAGTTAAGTGAGGAAAAGGTATAACATTTAGGAAATAGTAGAACAATTTTAACTAGAATAAAACATTAATTATGTAAGACAATACATAAAAAATCTTAGAAAAAATATTTAACAAATCTTAATGAGACTAAGGTAGGAAATTATTTCATTAAAAGTACCAAATACATAGAACATAAGGGAAAAGTTGTTGCATTTAAGTGAATTAAAATTAGAATATCTGTTTATCGATGTGCACCATGCAAATAGTGCAAGCACAGGCCCTGGTCACAGAGAGGTCAGTTTTACAATTAACCAACAATGTGTTAGAGTCCAAATTATGTAAAGAACTACCATCAAATAACAAAAAGCCAAAATAAATTTCAAGAGGAAAATAACCCCAACAAAAACAAAAATGGTAAATAAACTTGTGAAACTTGTGCTCACCTCATTAGCTCACATTTAATGCAAATGGTCAAGTTTACATCCACCAAATGCATACATTTAAAAGACTGAAAATAACAGCTCAGAAACCTTTATTCTTTGTTGTTGCCAGTATGAATTCCACAATTACTGTAATATAGCAGTTTCATCACTAGATTTACACTCCAGTGAAACTCCCAAGTGCACCGGGAAACATGCACAAGAATGTTTAAAGCAGCAGTGAATTGTAGCAACAAATTCCTGGAGATAGGATAACTGAATGAACCATCCGTCAGAATAAATCTCCAAAGCAGAATGTTGAGTGAATAAAGCAAGGCCCACAAGAGTATAAACAGTGTGATTCCATGAATAAAATATCCAAAACATGCAAGGCTAAACCTTTCATGTTTAGAAATACATATACATTATGTATACCAGGTAAACCAAGAGAAACATCAAGGGAATGGACAGTCTGAAATAGAGTTCAGTATTCACTTCCCTGGAGCAAAACAACAGGAACATTGTTGATAATGTTTTCTTTCTTACCAGGAAGACTGGTAGCTCCTCATTAACTTCATTATCACAATCTATACATATAGATTAGCCATACTGTTTGGTGCAAAGGGTGAAGTTTTATAACACATAATTATACAATATTTTAAAGTGAAGACCATGTTTGTACAAAAGGTTAAGGTTAGAGATTTCATGCTCAAATGAATAAAGGTCCATCCCTCATACTGTACTTTAACAACTAGATATTCATATACAGCCCTCCAGTACAACTCTGCACTACCCTACCCCCACACATGTGATCACTAACCATTTTTTGATAGCCAGAAGCTTTGATGTGGCATTCAACCTCTAGATTTTACAGAGGGTAGGCTAAAATAGAAGTAAAATAAATACCACCACATACTATTTGTTATTCTTTTGTTTTGCAGAGTCACATTGGAAAATGTACTGTATCCATTAACCTTTTTGCAAAGAGCAGAAGGTAAGCTAGTTAACACCTGACAGCTTTGCAGAGTCTATCAACTCCATGAAAAATCACTGCTACCTCTATTTTCTGTATACCTCTCAGGTGCAGAGAGTTTGTTACAAGGAGAGCCATTACTTTCACTGTGTTTTACCTGTCCAATCCCCCATATTCTGTCAGTAAATGCAAATTGAGGGAGATTTTGACTTATTATCATAAGCGTTTTAATTTTCTCACTTAGTAGCCTCATGTTTATTAGTTGCTTGTTAATGGTGTATTTTGTGCACAATAAAAGAATTTTTCAGTTCTTGGAAATCGTGCTTGATAGAACTATCCATGTAGAATAAATAGTCTGGAGTTAAAACTATCTTGCCTTTAAACACTGAGAACACTGAGCAAGAAAATGCTAACAGAAACAATACATTCCTCTCTGGCCTTGGAAATTATTCAGCATGTTCCCATAATCACAGAATGACAAAAAATGATGCTTGTATCATGGAATATTTGCACAGGGGACAACAAAGATGCAGATGCAGTAATAATAATATGGTAGCGGAGTCCAAAATGAAAAAAAAAGGTGAGAACAGTTTTCAGCCTAGACTGAATGTCCTCTCTGAGATATAATATAATTAACAGCCAGGGATTTCACTCAGTAATTGTCTATTACAGAAGCCTTTACCATTTGCTGATACGTAATGCACAAGTCCCCAGACCTCACTGTCAATCCTGCACAAATGCAGGCCATAGGGCATATACTCTTCCCTAATTCTAAAGAACCTGTATTTTTATAATTCTTAGCATTTATATCAGTCAGGGAATAGCCTTCACTAGCTTATACATATATATAAAACAAGTCCTCACGTGAGTTTCCCAGTTTATTAATGCTACAGCTATACAATATCGGTGAGGAACTGGGATTTCTCTACCTTTCAACCCTGTCATCCTCAGTCTCTCTTGACATTTATTTAGGCTTGTCCCCTTCTAGTTATCAATAACTTACCTATCATGGTCTCAGATAATAATTCCCAAACAATTGAAAGGTGGTAAATTCATTAAAAATTTTTCTGTCTTTATTGAGATAGAAATGGTATATAACAGTCTAAGTTTAAGGTATACATAAGGTAATTTAATTATATATATAATTAAATATACCAAAATATATTAAAAAAAAATATATATATAATATACCCAGAAGTGAAATTTCTGGATCATATTGTATTTCTGTTTTTAATTTTTTTAGAAACCACCATACTATTTTTCAGTGTCTTTGCCAATTTATTTTCCCACCTTCAACGCACAAGAGCTCTCTTCTCCACATCCTCAACAACACTTGTTAAGTAAGGTGTTTGGTGACATCTCATTGTGGTTTTGATTTGCACTTCTTTGGTGATTAGTGATATTGAGAATCTTTGCATGTGCCTATTGACGATTTGAATAGATTCTTTGAAAAAATTCTATTTAGGTCTTTGCCCATTTCTAAATTGGATTATTTTTAATTTACTATGAAGTTATGTCAGTTCCTTAGGTACTTTGGATGGTAACCGCTCACCAGATACGTGGTTTACAAATATTCTCTCCCATTCTGTAGGTTGCCTTTTCATTATGTTAATCACTACTTTAGCTATGCAGAAGCTTTTTAGTTTGATGCAGTCCTACTTGTTTATTTTTGCTTTTGTTCCTTGTTATGTTGGTGTCATATTCACAATGTAATGACCAAGATCAATGTCAAGTTATTTATTACCTATGTTTTCTCCTAGGATTTTTGATTCCAGGTCTTACATTTAAGACTTTAGCTTAATTCAAGTTAATTTTTATGAATAGTGTAAGATAGGAGTCCAATTTCCTTGTTTTGCCTATGAATAACCAGTTTTCTCAACACCATTTATTGGAGAAGCTGTCTTTTCCCCATTGAGTATTTTTGGCACCTTTGTCAAAGATTAGTTGGTCATATATGCATGGGTTTATTTCTGGGCAATTAATTCTGTTTCAATGCTGTACATGTCTGTTTTTATACCAAGACCATACTGTTTTGATTACTATCCCTTTGTAATATAGTTTGAAATCAAAACATGTGGTGTCTTCAGTTTTGTTGTTTTTCTCTTAGCATTGGTTTGGTTATTCAGGGTCTTTTTTGGTTCCATATGAATTTTAGATTTTAGATTGTTTTGTTCTATTTCTGTAAAAATGGTATTGGAATATTGGTAGAGATTACATAAAACCAACAGATGACTTTGAATAGCATAGACATTTTAACAATATTAATTCTTCCACACAGAATGCATAACTTTTACTTTTTAAAAACTTTTTAATTGCTGTTCAAGTACAGTTGTCTCCTATTTCCTCCACCACTTTCCCTAACCTCAGCAATTTCCACCCCCTACCCCTAATCTCACCCCTCCCCCTTTGGTTTTGTTCATGTGTCCTTTATATATTTTCCTGAAAACGCTCCCTCCCATTATCCCCTTACTTTTGTTGTCTTTAATTTCTTTCATCAATGTCTTAGAGTTTTCATTGTATAGATCTTTCACCTTGTTGGTTAAATTTATTACTAAGAATTTTATTCTTTTGATGTTGTTGTAAATGGTATTGTTTTATTTCTTTTTCAGATAATTTATTGTTTGTACATAAAATACTACTGATTTTTATATGTTGATTTTGTGTCATAAAAGTTTATGGAATTCTTTTGTTTATTTTGACAGTTTAGTTGAGTCTTTAGTATTGTCTATATATAAAATCATGTTGTCTGCAAATAGATACAGTTTTACTGCTTCCTTTTTGGTTCAGATGCTTTTTATTGCTTTTTCTTACCTAATTGTCCTAGCTAGGACTTTCCATATTATGTAAAATAAAGTGGTATGACTAGGCACCCTTGCCTTGTTCCTGATCTTGGAGGAAAAGCTCTTAATTTTTCACTGTTGAGTGTGATGTTAGCTGTGTTTCCAGATCAGATGGTGCTGCTGGCTTGACTTGTTTTGGTGTTCAGACTGGGCAGCAGGCAGGATTTCACTGCTAGACAAGGCCTTAGTCTGTGCTCTGTGATCAGTCGAGGATTAAGACTGTGCCCTTAAGTAGAATGTAGCATCAGGCTGTGCTCTGCTGACTGGCCTTTTTAGCTGGGAAGGGCCTCTTGTTATATCTCACAGTTGAGTGTGAAAAAGAGTGCTCCACGGTTCTGTGTGGACATGGTCAGAACTCATTAGTTGGGTGGGGCCAAAGGCTATACTTTGCGATTGGGCCGGACCACTGGCTATTCTACCTGGCCAGGCCAGGCCACAGGCTGCATTCGGCAATCTGTCTAAGTTGTAGGGTGGGTTCTGCCACTAAGCAGAAGCATATGATGGGTTCTGAGGCTGCCCAAGGTCACTGTTCAGGTTCCTTGGTTATGCAGAGCCAGAGACTATACTTAACAGTTTCACAGCACTACTGACTTGCCTCCCTGCCCAAGCATGGCTGTAGGATGGGTTCTGAAGTTCCCAGATTCTCTTATCAGTCTTCCTGGTCAGTAGGACTATGGGCTCTACACAGCCTTTTGGTAGGGCTGGAAATTTGCTTCCTTGTGTGGACAGGGCCATAACACCAGCTTTACGTCCAGTACCTCTAAATGGTTAGAGACCTAAATTAGGCAGAACTGCCCAATGAGTTCTTAGACCAACTGTCCATGTTGGTCTTCTTGTAGGGGGCACCAAAATTGAGACCAATCAATATTGATATCTTGATGATGTCACACCCTCTAGATTCATTCTTTGTGTACCTTTTTTGGAGTAAAAAATGTTTGTTTTGTTTTGGCTCCATCCACTTTCAATAGAATTTCTCTTATTTTTCATTTTTTAAAATTGGGTCATATTCTTCCCTACAGCAATCACCAATGATGCAATGGATTGATCTAGACAACTAAGATTTTCTCTGTGACCTGCTATTAGCTGAAAGACAGGATGATCTGAGACATAGGAACAAACTCAGCGTTCTGGGCGGATGACTACTGAGTTGGAAACCAAGTGTCAGCCACAGATATGGGAAAGTCTGCATACAATCCAAATCTTGTCTGCTCCTTGGGCTAATATATTTATTAATCAATGATCTACAAAAAATAAATCATTGTATTTTTTATACTATATCCCAAAGTCTCTAAGTCTTTTAGTAAAATCATTTTTCTTCTAGTATCTCCTATTTAGATTAAAGTAGAACAATGTTTTAAATTGCACATTATTTGTAAAAGGTCTAAACAAGTGCAAAAAGCCAGTACTTGGACACTTTACAGTATTTCTTGGGGAAGGGTTTTTACACTTGAATAAATGGAGAACATAAGGCAGAGGAAACTATTTATTTTTTTTAATTCAACATTTAGTTCCAGAGGAATGAAAAGGAAATTCAGGAAGAGAAATTGAACAGAAATTTGATTTTTATGTATTCATTATGTTTACCTCATCATTCTCTTAAATGTGTATATGTATGTATGTGCATGTGTATATGTGTATATGTATATATATATATATAATCTGTCCAGAAAAAACCCAGCCATTGTTAATATAATGAGAATGGTTTGTGTAACATTGACATACCTGGCAGCCAAAGAGAGTGCACGGGAAGGCTCATGCATGATCAATAATGACTTCGCTGTACTAGTTAGTGGGGGCAGTAGAGCCATTGAGCGGGGCATGTGTACTGTGTGGTCATTGTATCCAAAGTGACTGAGCAACTAACCTTCATCAAATTTTGCATTAAGCTTTAACATTCTTCTGTGGAAATTATTCAGATGATTCAGAAAGCCACAGCTATGGATAACTGGTGATTGGCAGCTTCATCACTACGATGCTCCCATTCATGCATGCCATGTCATGCAGAGTTTTTTTGCAAAACAGCAAATCACCCAGGTGACTCAGCCCTACTATAGCCTAGATTTGGTGCCCTGCGACTTCTGGCTTTTCCCAAAACTAAAATCACCTTTGGAAGGGAAGAAATTTCAGACTGTCAATGAGATTCAGGAAAATACAGTGGGGCAGCTGCGGTGATTGGGAGAACTGTGTGAGGTCTCAAAGTGCCTACTTAGAAGGGGACCAAGGGGTCATTGTCCTGTGTACAACATTTTTTGTATCTTGTGTCTTCTTCAGTAAATATCTCTTCTTTTCATATTACATTACTGGATACCTACTGGACAGACCTCGTATATGCTTGCCGTGAGAATTAAAGATAGAGAAAATGTGTGATAAAGAACTAACTAAACTTCTAGCACCAACTCTCTGCATTTGCAAGCACTTTTTTAGAAGATTGTTAAGTCTCTAACTGGATCCAAATGCAAAAAAAAAGGAAAATAAAAAGGGGGAAAACCAAGTCATATTTATGAAGAGCCCACTGAATGGCAGGTGTAGAGCTAGGAAAGCTTATGTACCTTTTTAAATGTTGTCTGCATAACAGACTTGAAAAGATACATGTGATTCCTGCCATGTTTTATTTGGAGACATTGTTGATCAGAGAAATAATGTGATTGGACTATGGGTCACAGGGTATGTGTGGATGTGTGTGTGTGTGTGTGTGTGTGTGTGTGTGTGTGACAGAGTTGGGAATCAAACAAATGTGTCTCAGACCACATGTTTCTCAGGACGCAAAGGGTCCCAGCTCTGTGCCTTCACCTGCTACATTACTAAAACTTCATAGGGAAATATATGAAACAAATAAAGATTTATAGAAAAACTAATTTTGCCTATATAAATGTTGGTTAAATCTATGCATTAAGCAATGGAAATAATGGTGAAATGAAATTTTTTTTTGTATTTTGTCAAAGAGATTCTCAAATTTTTATTCCCCAAATTTCTATTCTCATTAATTGCTGTAAATAAAGTGTAAGAATGACTCTATTTATTTAATATCACAATTTAATGCAGACATTTCCAGCATTTTTGGAACATACACATTTTTATACACATAGAGTTATAGAACGTAAACTATCTTTGAGTATTTCAAATAAGAAAACTGAAAATGTAGGAGTGGTTACCTTCTAAAAAGGCTGTGGAGAATAAAGTGGTGAGGAGGGTTATCAGGGGAGGGAGGTGATGGTGCTGGGTGGTGGAAAAACACCTCGAAGAGAGGCTGCATCAGGCACTATTCCCACATGTTTCACACTGAGCTCAGTGTGTGATCAGGCTGCTCCTCTCCTGACAGAGGGAAGTGTGAATCTGAGCACCACTGAAGGGGGGATTTTCCCCAGTGTCTCACAATTACCAAAATACTACACAGCAAAATGTCCCTTATTCGGGAAACAGTGTCTTAATGGGCTCTTAATTCTCAGGTTCACAGAGTTTGTCAGCCTACTATATATTGCACTATTAAAAAGCATAAATAAATAATGTAAATATTATAATTTAAAAGATGATATTGCAGATTATTGGAGGGTAATACAAGTGCATGAATAAGCATTCGGCTCATTTTCCTATACAATTTTATTTTCTACAGTTGCTGAAGCATCAGATGTGGAAAACATAATGACACAAAACTGATATTTGAAGCTATGGCATATATGCAAGCAAATACAAACACATAGCATTATAGTCAGATATTGAAATAAAAGCTAAAAATAAAGATCTTTGTAACAAGAACATATTAAAAAACACTAGGACATTGGTCATTTAAAGTTTTTTCTCATTAGCTTTAAGTTCTAATAAACTAATGTAGACAATAGAGATCATTTTCTTGGCACATAGTTAAACTGGTCAAACTGAAAACTTTCTGAGGAACCTGTTATCACCACTAGAGAGAAAAGGGAAGTGTCCTTTAAATCCAAGATCACATCAATAGGAGTGTATTTTCCTTATTTTATTCCTCTTTGTGGTCTTTCACTTCCAAGTTATCACATATAGAGAAATGTTATATGGAGGACAGTGGTAGCAAAGCCTTTTCTGGGTTTCATTGTATTTTATCTGAAAGGTCTGTCATTAATTTATCTCAGTTGGAAATAAACCACCTCTTGTAAGGCACTTCTGCTGTACTATTCCCATGGCCTTCAGCACTTTAATCTTGACTTCATAGATTTATGTGCATATTGCTTTCAGAATGTAGATTCAACTGGGGGCAGGATCCTTGTCTATTTGGCTCATTCAAGAAACAATAATTGATCGTGCAACAAATGTGGTACAGACATGAAGATGAATAAGACAGATCACTGGTGGTTTACTTGAGACAGATAAGAAAGCCAATAATGAAGACTTATATCAGGAGAGATATGGACAAGAGTGGTTTTCAAAAACATAAATTTAGTCATATCAGAAATCTGACATGAAATACAGAGAAGAAAGTTGACACTTTTATTCAAGAGTTGGACAAGATTTCACAGAGGCAGTTGAATTTAGGATGAGCCTTATAGGCATTGAAGGAAGAAAAGAATTTTGAAATAAACAGCATTGTTGAAAGTGCTACATTTTGACAACTGTGGCATGTCTAAAGCACTGGAAGAAATTTAGTAAGTCCATAGCATAGGGTGTGCAATGCTAAAAAGTTTGCATTTTATTCTGGATCCACTGAAGAATTTTTAGCTGTGACCAAGTTGACAAAATTAAACTATTGTTAAGATGAAAAAATGAAGCCTGAGGTAACTATAAAAGATGTGAGGCCAATCAGACAGAATTAGGGAACTTCCAGTTGCAAGTAACATAAAATTTAACCTAAGTTCATTTATAGCTTAAAGATGATTGCTTGTCTCATTACCAGTGTGAAGGTGGAATCTCAGTCAGGGCTTAGGCTCCACTTCTCTCTGAGTCTTCCCTGGCTTCCCTCTTGAGCTGATTTTTCCTCAGGCTGGCTTCTCTTAAGGTATAAGACAGCTGCCATCAGTAACTGGGATTACACACTTACTTTTTCACAGTTGAGAAGTATTTTTCTTTTCTGCAATGATTAAACAATGATTCTGAGTTTCAGTTTTATTAACCCAACTTTGACACTGTAGTGTGAAGGAAGAGATCATTCATGCATGTCATTCTTTGTCCATCAAAGCCAGTGCCTAAAGCTGGTAGTCACGTTGATCCTAACCATATTGGGAGGTTACACAATGGAGGAGACTTGGTTTCCAAAGGAAATTATGAATGTTGTATAAAAATGAAGAAGGGTAGAAAGAATGGCTGCTGGGTGGGCCATCAGAATACGCACAAAAATATATATTTTTATCACTGACAGGCAAGAAATGACAGGAACTTGAATTTATATATTTGAAGTAGAAATAGGGAGCAGTGGAAAGTTTTGAAAGTGTCAACTGATTGACTTTGACAGGTGTGGAAAAGAGAGAAATGAAGAATGACTCCAAGTTTTGTGGTTTGGGTAAATGGAAACTTGGAAGTGGCATAAATGAAGATAGAAAAAATAGAATAAGGATAAATTTAGAAAAATGAGAAAAGAAAAAAGGTAATATTATGAGGCATTTGGAATATATTCAGTTTAAGGTGCTTGCGTGAGAGTCCAAATTGACATAATTAATTTAATAGATGAGGTGAATTTGTACACACAGATCTTGACTAAGATAAAAACATAGGTAAAAGTAGAGACTAATAAATAAAGATAATGTATGAGAATGACAGGCATAGTTTTGTTGAGTTTAAGATAAAGGGGTCAAACACAGAATCCTAAGAATGCTTAAATTAAGAGATTAATTGAACGATATGAAAAAGTAGCATTGGAGACTGAGAAAAACATACATTTAAAGCAGAATCAAAAGGTTGTATAGATTTTAATGTAGTGGGAGTGAGAATAACATGGAGAAGAAGTCATCTCTACATTACATGAGTTTGCATAATATGTATTGTTATACAGCATGTCTAAGACAGAAGTAGGCTCTTTTAGACAGATTGATAAGAGAAGGCCTCTCTGAGGAGGTAATGACAGACCTGAGATTTAATTTTAAAAAGTAGGGAAACATTCAAATGTTGGGGGAATTTTTTTTTCAGGAATTTAGGATAACAAGTGAAGTGAACTTAAAATGAATGAAGAATGGCAAGAACAATGTGGCTGGAGATACTTCTAGAATGGTAGACCCAGATCAGAGAAAGGAGAGACCTATAGACCATGAAATTTAGACAGTAGACTTTAAGTGTGATAGGATGTCGTTGAAAGGTTTTGAGTAGAAAAGTACCATCACCTGATTTACATTTTCAAAAGTATTTTCTGGTTCTTACCTGGGAGAAAGTCTACAGGAGGAGAAAGAAGAGTGATAGAGATCACTTAGCCATCTATTGGAGCAGTCTAGGTGAAGATGAAGGTGGGATGACTTAGATATTTGTGGTAGAGAGATGAAAGTTTTTGTATGCAAAATTTATTTTGAAGGTGGCAAAGTTTAAAATCCTTGCTACTAGGTAGTGGAGAGAAAGGGAATAGTCAAAGTGACTAGTAGGTGCTTATCTAGATGGGAACACTGAGACAAGAGCCAGCTGGAGGAGAATGGGATGAACATTTCTCCTTTGGTACAGATGCACTTTTTATGTTTTGTAAACATTCAAGTGGAACTATTGAGTAGATAGTGTGATAATCTAAGTGTTAAATTGAAAGGAAAGTCTGGGGCTAGAGATATAAGGGGAACTGAATCCAGTCAAGCAGTTAGAACAAAAAGAAATGCACAGGTTGAGATCAGCAGATTCTATATTTAGAGTTTGGAAAGAAAGAACTCAAGGAGACTGAAAAAAAGCTATCTTTGTGGTAGGAAGAAAATCTTGAAGGTGTCCTAGTGGCCAAGTGAAGAGAGTGATTCAAAAATGTAAGGATCGTCTTCTGTTGCAAATGCTGCCAAGAACTCAATAAAGTGAAGGACTGAAAAACAATCATTAAAGCTGAAGAATTCAGTGAGAGAATTTCACTGGTTTGTTGGGGAAAATACATTGGAGAAGATTATTAAAGAATGGGAGTTGTCCTGGCTGGCGTAGCTCAGTGGAGCTCGGGCTGCAAACCAAAGTGTCACAGGCTCGATTCCCAGTCAGGGCACATGCCTGGGTTGAAGGCCATGGCCCCCAGCAACCACACATTGAGGTTTCTCTCTCTCTCTCTAGAAAAGAAAAGAAAAGAAAAAAAAAAGAATGGGAGTTAAGGAATTGGAGAAAGGAGATACAGACATTTTTTGACAACTTTATAAATGAGATGATAAAAATGGCAGACATAGTTTAAGAGGGCTGTAATGTTAAGGAGTGTATGTTTTGGTTTGTTTGTTTGTTTTTTGTTTTAGTAGCAGAGGATGCTTGCTGATACTGGGAATTTTTGTGTGGAGAAGGATAAATTGATGACACAACTTCTAAGTGCTTGAGCGAACCATAAAGGAGATGGCAGCCACAAGTGAAGGGGTTGGCTTAGTTGTTGGCTTAGTTGCTGAGACCATTCATCCATTTGAGGAAGAAGAAAACAAACACATGGACATAAGTCGAGATAAGTCAGGTTTGTTAATGGGAAGATAATTGAATTACATTCCAACTGCTTCTGTTTATCATCAGTGAAGCAAAAATTAAGTTATTAGCTGAGAGTAAGGAATTTATTTGGAAGGTATTAAATTTGGTTATTAGTTAGAAATAATGGCAGTGGAGAATTTATTGAAGTTTATGACTGGCCAAAATTATTGTTAGAGATATACTTAGATAAGATGGTAAGACCAGGGGTAGCAATATGACTGAACTAAAATTAATTGATATAGCTAACATTCAAGTTCTAGTTAGTTCTCTTTACTAATACACTTCTTGCTCTCTTTATGTTTCCCCATAACTCTATGCTTCCCCCTCCCCATCTTTAAATCATCTTTTCCAGTAGAACATTAACAAAAGAATATGAGACTGTAAGGGTCAAATCACTCCATTTTCATGAGAAATTTCTAGGGAAATATTTGTCTGGAGAGATGACCCCCAGAGAATATTATACTCTACACTTATTCGTGGATACAGTTTATTCATACTAACTATTTTCCCTTTAAAAATTGGTAATCAAAAGTTGTTTTCTCCAGTTACAGGTTTTCAATAACAGAAACAATAGTAAAGAGTCCCCTGGGCTTAAATCATCTAATTATGAAAAGTCCAGGTTACTTTATTGTAAGCACACCTTTGTTCACCACACAATGCCTTCTTGATGAACTCCCCTGGGAAGTTATGGCCTTAGCAGTTGCTCATGCAGACTCTATAGAATTGTAATGCAACAATTTGATTCTTCAAATACTTTATCTTTGAAGATGTGGCATTTAGCTCAATGGAAGAAAAAGCTAAATATAAGATTTTGGATGAATAGAAAAAAAATGACAGTATCCCCAGTCTTGGTACAACACAAGATGATTGCTGCTCGGAATTCCAAGATATATTTGCATGTCTCGAATATGTCTCAGAAAGACAAATGGTACATTATTATGTATGTAAATCTTACATTCTAAGGATAGGGATATATGTTAATGTACTTCCAAGGTTATTTAATGGATACTGATTTGATGGAAAGGACTTTACTGCTGCCATTTAGGTTAGCACAAATAGAAAGATTAAAGCTAATGAGTATTCAGGTGCTCCCTAAAGGGCAAGAAAAAGAGCTCTTGTATCTCTGCTCGAAGGGCTTTTCAATAATGGGACATAACCATGAAGAGCTGCTCACAAGAAGGTGTCTGCAATTTCCAACTCATACCTGAATGAACACAGTGCATACAGCCTAGTGCATTCTCAGTAAAACTTGACATGTGAAAAATAAATGGCTACTTCTTTGTCAGTCAATTTTCTTTACATTTACATACAAGGGTTTTTTTACATTTATTTTTTTCTTTGTATGGACATGGTATTTTATTTTTAAGGGCATCTTGTGCTGAAGGCAGAAAGGAGGAAGAAAAGAACAGATGAAAAAAGTTAACAACAGCAAAATAATTGCCATCATCTTACAATATCAATAATCACATTAATGGTCTAAACATCCCAGTTAAGAGGTAGAGAATGTTAGCTGTATTGAAAGCAATACCCAGCAATATGTTGCTCATGAGGAAATCACTTTAAATTTAAAGACATAAGTAAGTGAAAATTAAAAGATCAAAAATGTTATAGTATCCTAGCATTAATCTGAAGAAAGGTGGAGTGTCTATATTAATGTCAGCCAAACAAGATTACAGAGAAAATAATACTGCTTAGATATAGATTGTCCTTCCGTAATTATAAAGGAGTCAAGAAGGCAGAACGATCCTGAATGTTTATGTACCTAATAAGAAGGTTTCAAAATGCATAAAGGGAAAATTGATAGAACTGCAAGGAGAAGGTAATTTCATGATTAAAGTCAGAAATTTCAATACTCTTCTCCTAATGATTGATAGCTCAAGTGGACAGAATATCAGGAAGCATATAAATGACATGAAGAACATTATCAATGAAATTGATCTGATTGACAATTTTAGAATACTCTATCCAAAACAACAGATAGCATATTGTTTTTAAAAGTGCATGGGATATTGACCAAGATCAACTGTAAAACAAGTCTCAATAAATTTAAATGATTTAAGTCATACAGAATGTGTTCTTGCACCACAGTGGAACTAAGTTAGAAATTGGTAACAAAAAGATATCGAGATAATTCACAGATATTTAGAAACTAAACAACATACTTCTAAATATCTGTGGATTAAAGAGTAAATAAAACTAACATCAAAGCATTGTGAACTGAATGAAAATAAAGTCACAGAACACCAGCTTTTGTTGGGTATCACTAAAGCAGTACGCTGAAAGACATTTGTAACTCTAACTGACTGTATTAGAAAATTTAAAAAATATCAAATAAATTACACCCATTTCTACTTTAAGACATTAGGAGGTCTAAAAAAAGAGAGAATTTAACCCAATATAGATGAAAGGAAATCATAAAGATCAGTGTAAAAATCTTTGAACAGAGAACAGCAAAGATACAATCAATGAAAGTAAAACACATTAAGATCTATCCAGACTGATACGAAAATAAAGGAAGAAGAAACAGATTATATAGGAAAGAAGAGAGATTATATTGTGACCAAATCAACATATACTAAAAAGACAATAAAGGGATGTTTTGAATAAATTTTTGTCAATGATTCAAACTTAAAAGAAATAAATACATTCCTTGAAAGACAATACTAGCCCTGGCTGGCGTAGCTTAGTGGATTGAGTGTGGGCTGGGAACCACAGTGTCCCAGGTTCGATTCCCAGCCAGGGTACATTCCTGGGTTGCAGGCCATGACCCCCAGCGACCGCACATTGATGTTTCTCTCTCTCTCTCTGTCTCTCTCTCCCTCCCTCCCTCCCTTCCCTCTCTAAAAATAAATAAATAAAATCTTTAAAAAAGAAAGAAAGACAATACTAACAAAACTCTCTCACCAAGAAATAGATAGCCTGAGTAACCATACCATCCATTAAAGACATTGAATTAAAAGACTTCCCACAAGGACAACACCAGGTCTTTATGGCTATATTGTTGTATTCTACTAAACACACAGGGAAGAAATAATGCCTATTCTACAGAAATTCTTAGCAAAATTGAAAAACAGCATTCTCAGAGACTGAGGAAGTGATCA
Source organism: Phyllostomus discolor (assembly GCF_004126475.2). Classification (NCBI taxonomy): domain Eukaryota; kingdom Metazoa; phylum Chordata; class Mammalia; order Chiroptera; family Phyllostomidae; genus Phyllostomus; species Phyllostomus discolor. The sequence goes on from NC_040906.2 coordinate 152,828,819, forward strand.
ATTACAATCAAAATGAGGTATCACTTGAAGTGTACTGAATGTTTTTTTCTCCCCTAAATTTATATGTTGAATTCTGAATCCCCCATGTGATGGTATTTGGAGGTGAGACTTTTGGAAAATAATTAGGTTGTGAGGGTGGAGTGTAGGAGACCATTCTTCATGGCAGGGGCCCAGCTCCCACTCAGAGATGCACAGGACCCATGCCCATGGATAGGTTCTCTCATAGGGAATCAGGCCTGCAACGTGCGAAGCCGCTTTGAGTCTTGCTCTTGCTAAAAAACTCCCTCGCCCTGAATTAAGGACATTTACTACAAAGTAACTTCCTAAAATCCATGCTAAACCTTCCAAGGATGAGTGTAACTGGTTCAACCACTTTTGCCTTTTCATTTGCAAATATCCCTCTTCTGTGATGTGATTAGTGGCATTGGCTCCTTTGTTTTCTGTAAAAGGTAACCACCTAAAGCAAACCTATGCATAGTGAATGAGGACCATCATGTAATGTGCAGAGAGATAGAAATAAAGGCCTGTCATCGTGGAGGCTGTGGCTTTTTCTCCCCTTGAGAGAAAAACCATGCTGTCCCTTCTCTTCCACCTGACTTGGAAGTCCATGTGAATGTCTCATTTCATCCATAATGACGTGGACACTGCGGGCCAGTGTCTACATCATTGGATCCCTTATGATAAGAATAGTGCCCTGATAAAATGAGATGGAAGAAATATGATCTCTCTTTTTCCCTGTAAGGAAACAGTGAGAAAATGGCCATCTGCAAACTAGGTAGAGAAACTTTACCAGGAACCAAATTGTTTAGCACCTTGACCGTAGACTTCCTAGCCTCCAAAAACTGCAAGAAATACATATTTATTGTTTAAGTCATCCAGTCTGTGCTGTTTGTTTAATCAGTTTAAACTGACTGATACACCACTACACACCAGATAGAATGGGTAAAATTAGAAACGCTGATCAGACTAAGTGCTGGTGAGAAAGTGGAACTCTCATATTGTTTTGATTGATATTTAAAATGCAGAACAACTTTAAAAAACAGCTTGGCAGTTTCTTAAAATATTACCCATACCCTTATTATGTGATATTACACTCCTAGGTATTTAACTCAAGAAAACTGAAAGCATAGATTCATACAAAGACTTCTAAGCAAATGTTCATGGCAGTTGTATTGGTAATAATCCAAAACTAGGGGAAAAAGTCCTTAAATAGTTAAATGTATCAACAAAGGAGTATCCATATAGAAGAATAATCAACAGTGTAAAAAAAGGAGATAGCAATATAAACAACCACATTATCAAAGTGAGTTCAAAAGATAGATAATATATACTGTGTGGTTTCATTTATACAGAATTCTAGAAAATGAAAAATTCCTTTATCATAAAAAATAAGTATCTAAAATACATACATACATGCATAAATAATTGAATTAAAAAACTAAAATGAAAGACTTTTTTTCCTGAAAGTTTGGGCCAAAATTTGGTGCACATTACGCATGGCAAAATACAGTAACTTTCACAAACACATTCTCAAGATACAGCATCCTACTCTGCGTTGTTTATCCTGTCTCCTATTAGTGGCTCCATCACTGCGCTCTCTTCACTCACTTTCAGGTCACCCATATTCAGCCAGTTGTACCATTTGTATTGTATCAGGCCACTTCTAACCATCTAAATACCCAACTTAAAAACATTTAAATGAGAATCCCAACATTTATGAGATTTTGTTCAAAATGTTTCTTGAGATTAAGGCTACCCAAGATCTTTTTTTCTGGAAATCAGGAGGATCTTCAGAGGTTCAGATCTCTGGTTAATGACAGAACAATCTTGCACTGATAAAAGTACCTATGTCTCTGGTCATTCCCCCACCTGCTTTTAGGAGGGCCAACTTAATACAAATAGTGCTGGGTTGAATGATAAGGTTCTTCTCCTACCTGAGACCACTCAGCCAAGCATGAGTTAGTGTCTTTTCTCTTAAAAATCTTGTGAAAGCTCCAGGACACCAGTGCACACAAATATCTTGTTCTTTTGCTAACATGGCTCCAATCTCTGTGAATGCATGATGTGAATTACAAATGACAATTAGAAGAATGTTTTGCTGCCTCCTAACCAGGACTACCACTGTCCTAGCTCCAGGGAGCATTATCCTTTCCTTATTTCAATCCAGTCAGTTCCATATTATCAAATTATTCCTAATAACATTATCTATAGGATAAGATTTGTCATAAATACTTATTAGAGCTTACTAAGTGTCAGATGCTATCCTTAGTATTTACATAAACTAGTTTTCAAATGAATTTCAATTATTGTCTTTAAAGAAATCATGGTTTAGAAACTTTAAGCAACATGTCCAAAATCACAAATCTAGGTAGTGGTAGAGCCAGGAGAGGAATCTGTGTGTCAAGCTCGAAAGCCCTTCTTCTGTACATGACTTATACACATAGTTCCATCTTATCATTCAGTTTATTCTAAAATGCATTAGAGAATACAGTAGCCTCCACCCCTTATCTGTGGTTTTGCTTTTCATGGTTTGTTACTTGAGGTCACCAGTGGAAAAATAATATTAAATAGAATATTCCAGAAATAAATAATTCATGAGCTTTAAAATACATACTCTATGAGTAATGTGATGAAATCCTGTTCTGTCCTACCTAGGATGAGAACCATCTTTTTGTCTAACATATCCACACTGTAAATGCTACTCAAATGTTAGTCACTTAGAAGCATCTTGGTTATCAGACTGACTGTTGAGTTGTTGTATAGTTCAAATAACTCATATTTTACTTAATAATAGACCCAAAGAACAATATTAGTCATGCTGGCTATTAGGATATGCTAAAGAGAAGCCTTAAAGTGCTTCCTTTAAGTGCAAAGGTATGTATGTATAAAAAAAAATAGGGTTTGCTGCTATCAGCAGTTTCAGGCATCCATTGGGGATCTTGGAATTTATCCCCTGAGCATTAGAGGAGGCAACTATATGTCGGAAAATATGTAACAACATGGCTACTACCATAGCATCACCAACAAAAACTCTGGCTAATGGTTTGCTCTTGTCTGTCCCTCCAGAAAAGTTTATCCAAAAATTATATTGTATTTTAACCACATGAGATGACAAAGAATGTAAATGCTCCAATTGTTACTGTCACTTTCTCTTATTCTTTCGTGCTGTCTTGCTTGTATGAGCATTGATATAGTTATGCATTTTCCACCAGAAGCCATGAGTCAACTGAATTCTCAGGCTTAGATTTGGAATTAAGATGGCTCTCTCTTCAATATTGCAAAAGAAGTTGCTGTAGCTGTGAAATGGATATCTAAATTCTTCTTAAGCACCAATCAGAAAAAATATAGAGTGAAAAATCCTCCTTAAGTAAGGGATAATTGTGCTGTCCTTCTTCATTAAATTTCTTAAATCTATTTCCTTTTTATCTTTATCATAACTACCACCATAAGTTTTAATGCCTGTTGTCTGTTATATAAATTATTTCACTACCTATTAATTGGTCTTTCATCTTTAGTCTTCTTTTACTCTTTTGTATTCATACCACTAACCAAAACTTGTAAACCAGTTTACTTCAACACCTCCTCTCCCAAAATTGACATGCACCCTTATTATGTCCTCCTGGAGGGTAAAGTTCATTTCATATTTTTCTATTCAGACTGATAAAAAAATACAGAAGCATTGCTACGCTTATTTCTATAAATACATTTTTTAATGAACACTAAAGTAAATAAATGAAAATAAATCATGTAATGGAAAAATCACATAACAAATGCATGTAATATTTACTTGTTTTTTTACACTTTCAACTACTGTTAAAACTAATTTGAGTGACCCAATCCAAATTGAATGTAACTGGAAATTGTTATGTATTTTTATCATATACAGACACCATTTTAACCTGCAGTTGTGAGATTCACATACCAAGAGCACACTTGTGGAGCTTTTTAAAACTACATCCACAAGTCTTTATCAACTCCTTTTAAAGTTTGAGCCTAAATGCTCTCCCTTTCAGAATGGATTGGATTTAGTGATTTACGTCTGTTTCAATTAGAAGAATATAATGAAAGTGACAGTGAGTGGCTTCCAAGAAGAGGCCTCTCTCTTGGTTCACACACTCTGGGGAGATTCAGATGCCATGTTAGGAGGAGACTCAAGCAGCCACATGGAAAGGATGATAAGGTGGAAAGTTGAGATCTCCAGCAACAGCCTGTAGGAATTGAGGCTACTGGACAACACCTGTGTGATGACCTTGTGTGGAGAGCAGGACCAATAAAATGGCACTGGTCCATTTAAGAGAGTACAAAGTATATAAAACAAAGTAGAATCACTCGTGTCAACTAAAATGGCTGTCAGTCAGCCATGACACTTTGGTTCAAGAAGGAAACTACTTAAATCAGAGCAGACACATCTGGCAAGGAGACACACTTAAGATATCTGCCCATGTCATCAAGGCAGCCATGTCTGCAGAGTGGGACCACCCATAGATAGGCTTCTGGAGAAATTCCATGCTTGTTAGGAGGGGTATCAAGCAGAACAGCCTTGTACCACCCATAGTCTCCTGAGAAAATTCCCTACTTGGCATCAGGGGTGCCAAGAGATTTATTGAAAAGACTCCAAAGGGTAGAGTACAACACTTTCAGCATATAATGGAAGCAGGCTGCAGACCACTGCTGAGACAGCCAAACTCCACTCTCCAGAGTGCTGGTCCATGCCACACTGATCTCCCTTGGCATTGGCCACTGAAGGCTGTGGCCTGCTGGTCTGAGGACTTCACATGCCCTGCTGCCCACATGGCTCCAGAGAACCTTCCTTGCAAGATGCTGACAACTCCCTTGTCTATCGTGTTGTCCCCTGGATCTGCAGATTGATACTCTGGGACTTGTGTTTGTTATTCTCTTTGATTGCTGCATTGTGTATATGTTAGTATTTCTCTTAGATTGTCAAAATATAAGTAGGATATTAATTTGTGTTGATATTCTTTGAGTGAACCTCCATCCAATAAAAGCTGAGTGAATAGCAATAGTTACTGTGTGTGACTCTTATCTGCTCCTTGGTGCCGGGCTGTAGCCAGGTAACTGATCAGTTGCCCAGCTGGCTGATTTATAGGAAAGACTATGTCATGAACATATGCTCGTGACACCTTGGAAGCAGATTTTCCAGCCATGGTCAAGCCTTCAAATGACTGTAGTCCTAGCCAACACCTTCATTGCAACTTTATGAGAAATCCTTTACCAGAATGATCCAGCTAATCTGCACCTGTTTTTCCAACCCATAAAAAATAATGAGAAAATAAATATTTATTGTTTCAAGTCATTATGTGGTCCAGTGATTTGTTATATAACAATAGATAGCTAAAACAGAGCTCAGGCAGATTTTATTTGAAATAAATTTGTAGGGGGATATATGGAATATGATCAGAAATAATCCATCTTGTATCCTTGCTCTATTTTTTTCCATGTTATAATTAATAGTCAAGAGCATAGCAACACTTTCCATGGTATATTTGGGTTGCAAAGTTAGAAAATATAGCAGACTTACACTATCATCATTATCATTCTTAATAAATAATGTCGAAGTAAACTATATTAAAATGATACTCTTGTCTTCAATAACATTTATAAGGCCACTGAATAACATGACTCAGTCCTTAGGGACCCAGAGAATATAGCATTCTCTATGCCACAAGTATTCGGCTTGTAATCATTTTCTTCTTTCTTTCCTTTATTTTTATAAAACAAGCTATATTCCAAATTACTTATTCATTGTGAATTATACTTTCACAAATAATATACATCTTCTGATAGTGCATATAAACTTGTAAAAATGGGTGCTTGATTAATATTATAATCGGTTTGCAAAGCATATATTCAAGCTCACATGCCACCTTTTTTAAAACTGAGCTTAAAATAGATATTATACTTTATTTTATACTATAGTAGACAACAACAAAACAATTTCTTAGAATGTGGAAATATTTTATAATTAGCACAATAACTGTAAAGAGTGAGTAAAGCCATAAAGTAAGATAGACTCTTTAGTCAACATGCTAGTTTATGTGTTTATTTATAGAAAAAAAATATCGATTGTGTGTCATATTTCAAATACTTTTTTCCATAACAATAAACCAAAATGCTAAGTATTTGTAGAAAGAATACAAATACAGTGATTTTTATATCTTTTTTCAAAGTTCATTAAATAGAACAATGACATTTTCATTCTTATTTTAGAAAATTGCATTTATTTACCATCCTCTTACAGAAATGTGAGTCTAACCAGTAAAATTTGAAAGAGGAAACTGATCTGCCTTGTGGAGAGAGACAGCTTGTCATTCTCCACCTTCTACATCTACACTAATCTGGTTTTATTTGCTACAGTTCTTTCTCTTATTCAGAAACCGAGCTTGCAATATTTTTTTAAACTTATGAGAAAATTCTAAATATGTTTGCATGGCAAATAGAAAAGTTGCAAGTTGTATACAGTAAGAAAATGTTCCACTATGGTACTCCATCCCATGTGCTGTAGGGTGACTACATGCATGTTTGTTTTATTGTTTTTCATTTGTATATCTTCTGTCCTTAGATGAGATGCAGGATCTTAATAATTTCACTTGAAACTCAAAGCCTAGATTTTGCTGTGTGAGGGAGTTTCTGAATAAGACATCAAATTTCTAGCCATCAGAGGATAATTTATTGATACTTGTCAAAAGGAAGTATCAGTCTAACAGAAATCAAGACAAAAGGAATGCCTGATGAATTTTCTTTGAAGTGCCTTTTATAAAAGTCCTTGGTAATACATATTGATGAACTCCAAATTGTCTTGCCTGAAGGGAAAAGAAAGTAGACTGCTTTACACTGTCTTATAAATATTCATCAAAAGAACAAGACTTATGTTTCCAGGCGTGAGGTGAATGATTACGGTTGTATGATTGCCTTGGAACCTGGATAATTAGTAAAACAGCCGTTGACAGTTTGAGAATTTTAAACTTGGTCTCTTGCTGTCACTTCAGTGGGAGTCAGAGACAAACTTCCTATTCCAAAGGGAAGCAGTTATACGGGGTGATGAATTCATACTATCAAGTCCTAGCCATCAGTTGCTTCCATTGTTGGCTTATTTATTTGTTTAGCTGAAAATTAAAGCAAAAATAATTGGTTTTGTCTTATCTTATTTTGGTTTTATTTACCTATTACTTGGTAATTTATTTTGGTCTAATGAAACAGTACTACTCTTACTGAGGATGAGTTGCTAGATCTGTTTTAATTAAAATGCAACACTATAGTGATAGAATGACTTCATCCCAATGTCCAGAGAGAGTAGTTTTGTTTAATTATTTTTTGTGCGTGATATTGTCATTTTGCTTACCAAGACATACTTTGGGCTGAGCAATTAACTGTGTGTTTCTTTGCTTGTGGAGTCCAAATGATTAAAGATCAAATTTGATTAAATGAATATAGAATTTTGGATGTTTGAAAGGCAATGTGGCTGATATCAATAATCAGAACATACTTGTTATTCTCAAACTGATTGTAAATTTCTTCTGACCTTAGTTTCATGAACTATCTTTTTTCCAGGTTAGAGGGAAATATCCTATTCTCAAGCAACTTTATCCTTTATAGTGTTTAGTACTCACATGCAATTAAGCAAATATATTATCTTCTTTGAAGCAAATAGTTGTTTATCTTAATTATCTAATTATCTCTGTTGAATGAAAGGCACATTCAGTAAGTGTTTGAGGAATGCTTTCTTCATTTTCAGCAGAAATAAGCACTGAAGTTGCCATGATGGCCAGAGGGCCGCTGTGCATCCCACACCTGTCAGCATATAGCTATACACGGACCCAAAGGTAAGAAGAAAAAATTTGAATTGATTTGTGTCCAGAAGCAGACAACAAAAGATAAAGAATAAAGGGATGACAAATGGAGTAAATTATACTTCTAGAAAATAATTACGTGCTTTCTCCAAACCCTCCCCTTTTTCTAAGGAAGATTTTATTGCTTCAAAGACCTTGGCTGGAAACATACAGAGGTTTTGAAATCTCAGCGCTGAGCTGTGGTAAATGTGGAGCATGACGGTGATGGTGATGGTGATGAGGGCACTGGTGATTTTGGAAAGGTCATTAGATAGTTTGGTAAGTAAAGTTACATTTTTCAAAAGCCAAGGAATCATTTTGCACTCATTCTGTATTTTCTGTTTTTTCCCCAATCTTGTACTTTGTTTAATGTGCTGTTTAATTCATTTCATTTGGAATCTATGAAAAATAGTTTGGATAAAAAAGACTCTCACAAGGCATATGGTGTCAGCAGTCTGGAACACTTAAATTGATCATACAGAACACTTAGACAAATTCAGTAAGAATAGAAATAAACCAAGAATAGACCGTGAACTGAAGTGTCAGTATCTCTAAGGAAATCTACTATTTTTCTTTTATTTCTGAGAAACCACCACTAAGAGACTTACCAAATATCTCTGATATCATTTTTAGACCATTTTTTTCCACATCTCCCAAGGAACAAATCACCATTTACAATATACATAGAGGGTTGCAGGGAAATGAGCAGGGAGGAAAAAGGGAACTGGCAATGAAACATTTAAAACTTTGCTTTATTTGCCACATTAACCTGGAACCATGTAATGTTAAATACTGCCACATAGTAGGCAACCAATGATGCAAAGAAGTATTAGAGTTGAAATAGTTCAAATATCTAGAAACAGAGAACCACAGGGAAAACCTGCTATCTACAAATAATAGTTGCCATTAATATTTGGAAAATACGGGTACACACAACGCTCACTAGAACACAGCCCCGGTGGGATTTCTGTTAGGGCACTGTGTCTGCTCAGAGTGCAAGGTCTAAGTGAGGCAGGATTTACGGTTGTCACAAAGAGGGCACATGTTGCAAGGAAAGCGACTTGGGTTATTAAACTTTACAAAAGCTTCCCTGGTAGTAACCGAAATGACTTATATAGTCTGCTCAATGGTTCACTGGAGAAAATGAGTGTTAATTGTATTCAGTGATGGCTGGGGTTGTATTCAGATAGGCCTGTATTCACAAGAGGAAGAATATAGGTGAGAATAAAGCACACACACAGTGTTCAAATTTACCAGGGTCAAATTAATCTAATAAACACAAATGTACATACAGAAGTTGTCATTTGTTTATCAAGAAATAAGGGAATGATGGACAAGTTTTCATGGCTGGGGTAAATGGGCATAGTTTATTTCATACTTGTTGGAGTGAAATCTGATGCTAATTTTGTAGTATAAAACTCTAAGAGTAAAAGAGAAGATACTTTTTGACCAAGAGAATCAAGGACGTATATGCATAACCCATAGACAGAGACAACAGTGTGGTGATAGCCTGAGGGAAGAAGAGGTGAAGGTGGGGGGAAGGTGGACATGGTGGGGAATGGGGACATCTGTAGTAATGTGAACAATAAAAACCAAGAAAAAAAATAGGAAATTGTGTCCAGGTATATCTGTAATAATGTTGATAAGCAGTATTTAAATTAAAAAGTTCTAAAAATAACACAAAAGAGGCTCTGACTGGTATGGCTTAGTGGATTGAGTGCTAGCCCATGAGCCAAAGGGTTGTTGGTTCAATTCCTAGTAAGGGCACATGCCCTGCTTGCAGGCCAGGTCCCCAGTGGGGGACACCACACATTGATGTTTCCCTCTCTCTCTCCTTCCCTTCCTCTCTCTCAAAAAATAAATAAATAAAATGTTTAAAAATAATAAAAAAATAACTCAAATGATTAATAGTGGGGAACTAGTTAAATATATGTTATATTAAACTTAATAATTGTCTAATATTTAGCCATCAAGAAAGTATTTCATAGGGCATTTATAGTTATATAAAAATCATATATTGAGAGGAGGATATATGTGTATATTTAGTTCTACTTCTATCTATTAACAATTGGCTTATACAGATAATTTTATAGGCTAAATTGTGTCCTGCCATATTCATATGCAACCATACTTGGAGATACAGCCTTTAAGGAGGTAATTAAGGTTAAATAAAGTCACTTGAGTGGGTCCTATTCCAATATGATTGGTGTTCTTCTTTTTTTCCCTTTTGTGATGTAAATTTTTTAAAACATTTTTCAATCACAGGTTGCATTCAATATTATTTTGTATTAGTTTAAGTGTACAGCATAGTGGTTAGACTGGTGTTCTTTATAAGAAAAGGAGATTAGACCCACACAAGCACTAAGGGGAGATCATGTGAAGACACAGAGAGGAGAGGGCTTTCTGTATGCTGAAGAGAGAACCTCAAAAAAAAAAAAAAACTAGGCGACACTTTGATCTTAGATTTCTAGCCTCCACAATTGTGAGAAAATAAATTTCTATGGTATAAACCACCCAATCTCTGGTAATTTGTTATGACAACCCTAGGAAATTAATATAGCTAGTTATTTGTCAATATTTTAAAATAGTGATCTCTAGATAATTTTTCTCTTGGTAATCTTTAAAAGGTGTTTATAGCCCTGGCTGGTGTGGCTCAGTGGATTGAGTGTGGGCCTGTGAACCAAAGGGTTGCCAGTTTGATTCCCAGACAGGACACATGCCTGGGTTGAGGACCAGGTCCCCAGTTGGGGTACACAAGAGGCAACCATACATCGATATTTCTCTCCCTCTCTTTCTCCTTCCCTTCCCATCTCTCTAAAAATAAATAAAATCTTTAAAAATATAAAAATGTTTAAAACATAAACATATATATTTTATATAATTTAAAAATATATATAAAATAAAAAAGAAAAGAAAAATGCCAGACTATTTTACTTGTGAAACACTAAATGTTTGGGAATCACTCTCTCTAAGAATTGTATTAATAATAAAAGACAAAACTAAAATGTATCTAGTTTGTTCAGAGGCAATTCTGCCCAGAAGCTAATTTTTTAAAAGTTTTTTTTGCTGTCATTTCTTGCTGTAGATGGAATCAAATAACATTTAAATTCAAATAGTTTCAATCATAGTAAACACATCAGAGCTGACTAGCTGAAAATGAGTGGGACAATGCTTTAATTGCAAAGATCCCAAGTTCCTAGTCAGTAAAGTCCCCATGTTCCAGAAGTTTCTTTTCCCCACAGTACCTAGCAAATGTCTAGACATGAAATAATCCTTCATAAATATTTTCTGACTGACATTTAAAAAATGAGAACAACGAACTACTTCTCAATAATTTACTTTGCTTCAGCACTTTACTAATTGATGGATGTGTCCATTGTGGTGGGATATATCTAGAAATCTTGTTGATTTTTAAATGCTACCCATCAAGACAGAAGCAAGAATATGTCATTTTTCCCCCTTACGAATGAATAAAACCATGAGCATATTGAGTCAGAGAATTTGCCCTGGAAATGTCACTATTAGATGTGAGGTGGAGAACAGGACATGGAAGTGACAGTCAAACTGTATTTAGTGTGGTCATTTATCAAAAGTTTGGACTGCCTTGTGCATAGCAGACTTCTGATTCTGTAGAAGAATTTAAAGTAATCTCATCTTCTGAATACAACACATTCTCTAAAACCTCCCTGTGCATGTTGAGATTTAAAAGAATGTAGTTTTATCTATAAATGAAAAATATGTAAATATGTTTCAAATAAAAAAAACATAAACCTCCAGGAAATGTATCATTAAAGGCTTAGGCAAAATACTTCAGAAAAGAAAAATAATCTTTTTTTGACATTCAATTGTTTAGTTTAATATAAGATTCTTGATAACACTATGCAATTGTTTATAACCTATTAGCTTTCTGCTTCAGACATTGTATAAATTGTTTTAGCTAATTATATATGATGTGACTTAAATTATATTTATATAACACTTTAAACCCTATAAAAGTTCACTTTTAGAAAATTGCAATGTATGATATATATTTCATATAAATGTATATGTGTGTGTGTATATATATATAGAGAGAGAGAGAGAGAAAATTTGGGGAGGAGGTGTTATTTCCATAAGGTATCAAATGTTCCAATTTTAATTTTTCAAATATTCAATCAACACTTCAAGTGTTACTATGAGGAAAAAAAAGGAATTTATGCTTTCCTCTGAGAAAATAAGTATAGAGAAATTTATTTAAAAATATTAATCAGCCCTGGCTGGTGTGGCTCAATGGATTGCATTCTGGCCTGCTAAGCAAAGGGTCGCTGGTTCGATTCCCAGTCAGGTCACATGCCTGGGTTGTGGGTCAGGTCCTCAGTGGAGGGTGCACAAGAGGTGACCACACATTGATGTTTCTCTCCCTCTCTTTCTTCCTCCTTTCCCCTCTGTCTAAAAACAAATAAAGAAAATCTTTTAAAAAATAAAAATATAAATCACATTAGATGAAAGTGCATATCCATCAAAACCACATTTTTTTGATATGGGGACTCTGGAGTTCCTCTTTATTTCCTTCTTGCCTTTTGTTTATTAGTGAATTTGCCTGGTCTACTCCACCAAGCATTCTGTGCTGACCGGCCTCACTACTTCTTCTCTACGTCTCATGGGAACCACGGTTGATGCTTGGTCACTGACATCCATCTGTACCAACTTCAACCTTTCACCATCAGCCTGACTTAGTTTAAGCCACTCACAAAAACTACATTTTCAGAATTCACAAAAACTGAGCTTGTACTGTAAATGTTGTGAAAGATGTTATAAATATAGGAAGAGGTTTTTCAAGAAAGGCTGCAAAGTTTGACTCCATTAGGAGAACATTAAAAAGCTGCCTAGGTTATAAACGCCTTGTCTTAGCACAGGTGCAGCTTAGTAAGTTCAGGTGTCTAAATGTTAAAATATATGAAAGTTCACTTGAAAGTGCTGTTATTTACATGTAATAACTACTGATTTTTACAATTTTAGTGGAATTTTTAATATTAACTTTTGGTTTTAGTCTCTCTATGGGAAAACAACAAACATTACCTAAAGAAACATTTTTAAATAAAAAAAATACAGTAACCAAAATTCAAATCCCCCAAAATATAATAAATATATCTAATTGTACTTGCAAATGCTATTTTTAAGTAAATTTTGTTGTATTAAATTTTCAAAGTTATTAAAGTGTAAAACTGTACTAACACTTTTGGGATACCCTGGTTTTCAAAATTCTTCATTAAAAAAATAGACTTAAATAAACACCTAAAGAAAATATGACTACATTACACCTTCTCCACCCATTTGTTCTACTGTCCTTTAAAAATTGCTTAAACTTATCTTGCAGGACAGTGTCACTGGCCGTAGTCACACAGAGATTGAATAGCAGCGAGTTCAAGGTAGCAGCCTCAGGTCACGGAGCTGGTTCCTGAAGGTAGACTCACTGAGCTGCCACTCCATTCCTTACTGCGTAAAAGAATTAAGTTCATAAAAAATTATGGACTTCATATTTTCATCATGGTGCCCATACACCTAACATCTCCTTGACTAAAGTTGCCTAATCCATAACCCTTGCTCTGTATTGCAGCATCAGGCATTCCCTTTGCATTAAATATGGCTTTCATTTGGACGGCAGTTAGGACCTGTCCTGAGGGCAGTACTGCCCTCGCCTGCAGAGGAGGCCCTGCTCCGGCCTCCCTCTGCTGCAGCTCTGCCGCAGAGACGTAAAGTGTGGAAACGGGCCTCTGGATCAGAAGGTGTGCTGTGGTACTGCATTTGGTACTAAACACAGGGTACCAGCTCAGGAGATTACTGATGAATGTTGGTTTACAAAGAAAAAGAGTATTTACTTTGCTCAGTAGAATTTTGCATGCACTCCAAGATTTATTTCAGTCCTGACCATAAGTTATTTTTTTGACTTTTGTATTTGAATGCTTTCTGGATCTATCTATTGTACTTGCTTTGAAAATGTTACAGTGCCATGTCTGATTGACACAACCATTTCATCCAGCCAGTGACCTTTTCTCATGTATTCATAAACCTGCACCCTTCTTCTTATATGCTTATATAATTTCACATGCCAGATACTTTGCCTCCTTTCGTCTGTTTGCAAGAGGAGATGGAAATAACACTTACCTTTGAAAAAGAAAAAGTTGAGCTTAATATATACTAATAAGAATTTATAGAGTATTTTCTGAAATATGTGTAGGAGCAGTGATGCTGAAAGATGGCTAAAATACAATTATACATTAGATATAAGAAGTATATGGGTAATGTGAAAAAAATGTTGGCTTAGTTACATAAATTAGTTTTACACTTCCTTGATTATTATATTTAACTATGCTATGTAGATATTCCCTTTATGATGTTTTGGAAAAAAAAATATGTATTTATATATATTCGGAAGATTCCAGACCTTTCTCAGCTGTTTCTAGTATTAAACTTAGTCTAGTCCATATTAAATTCTGTGTCATTTAAATACTTGATAAAAAATTTTTCTTTCAGCATAGGGGGAAGGTTTTTGGAACTGCTCAGAGAACGGAAGTTACTTTTTCTCTCTTTTCACTTTAGTACCTTGAACAGAAGAGAGATCTCAGCCAGGCTGTGGGTCCTTACCTCTGGTGGATCTAACTCTTCAAAAGTTGGTGACAGAGAAATAGGGGAGTAGAGGTAGAGCTCTCATTTAATCAGGTGTATGTTGGTGTAGACAGAGGGTATTCCTAATTGTCACTCCTGTTTGCTCCAGTCCAGTCTGATGCTCGTGGTTTTCAGAGGATACTATATATACAGTTTCTCGAAGTGCTTATATTGCACCTCAACTTCCCTTTCAAAAGAGAAAATTCTTTACAAGATTAGGCACTTTGATCCTTCCAGACGTCATGCGAAAACCCTCGGTGTAGTTGTGAGGCTGCTTTGCTTAGTTTGGTAGTCCCCTCTTCAGCCTCTGAATTCTAAACTCCATGCCCCTTCACTGGGGGGAAGGGACACAGTGTGGTCCTCTTCTCTGTTGTCTAAGGGATGTGGAGAACTGAGGAAGAGGTCCCTGCATCTTTTACTTGTCAGGCTCTCTGTACCATGGCCCTCTCATGATTTGCCGGCAAAGATTTCTCCAAGAAGCCTTTTGCCTTTGGATATCTATAGGTTAAAAGGTTCTAGATTGGAGACACTTTAGAAAAATAAACATACTTACCTTTTTGAAAAATATTAGTAGTAAGTATTTCTTCTGGCCTACTGGCATCCTAGTGGCATCCCGAAAACTTAGTGAGAAAGTTTGTAAAACTTATAAACAAAAAATGGACAAATTTTTAATTGATCTCTGCATGAGAAAGGCCTGAGCAAGAAATAGCTATAACTACATTAATAATAAAACTAATACTTGTGTACTGAGTGCTTACTATTTAAGATCCTGTACTTAAAGGTTTATATGAATAATCCAACTTATTTATCACAACAATCTTTTGAGATAAGTTTTATTTTAATCTCAATTGAGATTTAGTATAATTAACTTTACATGGATGGTATTGCTGGTATAACGACTGAAATATTAAACTAAAGTACAAGTCTCTATGCAATAAATACAGCAAACAGCTAAGAATATATAAAGAGCCCTCACTAGATATTTAGGAAAGCATACAAAAAATGTCAATAAAAAATGAGTAAAATTTATGAGTAGTTAATTCACAAAAGAAATAAGGCAGAAAATATGTAAGCAAAAATGGTAGTAATACAAAAATTCAAATGAAAACTGGAATGATTTCACCTTCAGATTGCAAGCCCCATAATAGCAGCAACCACACATTTTCACCTCTGTGTTGGTCACATCAATGGGTATTTTTCAAAAGAATGTATAAGACTGCATTATTTAAAGATAAAAGGTAATTCTTTATTCAATATTTATTTAGTACTATTTGCAAAGTATTGTATCAGCTGGCAGCTAAGTTATTTATATAATTATTTTATAATCTAATGAAATAGACTAGATTATTTTATAGTTACCAGTATTATTGAAAAATAATTAATTGGAAAGAGACAATACTTAGTTGTCTCCAGCTAAGAAATAACTAAAAAGAAAAAAAATTGTTTTCTTTCTCCAAAATAATTTTTTGATATTTTGTGCAAAGATTATTCAACATTCATTTAGTATTTACTATTTGTAAGGCATTGTATCAGCCAGGAGCTAAGTTAATTAGAGAATTATTTCATAACCTAATGAAAGAGACAAGATTATTATATAGCTATCAGTATTTTCTTGAAGCATAATTAATTGGACAGAGGCAATACTTGGTTTTCAGCTCAGGGGAGAAGTATAAGAAAAAAAATTCTTTCTCCAAAAATAGTTATTGCATATTTCCTGCAGGGATTCTCAACCTTCTTGGAAAGATAAGGAGAATATCAGAATGGACATAATTTATGAGTAGTTTATTCAGAATTACCCATGAGCAAGACAAGATCATAGCCAAGAAAACTGAAAATGACAAGCCAGTAACTTAAATCAATTCTCACAGTAGTAGAAACATCCCACAGTGAGAAGTTGAGAAGAGAAAGGATAAGATCGGGAACTTTAGGCAGCTTTTGTATCCTGAGCTGCAGTGGAACAATTGGAGAAAGATGCATTTCAAGGAGGCCCTGAGGCAAAGCTTTGGAATGTGGGCTGAGAAAACAGCAGCAAGTCCGCCAGCAGAGGTGGGTCAGTCTCTTTAACAAAAGAATTGACTGGATCACAAATAGTGTTAGGCTCAAAGACACTGTGGACTGAGATAAAAGCCACACTTTTCAGTATTTACTATCTGGAAAATATGGCTTCCAACATAAGCTTCTCCACTTGAACCAGAATAAAGGGCACCCATCCTTTCTGAATTATGTAGCATAACACTGAAAATACCGTATTCTTTTTATTTAAACAAGAAAAAAATTCTAACCCCTTTGCCATATGAATTGTCACTTTAATTTTATTTTGTTTACTTCATATCCAATCACTTTATAACCTCCCTCCACCATCACTACCATCATCATCTCCATGCTACCCATTCCTACCACAGTGTCTTACAAATCTGGGCTACAATATATATATAAAAAATATTCCACAAATAGATTGGACTTTTTTTAGAAAAGAAAAATCATTAAGGTCAAAAGTCAATCCAAATCAGTTCCCAAAACAAGCAAACAAGATATTGTTGACACCAGACATAGTTGTAGATATTCAAATGTAGATGTGCAAGAATAGAATATGAAACAAACAAATAAATTTCAGTCTTGCTTGATAGATCTAATCTAAAACTCTGTGATTTACTTTAAGGTTAAAGTAATTGTAATTTCATTTATCTGTAACACTTTTTTGAATTCACTGTGTTGAACTGTGAGAATTTTCCTTTTATCTCTTTTATTAGAAATTCTTTAAAATATTTTTATTGAAAAGAAAATATTTCTACCTCACTCAATCATTAAAGCACTCCCTGTGGCTGTCTCTACCTTTCTCCCTTTTGAATTTTTATTCTGGTTTTTCCCCTTCTTTTAATTTTTTAATATTTTAAGTGTTCTTTCTACTTAATCTCTTGTGTCTTCTTATTTCCTCTGGTGTCTAGCATTCCACTACATAGTCTAGTTTTTAAAGATTTTATTTATTTATTTTTAGAGAGAGGGGAAGAGAAGGATAAAAAGAGTAAGAGAAACATCAATGTGTGGTTGCCTCTCATGTGGCCCGCACTGGGGACCTGGCCCACAACCCAGGCATGTGCCCTGAAAGGGAATCGAACTGGTGACCCTTTGGTTTGCATCCCACACTCAATCCACTGAACTACACCAACCAGGGAAACATGGTCTATTTTTTAATTTATTGCCCATGTCTAAGAGGTTTCCAATAAATTTTCCATTCCTGAATTCCAAGGAATACTTTAATTAAACTTTCTCTTGCATATAACATGTATTTTAAAACAACATCTCTTGATCGGAACAATTCTGCGATCAACTTAGTTGTGGAAAAAATACAGATTCTAACATCTTGTATTGCTTTCAGATTGCCTTAGAACTTTCTCTAACCTTTTATTTAAGTGGCATTTTTCAGTGTTTACAACTCAAGCAGCTTTGGGAGGAAGTTACAATAATGTGTTGATTGGATGCATTTTAAATATATCAGTTTAAATAGGAAGAAATGTTTCAGAAGAGAACAATATGAAGCCTCTTTGGAAATATTACTGAATAATTTGTGTAGTTTTCTAAGGCTTTCACCTTTTTTTTGAAAATAATAGCTTTCATTCAGTAGAATCCATATTTTTTCAGTAAACTTTACTTTAGCAAGAAAATTTTTACTGTATTCTTGGGAAATTATAACAAAAATATATTTCCTAAGGTCTCTATGCTTGTATATGAAAAGAGGTAGAGATTGAATATGAAATCATGTAGTAAATAGAAATTAGGTATTCTATTATCCAAAATATGGTCTGAAAAATCATTTAACCTCTATTTTCTTTTCATGGATATTAACAATTATAGCTCAAAATTAGCATTAAATACTGAAACCCACTGTTGTCACTGAGAAATTAATGTATTTCCTTGTTAGCTCTTAATATAATCATAAAGATATTTTTCTAAAAAATTATTAGCATTATTATTTTTGCAACAAATACTCTGCTTGAGTATTTGACTATTAGAATTCTTAATGACTCAAATAAATTATGTTCCAAAATTTGACTAATAATTCTGTCAGAGGCTCTGTTACAGCCTTAGGCCAGGCCATAAATGTCTGTTTAATGATTGTTGTTAAAATTAAAATATATTTTACAAAAACATGTAGCAAAAAATAATTATAATACTATACTCAAAAAAGAAAAAAATAAGTACAACTAAAAATAAATAGCAAAATGGCTAAAATTAAATATATAGTTATTAAGATTCTAAAAGAAACTTTTTGCCAAATATACAAGCTTAAGAACTTGTTGACAGTTATTCTTTGTTATTACTAAATTTATTTTAAAATCTTTTTTTTTTCTGTGGTAGTTTGTCTACAAACATGTTGCCCCAGCTCACCTCCTCATACAGCCTCCACGGCACATGCCTTCTGGTACTTATGTTATCACAGTAGTCCCCTCTGGCACTGAGTCTGAACTGCTCCTGTATAGCAAATAGGGAGCAACAGAAGTCATGCTCTGTGACTTGAGGTCAGGTAATACAAGCTAAGGGGCTTATGTACTGGGTTTTTGGAATATGTGCTCTGGGCAGAAACTAGTTCCCATGTAAAAAGTTCTGTCACTCTAAGAAGAACAGGCTGTGAAAGAAGCCCAAAGCAGTCATGTGAATGTCATCTAGAAAAGGAGGGAGGACAAGAGATAGGGAAAGGGAGTGAGAGGGAAAGAGAGTGAGAGAGAGAAAGAAAGAGGAATGGCCAGTGTCCTACTGTTTTAACCATCTTACCTGAAAAGTCAATTGTATGTGATAAAGTCCACCTAGATGTCTAGCCCAGTTGAGACTGAATAACTCCAGCCCTAACCACCATTTTTCTGTAACTGCTTGAGAAGCACCAAGTGAGACCACCCAGCAGAACCCGGTCAACCCGCAGACTGTGAAAGGTAATAATACATTGCTGTTTTAAGCTACAAAGTTTGTGGTTTTGTTGTTGTAGTTAAAGGTATAACACCAACATTAAATTGCTTTAGATGACTAAGATTAAAAGGGCACAGAGAAAGGAAAATATTTTCCTTATTGGCTATACTAACACAAAAAGGAAAGGTGGCTGGTTAAGAGGTGATGACGTATTCCCTGGATGATTTAATTGCTGTCTAGACAGTTCTAAGAAACCATTTTATGGATGCGATGTTGATAAAATGGTCTCTGAAACTTTAAAAATGTTTCTATTTTGGAAGACTTTTGATTTATAAACAGTACTTTCCAAACTTTTCGGTAAAGACCTACAGAATCATAACAAAGTTGTAATGTTATTATATTCTATGATTTTCTCTACGTCAATGACAGGTCATAGATAACCATCTGAATATATTTGTTTATGTATGCAAATACATACCTTAATGTAGTCATTCTTCAACACAAATGCAGTCCTGCACCCAAGAGAGATTTTAATTCAGTTCATGAAATTGGAATCAGAAGATTCAATTTAGTCCAACCTCCTTTTAGAGGGGACCATAGCTTTATCTGAAAAAAAGTTAAAATATTACATCTTGTATTATAACATAAAATTAAATTCAGCTATCTCAGAGGATGGGTTCAGATTTAATAAAAATAAATGTGACTGCTCATTCAGTCAAAGGAACACACTCATTTTTCTACAGATGCTTCAGTAAAGAGAGCACTAATCTAATTATAGTATTTAAAAAAATAAATTGTCTTTGTGCTTGCTATAAAATAAACAACACAGCTTCAGGGCTTGCCGAGCTGCACTTATTAAAGAAAATATCTTCTGATGATTAACAAAAGCAGATTTGTTTGAAGCGTGAACACATCTAGTGGTGTCTCCTGAATGGAGGGGATTTTCAGAAAGTGAGCATTTCGATGAACTGACGAAAATGTAAACCTAGATAGTTAGAGTTAGATGATGTTTGCTCCTCTTTGATGTACTGGCAGGGGTGAAGGACAGAGAGTGGAAAAAATAAAGGGTGAATGAAAAATATAATATTGGTTTTCTAAAAAATAATCTCTATTTTTTTGACATAGAGCTTTTATATTAAAACCTTTTTAGTAAAATGGCTCAGTCATTGTAACAATTTGAAAAAGATATTGCCTGCATGAAGCACTGGAGAGTTTGGCTTTTAATCTGGAGTGAGGTTCAGCTATACATCCTTGAGCAGGTAAGTCTTACTGGTGCTCCCTACTAGGGGGTTATCAGACAACAGCAATGAGTTTCCTATAAACTAGACATTTGGCATAAAATATTCTTGGATATAATCCCAACTGGGCTGATTTTGAATGTGAAGGGGAAACAGTTAATAATTAATTAAAATTAATAATTATTCTGGGCCAATAAGGAAAATTTGTCACTGTCTCCCGCAAACCTGTAGATGTAGTTACCCTACATAGATATAGTGTTAGTCATTTGGAGGGTCCCCCTGTGTATAAGAATGTAGGACCAATGCTTTCCTTTTTACAGATAAGAATGCAGGAGATGAAATCCTTTGCTCGGAGCACAGTTCACCAGTGGCAGAATAGAGTGCAAGTCTCCTGGTGCTTTCCTAAAACCACTGTAGCCAAAGATCCCCACTACTGATCTCTCTGAAGTTTTGCCTAAAGGCTTTGATTTGTGGATATGCATTATAAAAGATCTTGCCAAAAATATAAATGTTATGTCTAAGGGAAGATGTGCTAAGCCAGTAACGCCAAATAACTCAGAATACACTTATCATATTAGCAATTTATTTCCTTGGTAATGCCCCAAAGCATTGGTAAGCATCATGGAAATAGCAGGGTAAACACAAGGATATCCCAAAAGCCATTATCCTCTCATAAAATTTACCAGCTACCTAAGAAAAACCTTCCTCTAACCACAAAGAGCAAAATTTCTACACAAAATATTTTGTTATTGTTGTTTTACAATTATTGCTATTGGGTTTCTTGTCCTCATCTCATATATTCTTAGTAGTGGTCATAGACCATAGCAGATCTCTCCTACAAATACTTAATTTCACTGCAGCATATTTGCAGGAGTGAACTAATCTTAAAAAAAATCTAAACTAAACAAAGTTTCTTTGACTATAGTGCTATGTGTGTTATGCTCTTATGTACTCCCTTAATTATGGTCTAGAGGGAGAGTTTCATGTAGGGATATCCCTGGAAACACGGAATAGGGGTCCACATGGCTGGACCTCACAGGTACCTGGAAAAGGCTGTGCAGCCTGGTTTCACAGGAAGAGTGAAAACTACATATAACCAGACCTTGTCCAAGATGCCTGGTGGCTGTGTCAGGAAAGTTCCAAACATGAAGCCTCCTGTTGTCCTTTCCCTCTGGAGTCATTCATTGACTCTTCCAGAAACAAAGTGTGACAATACGTATGGAGGACTGCTAACCAGGAAAGTTCACCTGAGATTTGAGTCCAGAGTTTTTTGGGGGGACCGATCATGTGGCTAACCTCAGCCTCTACCTGCTCTGGAAGTCTAGCTGATACCTTGTGACCTAAGGCTCATCACCACAAACCACACTGTTAGACTGTCTGGGATGGCCCAAGGCTTCCAGGTAAACTTTTCCAAGAACACTTCTATGAAGCTCCGAAAGGTTAGAGATTACCTTCCAGAATGGAAGGCAAGGGTTGACCTCTCTTTGTGCAGGGTTAAATTCTTTATTGCACACTTCTACAGGAGACATTCCTGATATCCTGCTTCAAAGCCTTGTATTGGCAGAGTTCTGTTCTCCCCCCTCCCACCACCAACACACCCACTCACTGCTTCTCCTGTGTCTTCGTCTTCTGGTGCCCCTACTAACTGGCAGACTTGTTCAGAAAGCCCAGCTCAACTTTCTAAGAGAAAGAATTGGTCTACTTTATGACCATAATATATGTTTGATTTGTTAATGGCCCCTTCATGGGCTGTGACTAACCCAAATAACACTCCATTTTTCTGTTCTTGAGTAGATTACAATCCTCATCCAATCAGCTATGGCCAAGAGAATGAATCACTGGTGTTTAACCAATGACCTTCACAGGTAACTGCCTTAAACATTGTTATTTCCATGATAAAACTTATGCCTTCCATGAAGTAACCTTATTTGTTAGTGTCAGGTATGAAGGACCCAGTGTAAACAACATCTAAATTTAAAATTGATAATAAAGAGTAGTTTGATTTCCTAGGCCACATGAAAGAATATTTTTTTTGGTTTCATAGCCACAATATTGATCATTTGGCTTTGAACCTTGTATAAGTAATCCCCATGTTTGTCACTGGGATCAAAATTATGCTTATTCAGGACCAATAATTCTTTTGCCACTCAGTAGGTATAATAATTAACTTTTAATAATCTCTTGCAATGAGAGGGATTGAGAAGCTTATGTTCTATCATAAAGTGTGAGAAGTAACATTTATTTTATTTTAAAATGATGAAAAATGAGTATCCTAGTGTTATGGACTGAATTGTATCTCCTTAGAGTCCATATGTGAAGCCCTAACCCTAATGTGGTTGTACTGGGAGATGCAATCTATAAGGAGGTAATAAAGGTTAAATGAGGTCACAAGGTTGTGACTCTGATCCCATAGAAGTGATGTTCTTAGAAGAAGAGGAGAAGACTTAAGAATATTTTTCCTTATCATGCACCATAGAGGAAAGGCCCTGTGAGGCTTCAGCAAGAAGGAGGCCATGTGCAAGCCAGCACAGAGCTTGCACGAGAAGCCAAACCCATCAGAAACTCAATCTGAGACTTCTACTCTCCAGAACTGTGAAAAATTAATGTCTGGTGTTCAAGTTGACCAGTTTGTGATATTTTGTTAAGGTGGTCTGAGCACACTGATACACCTCAAGTAATAACTAAATAAGTGAATAATTGAATTAATAACATTATTGAATATGATCTTAATAAATAACTGAGTAAATAAAAATAGTAAAAATAGGTTGTTGAGCATATTTTACTGTCAAAAAATCATTTTCACTCTTCAATATATACTCAAAATCTCCCAGTGAAAGAGCTAGAGATTTAGTAAGGCTTTGATTTGGTTTAGGCCTATAGAACTTACATAACTTTGTGCCATTGTTATATTAAAATTTTTGGCCTTTGTGAAAACAATTGAGTATCTTTTATTTGCCACACATTTTGAATGAGACCAAATTCATCTGGAGATCAAAACTCAGTGAAGCAGCAGAAAGCATTAGTGAGTGAGAACAATTCACCGTGTGACCATCTGTCCCACATTCTGAATTCGAGAGACTTGACAAGTCTATAAAAATATCCTGGGTGAACTTTCTTAAATGTTATATTTTTCACTGCCAGAAATATTAATTTTCAATTGCATTTCAATTAGGCATTAATGGTCACCATTAGACAAATCCAACATCCTAATGGATACACACACACATACACACACACATATATCACAGACTTCTTTTTCATATTTAAAGTTAACATCAAATTTATACCACATGGTTTAGGAATTCATTGATTTATTCCCAATACTTATACCTCATAAAATTTTGTATTAGCTAAAATCTTCTGCTAAGGAAATGATATGGTGGTTAAGTTAGCTTGCATTTCTTTACTGCAGATAATTAGCTTTGTATTTTTGTGTTACTATATATGTTTTCATACATTTTATAAAACTTCCTCACTGATGAGAAGGAATTGAAGTGAAGAAGTCAGACCATGACCTGACATTTTCAATGTGACTTGCATATCGTTACAGAACATAGAAGTGATTTAGAATTATTTTACTGGTGTCTGGACAAATATTCTGATATGAGAAACATACCTACAGACAAAGGCACCATAAGTACATGAAAGAACACATGTTTCCTGCATTCCCTTCTGGCCTCCTTTACCAGAACTAGGATCTAGGGGTCCTAGAGGTCAGAGAGATGATGAAACTGATTTGCTCTTCTCCTTGCTTTGAGACTCTAAGAAATATGAAAATAGAGACTTGGTCTCTTTTGCTTACTGTTTTATTTTCAGAGCCTGCATTTCCTCCACACATGTAGTAATTATCCAAGAAATATTTGTCAACTCATTGACTGGAAGAAAGTGAAACCAAATACCATCCCACTGCTCTGACAAGGAAAAAAGAAAGGAAATAAATGAAATTGTTGAGATTTCCCTCTTCTCTAAACCAACTGTCTTCTCAGCTGGAAACATTCCTGAAAAAAATCTCAGAGATATGTGGGCCATACACGACAGCTTACAAAACTCTCCTGAAGGCAGAAAAAGAATAAAGATATTTGCTGTAGTCCTCTACCACTTTGTACAAATAAAAGAAAAAGAAGGGAAGGAGACAGAGTACCCTGATTGGAAGTATATCAGACATTAGCAACTCAGGGTGGTACAAAGCACCACAGGCAAGGTGTAAGTGGAGTGGGGAATGGGCCTTGACTGACAGAAAGGGCTGTTTGGAGAAACAGCCCTGACTTGAAGATGGTGTCTTAGCTGGTGAGGACCATTTGACTCCCCAAAACATGGATTCTGCTCTAAGAGAGAACAAAACATTTCCAGTCCTTAGAACACTTTGGCTTCCTTGAAGAGCCTTCCTAGGAGTTATTCATTGTGCCAAAGGGGATAGCAGGAGAGGAAACTTCCTTTATCTGACATTTGGATACTGTTTTTTCCAAAAGGTCCAGTAACAGAGAGGAGAGGCTTAGAATCAGAAGAGGAAACTTTCCAGCTAGTTGCAATGCAGAAGGCAACTACATAACTTTAGGACAGATCAAGATTCATAATGAAATTGCAAACATTACTTTGGAAAACTGAACATGCAAACTAGGTGATATTTCCAAACAAATTTATGATATTCATGATAATTAAAATTGCTGCGATATTAGTAACATTTCTATATAGGAGAGGCTTAGGGAACAAGTAAAAGGGAATATATTTTGTATCACATTCTATTTTGTTGGAGATTGTTTATAGTTTCAACTTCTAGAAAGACAAGTTAGAGTTAGAAAAAAGAAGTGAGAGGATTCTATAATCACAAGAGCCTATTCAAGCACAAGAGTACATTTCATAGTTAGTCACCAATTGTTGATACAAAATACACAGGAAAGTGAGAGGATAGCATAAGATGCTGGAGACTGAGCCCTAGACAGTTGGTTCAGTTGATTGGTTGTCCTCTAACCAATAGATTGCAGATTTGATTCCTGGTCAGGGCACATACATAGGTTGCCAATTGGATACTCAGTCCAAGCGCATATGAGAGGCAACCAACTGATGTTTCTCTTTCCCTTTCCCTCTCTAAAAGCAATAAAAAAAATGTCCTTGGGTGAGGAATTAAAAAAAAAAAAGAAAGAGATGCTAAAGATCTAAATGGTGCAGAGCTAAGGAATGGGGACTTTATCTTATGAGGAAAGAATTTATGCTGAGGAGTACAGTCGGATTTGAATATTACAAAGATCACTCAGAGAACATGTAGATTGAGTATTGATGTAGAGACGTGAACTGCTTAGGTAATTATGATTGAATTACTGCATTAGTTCAGGCAGGAAATATACTTAAATAGTGAAAGAGAAGATAGAGAACAAAAAGCAGAGTTGAGAGCCATTTTGGGAACAGATTGACAAAGACTCCCATGTTTCAGTCTGGGAAGATCAGCAATAATTGATAGTACTATTTTCACCAAAATTAGAGATTTAATGAGAAGGAAGAACAGACATGGGGAATGAGGAAAGGAGAATGGTGAGTTGAAA
The DNA here is from genome assembly GCF_004126475.2 of Phyllostomus discolor. Classification (NCBI taxonomy): domain Eukaryota; kingdom Metazoa; phylum Chordata; class Mammalia; order Chiroptera; family Phyllostomidae; genus Phyllostomus; species Phyllostomus discolor. The sequence continues at coordinate 152,854,985 of NC_040906.2, forward strand.
GCCATGTTAAATTTGTGGTACAAATGGAGAAGGTAGATGCAGTTGTTTATGTAAGAAGTCAAATGGATGATGTAATAAGGAAAGTCTAGCCCAGAAATATTGGGAAACAATGTAAATACAAAATAACAACAGTATGAGCAAAAACAGTAGCAGGGGAAATAGTGAAAATGGGATAAAATTAAAGACACATTGAAGTTAGATTCAGTAAGACTAGTGCTAAATTGATTTAACATTAGAAAAATCCATCACTTTTACCAAGCACCAGAGCTAGTGCTATTAAAGGTATGTAATTCTGCAGGTACAACTTCTAATATTTTGATATAACTGTAATTAAAATATAGTTTTATAGAAATGTTTTTATATTAGCCTATTAAATGTAAATTGTAGGTCAAGGAACATGCTATCCATTTTTAGTATCCAAAGCAACTAGCACTATGCATTTGGCTAATACATGTTTGTTGAACTAAGCTGACATATCTATGTTCTAACTTTCATCACATACATTTTTTTCAGCATACTCTTACTGAGTATATATTATGAGCCTGATCCAGGCCCTGTTTCCTTCCTTCCTCCCTCCCTTCCTTCCTTCCTTCCTTCCTTCCTTCCTTCCTTCCTTCCTTCCTTCCTTTTCTTCTCTCTCTCTCTCTCTCTTTCTCTGCTAAGGTTAAAAGGTAAAAAGCAATATTTTTATATTAAAAAATTTAGTCTAGACAAAGATAAGATAATTGCTATGATAGAAGTAAGCACAAGATGATATGGTATCAAAGAAGAAAGACATATCACCCAACTGGTTATCCTCTCATTCTTGTAGATGATGACATATTAGCCAAATCTTGATATTGAATAGGATTTAGCCAGGTATGTTGAGGGGGGTGCTATATAGTTGAGAGAATTATAGACATGAGAATTATCCTGTGTGAGCAGAGTTTGGGGATGGGAGGTCATAGGACCCTCTGAGTAACACTGGCAAAATAGTGAGATGTTGGTATGGGGAAAGAGGAGTGAATAATGAATTATGAAGGTAAATATTCAGATAGGGACAATATGTCTTTATTCCATGCTTAAGGGCCAGAAAAAAATAGGAAGAGTAGACAGTTTCAAAGAATAAGCTGTAAGTTCAGCATCAGACATTGTGATTTGGAGATGTGTGTTAGTCAGGGTAGGCTAACACTTCAATAAATAACCATTGCAGTAGCTTAACCTAATGGTGGATATGCGAGGAGCAGGGTCTAGGCTCACTGCAGCCATTCAAGTACCAAGGCTCTTTCCAACCACTTATCTATGCCCCTCTAGATCCTTAGAGTCATCTTCACAGAGCTCGTGGATGAGCAAAGAAAGGGGAGATATAGGTAAGAACATTTTATGGGTCAGACCTAAAAGAGGTATTATATCAACACATATTCCATTGGTCAGAAGTTGATCACATGGTCATTCTTGACTCTGCAGGAGACTGGAGAATTTAGCCTACCTAGATCCTCCATAGGGAAAGGGAAAGGATTTGGCAAACAAACTTTTCTCTGTGAGATAGGCAAGTAGATGTAAAAAGTGCATAGCTAAGTTTGAAATCTATTGATATATTTATGTGTCCTGAACATAAATCAGTGGTAGTTTAAATCATTTTAAGTCATGGAAATGAATGAAATCTCCAAGTGCATTAAAATAACCAACCAAAAAAAAAAAAAGAACTTTGAGAGACTTCAGCATTCCATGGATACATAAAAAAAGAACATGAACAATGAACTGAACATAAATGGCCAAAAAAGTGGAAAGAAAGCCAGGGAAAAGTGAAAGTTATCAAGGGAGGAAAGAATTTCAATAGAGAGAGTGGTCAAAAGCATTACAAACTTCAGAGCAGTTAAGTAAGATGGAAGCCTCTTGCTTTATTTTAAAACTACAACTATTTCAATTTGGCATTAATTCATCACATCATTTAGATGGCTGAGTGACCTTCAGGAAGGAGACTCTGTACCCAGAGCAATAAATTCCTTGACTTATGATGTGCCAATTTGTTTTAAAATGTAAAATAATGAAGTTTGATTTATAACTTAATTACTGACATTGTATATTAGCTTTAACAAAAACTTTAAATATCATCTATAGTTATTTTCCTCAGATAAGTTTTGTGTGTGATATCTTTGTCAAAAAGATAAAAAATCAGTAAAAACTGCCTCTAATTCAATTTACCTTTTATATTTATAACTTGTGTATTAAATAGGGAACAGAATAATGTTATGCAGTCCTATGGCAGCTCTCTTATAGATTCAAAATATATGTAAATATATTTGTATAGACATACAAATACATATAAGTATATAAATATATACATATACATAAGAAGATTCTTCATATGTATACGTATATATTTATATACTTATATGTGTACATATCTATGTACTTCCTCTTGGAGAGATCTAATTAACAAGTGACTGATAAAAGTGAATTATATATTCCTTGACAAACCTCTCAATGTTGTGTTTTAAATTATGAAAACCCTTGATGCCACTGTTAGGAAATTGTGGAGTTTTAAGGAGCAATAAATCCAATAAAGAAAAACAAAACCGCAGATATTGATTTCATACTATTTTCTAGGCACTGTAGTCTGTGGTTCATTTGGATTATCTCACTGAATATAATTGCATATAATTAGCCTATGTACTATGACCTCCATACACTTAACCATATTTAATATAGAAGAGATGAAATTCATTAAGTATGTTACTTAAGGTAATAAACTCCACTTTGGTGGCTCAGCCAGGGTATGGGCTCAAGCAGACTGACTCCAGAACTTCTGTTCTTAACTACAGCAGGCTGTGAAGTACTTTTTTTGTTTTAATCAAGAAAGCTGAGGAGTGCTCCTCCCTTAGCCCCAGCACATCTGTGAAGTAGAAAAATCGTCTTTTTTTTCCATTTGCATGAGTGATGTCAGTTTACCAGAGGGAATCTCAAAAAATCAACAAGTTTAAGTATGCACAGTTTATTATGTGAGGCAATATCTTTTATTTTAGAATTTACAATATTGAACTATTAAAAAAATCCCCTACTGTTTGAGTTGTTGTGACTTTTTCTCTTATTTACTAAAGGCAAGAACAACAAAAGAAAATACAAGAGACACAAGAAAGTGATGAGTCTCTTGCCTTAAAATGCAAATCACAAACACCTTTGAAAATTGTTATAAATTCTTCGTCTTTTCAAGTCCAGTGAATTTTGAATCACAGAAATGCTTCACATAAGGTATTACAAAAATTCCCATCTCTCAATAACTCCCTCCATTTGACCCTTATTTTTTCCTTTACACAACTGAGATTTGTCATTCATCACCATAATCTCTGCTTTGTTTAATTTACTTAGTTCAACACCCCACCTCCTTTTCTCATTGTATTTGTGTGTTTGAACATTCCTAGTTAACCCAACTGTTCAGGAATTGTGAGCCAGCACCAAGTAGAACTGAATGTGTCGAGATAAACATTGTTGTGCTAACTGGTCTAACTTTAAATTCATGATTAAGGGGCTGTTAATGTTACTGGATGATCATGGTATATTTCCCAAGCCTATGTATCCACTCATTTTCCTAGAGAACTGTATGTACATTCTCCCCAAACTTCCATCACCTTTACTTTTCTCATTCACAGCTACTGACCTTTTATCTCCATTTAACTTAGGAAATAAAAGCACACAGATGAAAACTTCCACATCCAATGCCCATCTGAATTGTGCCCATAAAATAATTATTTTGGTGTTCATGCCCAAGCAAAAGCTAACTCCTCTTGTGCATGATGCTCCATCCTTTCTCATCTACTCAAGATAATCCCTCTACTAATTATCCCTATGTCCGCTGAATCATCATATTTTTCTTCATTTGTCCAATCTTTCTCACTAGAGTATAAACATTGTCATGGTTTTTCTGCTCTTGAAAATATGTCCTTTTAACATATTTTCAAAATGTTGATAAATGGCAAGCCTGGGTATGGAGTGTTTATGTGTATATCATACAATTCTCTCTACGTGTGTATACATTAAAAATATGTACTGCAAAAGAAAAATTTTTAAAAAACCTATATTGACATTTCTATTCCCTTCTACCATACCAATTCTCTCATTCATATTCATTTTTCTCATTACTCAACCCTGTTCCCTTAGCAAATTTTATCATTTTTCAGTTTCAAAATAATATATCTAGAGTCAACACTTTATCAACTTCCCTGCTACCCACCCTTCTGGGCTAAATCATCAACAGCTCTCATTCAAATTATTTCAACAACCTTGTAATCCCTTAAATCTATCATCAAGAAAATGGAACAATCTTTAAAAAGTATAGTCAGGTCAGGTCTAACCTCTGCTTCAAACTATTGGGTTTTTTTTTTTAAGATTTTATTTATTTTTATAGAGGGAAGGGAAGGAGAGAGAGAGGGAGAGAGAGAGAGAGAGAGAGAGAGAGAGAGAGAGAGAAACATCAGTGTGCAGTTGCTGGGGGTTATGGCCTGCAACCCAGGCATGTACCCTGGCTGGGAATCGAACCTGCGACACTTTGGTTCACAGCCTGCACTCAATCCACTGAGCTACGCCAGCCAGGGCTAAACTACTGGTTTTCTATTCCATATCGAAGTCCTTTTTATGCTTTACAAGCTCACTACTCAAAGTGTGGTCTATCACCTGAGAGCTTGTGAAATTCAGAACTTCAGGTTCTAGGCAAGACCTGCTAAACCAGAATCCACATTTTAATAGATGTCAGGATTCACAAGTACATTGTATAAGCAAGGACATGCACAGTCTTTAACCTCCCTTTCCCATTGGTCCATGGATTTCATCTCCTACTATCTGCCATTCATGTGCTCTCTTCCAACTCATATAACTTCTTCGCTATTCCTTAAACATAGTGGACATATTTCTACCTCAGGGACTTTGCTTTAATCTTTCTACTGACCCAATAACTCTTTTTTAAGATACTTGCATAGCTATGTTCTCACCCAAAGGTCAGCTTCTCAGTCTTTCCCTCTGTACCCTCTGTAAAATTTCACAAACACTCCTGCCCTTGTCTTGTTCCTTTCCTACTTCTCCATTTATATTTTTTCCATAGCATTAATCATTATGCAATACAGTGCATATTTTATTCAGTTATTTGGTTTGTTGCTTGTATCTCCTCCCTGGAATGAAAGCTCTGTGAGTACTATGTGTTCCTTCTGCAATCTCCCCCCACCTCCCACTACACACACACAAGCAAACACACACACACACACACACACACACACACACAGTGATAACTCCAGCAATTGAAAGATTGTCTGGCAAGTAAGTAGTGCTTAATAAGTCTTTGTTAAGTGGATGGATGTTTCCTCTTTATTTTCTCAAGTATCTTTCAAGGAAAATGGTCTCCAAGCCTCCCTAAGGCCTTCGGCCCATTAACCCACCAACCCTTTTCTCCATGGAAACAGTTTCAGTTCCATGCCTTTCCCTTCCTGGAGAAACTTCTGTCAAACCTGAAGCCTCTCCTAGGCTGAGCCATCTTCCCCGACCAATCAAGACTAGACAGAAACAGAGAACTGAGTTGCAATTGTATAAAGCAGGATCACCAGCCTCAAATACTCATTCGATACCATCTAACAATTTTACCATATTTTGCTAGTAGGACTATTTCCCCATTTTCCAACTACCACATGGCTGTTCACTTCCCTATGAAGAAGAGTTTTCCTGATACTTTTCTCACCCCCGATTAACAGACTTTCCTCATAGGAGCTCATCTGGTTACCAAAGCCACTGTTTTACTCTTACAGTATCAATGTTCTCCCAAAAGAAATTATGTGGTCAGTCTTTAAAGTAACTATTTTTCTTCTGCTATGCACGGAGTAAAAACAAATGTAACAATTAAGAATTTCATGATTTTCTGAATAATATACAAAAAATTATTTTTCAGATTGTTCACTGTCTCAAAATGATGATGAATGGTATGTATCATACATAAAATGTAACAATAAGATCAATATTCCTTTGATGATGGTATTTTAAAAAATTACAACTTCATAGATATGCAAGCTCTGGAGATTCCATTATTTTATAAACTCATTAGGAGAAATAGTGTGATACTATGACTTGAATCCAAATTACATTATTCCTATGCTTATACTAAGAATCAGTTTTTACATTTAAAGTATTGTATTTCCTTCTCTTCTTCATCAAAGTTACTTGAGTTTTGTCAAAACATTCCTTTTTTTCTAATTCTATGTAATCTATTAAGACATTAACTACTATTATTACCAGTAAATATAATGTAAAATGACATTTTAAAATATAATGGCATTTAACCTTCTGAAATACATTTATCATATATTAGTGATAAAACTACTATGTAAATGATAAAATAGACTTATTTCATTTACACAGTCTGTTAGAGATGAAGAACTAATCAACTTTACAAACTGAAAAATCAATGAACCGTTCGTTACATGATCAGAGTATTTTTGCTGCAAGTGGCACGAATGAATTTGAACTATCTCTATCAAACCCAGAGTAATTTATTGGTTAACATAACCAAAGTAAGGACAGAATTGATACAGCCTCAAGGATAAGTATTACTCCCTTCACTCTTCTCTCTTTATGTTGAGCTCTTCCAACTTGCTAGACACAATGTTACTGGAAGTCTCAATATTTAAATTCCCTAATACATGGCACCAAAGAGGAGCCAAAAGTTCTTCCATATTGTCACAAGTTCATAAATCCCCAGGAAACGTTCTTATTAGCCCAGCCTAAGTCAGATAGTGACTCCATTAACAATAATCATCATGAACAGTGTAGTAGAATATATAAAGAGATGTAATCTTTTTCTGGAACTACCTAGTTAGTATTGGGGCAAGGAAATTGTTAGAATGCACTGGTGGGAGGCTGGTGCACATGTGGTGCATTGCTATACCAGACAGATCAAACAACAGATGTTTTTAAATGACTATTTGTTTTGTCTTCCTACTTTCTAATTGGAGACCATTGTCCTGGAAGCTTAATTGTACTTATCCATTTTTCTTGCAGTATAATAAAAGAGCTTCCATGGTTTTAAGGCAGCAGACAGCTTAACTCACACATATTGCCACTGTTACACAGAGAGGAAAACTCAGCTTAGTTCCAAAGAAATCTGTTCACTTGAAGCAACTTAAAAGGGTTATAAACCTTTCCAAAGATAAGCAACTTTGCAACAAGGTTATGAACTAAATGTTTGTACACCACTCCCCCGAATTTTTATGTTGAGGTCAAATCCCCAGTGTGAGGTTAATTGAGGGTGGAGCATTTGGAAGGTGATTAGGTCACAAGGGTGGAGTCCTCATGAATGGGATTAGTGCCCTTATAAGAAGAGGCTAGAGAGCTAGCTTGCTTCTTTCCCACATGTGAGCACACAGAAGTTAGTGGTCTGCATCCCAGGGGAGCACTCTCACCAGAACCGACCATGCTGGCACCCCAGTCTCCTATTTCCTGTCTAGAAGTGAGCAAATAAATTTCTCTTGTTGATAAGTCACCTAGCTTTAGGGATTTTGTGACAGCATTCCAAGTGGGCTGAGACGTATGATAACTAAACTGATATTACAAAAAGTAACCTGAAGATTTTATTGTCAAGAGTTTTTCAAATGATCAAAAATCTTAAAAAATATAGTAGCTGAGAAAGAAACTATGATATAATGTACTATAAATATATATTGCTACTAAGGTAAGTCTCAGAAAATATTATTTTTCAATCCTTTCAAATAAATAAGATATTTTTCTTTCCCACATTGAATATATGTTGTTTACTTTTCAGCCATTAATATTTTTGGGGTGGGTGACTGACCTTTGTGAACCAGGTATGTGACGACATAGAAATTCAGGTAGCAGTTTGAGAAAGTTAAGAATCAACTATAAAAATTATCAAATGCATAAGAAACCAGGCGATTCTTCCCTTTAATCTCTTTGCTATTATTTAAAAATTATTTTAAATATTTTAGTATTACTTTTAAAAATTATTGACATTTTATTTTGGTCAAAGCAATTACTAAGTGGCATGGAATGCTGCTATGTATATTTGGAAGCATGTATTAGTGATGCATTCCTATGTAAGCTTTATCGTGAAAGGGGTTTGTAATTGCCTAATCCCTGATGCCCAGATCAGTGCCTGGCACATGGTATATGTGTCATTATTTTTAAAAAAATAAATGAGCCAGTCTTTGTCATATTGTAATTCTAGAATATTTCCTATTCATATATATTAAAATATAGCTTGTCATAATGATTGTGGACATTGAGTCCAGCTCCAGTTAGCAAATATAAATGAAAAAAAAGGGGCGAAGGAACTTATGTATCCTTTGATCTTATTTTCACATCATATTTCTGAAAATCATGGGGCAAAAAAAGCCAGCATAAAATTTAAGGAAATGGAAGAAGAATTTTATACCTGATCAGCATTCAAAAATATCAGATGAAATAGATCTATTCTATGAGAAAAAGCTTTAGTTTTTAAGAGCGGATATTTGCAGGAAGTTAGATTACTCAACACAGAAGTTATATATTAGAACATCACATAAGTGTTTTATTTCATTCCCAAACAAAATCGGTCACAATTTTAGAAAAACTTTTGTGAACCCATATTCAATTATTTTGTGTGATTGAGCTGTCTTTAATTTCCTTTTTCCACAAATATCATCCATTCTAGAAGTACTGATATGTTTTCCACAATTTTAAAGCCAATCTCGAGGGAACTGGCAGCTATGTCATTTGCATGCTGCATGCAACTGAAGAAAAACATGGGTGTCCCCCAATGAAGCCAGCTCCCAGCATTTATCTATTGTGTGCACATTGTTGCCATCAAAGAAGAATTTGCATTTTATGAGCCCATTTTGGAAACTGGAAAGAAGTCAGTGTCTTCAAACTGGTGAAAAACTTCTTTGCCAAGGAAAGCTTCTACTGGAAGACAAACCTTGTTGTTTGTGCACAGGTGGAGCACCTGCAATGCTTGGCAACACATCTGGTTTGGCTCCTTTCTTGAAGAAAAGAGCTCCACATGTCATAATGACTCACTGCCTTCTATACTGGCGTGTAATGTCATAAGAGACTGCCAGCAGTTCTGAGAGACGCTTCGTCCACTGCCATGGAAAGATCAAATGTATCAGAGCCAAGGATTTAAATCTCTCATTTCAGTATGTTTTGTCAAAGGATAAAATAAAAATACAAACTCTTTTCCTACATGTTCCAAAAGAAAACTTTTAGTGCTTGATTACATTTTGGGAAAGAGTTCTATTATTTTATCTATCTATCTATCTATCATCTATGTGTGTATTCGAGGGAAGAAGACTACCTGCTAAAAAGGAGTTGATCCATAGCTTGACTGAGGGAAGGATGCCTTTTGACAATATGAATGAGGTAATCCATTCAAGACAAAGCTTTCAATTATAGATGCTGCTAAAAACAAAACAAAACAAAACAAAATACAATTCCCATCCCTACCTCAAACTGCCGTCATAACAAACCACAAAAGAGTCCTTCCAAGATATCAGTTCTGAATCAAAACCCAGAATCAGGCTACTATCCCAAATTTATAAATGCTAGAATAATCATGTTTTTAGTCCACGTTGAGGGTGACAGAGGAATGACAAATTCTCTGTGGAAAGAAATCTACAGATCCCTGGAAAAACTATAAAGTCCTTTCCAAAATTACTTCTGCTCAAACTACTTAAATATTGAAAAGTAGATTCATGATCATCTTCTTGTTGGCACAGAGGACATCACTGGGACAGATTGTGACCTAGCTGACATCAGCTGGGATTTCAAGTCAAGAAGTCCCAGAGAATTGAGTTATTACTTGCCAATGTACAGTTGCCAGGAAGAGCCCTTTGTGAAAACATTGATTCCACTCAAATGTCTTTGTAAACGAGTCTCTTAGGATACCTAAACAAATCACCAATAATGTAAAAATTAGATTTCAAAGATAACATGCATGACTTCAAATAAATGGCTATTCCTTATTTCAGAAAGCTGAATAATGTCAGATTCTGGCTATTTCCTTTGGGGAATGAACAATTTATTTGTCATGTTTGTAAAATTCAGATCTTAAACTTTGGATGGCTTAAATTTTTTAGCAATCAGCCTTTAATTATAGTTAAAACTTTAGGAGAGAAAGACAAATATAAATCTTTGTAAAGTTTTCTTTCATCTTATGTTTCTACCACTTTGTGATTAAATAGTTTGGTAAAACTGTTATAAAGTTGTGATTTCTCTTAATTAGGGGCTCCAGAATGACCAACAATCTGAACCACTCTCTTTCTCCATAACTGTGTTTCCGGTTCTCCATGGAAATGATCCAAATTTCTTCACATTTGCTTATAACCTGCCATGAAACCATGTGTTCAGGAGATGGTCTCGATTTCTTTTTTACAGAGAAGTTTTCCTAACCTCCATCATGAAACCTGTGAACTAGTATGCACAGATAGATCTATCCTTTCTCCTTTGTCTCCACTTATCATGAAAATTGGTATAAATGGCTGGAACTCAGAGGTGGCAGTACTCCACCTTCAGCCATGGTAATAACACCTATGGAATCACCAGATATGTGTCACTAAGTGCCTGTGTAGGGTTAAGCTATTCATCTCTTGGTCTTTTCACAGTAAAGCTGTTATGGAGAGAACTAATGTTTTCCTCCAAGTCAGGATATTGTAAGGTCCTTTTACAATGATTTAGATCTTACTCTATTTCACTAAATTTCTGTCACTCTTTTGTATGATGTCACCAATGGCTGTGGCTTCAATTATTTTTGAATAATACAATTTCTAGTATCCCTTTTTATAGCCCAGAGCTGCATATCTAAATGATCCACTGCATACTTGGATAGCCCATAGAAATCGAAACCCAAAAAGCCCAAAACTTAATCTCTTCTTACTCAAACTCTTCTTTCTCCTCTGATGTATATCTGAATGAGGGGCACAATCAGCAACTCTGGCTTAGAATAGAAATCTTAGATCAACTCCCAACTTTTCTCTCTTATACTTCTCACAGCCAAATAAAATCATATCTACTCTACTTACAAAATTATCATAAGACCAATCATTTCTCTTACTGTCATTTGCTAAGAGTGTAGAACACTATCATCTCTTCCCTGTGTTGCTGCAATTGGCTCACTCCTGCTTTCCCTCATTCCACTTTTGCCCCTCTCTAGTTCATTCTCCACAGCACTTTAGTTAAGCTTTCTACAGTGCAAATCTTTACTTGAAACCCTACAAGGATTCTCCAATTTTCAGGAGTCAAGATTTCTTAGTAGTACTTACAAGGTCCTGCATGATCTGGCACCTGCTTACTTACCAATGTTATCTATTATTCCTATCTTCTTCATGTGTTACATCCTAGCTTTCCTTAGCTTCTTAGAGTTTTACAATTACTCTTTCTTGTAACCACACCTTCCAATGATCTGTTTCCTATGCTAAAAACAAACTCCTTTTTCATCAACTAGCTAATGCTTAATTCTCCTTCAGATTTAACTCAGATGTCACTTTTTTTCAGGAAATCTTTTTTGATTCTTCCAAGTCTGGGCTAGCTACCTCTTCCATGTAGGAGAGAACACCATAGTCCCAGGAAATAGCCCCAGTCAGGTTGCATAATGATGTCTCTTTACAGTTCCCCCTCTCACTGGAAATGGACAAGGTTTATCTTATTTCTTTTCATATGCCCCAGACTGTACCACCCCTATCTCTACTACTGCTACTAGCACATAGTAGGGACTCAATAATGACTCACAAATTGAATAAATTGTACACATGATTTTGCTTGACTTTATTTTAACACACTTTCTTGGGAAGAGTTCATAGCTTACATTCAATTCTCAGAAGGGCCCATGTCCTTAAAGTGGCTAAGCATGTTTGCATGTTTATAGTATGTTAACTGTTAAAGCATTATGAGTTACAATCCTTCAGATTTTTAAGAGTATACACAAATACACTCTCTCCCCCTACCACTCACATATCTGCACAAATGGTCAATTGAAATAACCGAAGGTGGTTGGTTATTCATTCAACCTCTAAGTGGTGAATTTATAAGTATCACTGCCCGCGGTATACACATGCTCCCACTCCTGTGAGCACATACCCACACAACACATTCTTGGTAGCAATGGATGTAGGATTGTATGAGAAATCTGAAGGCTTTCAAGAATCTATGGTTTAAAGACACAAGAGGGAAAAAGCCTTGAAAATCAAAAATAGTTCAGTAAATTTTGCTAAGAAACAAAATCAAGGCTGGGTTGATTACTTTTTTTTAACTTTTTATTTTTGCAATAGACTCATAAGAAGTTGCAAAAAATAGTACACAGATGTTCCATTTACTCACCACCCTGCCTCCAGCTTCCCACAACGGTAACATTTTATATAACTACAATGTATTATCAAACCCAGAAATTAGTTAGTTTTTAGTAGTTTTCAAGGTAGAAAGTATTCTTTTCCAGGGCTGAGTCTCTTATTTTCACTATGTAAAAGTATCTAAGATTTCATTTTGTCAATTCAAAAATCATTTGAGTTACATTTATTGAACATTTTAATGTCTTTCAGAGAGTATATTGAGTAATTTAAATTATTCAACTTAATCACATGGAGCAAATAATAATGTTACTGCAGTAAATATATGATGAAATGAGGCATAGATGAGTTGAATGATATGCTTAAGACCACACAGATAGTAAGTACCAGGGCCAGGTTTCTGAATGCGGTTCTCCCTGACTTCAGGGATTGCTGGCTGAACCATCACACTTGAATGATGACCCACTTCCAAAATTGCTGTCCACCTCTGGAAGAGTTATAGACTGATTGGCTACCTCATTATAAATTAGATTAAACTGCTTACATACTTGCTTTCATTCTTCTTAAAAATATCTGAGATCATCGCCTGTGAGGGAGGAAGGACAATCAGAAAAGAAAGAACTCACATGACTCCACTCCAGGAAGACAAACAGCCCAATTAAAAAATGGGCAAAAGACTTGAACAGACACTTCTCCAAGGAGGACATACAGAAAGCCCAGAGGCATATGAAAAGATGCTCAGCATCACGAGCCATCAGAGAGATGCACATTAAAACCACAATGAGATACTACCTCATACCAGCCAGAATGGCCATCATAAACAAAGCAGCAAACAAGTGTTGGAGAGGATGTAGAGAAAAAGTGACCCTAGTGCATTGTTGGTGGGAATGCAGACTGGTGCAGCTACTGTGGAAAGCAGTATGGAATTTCCTCAGAAAACTAAAAATGGAACTGCCTTTTGACCTTGCAATTCCACTGCTGGGATTTTATCCTAAGAACACTAAAACATCAATGCATAAGAATCTGCAAACACCAATGTTCATAGCAGCAAAATTTATAATAGTCAAGAGCTAGAAGGAACCTATATGCCCATCAGTAAATGAATGGATCAAAAGATTATGGTACATTTCCACTATGGAATACTACACAGCAGAAAGAAAGAAGGAGCTCCTACCTCTTTCGACAGCATGGATGGAACTGGAGAGCATTATGCTAAGTGAAATAAGTCAGGTGGTAAAAGACAAATACCATATGATCTCAGCTTTAAGTGGAACTTAATCAATAAAACAAACAAGCAAGCAAAATATAACCAGAGACATTGAAATTAAGAACAATCTGAAGCAGAGGCGAAGTGGAAAGAGATAATGGGGAGAAGGGGAGAAGGGTTTTCAGGAACAACTATAAAGGACACATGGACAAAACCAAGAGGGGGTGGAATCAGTGGAGGGAGGTGAGGATGGCTGGGGTTGGGGGGCAATAATGGGGGGTTAATGTAGACAACTGTACTTGAACAACAATAAAATCATTAAAAAAATAAAGAATATCTTAAAAAAAAAACTAAAGAGAAAAACAAAGATCATGCTCACCAGGCCTGGGTGGAAGGCCGAGGGGTCAAGCAGAAGTAAATCCTGGGGGCAGGTTGCTTCTAGGACACCAGTGAATGAGTTGCTTCCAAAAAGACCAGAAAGTGGTAAGAAACTGAAGGCCAACATCAAATATCTCAAAGTATTGCCCAGAACAGGTTTTGAATCCAGGAAGAGGAATTCAAGTCTTTTCATCATGCTCTTGCAACGCAGTGCCTCCAGGATTCAGATCAGTTCACTCTATCAGCACATTAATTATTCATTACTGATTTTATGGGTCAGTTCTCACTCTGATTATTCTGGTCTCATAGGTTTCAGACATAAAACATAAATACCCTGGAAAGCTCAGTCTTGTGTATTACTTTAACAAAATTCTCAAATTATATCTTAATATTTCATACCTGATGATTTCACGGCAACTCTGACCCACACGTTGGCCTGTACCTTACATCTCCATGCTCTGTCCCTTCTGTCATCATGAGGTACAATTATTTAGATTAATGTGATATTTTCTCTAAACATAGAAATAGTTACAGAACATTTCTTTTCTATCAAGATGCATTTTGAAATCCTAACAACTTATTTTAAACTGTGCAGAACACAGAAATCGCCTGTCCGAGTCTGGTTTCATTATAAACACCTATCCCTTAAACATTTTCCCTACAGAACAGTTCGTGGTGAAGAAAAATCCATCATTTGATTTTTAGGATAGTTTGTCGTATACTTTGTAAGATAAACTCCTTCCTCCTGATCTTGGCAGATGTCTTAATTAATCTTTCTTTTATATTAATGAAAGGCTCAATGGCAGGACTCACCCAACTCTTTAAAAAAATCTCCACTACGGTTAATAACCTCAGAGAGTTTACAAAGCTGGTATGGAATTTACAGAACAAAGCTGTGGAGAGCCATGGGCCTTCTCTAATAAAGACATAGCTTGTTTCTACTGCATAGTTTTGCTTACACAGCTTTATAGATGTTCTCTGTCTTGAGGGTACTAAGCCCATTCAAATGCCCTATTTTTCTTCTAATTGCTTTTCTGCCACTGGCTTGTTAGCAGGTCTCACCACATGCGCACACGCACACACACACACATGCACGTTCACATAGACTCCCTTCCCCCTCTTCATTATTTACCTCCGCTGCAGCGTGTCCATCTGCTTCAGGATGTAGGGAACATGCTGCTCCTTAAAAAGCCAGCAGAAACGTGCATACCTAAACCTTCGTGCAACATTTATAAGCTCTGTCAGCTTCTCCTCTTTTCTTTGTGTTCTGTGATATTCAGCACTTTTGGCTAAGAATGTAATGAAGAGATAAAAAAAGATAAAAAAAGGTGCTTATCTCCAGTGACATGTCCAAACAGACACTCTGGCCCTCTCTAATATGCTCATCTAATTTGCTCCTGAGCCCAGGCCTGGAAGAAAAGCATCTTGAGAAAGTTTTCTTACATGGGCAGAGCCATCTGCTAATGCGGGCCTGTGCCAGTAATTTACAAGTAATGGTTTACAGCTGTGAACCCTGGCTTCTGAGTTGTTTTGGTCATTTAGTAATTACAACAGTTTCATTAACATTTAAAGGGAATAGTCTACTCAGGATCAATTAGGGACTATCTGCAACTGTGTAGCTCCCTTTTCATATTTGCATTTGACATTTAATATTCTGCACACATAAATTCTTGTTCTTGAAAATGCATTGCTGCAGAAGGTCAAAATTAATCCAGAGCCCATTTGTACCTAGCTCTACTAAGCTTCAGGAAATATTTCTGCAGAGAGTGGAAACATAAAAGGTTGTTTTGGGGCAGTTTTCCACATCTGAACGTTTAAGTACTTTTTCTCACCACTAAAGTTAAGGTTACAGAGTTCTCCTCAATTCTTGTTATATCTCCTATATTCTGGGAACATTCCATACTTATCTGAGTCAGATTTACATAGTATTAAGCAGAAAGATGACATCTATTATTTGCAAATGTTACATAACTGCAATGATATTTAACTTTTAATATTTGAGAGCATTGGGGTGTTGTGGATTTCAACACTTAATAAATAGAATGAGACTATGACAAAAAGTCTCCCTAAAATCATTTACATCAGGGAAAAGGTCTTGACCTCTAGTTATATCATTGAGCAAAGAGTGGCTATGCTAGAGTTTATTTCAGAGGAAACAAAATCCCCATGGTAATTTGAATTTTATGTGGCTGAGGATGGTCCAAGTATTTGATCTCTGAGGGTAAGTGATTTGGGTAGAGGACAGAATGAGAAAGAGAGCAAATTTCAAGTGAGCTAAAACCTTTTAATGGAGTAGAAAATCAGAAGCTCCCATCAGGAGAGAGAGGAGTATTTTGAGATTATTAGGGGCAGATCACAGAGGATGTCACCGTGAATGGTTTGAGAGACAGAGGTTAAAAACAGTTCAAGCTGATGTCTGGAGTTTCTTTTGGCTTTTGGTTCCCAGCGTCCATCTGCGATATGAGGTGAATCATCACGCATGGACCATTAATCTAGGGGTCAGAGGTAGGAAAGAGCCACCGAATGAAGGAAGAGTGATGAAGAGGGTGTTGAAAGAGACTCCCAGGGGTTGGTGTAATTGGGTTCTATGTGGGTGTGTACGGCTGTGAAACCATGACACACCTGATTGGCAGAGTCTGCACCTTGAGATGATTCAGTGGAGCTTCAGTTGTTTGAATTTTAAAGCTGAAGCTAAATCTTGTGCTACTTAAGCAGAGAGAGTGACTTTAGCAAGACAGACAGAGTAAAAATTGAGGCAGGGAGAGGAATCTGTATGTCTTATGGCTTTGAGGTTTGAAAATAATGTTCTATTTCCTAACTCCCAGCATGTCAACCTCAGTCAGACACCTTAAAGAGGTGGAAAGAAGTGTGCCAGCCAGGGGGGAAATATCCTGATTGGAACATTTAGATTTTCTTCTGTATTTATACTCTACAAAGCATGTGGTGTAATAAAAATAAAGTATATTTTATAAGGTGAATCGTTCAGGGTCAGTTTCATTCAGCAAGCATAGATGACATTGTCTCACACACTCTTCAGTTCCTCCACAGCTTACTAGCAATGACTTCCTATTGTTTGTTAGACCAATCCAGAGAGTTTGCTCTGGTTGGTCAAATACTTTATATTCTCATCATTTCACAAGGCATCTTCAGATGGTTTGAACATTTATCTCCTTTTCCCCCAACTAGAGTATTGGCTTCATGGAAGACAGAGTAAGGATCTTCTACTTTTCTGTCTTTGTAGTTAACTGCTAGGGCCTATTACCAGCTTTCTAACTTTGAGCAGACTAGCAAAAAGGGGAATTTGTGATCAGGGAAATCAATAAAAGTAAAAGAAAATCTAGCCTCTGAAAATGAAGGTCAGGGGTAGGACTTCAGTTACTGAAAATCTAGAGAATAGAATTGCAGATATGGGAATTAGGGATCTGGATAGCTTGATCCCCAGAGTGTGGGACCAGAAGGAAGTTTCCTGTGTAGGTCAAGTTATCAGATAAGAAACTTAGATCTGTTTTGCAGGTATATTGTATAACTTGAGGCTGAGGCCATAACTGTAAGAATCAGAAACTAGATCTGGCTAATTTAAGTAGAATAAAAGTTTGTTACAGAATAATGGATGATTCAGAATCTCTCAGAGGGAGAAAGTGGAGACTTGAGAAGTGGAATTTGTTCCAGATTCTTCACCTCACATTACTGCAAATACTCTATTATTCCTGGGTCCAAACAGCACCCCTTGCAACTCTAATTCCATCAAAGTTGGATACCAGTTTTAGTCCCAAGTATTACTTGTAGCCAAGTCACTTGTGTGTATAGTAGCTACAAAGGAAGCTACAGAAGTGAGACTCCATGACCTCTGCCTCTTCTCTGACTCACATGGCATGGAGTTTTCCAAACAAGAAAGAGAAGCTCAGAGGTAGGCATAAAAAGAGTGAGCATTGTCTACCATACCATCCTTTCTAATGCTTACCTACCCTGGTGTCAGGCTAAGAGGATGCTCCAGAATTGGGGAAAAATGAAGACAGAGAGGCACCAAATGATGACAAACAGAAGAAAATGTGTTAAATTTATGAATCTGCTATTGGTGCCAACACCATATGTATTCAATATTTGTTTGCTGAAAAATTTATTGAATGAATAATTGAAGGGATAAAGGAAGGTTGCTTGCATAAAATTCTTCATTATTCATGATCTCAGAGAAACTGGATTTCTGCCTTACAACTGATTTCTCAATGAATATCTGCCAGTGTTTCAGAACCTAAAAGACATGTGGGATGTTATCAAGTGGCCCAACATATGCATTAAGGGAGCCCAAAAAGGAGAGAGAATGAAAGGGGTAGAGAGAATATTTGAAAAAATTATGGACAAACATTTCCCATATTTGATTAAAGACATAATTATAAACATCTAAGAAGCTCAACAACTGCAGTACAAGACCTGAGGAGATACATTATAATACAATTGTTGAAAGCGAAAGACACAGAGAGAATTCTCAAAGCACCAACAAAGAAGTGATTTATCAGCTCTGGCCAGTGTGGCTCAGTTGGTTAGAGCATCATCCTATAAACCAAAAGGTCGCAGGTTTAACTCCTGCTCAGAATATATGCCTGCGTTATGATTTTGGTACCCTGCTGGGGCATGTGTGAGAGGCAACAAATCAGTTTCTCTCTCACATCAATGTTTCTCTCTAAAATCAATAAGCATGTTTTCAGGTGAGGATAAGAAAAAGAAAAAAAAGAAGTGATTTATCACATATAAGAAATTCTCAATTAGAGTGTCAGTGGATTGCTCATCAGAAACTTGGGAGGCCAGAAGGTAGTAGGCTTAGATATTCTAAGTGCTAACAGAAATTAAAAACCATCAACCAAGAATTCTGCTACAAAAGTGAAGGAGAAATTAAGACATTCCCAGATAAATAAAAGTGTAAGGAACTAATTACCACCAGACCTCACCTGAAAGAAATGGAAAGGGAGTCCTGAAGATTGAAATAAAAGAACACTAGCTATCAACTCAAAACCATATGAAAAAAATAAAGGTCTTAGTGACGGTAGATACATGGGCAATTATTAAAGCTAGATTTATTGCAACAATAGTGTGTACCTGTGTATTTTACATGATTTAAGAGACTAATGTATATTTTAAAATTTAGTGTAAATCTAGTATTAAAACTTTGGTTTATAATTTCATAATTTGTTTTCTACATAATTTAAGAGATAATGCATTAAAATTATTACTTTATTTTTTTGGACACACATAGTGTAAAAATGTAATTCTGAGACATCAACAAATGACAAGTTTAGGGATGGAGCTTTTAAAGGTGCAGAGATTTGTGTGTTGTTGAAGTTAAGCTGGTATAAATTCAAATTATATTTTTTTGGCTTTTTTATTCTTGTTTATTCTATTACAGTTGTCCCAATTTTGCCCCCTTTGTCCTCCATCCAGCCCAATGCCCACTCCCACAGTCCATCCCCACACTGTTGTCCATGTCCATGGGTCATTCATACATGTTCTTTGACTAATCCCTTCCCCTTCCTTCCAGCATTCCCCCACACCCTTTCTTCTCTGGCAGCTGTGAGTCTCTTCTCTGTTTCCTTGTCCCTGGTTCTGTTTTGCTTGTTAGTTTATTTCATTCATTAGAGTCCTCTTATAAATGAGATTATATGGTATTTGTCTTTCACCAACTGGCTTATTCCACTTAGCATAATAGTCTCCAGTTCCATCCATGCTGTCACAAAGGATAGAAATGCCTTCTTTTTTTCTGCTGCATAGTAGTCCATTGGGTAAATGTTTTTTAATCCATTCACATACTGATAGGCACTTAGGCAGTTTCCAACACTTGGCTATTGTAAATAGTGCTGCTATGAACATAGGAGTGCATGAGATCTTTTCAACTGGTGTTTCGGTGTTCTTAGGGTATATTCCCAGCAGTGGAGTTGCTGGGTCAAAAGGTGGTTCCATTTTTAATTTTTTTGAGGAAATTCCATACTGTTTTCCACAGTGGTTGCACCAGTCTGCATTTTCACCAACAGTGCACTAGGGTTCTCTTTTTCCCACATCCTCATCAGCACTTGTTGTTTGTTAGTTTATTAATGATAGCCATTCTGATAGGTGTGATGTGATACCTCATTGTGGTTTAATTTGCCTCTCTTTGATGGCTAGTGATGTTGAGCATTTTTTCATATGTCTATGGGCCCTGTGTATGTCTTCCTTAGAGAAATGTCTTTTCAGGTTCACTGACCATTTTTAATTGGATTGTTTCTCTTCCTGGTATTGAGTTGAATGAGTTCTTTATATATTCTAGAGATTAAACCCTTGTCCAATGTATTATATTCTCTGATACAGTTAGTTCCCTTTTCATTTTAATGATTTCTTTAGCCAAGATTTTAATGTGATATAATCCCATTTGTTTACTTTTCCTTTACTTCCCTTGCCTTAAGAGATATATCAGCAAAAATATTGCTGTGTGGGATATCTGAAATTTTCCTGCATATGCTTTCCTCTAGGACTTTTATGGTATAACAACTTACATTTAAGTCTTTTATCCATTTGTCCTTATTCTAGTTTATGGGGAAAGTGAGTGGTCTAATATCATTTTTTGCATGTACCAGTTCAGTTCTCCCAACACCATTTATTAAAGAGACTATTTTTACTCCATTGTATGCTCATGCCCTTTTGTCAAATATTAATTGACAGCAAATACATGGGTTTATTTCTGTGCTATCTATTCTGTTCTAATGATTTATGTGTCTATTCTTATGGCAATACCAGACTGTTTTGATTGCAGTGGCCTTGCAGTATAGTTTTATATCAAGTATTATGATCCTTCCAACTTTGTTCTTCTTTCTCAAGATTGCTGTGGCTAATCAGGGTCTCTTTTGTCTCCATATAAATTTTTGAAACATTTGACCTAGATCTGTGAAATATGTCATTGGTTTTAATAGGAATTACATTGAATCTATAGATTGCTTTGGGTAATATGGGCATTTTAATGATGGTAATTCTCCCAATCCATGAACAGGGTATGTGCTTCCATTTATTTGTATTTTCTTCAATTTCTTTCTTCAGTGTTCTATGGTTTTCCAAGTACAAGTTCTTTTACCTCTTTCATTAAATTTATTCCTAGGTAATTTATTATTTTTTTGTTGTTGCTATAGTAAATGGGATTTTTTTCTTAACTTCTCTTTCTGATAGGTCATTGTTGGTATAAAAAATATCACCAATTTCTGAATATTCATTTTTTATCCTGCTACTTTGCTGAATTCACTTATTAGGTTGAGTGGATTTTTGGCCAAGCTTTTATGGTTTTCTGTGTACACTATCATGTCATCTATAAATAAGGACAGTTTTATTTCTACCTTTCCAATTTGGATGCCTTTTATTTCTTCTTCTTATCTGATCACAGTGGCTAGGATCTCCAGTACTATGTTGAATAAGAGTAGTGAAAGGAGGCAGTCTTGTTTTGCTCCTGATCTTAAGGGAAACACTTTTAGTTTTTGTCCACTGACTATGATGCTGGAAGTTGGCTTTTCATGTATGGCTTTTGTTATTTTGAGGTAGGTGCCATCTATTTTCACTTTGCTGAGTGTTTTTATCATAAATGAATACTGGATTTTATTAAATGCTTTTTTCTACATCTATTGATATGATCATGTGATTTTTGTCTTTTATTTTATTCTTGTGATGTATCACAATTATTGATTTGCAAATAGTGTGCCATCCTTGAATCCCTGAAATAAAACCCACTTGATTATAGTGTATGATCTTTTTAATGTGTTGTCGAATCCAGTTTGCTAGCGTTTTGTTAAGGATTTTAGCATCTATGTTCATCAGAGATATTGACCTGTAATTTTCTTTCTTTGTTGTGTCTTTACCAGGATTAGGATAATACTGGTTTTGTAAAAAGAGTTTGGAGTCTTCCTTATTCTTGAATTTTTTGAAATAGTTGGAGGATAGGTGTTCCTTCTTCTTTGAATGGTAAAAGTCATCTTGTCCTATACTTTTGTGTGTCTGTTGCTTTTGATTACAGCTTCATATTTGCTAGCTGTTATCAATCTATTCAGGTTTTCTGCTTCTTCCCGATTCAATTTTGGTTCAGTTTTGGAAGATTATATGTTTTTAGAATTTTATCCATGTTGCCTCTGTTGTCCAACTGCTTGGCATATAGTTGTTCATAGTAATTTCACAATCCTTTGTATATTTGTGATATCAATTGTTACTTTTCCTCTTTCATTTCTGATTTTATTTATTTGAGTCATCTCTCTTTTTTTTTTCTTTTTTTGATGAATCTGGTTGAAGGTTTGTTAACTTTGTTTATGTTTTCAAAGAACCAGCTCATGGATTCATTGATCCTTTGAGGTTTTTTTTTAAATTATTTATGTCACTTAATTCTGCTTTTATCTTGATTGTTTCCTTGCTTCTGCTTGCTCTGGGCTTTGCTTGTTGATGTGCCTCTAGTTCTTTTAGATAGGGTTAAGTTGTTTATTTGAGATTTTTCTATCTCCTTTAGGTAGGCCTGTATTGCTATGAACTTCCCTCTCCGGGCAGTTTTCTCTGTTCCATAGGTTTTGGATTGTTGTGTTCATTTTCATTTGTTTCTAGATATGTTTTTATTTCTTCCTTGACATTATTGTCAAACCATTCATTATTTAATAATATGTTATTCAGCCTCCATTTATTTGAATTTTTTTGAGTTTTTTTCTTGACATTGGTTTCTAGTTTCAAGCCATTGTGATCTGAGAAGCTGCTTAGTATGATTTCAATTTTCTTAAATTTGTTAAGGCTTGTTTTATGTCCAGTGATGTGGTCCATCTTTAAAATGGTGTATATGCATTTGAGAAGAATGTATTTTGCTTCTTTGGAGTGAAATCTTCTGTAAATATTAGTTAAGTCCATTTAATCTAGAGTGTCATTCAATTCTGCAATATTTTTGTTCATTTTTTGTTTGGAAGATTATCCATTGTTGACAGTGGGCTATTAAAATCCTCTATAATGACTATATTGTTGTCTCATTCTTAAACTCCTCCAATATTTTCTTTATATATTTAGGTGCACCTATATTTGGGTGTATCCATATTTACAAGAGTTATATTCTTTTGTTGGAAAACTCCTTTAAGCATTATATAGTGACTTCGTCTTTTGTTTTGGCTTTTGTTCTGAAGTCTATTTTTGTCTGATGTAAGTATTGCTGTCCCAGCTTTCTTCTCCTGTTTGTTTGCATGGGATATTTTTTTTCCATACCTTCATTTTCAACCTGTGTAAATCTTTTGTTCCGAGGTGGGTCTTTTATAGACAGCATATACATGGGTCATATTTCTTTTTTACTCAGCTAGCTTATATCCTTTGATTGAAGCATTTAATCTATTTATATTAAGGTTATTATTAATAGTTACTTATCCCTTGCCATTTTTTCATTTTTACCTGTGTTCCTCCCTCCACCCTCTTTCTTCTTCTTTTTTTAAAAAAGATTTCATTTGTTTATTTTTAGAGAAACAGGAAGGGAGGGAGAAAAAGAAGGAGAGAAACATCAATATATGGTTGTCTCTTGTGTACCTCCAACCAGGGACCTGGCCAGAAACCCAGACATGTGTCCTGACTGGGAAATGAATTGGTAATCCTTTAGTTTGCAGGCTGGCACTGTATCCACTAAGCCACACCAGCCAAAGCTCTTCTTCTTCTTTTTAAAGATTTTATTTATTTATTTTTATAGAGAAAAAGAGAGGGAGAAAGAAGGGGAGAGAAACATCAGTGTCTGGTTGCCTTTCAAGTGCCCCTACTAGGGACCTGGCCTGTTTCCCATGCATGTGCTCTAGACTGGGAATCAGTGACCCTTTGATTTGTAGACCTGTATTGAATCCACTGAGCCACCAGCCAGGGCTCTTCTTCTTAAAGCAGTTACTTTAGCATCTTTTTCAGTGCTGGCTTATGGATATGTACTCTATTATCCATCCTTTGTCTGAGAAGCTTTTTATTTTGCTTTCTATTTTACATGAGAGCCTTGCTAGATAGAGTAGTCTTGGCTGCAGTTCCTTGCTTTTCGTTAATTGGAATATTTCATGCCATTCCCTTCTGGTTTGTAGTATTTTTGTTGGGAAATCAACTGATAGCCTTATCGGAGCTCCCTTATATGTTACTCACTATTTCTCCTTGCTGCCTTTAAGAATCTCTCTTAAGAGATTCTTAATCTCTTAAAAATTCTTAAATCTCTCTCAAAATTTATCTTTAAATTTTGCCATTTTGATTGTAATGTGTTTTGGAGTGGGCCTCTTTGTGTTCATCTTGATGGAATCCTCTGTGTTTCCTGGACTTATATATTTTTTTCTTTCACTTAGTTAGGAAAGTTTTCTGCCATTATTGTTTCAAACAGTTTTTGTATTCCTTGCTCTTTTCCTCCTCTTTCTAGAGTCCCTATGATGTTAGCATGGTTAAGTTTCATGTTTTTCCAGAGCTCCCTTAAACTATTTTTGGAATTTTTTTTTTATGTTATTACTCTGACTGGGTGTTTTTTCCTACCTTGTCTTCCAACTTGCTGATTTGATCCTCTGCTTCATCTAGCTTGATTTTAATTCCTTCTAGTATGTTCTTCATTTCAGATATTGCATTCTTAATTTCCAACTGGTTCTTTTTAAGGATGCTAAGTCCTTTTTCATGCTGATGTAGGTCCCACTGTATTCCTTGTAATTCTCACTAAGTTCCTTAGAATCCTTATAACCATTACTTTGAACTCTATATCTGATAAATTGCTTACCTTGATTTCATTTAGCTCTTTTTCTGGAGATTCCTCCTTTTCTTTTGTTTGGAGATTGTTTTTTTGTCTCCCTATTTTAGTTGTCTCTGTGTTTGTTTCTATGTATAGATTGATTTGCTTTGATCTGTCTGTGGACTGGCATTGTGTGTTAAGGATCTTGTGGGATGCAGTGATGAAGACTACTTGATCTTTTGATCTGGATGCTGTAGGAATGACATCTCTGTGGATTATATGGACTCTCTGTTGTATTTGTGTCCTGATTATTATTGGCGCATTCATTGGTGGGAACTCCCCTTTATCTGGCTGGCTAAGAGACTCAACCCCCTCCATGTGTTGTATGCAGTTGTAGAGGCACTAGTAGAAAAAAGCAAAGCAACACCAAAACAAGTAACCCCCCTGACCACCACAGCAATATCAACAACACGAGAGCAAAGTATTATAAAAGTGGAAAGGGAAATGGAGAAGGGGGAAAAAAGGAAAGGAAAAAGAATACGAGAAGACCAAAGGCAAGAAAAGTGATTAGGAGAGGATAAAAGGGAAGAAAATAATTACTCATAATGAGTTGAAAAAGGAAATTGGGAAAAGGAACAAAGAAAAGGTAACAAAAATAATAAATGGAGAGAAGAAGGTAACAGTGGAGTAATAAAAGATAAGAGTAGAATAGGAGAGATGAGAGAAAAAATAGAGCACTAAAAATAAAAGAGAAAAATAGATAAAAATAAATAAAAAGCTATGACAAAGAAAAAAAGATAAGATAATGAAAAAGAGCCAGATGGATTTGTCTCAGCACAGTTTAGATCTTGCCTTCTGGTTTCTCTCTTTCAGTGCCACTGTGATGTCTGAGTCTGCTGTAAGCCAATGTCAGGTGCTGTCCACTTCTGGCCCTCGGCTGAATTTTCAAAGCTACGAACAATCTACAGTTTATGGTTGATTCCTCTGGGTCTGGCTGCTCCCAGGGTGGGCCAAGCTGCTTTGCAAAGCTGACTTTTATTTGTACTGGATCCAAGGGTGTGTCAGCAAATGTCCTAAGTCACCACAGGATCTTTCTCTGCCTGTCTCTGCCTGCTGGCCTGCTGTCAATCTTAGACTAGTCACAGACCTGACTGTTTCTGAGAGGGCTTCTGGCAGAAACAGGGGACTGTGATTCCTGGATCTCTCATGGCAGGTGCCTTTCAGACTTCAGGGAAAATGGTGAGTG
Organism: Phyllostomus discolor; assembly: GCF_004126475.2. Classification (NCBI taxonomy): domain Eukaryota; kingdom Metazoa; phylum Chordata; class Mammalia; order Chiroptera; family Phyllostomidae; genus Phyllostomus; species Phyllostomus discolor. Next base: position 152,880,790 of record NC_040906.2, read on the forward strand.
TGTTCTCCCTCTCCTGAGTCACATGTATGAGTTTGTCTGGGATTATTTCCCTGTATTTGGCATGGCAAGACCACTAGTAGTATTCCAGAGCCCAGATTTTGTGTCTGCCTGATGCCAGGAGGGTGTTTCTGTGGGCCTCCTGTGAGGAAAAAGCACCAGTCTGTTTCCCAGGATAGTGTATGATTTGGCTGTGCCTTACCACTAGGTTTTGATAACTCCTGAGTCTGTTTATGTTGCTGTCTCCTCAGCAAGGGTTAAGATATGGGATAGGAGAAAAGAAGAAAACAAACAAACAAATAAAACAGAATACCAAGACAGAGCAAAACTGAAAAAAAGAGCAAAAAATGTTTCTGATTTGAGCAATCAGGATTTCAGAAGTTGTGGCAAGAGATTTCCAGAAGGTCAGGGGAGCGGTATCCCACAAAATAAGGTAATTGATTTTTCCCCTGGGCGGGGTTAGCTCTTCTCAAGAAAGATGGTTGCTGTGGAGCTCAGGTATGCAGTCCCCAAAAGTCCCACAGCTGATCCCACAAGACTCCCCAGTACCTCCCACTCCAGACTCTCCTTGCGCAATCCCAGTCTGTGCCACCAGCCCTTAGCCAGGGCCCAAGATGGGTAGCTGCAAACACAAAACCTGTGCTCTGTCCCTTTAAGGAATAAACAAGATGGTGAATTTGTAACTAGTGGTTTTCATCTCTCCCCAGTGCAGACAGCTCCCACAGTGCAGATTTCTCATCTCTGGGTCTGTGTGCCCTAGGACTTTGTTGTGTGGGTTATGTGGACTCTTCTGTTGTATTTGGATTCTGATTTGTATTGGCCCATACATTGGTGGTAACTTTTCCCTGTCTGACTGACTAAGGGGCTTGACCCCTATCACAACCACCTTTGCCTTGAGAAGACTTGTGGATTAGATCCCCAGTCAGGGCACGTACAAGAACCCACCCATCAAGGCCTCTCTCTCACATGGACACGCCTCCCCCTCTCCCCCAAATCAAATTAATTATGTCTTGTATGCATTATCTTCTTTTAAGTCTCAGACCTTCCTGATGGGGTGAGTGAAGGAAGGAAATAGTCCCACACAAACACTATAGAACCTGATGGTGGCAGGGCACCTGTGCTGCTCCCTCCAGTGAGTCTCAGCCTTGGCCTCCCACTGCTGTGCTCCTGCTACTGTCTCTGCAGGCAGCACCACCCCGGCTGCTTCCCTCCACTCCCAGCACTTCTGGTTCTTGAGCTGATTGGCAGCCTCCTCAGCCAGACTCTGTCTGGTTTGTAGTTCCAGTGCCACCTGGGGCCAGAGAGGTGATAGCCCCTGGCAAGTAGAACAGCCCCTGAGTCCTGGGTCTCATCAGTGGTGGGTATGTGGCTCAGCACTGAGGCCACAAAGTCAAGTCCAGGCACCAAGGCATGGCCGATCCAGTGGCTTCTTCCTGAGGAGGATATTGTAAATTCCACAAAATGGCTCTTGCTCCAAATCTGAGAAGCCAGAAATGTCAGGCTGGGCGACAGCGGTGGCAGGGACTCCACCAGAAGAGCCTGGGCCGGCTGCCCCTGAGTGTCCTGCAGATGGACAGGCACTTGCACATTAGCATACACTCACTGCACACTCATCCGCACACATGCTCACTCACACAATTTCACACTCACTCTCAGCTGGATTTTCCAGTTGATTGCTATCTGGTTTAGCTGCAAGACCTGTCAGGTGGGGAGCAAGTAGACAGAGCTTCCAGCTAATCTGCAGCCATCTTGGAAACTGAAAGTATAATGTTATAACTTTAAGAATTTAAATGTAATTCCCATGGTAACCACAGAGGACACAGCTAGAAAATATATGCAAAGAAAATGCAAGAAATATTTAAGTGTCTTGTTACAAAAAAATCAAATGAGCATGAAGCAATAAAGTTGTAAATGAGAATAAAAATGTTATAAAGCATATAGAAAATAAACAGGACAATGACACAAGCAAGTATTTTTATCAGAAATTACTTTCAATGTGTGTAAATTAATTTTTTCAACGAAAAGAAATAGATTGAAGGAATAAAGAAAAGAACACAGTGTAAATTATGTTGTCTACAGAGAAGCTCACCCTAGATTCAAAGACACAAATAGGTTGAAAATACAATGATAGAAAAAGTGGTACACATGTACAGTAAAACATTACTCAACCATAAAAAGGAACGAAATCTTGTTACTTGCAACAGCATTGATGGACCAAGAGGGTATTATGCTAACAGAAATAGCTCAAAAACCATATTATTTCACTTAAATGTATTATCTAAAAAATTTAAAACAACAGAAACAAACTCAAATACAGAGAACATTTTGATGATTGAGAAATAGGAAGGGTATTGGAGGGACTGGTTGAAAGAGGAAGGGATTAAAACATGCCAATTGGCAGTTATGAAAACAAGGATATAAAATATAGCAGAGGAAATATAGTCAATAATATTGTAATAATTATGTAAGGTGTCAAACGGGTACTAGACTTATCAGGATGATCACTTAGGTTATATAGATATCATTATATTGTATACCCAAAACTAATATGCTGTTGTATGGCAAGTTTATTAAAAGTAAAAATTATTTTTTAAAAATATAAAAAATCAGATGCTGGTGAGGATGTGGAAAATTTGAACCCTGTGCATTATTGATGGAGATATAAAATGGAACATACACTGTGTAAAACAGTATGGCGGTATCTCAAAAAATTAAAAATGAAATTACCATATAACCCAGCAATTCCACTTCTAGGTATATACTCAAAGGAACTGATAGCAGGGTCTCAAAGAGATATTTATTCATCTAGGCTCATAGCAGCATTATTCATCATAACTAAAATGTGGACCTAATCCAAGTTGTTCATAGACAAATGAATAGGCAAAAGTGTGGTATATATACATGAAATAGAATATTATTTAGCCTTATGAAGGGAAAACACATGATAAAATATGGACATTATGCTAGGTGAAATAAGCCACAAAAGAGAAGTATTGCATGATTCTAATTATGTGAGGTATTTATAGTTGTCAATTCATAGAGAAAGGAAGTGACATGGTTGTTGTCAGGGGCTGCTGCATGGACAAATAGAAGTTATTTTTTAATGGGTATAGAGTTCCAGCTTTGCAGGATAAAAAGTTCTAGAAATGGATAGCAGTGATGGTTTTACAACAATATGAATGGAGTTAATACACTTAAAAATAGTTAAGATAGTAAATTTTATGTTGTGTATATTTTGACAAAATAAATGGTAGGGAAAAAAAAGCTATTGATGTTACTGAGTAGTAGGTTAAACTTTTTTTTTTTTTTGAGAAAGGACATTATATCAGGGTATTAGACAAATAAATGGCACCATCAAATGAGAGAAATAGGGAGAGTTTAATTAAGGAAATATCTTTCAAAGTGTGAGCAATTTAATTGAAACTGACAAAGATGGTGAAGCCTCCCACCAAAAAACTGGAGATGCCCTCACTACCATTTGTCTGAATGGTGAGGGAAGGAAGCAATTGTGAGGTTCCAGAAATAATAACTGGAGCTGAAAGCAGCTGGAGTAAAACAATGCAATGATCTTTGTTAGAAAAAATTAGCCAACTCAAGCCCTGCCAGGGAGGGAGCCAAGCTCATGTAAATACCAACTCAATGTCCTCCTTTTCTGCATTTTCTGCTGGTTCTTCCCATTGGTCAAACCCAACCAGAAGTTTGGAAGGGAAATGAGCTCATTTGATACAGTTCATAGAAATCTCTAGATATTAACAGAACATATCCCAGGAAGAATTGAGGGAGGACTCTAGGAACTGAGGGTGGCCTTTGGCCAATAGCTGGCAAGAAGCTAAGGGTCTCAGTATAATAGCCCATAAGAAATTGAATGCTGCAAAGAGGGAAAAATTGAGAGAACTGTAAGAGCATAAACAATAAAACATTGATAAAAAAATTGAATGCTGCTGACAACCACACAAGGTTAGAAGCAGATCATTCCCCAGTTGTGTCTCACATGGAAGCATGTTCCTTTCTGACATTGTGCTTGAACTTTTTTGTGACTCTAAAGCAGAGGATCCAGCTAAGCTGGGCCTTGACCACTGACCCACAGACTGTGAGCTATTAAATGTGTGTTGTTTTAAGCCAAGAAAAAAGAAGGAAGGAAGGGAGGGAGGGAGGACAGAAGGAAAGAAGAAAGGAAGGAAGAAGGAAGGAAGGAAGAAATGAAGGAAGAAAGGGAGGAAGTGAGGGAGGGAAGGAAGGAAGGGAAGCCAAACTGTAAAAATATATTAACTGGAATAATGACTAAAATAACATTTTTCTCCCACTCTAATAGAACTTTTTATATACATACATTTCCTTTCAATTCTTTTTCTCCATATATCCTTTAAAATTAAAGTGTAATATTGAATGACTTTATATCACTGAAGTTCTGTTATGCCATTTTCTTTTGTTTGATAGAAATTATGGGCTAAGAGAGTTTAATGATAATTGTTTATTTCACTCATTCATGACTTTGAATAAAGGTTAATTTAGAGAAGTGATAAAATGTCGGCTAAATTTTATGACATTAATTCTTGTTGTCTCACATTTCTAACCACTTAAATGGACAAAATTGGCCACACTTTGGTGTAAAGAAAGTCTGTGAGTATGTTTTTTTTTAAACCTTTGCTTTTAGTGAGAGAATGAACATAGGTTTGGTTAAGCTGTGGTAACAAACAACCCCTCTAACCTGAGTGGTTTAACAAAATGAAGCAGAGTTTTCAATCACCCAAAGCCATCTGAGTCCAGGGCAGCCACCCTCAGTAGGAGATGTGGGCTTCTTCAAATTTTATTATGAGGACTCTTCTACAATTGACCTCAAAAGGCAAGAAAGAGCTAGAGATTTGACACCCACAATTAAACATGTCAGACTAAAATATTTCACTTCTGCTAATATTTAAGCAAGAAAAGAAAAGCACATGTCCATGCCTGATTATATGGGTCTGAAGGTTAATTCTATTGTGTCCCCAGAAAGGAGTCCTGGAAATATTGACAAGCATCTCTAATGTTGACTGCCGCTTCTCACAGATCATTTTAAATGTCTATTGTTCACAGTGAGGTAAAAGAATACATTAAAACAAAGTTTTATTTTCAGAATTGTTATGCCCTTATTGTTTTATTGAAATCTAAGAAGTTTTTTACATAAATCCAGGGTTTGTGTGTATGTGTGTTTTGATTTGCTTTGTGTTATTTCTTACCATGGAAATACAGATTTCTTCCATTTACAGTCAAGTATTCTTATTGTAGCGAAGGAAATACGAACTTGATCTATTTCTTGTAGTATCAGTGAGAATGACTAAATATTTACAGATGATTTTCATAGTTAACAGTCACTTTCACCCTCATCAAAATCAATACCGATGACATTGGGAAGCCAATATTTCATTAGGTAAAGTCAATAACAATGATACAGATCTATATCTGTATCATATCAAAAAAGGAAACCAGAGCTACTACACATTCTACAGAAATTTAAAATGCGTAAAAACAAGATTTATGTGAAAATAACTAATGTAAATGTAAAAAATAACTGGATATGAAAATAACTTCAATACATAATCCTTGTGTTTAAAAACATTTTTTATTTTATTCATTTCTGATTTAAAAATTCTACTACTTGGCATTCCCACAGCCTCTGTGTATCCGTGTTATACCCAGGCTTTGGCTGATTAGACACAGATGGATCACAATCTATTAGATGACTCAAACCCAACCAGAACCTTTTTTGATAATATGAATATTGAGATATCAGGTGATATTTGGATTTGAAATCCCCAGTAAGGACTCAAAACTGGTGGGAATATTGGATTATCGGTGAGAGAAGGGATCTGGTTGAGAGATAGCACAGAACGAAACAGATGCAAGGAGAAGCCATAATGACATTGACTATTGGGTGTTGAAAGATTGGTATTTGGTAAGACTTTGGCCCAGACAGATTGTGTGTCTTGAGCTTAGATAGCTGTGGTAATTTAATTACAATCCCTTTTATTAAAGGTATATTGAATAGGTTTCTATTCTTTGTAAACAATAATTTTAGTAAAGCATATATTAAAAGTTCAGTTAGCTAATACATATTTTATTGTAACTATTTTGAAAATGTTGTAAACAAAAACTATTAAAATTGCCTTCTACTTGTACAGATTTAGTTACCTTGAGATGTTCCTAACTGTAGTAATGTTAATAATGATAGCAAAACCTATATCAAAAAGATGTTTTTAAAGCATCTTGCATGAATTATCCCATTTAGTACTCAACTCCAGAAAGTAGAAATTACCCTTAGTTTTGTATTCATATGAGATGATGAAGCACAGAGATTTACAAACTTGTCCAAGTTCACACAGGTAGAAAGCAGTAGAAATAAGACTTAACTACACATCCTGATGTACAGGGCATCTCACCCATTAGAACAGGAATTATCTATTTCTGAGTTAACTTTATACTCAGATTTGGAAGGCTCTTATGAGAGTAGAGGATGGGCAGGGCAGGGGAGAACAACAGAGGAAAATGGGGACAAATGTAATTGAACAGCAATAAAAATAATTAAAAAATAATTAAAAATAAAATGTATTACGGGTTTTATGTGAACTATATTGTTGATTATTAAGTTAAAATATTTATCAAATGCCATTTTATGTTTATTTAATTTTTACATATAAAAAGGATCTTTTGAAGATTGGTGCTACTTTTCGTTTATACAATGGAATATATTTTTACTAAATATCACAAAATTTTATGAGGTCAAATCAGAATTATGCATACTTATTGGTTAAAACATCAAAATTATTTATTGAGTCCATATTTTAAAGGACCAGTCTGGGGGAAATTTTGTATATGATTATAATCACATTCAGTGGGAAAACAGAAACAAAAGAAGGCAAACAACTATGAACAATGAAGCACTGTGTGGAGCAGGAGGGTTCCTGAACAGGGAGGAGCATGAGCGTCTCAGGAGAGTTCCTCAGTTACCACCAAATGTTACTTTTTCATATCCCAGTTTCTCCTTGTCTCATCTCATTTGCCATTGTCAACATTTTTTTTGTTGTTTTGTTTTGATGTTATACCTGTGGGTCTTCAAGAATCTTTTTTTTTAAATTACAAATTCTTAGAGGGTAGAACGCTCCCTGAAAATATTATCCACTTAGAACTGTGGAAATGGTAACTTTCCCGGAGTAAAGATCAGTGGAAGGAAGTATAGCCTTGCATATCCTTCATCCAAGGTAAGTGGGGAATAAATGTTTAAGTGTCCAACCCACATACATGGCCCAGGATAGCTATGCATGTGGCCCAACACAAAATTGTAAATTTACTTAAAAACATTGTGAGATTTTTTTGGTGATTACATGTTGCAAAATATTTAATGGGTGGCCAAAGACAACTCTTTTTCTTCCAGTGTGGCCCAGAGATACCAAAAGGTCAGATACCCCCGGGTATTATACCCCCTGGGCATTTGTGGAAAGAGGAAGTTGGATGTAGTTGAAAGCAGTTTTCATGAAACCTTTTTTTTTCTTCGCTTTTTGTTCATGCTGATTATCCTATAGCAGAGAAAGGGCTATGTTGTGAAAGCCCAAGCACAGCAATTTAAAGATCCTACATGTAGAAACAAGCTGAGATTAGAATCCTGAATTGATTCCAGCTTGATCAATAACTAGTCCTGAGAGCTTGGGAAAGCCACTTTAATCTATCTATGCGTTTCCCTCATGGATAAGATGAGAACAGTAATATCTAAAGGAGTAAATGTCTCACATAGGAAGAACCCATCCCATCTCACTGCTTCTCTCTTGTGTGCTCTTTGTATGAACTTGGACAGATGTATCTATAAAAACAATTACCAAGTGTTTAGTATATGTTGGGAGCTGGGCTCTACTCTTTATATACATTATCATATTTAATCCTCAAAACAACCTTAATATGTTCTTTTTAAAAAATTTTTGTTTTATATGGAAGGAAGCCAACAGTTTAAAAGAAATGAAGGAGCCCTGACTGGTATGGCTCAGTGGGTTTGGTGTCTCCCACTAATCAAAAGGTTGCTGGTTCGATACCCAGTCAGGGCACATTGCCTGGGTTGTGGGCCAGGCCCTCCATTATGATGCAACCAATTGAGCAATATTTCTCTCACACATCAATGTTTCTATCCCCTCCTGCTTCCCTCCCTTCCCTCTCTCTAAAAATAAACAAAGTCTTCAAAAGAAAAAAAAAAGAAATGAAGGAAATTTCCCCAAACCTCACAGCTAAGGAGTTTGGTAACTGCCTCCAGAGCTTAGGCTCTCAATCACCTTATTACAGTGCAGTCTAGATTCCTCATTTTGGGAAATATATTGTATATATTTATATGTTCTAGATACATTTAGTAAAAACTAGTTATTCATGTGCAGAGCATTCTATCCATCTCATAGAGGATGAATATGTACAAGATAGGGACAAAGAAATTTAAGGATTTCCTTTTAAGCAACTAGATAAAGATGTATGTGAGATGGACAAAGTGACCGCTCTGGTATAATCATACCCCCACTGCCCACAGCCTAGAAAATGATTTAAACCCCCCTGGACTGAACCTCATCAGCAGGCCCTTTACTAAGCCAGGCTGAGTAATCATTGCCACTCATGTTTTTGTACCATCTCAGAAACACTAGAAAATAAAAACTGGTCCTATACTTTTGTCCTTCCACAAATCATTGAGTGAACCACTCTAAAATAGTAAAATATCTGGAACTATCTAATATAACACTAAATGCATATCAAGCCTCTGTCTCCAGGCTCTTAGAAGTATTCCCTCCCTAAAACTACAGCAGAAGTAAAGAATCTGTAGTTGATGGAGTGGAGAGGGAGGAGAGAACGCCCTCCTACTTACAGCAAGGTGTCTGTCAGCCTGTGGTAGAATGGCTCAGGATTCTGGTTGCTCCAGAATGCCACACTTGATTCTGACAGAAAAAAAAAAGGCAAATGGAAGAAAGATCAGTATCCCTGGAGGTTGCTTTATTAATAAGAGTGGATTGAGGGTTGATCAAAACTAGGAGATTATAGATAACAGAAAGAGAGGCTCATTTTAAGATTTCCTATAAATTGTCCAAAGGCATCTGGAGTTATGTCATCTGGCTCCAGAGTTAGAGACCTCTCCAGTCACCTCTTTAGCTACCTAGGCAAGTCATTCTGATCCACCTGTTCTATAGAGTCCCTGTGATGTTCAGAAATATCCTTTGTAAAGTGCCTAGAGTTTACATATGAGTAGTTATTCATAGAAAGTTTCACTCATGTTGTTAAATTTCTGCAAAAATGTGGGTTTGCTTTTACATTTATGTGGCACTTTAATTAAAAGTAAACTCTCCACTGGTATGCACTCACTTACCAGAAGTGACTGTCATTCTCATTCCCTGTGGGAGAAACTGAGGCACTAAGAGGCTACGTAGCGTGACACACTGGGCCAGTCTCATGCATAGTCCAGTTCTGCTAATCCCCTTTTACAGGATGAAAGCCTGCACTGCTTTGTCTTCAACAGCTATGTGGCAGATACTCTAGTCAAGAATAATATCCAGATTCTGAGATTTGAGCACCAATTATCAGGAGGTTCAAAGCACTGATTTATCCCAGTCCCTGCTCCCCCTCCAGCCGTGTACAGAGCTCTAATGATGAGCAATTGAGGAGCAGCGTCTTTCCTCGTGTTCATTACTCTCCAACAAGATCGTAACTTGATAAGGCCACCCTGAAAAGGCTACATCAGCTCTAGACAGGGTAGCAGGTGCATTTATCAACTGCTTTTGTTTGCTGAGTCAGGGATTGCTGTGGTGTTTAACTTTTTTTCTCTTCCTACTCAAGAAGTTACTTAGTCTTTTTCAAAATTATTTTCTATTTAGGGGGTTGCTAGCTATTCATGACAACATTTTCCACTGTAGTACCTGAAGAAGGTGTTTAACCTTTTCTCCCAGTTTCTAAAATCATGTCTTTTCAATAAGCTGTATATATTATACAATGAAGTGCTACAGAATTGTCTTATTACCTCTCCCTCCAAAATACTAGCATATGCCTAATTAATACAAGGATATTCCATAAATCATAGGTGCCAAGGAAAAGCTATGTAACTGGGGAAAACTTTGCAGAGAATATCAATCAGATCCTGGTACTTGTCATTTAAGTAGAACACAATTCTCTCCTGGTTTACCAGTCTCTCTCACAGCACCAGCCAGAGCTTTTAGAAATATTAACTCCTTGTGCTCTGCATCCTCAGAACAAATGAACTCCAGCTGGCTTTCTTTTTTTAGTTTTTGTAGGTTTTTTGGGGGGATGGGTATTTTGACAATGTTTTGCAAGTCAAATGAGTAAGTTCAAAAGAGAGGAAATGCTAAAAAAATGAACTCAATGTCCTTTTGTGGCATCATTTAGTTTGGCTAATTACTAGGTACAGGTAAGAAACGTGGCTGATAGGGCTTAACAACAGATGGGGAGCTGGTACAAAGCTGTGGGTTCTTCCTTTGCCTGTGCTGCGACTTCCTGCGGTGTTGAACAAGCCATTCAACCTGTTTTTGATTTACTTCCCTTTCACTAAATTATGGATAATAATGCCTACTAGGTATGTCATACATTGTTGAGAAGAATGGCTCATAGGAAGATCATAAAGCACTTTCAAAGAGTTGAAATGTTCCATAAGCACAGGCTCTGCAGAATCCAGCTGAATAGGAGGCGATGCCCCTTTCAGTCAAGCCTCTGTTCTCCATTTACAACCGAAATGAATGCAAATCTGAAAGTGACTTTGCATTTGCCACACATCCCCTCTGCCTCTCAGGCATTCTATCACTAACTGATTGTAACTATGCAAATGACACCGTTATCTGTGACTCACACTGGTGATTGTACCGAGCACCAGCAGTTTAAAATGCTTGATGAATCCAAAGCTGATTGGCAGCTCCAAACTTATCTGTGACCTAATTTGTGGTCAGGAAGTGCATGCAGATTTGGATAAGGGCAAAACCAATGACAGCAGGCTTTCCTTGAGGGTTTAAAAGACTTGAAGTTTGGTCACCAAGGATTTAAAAAAATAAAAATAAAATGTCTGCATCTGGGATCTGGACTGAAAGCAAAATTTGTCAAATGCACCAAGTATTTTGAAGCTCTAGAGAGCTTCCCAGAACAAAAGTAATCCCAAGATAAAGAATGGGAACAATTTCTGCAGCAGCTGAAATGATTGCGGAGGGATGGATGATGGGTGGTGATGATTTCCCATTGTTACAGAGAAGGGAAATCTGCTCGGTACCCATGCCAAAGAAGCAATGGATGCTTTAAGCACCACATCCTGCACTACAGTAAAAGCGTACAAATAAACAAGTCAAAGGTTAAATTATGTGGATGTGGGAAGGAAATCAGAGAAGGATACTACTAACATGTATTGATTGCTGATTGGGTTGACAGTATCATCTCATTTTATAGACCGTACAAAATACAGAGGTCAAGTGGCTTGCCCAAGTGCATGGAGTTGGTAGGTGGTGGAGCGATGAAAAAAAAAAAACACCCAGCTTTTGCTCTTTTCATTCTCCCAGGCTGTTTCTAGAAGTTGTTGTCTGGCTCTGTAGACCAACTGCAGGGAGAAACAAGGCCAGCTGACCTGCATAGTGCCCCAGGCCAGAGATCAAGGAGAGATCCTTTGGTTGACTTGCCCAGCTGCCTGTTGTTAGAAGCTCAGTGAATCTGCCTCATGGGAAGCTCAGTTGTTGCCCTTCCTCTGAGCCACCTCTTCTCTGCCTGGTCCCTGCCAGCACTGCCTGTTTGCTGTTACTACTTTCCAGTGATCAACAGCTATTTTATGTCTCCTCCCATTGTGCTTCACTGCACCTTTGTAGTCCTGCTGCCCTCCTTCTGCGTGCAGCTCACCTTCATGTTATTGAAAGGCAGTGTGTTTGTGGCCCGTTATTATGTTCTTGAACAGCGCTAGTAAGTGGAACTTAAAGGTTCCAGGGAAACATACATTAACCATCATTTCTCTCTGTATCTTTCACTTTGACTAGGACCTTTATGATTGTTGCATATTTGGAAGTTCAAATCTAAAGTCTGGTTTTTTTTTTTTTAATGTTTGGTTAAAATATCTTTTAGCTGACACTAATTGAGCACTTATTATCAGCATGGTGTTACATTGAATTAATTACATGATTACATCACTTACATCTCAAAAGCACCCAGCGAGGCAGGTTTTAATGTGAATTCCATTTGACACACCAAGAAACTGAGGTGTACGGTGATGATGTAGTCTGTCCAAGGTTACACAACTGTAACCAGCAGAACCAGGTCTCTGCCTTAGACATGGCTCACACTAAAGTCCCAAATACACTAAAATCTTAACTCTATCCAATTCTTATCTTCATAAATTTTGTGTGTCTGTAAACATTCATGTAATTCTTGGAACCCTGATCTCTTCCACCTCTATATTCACAGTATTTAGTGTACTAACTACCACGGACTCAGAGAAAATGGGTTCTATATTGTGATAGAACGTTTGAGAATCAAAATAGAAATGTTACATTTACTGTCACAAATCTGACACCTATTTGTTTGGTCAACTTATAAAATACAGACTAAATTTTTGTTGTGGTTATTATTGTTGTTTTTATATACTTGTTCAAGTATCCTCAAAAATCTTTCTGTAATCAGACAAGTCTGGTTTCATTATCCAACAGACTGAGGTCCCCACTGTGTAGACACAATACAGATCTGCCCCATGGCCCCGCGGGTCAGCAGCAGGAACGCTGCTGTGGTGCTGACGTGTGTGCGTGAGCCCAAATGTGTTCTGCAGAGCTATCACCCCAGAAATAATGCATCAAGGTGCACATTCCGGACAACTTTAATAATGTTCCCACAGGCAGTCCGAGTGCTATTTTAAAACCCCCTCACAATAGCACTTAGGAGCTTTCAGAAATTGGTTGATTTTTTTTTGTATGGCTGGGATTTTGGATCTCAGCTAAGGCACGAAGGTAAGTAAGAGATGAACAGCTCCACTTCTAATTACTCCATTTCGCCTATTAAATTTCAGTAGCATTTTATAAATATCAGATTGCATTATTATCTCCAAGCAAGCTGTTTTCCTGCAATTGCAATAATGCAGCAATCAGCTCTGAAACTTAATTTCAAATTTTAATTAGTAAAAATGCCTCTTACTTACTGAAAACTCAAACCCCAAGCAATGATCTATCTACCTATAGTAAAGAAGTACTGATGAATAATGTTTGTGTCTTAAAAACATGCCGTATTGTTTTGAGCCATGAAACGCTGATACAGTGGTCACCAGACTCATGCTGAAGCAATAAGCTATGACAGAAACTCTTCCTCTGCATGCTGTCTGCACTATGTTTTTGGGAGTTTTCTAATCATACACAAAGGAGTGACTCCCAAACATATTACATAGAACTGACTTTCTTATATTATGATAATCACCTGGGTTATTTGTTACATATCTGTTAAAATTACTATATATCAGATCAAATAGTTGCAGGCCTGAATCATGGAAAGAGAAAAAGAACAAGGATCACAAATGCATATTCTGCTTTGCATATTTCAAGTTTACGCATCATTATTTCCTGCCCTCAGCTCTCTCCCTCCAGGGTTTTTGTCCCTCTTGTATCAAGGTTTCTTTCACCTCCATCTGCAATAACGTTTTCTTCATTTTAGATTTTTATAAAGCTATCTCAGGAATTTTGGTGTAGCTCCTGATTCAGCTGCATTGATGGTAATTGAGAGGGGATTTCAAACTGAACTCAACTACAGCTCCACTTAAATTCACTTCCCCTGAGAGAATTTCCAAAGCTGCCTGTCCAAAGGATTCTGCAAAATCTGTGTTTGTAAGAGAAGCCCTAATTATATTTTATTCTTTTTGAAATGATCTAGAGTACTATGAATATTATCACAGCTTCCAAAGGCTGTAGGTGAAGTTTGCCTGTGTTTAAGAGAAAACTAATGGGTCTTGAGAGCTTTCCTTTTTGTTTAAAAATAAACACTGATATCTTGGAATAAAATATCACTGCACTGTCATTCTGTTTACAGACCTTATGGGGACTTTCTTCTGCATTGAGATAGTCTGTGAAGATTATTGCTCTCTTGTATTTAAAGATGATGGGTAAGTCCTGATCCTTTTTACATCTTTATTTCTCTATTTGTGGATATAGATGTGCATATTATAGAACTAGGGATAGTTATAGATATTAATATTGGCAGATACAAATATAGATATGAGCCCTGGCTGGTGTGGCTTAGTGGATTGAGTGCCAGCCTGAAGACCAAAAGGTCACTGGTTCCATGCCCAGTCAGGGCACAAGCCTGGGTTGTAAGCCAGGTCCCCAGTAGGGGGTGTGAGAGAGGCAACCACACACTGATGTTTTTTTCTCTTTCTTTCTCCTTCCCTTCCCCTCTGTCTAAAAAATAAATAAAATCTTTTAAAAAAGAAATTTTTAATAAAAAACAAATATTGATATGAGTGAATTCCACAATAAAGAAATCTGAGAGATGACTAATAGATGCTTACGGGGATTTCTGACTTTTCTGAAGTGTGTACTCTGTGAAATATTGCCATAGGATATTTAAAATAGATGTCATTTTGAGTGACAAACTATGTCATTACTACCACTTTCTTATTCTGCAATAGTGCACTGACATCAAAGCTACCTGCCAAGTTCTGGGATTGGTGAGTTGGATGAGGAAAACTGGGAATAGGTTTCTCCACAAGCATGAATGTATAATTCAACAAATAACATTCAGGACACGTGACATCTGGGCAGGGATAAGTCAGAGCAACAATAGATTTGAATGTTCAGATTAGATAGAACTGCAAATATTCTTATAAGGGAAGACTATGTGGTGGAAGTTGCAGTCCAATCACAATTTGAATGAAAGGAGAACTGATTAGTTGAGAATTGGTAAGACACTCCTGCAAGTGATTTAAGTAGAAGGTCAAAATTAGAAATGTTATCTAGAAATTCTGGGAAAAATATGCTTTTTAAAGTATTACATTTTTGCTGATGGTATTAGTTCTTCCTTAATCACTCTTTTGCTGTGTATGACCATGAGTTGCATTAATGTGGAGTTGCATAAACCTGAGGAACACTGAGGACAGACAGCGTCCAAGGTGAACACTGTCTGATAACACATGTGTCCTACGTGTAACAAAAGTCACTCCACCTGCCTGTGATCAGTCCAGTTCTTTCTTTCTCACTCTCTGCTTTCTGAGAAATAGCTTTTCAAAATAATTTAACATTTTCTTGAATTTCTTTTCCCACCATAGTTTCCTTTCTTCACTTTGGTACAGTTCTAATCTCCTGGTTGTGAACTCATCTTTGATCACTTCTTCTTAGTCATCTAGTCATTCTTTCATTTACTAAATCATGGAAAATATTTACTTAGCCTGTTCTCTCTTTCTTAGCCTCTTCTACTCCTTAGGACACTTGGCTCCATGTCTGAATTATCTTTCTTCTTTCGATTTATTATTTGTTTGTTTCTATCTTCACACTCGAGGAGTCAGAGATTGCTATAAACCATTTTTTTCCCCAGTTTTCCTTTTTAGTGGTGGTTTGTCTCTGTATTAGTTCTGGAAGCAGTTTGGGTTGATGTTTATGAGGAGAGGGTTAACAGGAAAGGGAGGCTCTAATATTCTCTTGATGATTACTGTCCCCTCAGCGTTCATGATATTTATGAGGAGAGATGGGGGAATTCAGATAATTAAGCTAGCACTGGAGAAATCAAGGGTAAAATTGAGATTGAGTCAAGAGCAGATAAGGGGGGCACTCTCAGAAAGAGAAAAAGGACTTAATACTCATTGGGAATTGTCAAAAGCAAGAAGTCAATTTAGGGTGGTGCTGTCGTATACCAACCTGACTCTCCTCAGGACTGAGGTACTTATTCTTTAGATTCCCAAAAGGCTGACAGCTCACAGCTTGGTCCCTCTCCAGGAACTGTTCTTGTCAGAAAGAAGCTGCCTTGCTTAACATTATGGTGCTTTTATGAGAGTAACTCACAACTAATGACCAGTCGATGTAAACTTCAGTGTCTCAGAATCTGATGTCCAGGGAACCTGAATTCTGACTTGTGTGTTCCAAAATTAATAGGTGATGATATGTTATATTTAGATGTAACAGCATGTGACATATCATTTCCACTTAATTTGTAAAACAGAATTTAGACAACAGACACACTATCTTTCCTCCATGACATTGGACATGGAACCACAAAGCAGTAATGACCCACACTTTGGGTCAGGGAGTATAGTAGGGTCATGGTTCCCATCCCATCCCATCACTGTTCAAATTGATTAGACAGTGTCCATTTGAAGTTCTAACCCTGAGCAAGAAGCGACTCAGCTGAAAGGGTTTAATTCTTCTCAAACAGCATGCTTATCCCAGTGAGAGCTGCTACAATCCATGTGGTTTTAACACAGAGCATTTGGTCTAGAGTCATTGAACTATGACATCGTTGAGCCAGCCACTCAGCACAGTGCAGTGCTCATGGCAGGAAGGACAGTCTCCCGTAGAGACCAATGAGTAATTACCTCACAGTGACTATACATTGATCAAGGACACATATAGAATATTAAGATATTGTGCCACAAAATGACCTAAGAAAACTTAGTTATGCACAGCTATTAGGCTATTTTAGTTATGTAGTTACCACTTCCCATATTTCCCAATCAAGCAATAATGAAAATGACTATCAGATCAAATTATACTCAGATAGATATTAAACAATCATTTCTTATCAAACAAACATAAAATATTTCAAGCAACTTACTCTATCAAATGAACGAAACTTCAGTCTCCCATATTTGCAGATCCTGCTATCATGCTTTGCATGTGAGGGTCACTAATGGATATAACAATATTCTATGGACCAGTGGTTGAACACAAAACTATTAAGGCATAAAACTTAAGGTTATGACCTAAAGGGCTTGCTATAGTTTTATACTCTGTTCATAAGAAAGTAGAGCTCGTCTCTGGAATAATCAAGCCAATCCACATATCAAAAAAACATTATTTTTTCAAAGAAATATGATTTCCAAAATATGTTAACATACATGTCAAGTCAATAATGTACAAAAAAAAATAACAACCCACATCTTCAAAAATGAGTTAAACTAAATAGATAGGGCTCCTATGTTGATAGACTCATGAATTGCTGAAGTGATTATATTAGTTTGAACCTTAGGAAACTGATAATATTCGACTGTGTTTGATCAACAAAAATGGCATTTGGTAGTGTCCTTTCTAATTAGATAGTCACTGCTCCTTGGAGTGAATGTATGATTAGGACAACTGACCACCTCTAAAGTAGCTGTCACACATATGACCTGCCCTAAGGCATTTTTCACATCTTGGGACATAGCCTTCCACCTCACCAACCCACTCTGTCCCAGTTTTTACCATTTTCTAGGACTTTGTGCTTCTTGTTCCTTCTGCCTTAAATGTTATTTTCCTAGAACTTTATAAATGTAGTTAATTCATCTCCTATTAGAAAAGACACGCCAAGAAAGCCAAAGCCTTATTTGTCTTATTCTGGGCTATATCCTTGATTCCTCTCTTGTAGTAGGTATTTGATTAATATTGGTTAAACAAATGAATCTCAAAATTTGAAGGTAACATTTTAGTATTTATGCAATACCTTTTCCTATAGATACACAGTAATAAGAACAACAATAACAATCTGATGACTTTACTGTACACATTTTTCTGGTCACTTGATTTCTCATAATTTATTATCTAGTATTACTATATATTTTCTACAGGGTAGACTATATTACCAAGTTTTACCTGAAATATAGAATTGCCATAAGATTTTGTTGATGTTTCTCCCTTCATTGCTCTATAGGTTCTCAGCTTTTATGAGTACACACTGTAAACATTGTCTATTGGCTTGTGTTGAAATCATAGCTCCTTTTGACATATTCTTTCATGTGCCCCCCATTCTCCTATTCAGGTTGGATATTCAGTGCTCCAGAACCATGGTCTCAAAATGTCTCTATATGTGCAGATATATTGTCCCTTATTTTACCATGTAAATTAAGGGATGACTGTAGTCTGGTTAGATGCATTGTTGACTGCCATTTATAAAACAAAATATAAAACAAAACACTTTGGAGGCCTGAATTCAAGTTATTGACCAAGAGACCTAAGTTCTTATTTTAGCACTTGCTACTTAACTAAATAGAAACAAATTGTCTGGCCCACCATTTTCCATCTGCAAAATAAAGAAGCTAGAGTAAATTGTATATGAGGAACTGTACGCCCATTAGTTTGGTTACTATCAAATAAACCAGGAAGGATAGAACAGGTAGTAACAAGCATGCAAAGAAGTTTTGGAATCTTTTTGCATGAGTAATGGAAATGTAAAATGGTACAGCCACTGTGAAAAACAATATGGGGGGTCCTCAAAATGTTAAAACTAGAATTATCGTATAATCTAACAATACCACTTTGGGGTATATATTCAAAAGAATTGAAAACAGGATCTCAAAAATAAATGTGTACAGCCACATTTATAGCAACATTATTCAAAATAGCCTAAAGAAAAAAAGCAACCCAAGTGTCCACATAGATGAATAGATAATCAAATCAATCTCTTAAAGGAGGGTGTTCTGATACATGCTGTGGTATAGATGAACCTTAATGACATTATGCTAAGTAAAATAAGCCAGTAGCAAGAAGGAAAACACTGTTTGATCACAGTTATATGAGGTACCTAGAGTGGTCAAATTCATGGAGACAGAGAGTAAAATGGCGGTTAACAGGTACTGGAGGTAGGAAAGGATGGAGCATTATTGTTTAATGGGTTCAGAGTTTTAGTTTCACAAGATGAAAAGAATTCTGGAGATAAGTGGTAATGATGGCTGCACAATTTTGCAATGTACTTAATGCGCTGAACTGTATACTTAAAACATTTAAGATGGTAAATTTTATGTAACATGAGTTTACATAATTAAAGTAATTTTAGAAGTTGTATCTCAGGATTCTTCTTGTTAGAATGTTTTATAATCCTAGAACCTCTCATAGGGACTGTACAAAGAGCTCAGAGAGATCATCTCTTTCCTAAAGGAAAGGCAGCCTTGTGTGGCAGGGCTGGGCACATGGTCCTCCACTTCAGTCATCTGTGTCTCTCAGTTCTGGGAGTTCTGTCCCAGAAGACAAAAGAGATTTCTTCCAATTCTCTCCACCTGAATTACATGTTTTTGTGAAAATAAATAAGGTGTTGTAAATTATGTTTCCTTAGACTTTCAAATTCGAGTTTTAGCTCCTTTCCCACTTTGACTAACACGTTTCCTAGCCCTCACCTTCACCACCCACCCAGCAGGATCATGGCTATTTTTATAGGCATTTTATCCTTGCATCTCAAAGAATCAATCTCTCCTCTGCTTTCTGCTCCTCTTGCACATGCAGTTCCCCTGAGCTGTGTTCAGCTGTCAGCCTCAGCGATGAGCAGCACCGATTCCCTGAGTTACTAGGCAGCATTTGGAGCATCTCTGCAGCACTGATACTGACAGTTGAACACACAGGAACAGCTGGCTCAGTGGGGAAAGAAAGGGGAGGGAGTGAGAGCTATTCATTGCAGTGTATTTATAACTTGGCCCCGAAAGCAGGGATGGCGGTATTCAAATAGGAGAGGGTGAAAAGACATTTTATCCTAATTAAAAAGGTAATTAAGTAACACACCGAAGAATTTAAATCAGTGCTCTTGGTTTTTATGACAGTTCTGATGGTACTATAAGTACCCAGAAACCTTTCTGGAACAACAAATGCTGCCTCTTAAGCTCTGTTGCTTCCTAAGTGGCCAACTATGGATAAAAATTACAGTAAGAATCCTAGGCAAGACTTTCTCAAATAAGTAAGGGTCCCCCTCAAAGGAAAACAGTGCATGCAGGCATGAACTCTCCAGCTAGTCAAGATTAAAACTCTATTCGTATCACCACTACTAACACTCCGTGCCTTGCCTTGGCCCTGGTCAAAGCCGGCCCCCTCAATCTGAGCTTTACCTGAAAGAACTTCTAGACTTGCCATAGCCTACTTTTTATACTATCTGTTCTAACTGATGACCTTTCCTGTTATGCTCCCCAATGGGTTTTTGTTTCCACGTATATTCAGTTAAATGCAATTTTACTATTATGTATGTATTTGTTTATTTTAGCATTTAATGTTATATCTATCTTCCTGACTATTGATGTCAATATCAACTCCAAGTGCACAATAATGCTCAACCAAAAGCTGGCGAGACTTTGAAAAGTTCAGAATTCTCTTAGAACTTGGCTCAGAGACTTGAAACAATAATATATTTTTATCTTGCAAATGAAGTTATTTTAATTAGGTGTGCTTGTAAGCTTCTGATGTTAAAAAATACCATAAGTGCATTATTTTTTATTTGCTACATTTTTAACTCAATTCTGGGTATCAGTTATGTTAACAGCATTGAAATAGTTGTTTTTTTTTAGATTACTTCTATAATGAATGCATAATTATCTTCAAAATTATCTGAGGTAATTGTACTACATATGCAATAGTCATATACTATATGCATATATATATTTCTGTAAATAAAAATATGAAACACAAATGTATATATGCATGTATACATATATATACTGTCAGGTTTATCATAGTTATATATAGCAAATATTTTATCTTATGCCATTTAACAAAAATATGCTAGAAACCTTAATAGGCCAAGATGATATGACAATAATATCTTAGTATGACTTACATAAACACAACCCAATCAAAATTTTTGGAAGATAGTTATTCTAATCAAATGATAGTCTTCATTAACTGGCATTTTCTAAATGCTCAGACAACCCAGAAAAAGTTGAGACAATGCTTACACATTGCATTTGTTTCATATAAGAAATGCATTACGACATAGCACGCAAGGGCTTTGGGGTACAGTGAACACAATTTGTAAATTCATAAAGACAATTGTAATAACAACAGCCCCAGTCTCACCTAAGAGGTCTTATAAAAAATGCATTTGGTCTATTATTCATGGTAGTTATGTCTATGCATTGCCATAAACGCTAAATTAGTGAATATAAAACTATTGCTTCTAAGGGAAATAAAGGGTTAGGTTCCTATGAGCCTCTGGTCACAGTATTTTCATCAACTGACCAACACATTACCTTGTTTTATCTGTGTTTCTGATTAAAGTCGCCTTATTTAATATGCATTATTGATTCATTACCAGTAAAGTTTGTGTCAACAACTCATTCCTGAATGAAGCTTATTTAACATATGTATTTTCTTCATAAGGCCCACCACAAACTTCTTGGAGTAAGGAACACTAGAGCACTAATCAATGCAGCACTAATCAGAGAAATCAGTGAAATCACCAACGTAAGCCACAAAGTGTGAAAACCTGACACTAAACAGACCTTGACGAGGATGCTCATTTACATTGTGAGAGCTGAAACACAGTGACAGCTTGTTCCACTTCAGCTGTAAACATGGACACTGGGCAAATCAAAATTTTTGTTGCTCTACACATGAGTGCAAATGACTGTGAAAGTCCTATGAAGAATTTTTGGGGGTTACAAATAAATTTTAGCAAGTACATGAATGGGCAAATATGGAATCCATGAAAAATGAGAATCAACTGTACCTCCTTTTCAAGTTTTGGAAAACTATCAAATTACCATAGGAGCATTGTTTTTGTTAATTCACTAAACTATTATATCTACACATTTAAAAATCATTCTGATTTTATTAAAAATGCCAAATTTAAAAATAAGAGCAGTAAATAATAGGAATATTTGACAGATGAAGATTATTGATCATAATGAGACTCAATAATGTGATAGTAGTTTCATGAAATTTTTTTGAGTAATGTAAATGGATTCTTATTTTTATAGTCTGGACCGAATGTTTACATGGCCTCCATGGACATACTAGGAATGTAGAGATTTCAGAAGATTCAAGAGGCTGAATCTCAATATACCCTTAAAATGAGCAACCTTGTACAAGTTTACATGTTTAATAGAGAACTTTTTATGATTTTAAAGAGAAATTTGTAATGCCTTTGTCAAGTTCTTATGTCAACATGAAAATTTTTACAATGATAAATTATGGGTAGTTACAATGTTAAAAATGCTTTTCTTTATTTTTATTTTTACTTTTAGAGAGAAAGGAGGGGAAAGAGAAAGCGAGGGAGCAAAATATCAATGTGTGATTGCCTCTTGTACACCCCTACTGGAGACCTGGCCTGCAACCCAGGCATGTGCCCTGACTGGGAATCAAACCAGCAACCCTTTGGTTTGTAACCTGGCACTCAATCCACTGAGCCACACCAGCCAGGGCTTTTAAAAATATTTTTCAATAATTGGGCTTCATTTAGAATCCTTTGATTCCCAGGTAAAGACTGTAAAATATGTATAAATGTCCTTTATGCACCAAAATATTTTAATCTATAATTTATGTGGTCATTGGTAAAACATATGTATGTCCAAAGACATTTATTTCTATGGGCCATCATATATGGGCCACAGCTGAACATGGCCCATGGCTCCTGCTTCACAGACCACCATTTTAGGATAAATGTCTTTTTAGAGAAAAATAGCATTTATATTTTTCTTGCCTTTTTCTCAGCAATACAGCCAGCCCACCTGATAGGTAGGTTCCATACCCACGGACTCAACCAACCATGGATCAAAAATATATTTGCTTCTTTTTATACTTCTATAACTAAGTTAATCCTTTCTTCCTTTTCTACACATTAAATGGTGTAAGCCGATGGTGGTTCATCTGTACTGAACATATGCAGATTTTTTAATCTTGTCATTATTTCATTAACAATACAATGTAGCAACTATTTACAAAGCATTTATATTGCATTAGGTATTATAAATTATGTAGAAATTATTTAAAATATATGGGAGGATGCACGTAGGTTATATGCAAATGCTGCATCATTTTATATAAAGGACTTGAGCATTCTCAGATTTGGGGAACACTAGGGGGCCCTGGAACCAATCCCCTGAAGATACTAGGCAATGATTATATCTATGCCCTGGAACATGCTCCATATTCTTTTCAAAACTGAGGAACTAGGTAGAGAGTTGTTTCTTAGTTTTTCATTTCAACCTTGTTTTTTATTTTCTCTGAATTTAATAAAAAGATAACACTGACATTTTCCAAAGAAAAACAAAGAGAACTTGCACGCAGCATTTTTTCTCTTGTCCCCCAATTTCGACAACAACAAAGATGTTGATGGCAATGATAACAAAAGAAGGCATTAAACCCCCTAAATTCTGAAATACAAATATTGGCAGTTTTCAGTGTTTTTTTCTTTTTCCTCTGCATCTCAAGCTTAATGAGGGTGAACAGTAGTGAGTTCATGAGCTTCTCCAAGTGAGCCTAGAGGGCCGAGTTTCTCCCTGATGAGCTGTTCTCCGAAGCTCTGGTGTTTAACAAATGTGTCAGATGGATAATGTTCATTAATGAACCTGAATATCTTGAAGCAGAACTATTCCTCCAAATATTATGATGCTTTAATGACACTTGTAATAAGACCGCCAAGGACTACCAGCCGCTAACAAACACATTTCCAAATGTAACATTAGTAAATGTTTGAATGCAGCAAAACCTTACAATTGGTATATGAAAGTCTGCTTACTTTGCCTCCTGGGGACCTCAGAAATGAATAAGTGATGAGCAAGACTGGCCTGCATGCAGCATTGAAGAAATGGGGCAGCAATGGCATTTCTGGCAATTTGCATATGTAGAAAAGGGAGAGAAAAAATAAACTTAGTTTTGGAAGTATAAAAAGCAGCAGAGACAATAAAAAAGGATAAAAAATTGCATTAAATTATATTCTTTTATGAGAAAGAAAATGAATTCCTGTCTAGCCTCCTAAGAATCATCATGAAAATGTTATTGAAGTGTCATTGTCCAGTGCAGTTTTCATTGACCTCCTTACACCAAGCATTGCCCTGGGACTGCCTGTCTGCTTGTGACATTGCTTTCTTCTTTCTACCCAGCTCCACAGTTTTGTTAGGCGCTAAGTCTTAGAGTCAGTCCTTTCCTAACTTCATGGACAGAAAGAAAGTGCATTCAACCTTTCAATGCATCTCTGTGGAATTCCATTGGCAGCTTTCATATTCTTGAGCCTGTGTTTTCAGACATTTCAGTTGAATATGGTATTTTCTTTTATTATTAAGTAACTGACATGATATTACATGGAATCCATGCTTGTCCTTTTTATTCTACAGGAATTTTTATAGTCAAAATACTAAAATATAATAAATCTGATTCCTGCTTCCCCATAGAAAGAGTAGTGAAATGTTTTCTGAAGAATAAGGAAGCACACAACTATTAATAAGGTGTAAGATGCATTACATAGTCTTCTTACTATTTTATTTATCCTCCATAAAATAAAATTTGTTGTAACTATCATTCATTCATTCAATAAATATTTAGAAAGTGCCTATTCAACATTTAGTGATGGGAGATATATAAATATTTATAGTTAGTATTTATTATAGACTACAAAAACCATAAAATAACTATTGTGTACTCTAAAATTTAACTTTTTTAGAAAATCAAGTTACTAGGCTTTCACATATAATTTTACACGGAATGTTTTCTAAAATGAGACAAAATGTGTCTCTTCTAAATGAAATACTTTCATGTATTCTTTCTTTGTTCTTTCCCTCCCTCTATCTATCTCTTTCTTTTTTCTTTCTCTGTAACGATAAAGATTTTCTTACATGCAGATACCAGAAAATAATTATTAAAATTTTTCTCTGTTCTCCTCATGTTGTATGGGTTTGAGTTTTAATTTTTACTCCTATTTATATCTAGGTAGCTGCTGATTGAGTCCTACTCCTCCAACAATGGATACTTACAGAACACGGTAGACCCAGACCGGCCTACACTTGTCACTCACTGTCTGACTCCCATCAAAGTGTGTGCTGATCCAGGCAGCCCCTCTGAGTCTCCCACATGCTATCACTAAGGACTATCATTACATATCTGAATTTATGAAAACAAAGATTAACTATCTAAATAATTTATTATATTTCTCACTCATCTCTAATGTTCAAGACAGCTAAAATGAACTAATTAACTTTTTTATTAACTTTTTTACCTTTACTAAATAAAAATAAGCTTATATTATGCCCATAATCATTTGGCAGTATTTACATTCAATAAACAGTTTTATACTTAGCAAGGAATAATATCTAAGGTTATGTTTTACAAGTAGATTTGCAAATAGATTTAAAGACACAAATTGTTTATGGCTTTACATTTTGTTCTTCTTTGTTATCCCTGCTTCTAAACATAATACATCTAAATGTAATACCATCAAACTAATTAGATTCCATTTTTTTAGCTCTCAGAGAAATGAGTTAAGATGTGATATTTAACATCTAACAAAATATTAGTTCCAAAGTTATTTTAAATTAGCAGACATATGTCTAATGTATATGTCTCTAATTTTATTCATTTTATCATAACAATCTGATTTCAAATTCAGATATGCTTTTTATGGAGTATTAAGACATGGGTCCCAAAATCCATTATCAAAGATTGTAACTTCCATTCATAAATTTTATTTTCAGTAATGTGGCAAGACATTGACCTTGATATACTCTCATGTCTCACAACAATATTCCCTGGGGCATATTCCTTTTTGACTCTTCAGTCTTTCCATCACCATTAGAACCTTCCATGTTTATCCTGATGCTTCTTAACACCCCGCACTCCCAAGTTCTCAGTGTCATCTCTTCCCGTGATCATTATCTCGGCTCCGCCACCAACCGGCAATACCCCATCTCACAAATACATCAATTAAAATGACACATTTTCCAATATCCTCCCTTGAAATAACTCTTCCATAGACTTTCTTTTTTATATTCTTCTTCTATTTACCACTGAACTTTTGGCTTAGAAGGCATTTGACATTTGGCTTAGAAGGCATTCATTTTTTTTTCACCTTAATTTCGTGTCCGATCCTCTTTGGTCTGAACCCCTCTAAGTCATATTAGTTTCTCATAAACAGTTAAGACCGACTCACTCTTACTCTTCTGCCATTCACAGCAGGGCAATCCAACAGTGTACATTCCCCACTCTCTACTTCCTTTTTGTCCCCAGTATTCACTGCCCAAGAACATCTAATATAATATGTATTTACTTCATTTGTACTATTATAACAGCCTAATTTCAAATCCAGATCTACTCTTTATGGAGTTTCTCTTGTATTCCCACTTTTAAAGAACTCTTAGATTCCTACTTCAGAAATTCCTATTCAGAGGATGATAAAGGTTGATCCTAGAGTTTTCTAATTTGAAAATAAAAGCACCATCCAGCTCTTCACCAAAACTCATTTTCTGCTCTTTTCAGGCAAGGATCTAATTCCTACTTTCTTTTACATTTGGGTACACCCTTGCTACTGTGTTCTAACAAATGGAATATGAGTGAAAGCAATATGTGCTACTTCTGTCCCAAGTCTTTTAAGGATCAGGTGAAGGGGGAAGAATATGCTACCCCAAAATGTGCCACTTTGGCATGAGGAGCTAAAGAAAATCAAGATGTCACAGACTCAGGAAAGGTTTTTACCTTCTCCTTAATGGACTAAAAAATTTAGAAAGGAGGCCTGCTTCTCCCTGGACTAGAGCTATTACCAGAAAAACTTCTTCATCTGCAAGACCTATCTGCATGGCAGGGCAAATGTTTGTTCATCAAATGTTTGCTCTGCTCACTTTCCTGTGAATTGTCTACCTCTCCTTTGAAGGCCTGGCCCCTAGCCTTTCCCTTCACTCAGGGCAGTACAGACACCTTAATTGCCTGACTGCCTTTAAGTCTCATATTTTTATGGGGCTATCATATATATGAAGTTAAATTTGTTTTTCTCCCATTAATTTATTTTATAATAATTTAATTATTAGACTAGCCAAAAACCTAGGCAGATAAAGGCAAAATTATTTTATCTTCCCTACACAGGTGTATCCACTGAAGACAGATGCAAATGACAATGAGACCTCAAGGAATGGTGGGTCCACCAGACAGAACGACACTGCATTTTTGAATTCCCACATGGGAAAAAGTCATTTGATTTGAACTTTCACATGCATGAGAAACTATCTTCTGTTATGTTTGTACCATTATAACAATTTTCTGCCTATTTTCTGCCTATTAGCAAGACCCTAAGTAATCTCATTTATTAATAACATATCAAAGAAAAGTGTCTCAAACATTTTTATATTTTTATTTTTTACTTTAGTCTTTTTGTGTACTTGTAAGTTTTTCTTCTACTACATTTTAAGTTTCTTGGTAAAAAATAGCTTCTTGGACTGGTTCTATTTCATTTATAATAAATGATGGTACATCTATCTGTAGTATTTGATTTAAAATATTACTATGTTCTATAAAAATTATATAAACTGGCACATAATCACCTTCATCTTAAACATTCCATAAAATGGGTAATACATTATTTTGGCCTAAAGCGTTATCCATGAAAAGCATCAGATCCAAGAACTATGCACCTGGAAAGTGCTTTATTGCATCATTTACTCTTTGCCACCTATTTTAATTATCATGGTTTTAATAGTTACCTACCGTTCTTAAAAATCATTAGGAAAAATCTGATATGTGCATTGTCTAGGTTTCTCACTGTCTATAGTACCAATCCAATTAGACATGATGAAAAACTCCCACTGGCTATTTTACTTTACCAAAATCCCGCAGCAAGACACCTGGGTTTTTGGCTCATATATAATCTTGCACTCTATTTTTTGGTAAATGAACTCACTTGGGCTATATATCATTAAGGATTTTGTTTATGAGGGATCCAGAAAGAAATAGCCAACATAAAGCAGCCGTGGCAGATAATGAAACAAGTCATGGAGCGTATGACAACAAACGTTTGAAACCAGCTTATGAATGATCTGCTGTCTGTGAACCGTCTCATTTAATATTTGTAAGCACATAACTGTCAAAGCATTCTGTATTTTCAGAACCTTTATTGATTTATGTAGCCATAACAAATAGGACCCATGGCAGACATTTTGCTAAAATGGTGTCGATATCATAAGGGAATAAAAAGTATCTCTTGTTTGGTCTGATTTGGGGCACAATCCCCTTAGTGTGTGAAGCATTAAGTGTCTTTAAAACAAGCCTCTTATTGACCACACTGGAAATATGAGGAAGACTACTTCTGGTAACAAAATCATTCTGGAAAATTTGAGATTTAACAGCCCATTAACCTGCTATTAAAGAGCACTGATGGGAATTTCTTAGAGAAATGAAGTTGCATTGTGTAAGAAGTTAGCAATGACACCACAAAAGGGACTTGGTGATGGGAGGGGGAGAGAAGGTAAGATTCTTATCAAAAGCCTTGCTATTAAAGAAATGAAATTGGAGCTACACGAAGCTGAAGGCACAGATTATGGGTAATGGTGCAGAACCAAGTTACATCAGCATTGAGTTTCAGGCAGTTCCCATTTCATTTTACCTGTATTTGCAGAAAGTTGAGCCCGTGTCAACTTCCACTTAGAATGCAGTTGATCACAGTGCTAAGGAAAGTCAAATTGACACTTAAGAGGAAGCAAAAGGTTCAGGGTCATGTCTCAGCTGGGTTTTAATTTATTCTCATTAGACACACTAATACAGCAGAACATACAGTGGTGGTACTTTCCTTCCTTCCTTCCTTCCTTCCTTCCTTTTTTTTTAAGACCACGGATCATGAATATTAATGCAGTTCTGTTCAGGTTGCCACAGAGTTTACAGAGTTTACAGGTGGAGGTGGGCTGCCACATTATCATGTTATTGGATTTGTTTAAAAAAGGTTCTTGACACCATTCTCCAAATGCAGCCGGGTGAGCAGCCCTGCTCTCTTTGTGTTACATAATGTTCCATCTGTGCTCACGGAGTGTGGCTTGATGAGGATGCCATCAGGTGATGTTTGTGACTTAATGGTATTCTTTCAGAGCTGGAGCAATAAACATTAAGGGGCTTTAATTGTATTCTTTGCAGTGGGAGCAATAAACATTAGGGGCCCTATTGTGCCCTTTCCCAAAACGTCCCCCAAGCCCAATTTGGGGAGTGTCTTGATAGCCAGTTCTAATTTCAAATCCTCCCTCCCATTCCCTGTGTTTTGAAATTGGGGACTGGGCAAAAACAAAGAAATTAAATTAATAGGCATGATCTCCACATAAACAGTTTCTAGAGAGAGGGAGCAGTTTCCATTTACCTGACCCATCAGAGAGAGCCCTAACAGAGCAAAATAGGATGAGTCCCGAGATCTGATTTGTTTTTCTATGGTGCCAACTTTTAATAATCTGCAGGTACCAGCCACAGAGCTTCAGGGGTAAATTATTATGTGGTACATAGAAAAGATCCATGGGGCAAAGGATTAGATTGCCTTAAAGATTAAGGAGATTGTGGGAATTTAAAATGAATCAAGCATGAAATGATAATTCATGATAATCCCTGACTCTGAGGTTCATCTACATATATTTGCTAATGGTTTTTTTTAATCTCCTTTGATGACACTGAACACTGCAATAACACATTTCTCATGAAATTAGAGAAGTCCACTTTATCATTTGTAACATCAGATGGTCAATGTGCTAGCAAGGAAAAAAGACAGTTTTAAAATTATTATTTTTAGATCTGCACCTGACATATTCACATTAGTGACTCATTAGAGTCTAGTGGTTTTGCCGGACTCAATGGTATACTTGTTTTACTCACCTTATTCTTCTAGTTTTTGCTCTCCTCTTTTTGCCACAACCCTGCGTGACTCAGGTATAGTTAGATCAATGAACTGATGAGTGGTAGATACAGTTCCTACTGATAATCCCATCATTTCTTCTATTGTATATTTTATCATAATTCCTCATAGATAAGATATTTGGCTAAGGTAAACTGAGCATGGAAAATTCACAGAAGAGTCAGCATCAGGTCAGATGTTATGTACTGGGCAGAAGTTTATGGTTTGGGGCTCTTGGTGAGCAAAATTAAATTGACATAAATGTGATCAGATGCTATATTCTGAAGAGTTTATATAATCTTAGTACTGGGCTAGTTTAAATACTACACTTTACTCCAGGATGGAAAGTTTAGCTTTCCTTTTATTTAAACAGAGTTGAAACTTTCTACCAAAATAGGAAATGTGCATGTGAGTTGATATGAGCAAAGGAAGCAGAAATAAATTCCTGTTGGTTGTTTTTTTTTAACATTGTGATTTTACACACAAAGACATTTAACTTCAAAATGCTTTGACTTGGCCACAGCTATAATTGTGTATAATATCCAATATCTTTTAATTGGAATTATTTTTTATATTTGGCTACATTTATTTGAGGATCCCTTCAGAAAACCCACCAGAAACTCAAATTTCAATTTGTTCTCTCAGCTTGACTAATGATAAAAATTATCAAATCAACTATTATGTGTTTATAAATCTCCTCTTTTATCCCAATGTGGTTCTTGGATTTTGTGCTGTTAAGTATCATTTCTCTGTGAAATGTAAATGCAAAAATAACAACAAATTCAGCATAAACAATAGCACAAAGTAAAAAGGAACAAAATGTCTTTAAAGGCAGCATCACAAAAGTGAAGTATAAAAAGAGAACAACATAAAATATTGATGATAAAAGATATTTCTCACATACTTAGAAAAAACTGAGTCAGAAATAGTCCCCATTCTCTTATCACCTAACGGTTCCACTTGAAAAAGCATGGAGCTGCTGGCACAAAAGCAAATATACCTTAATTGGTCCCTCTTTCATCCACCTGCTAGAGTTTCTTTTTAGTCACATCGAATTTGTCTAACAACATTTGTTTACATTCCCTTGCTAGCACATTAGCATGCATCTCATTTTATAAAATGAGAAATATGGCCAGTTTTAAGTGTTGAAGATACAGTGGCCAAGAAACTTAAGGTCAGCTTGTGGAACACAGCAGTAAACATACACTTCTCACTGTGAAGTATTACCCTTAGATCATAATGGGCTCCCAAACATCCTCAATTAATTAAATCATTCATCCAACACTTATTTATTAAACACCCGCTGTGTGCCAGGCAATCTGCTAGGAATTCAGGATGAAAAGTGCATAGGGCATAGCTCCAGCTGGATTTCCCCCCAGCTTTTGTCTGTGTTAGATCTTCATCAGCACCTCCCCTGACCACCCGGTGCATGGGTCTTGCCACCACAGCTCCTCGTCTTCTGGCTGAGCTCTGGATTTACATAAATATGGACAGGCGGCGACCTCCATGGACCATGAGCACCATGTTTCCCACAGCCTTTGAGGCTAAATATTGCACATTTCATGTCTCGCTGACCTTTGTAGGGCTACTGCACTGTTTCCAATATCCCCTTTATTGTCAACGAGACATGATACCTGTTGCCGCCAGCAACCAGCCTGAGCCTCTGGACCTCACAGGGCATACTTGGATGGGACTGCAAGGCTTGAAGAAATATATTTTTGCCTATTGTAACAGCAGAAGTAGCTTCCTTTGCTGTCAAGAGATGGACTCACAAGTCCAGGACTGGGGTCTTTCGTTTAGGCTCCATATGCACCTAGGCTGCCACCTTCCCATGAGTTCAGACACAATGAAACTAAGCTCCACTACCCCCGGCCTCATTTTTTGGATCCTGCATCTCTTATCCCCAGCACTGCATGACACAGCAAAGTTTATCTCCCAAGCACAACAAGGTAAGTGATATCTCCTCACTCATCTTGTATATTGACCCTAATGGCCCTTTCTTTAAAATGTGTGATACTTGGCATAGCTTATCTTTCACATATTACACTCATGAATTTCTGTTTTCTCTCCTATCCCTGGTTTACAATGCTCAACCACCTGGTTTTCCCCCAAAATCATAACTCATGTTCTTTCTTATTTACATTATGACTGAGTACATAGACCTTAGTGCCAACCCAGAAGTTTCATCTGGTGATGCTGTCTCATAACAGGGTCCATTCTGATGGGCTGCAAGACTGTCCTGTGAACTTACATCTCTGATGATGAGGCTCTGCCTACTCTCCCTTGCTACTAGTGTGGCCTGGACAGGGGCATATCTGTGTGATCTTCCAAACTCCTTGTATTTCATTATCTCACCTTGACATCCTGGTGCTAGTCATGGATTCAAGTTTGCCAGGTTTCAAACACAGTCCAGAGATTGCTCTCTCTGATCTAATCATTGTGATTTGTAGGTCAGCTCTACCTCCATATGTGGACTTCCTGGTTGACCAGTCCACTAAGCCATTTTTTTGATTGAGTGTGTGGATTTAATTCTTGTCCCAACTACTTCCCCTTTCCTACTTGCTTGATTACCGACCATGTCAAATTCTGAGACAAACTTCTGAGCTGCAAGATGTTCGTGATCCTCTCGCCTTAGAGTAGGATCTGTTAGGATGCTTTCATCAGCAAATAATAAACCTTGACTCAGATGGCTGAAATAAGGAACATTTATTATTTCATATAATATGAATCTGCATGTAAGGTAGCACCAGGATTGTTTAACTGGACAGTTCAGTGGTGTCACCAAGAAACTGCAGACTTTCTGTCTTTCTATTCTGCTCTCTTAGCATGTGGGCTTCTCCTTATGGTTTGTTCCTTTTATGATTACTAGTTAGCTGTTTCAGTTTCAGGTATCATAGTGACATCAAAGGTAGAAAGATAGGAATGTTAAATCCACTGCACATATTTTTATCCATGAGGAAAACCATTCCCAGCAGTCTCTCAGAAGGTGTCTGTTACTGAATCATTGGTTAAAATTACTTTCTATGCCCATGCTTAAAGCAGTTATTAATAAAAGGAATTATAAGTGATTGGCTTTGATCAATCATAATTTACTCAGTATGTCTGGGGAGGAAATGATCCTCCCCAAAAGCACATGGAGGTTCAATGAAGAAGGAAACCTCTGCTATCAAGAAGGAAGGGGAGTCAGGCTTGACAAGTAGGAGGCCAAGTAAGCCACCCATGTATATGCTGTGAAGGATTAGAGAAAACTCTGCCCAGTCACTGTCTGCCTGCACAGGCACAGTCCACCTATACCAGGGCTGGCTCCTGTGGCTGTTGTTTGACATCACTCCACACTGTACCAGCACCTTTCCCCACCAGTCCTCCCTCAGAGCCTGTGAAGTGAAGCACAAATTATTTTCCTGGGTGGAGCAGGAAGCTTCCTCCTTTCTTATAATACATGTATCATAAACACAGCGAAGGGATTGTTCCCTTCCTTC
This sequence comes from Phyllostomus discolor, assembly GCF_004126475.2. Classification (NCBI taxonomy): domain Eukaryota; kingdom Metazoa; phylum Chordata; class Mammalia; order Chiroptera; family Phyllostomidae; genus Phyllostomus; species Phyllostomus discolor. The sequence continues at coordinate 152,913,990 of NC_040906.2, forward strand.
AAGTATTTCATTTCCATCCAGCGGACTTTTGACTGTGGCAAGGGTTGGCATCCCTCACCTCTGCGCTGGTCAAGGCTCAACTATATACCTGTGTAAATACAAGATACTTGTTTCTAAATTTGGTTTATAAAAATCTCTAAACACAAAGTGAAATTGAAAAAAACAAAATCGGCAGAACAAATACCTGTAAATTCTCCATCTAGGTTCATTAATAGTTAACATTTTGAAAAATACATATGCATAATTGCACACATAAGCTGTGCACATGTGTGTTGCAGAATTATAATACTCCCGTATATTTCAGAAGGCACTCCCTATGAGTAAGGACATTTTTCTACATAACCAAAATGCTATTATCATATTTATAAAAAATTAACAATGATTCCCTAATGTCATCTACTATCCAAATCATATATGAATCTTCCATTTGGTCTACATATTTTTACAGTGTTCTTTCCTGAGCTTGGATAGTTTACATATTGCATTTGATTACCATGTCTCTTAAGTCTTTTTAATTTTTCTCCCCAACTATCTTTTTATTTATTTTACATAATGTTGTCTTTTGAAGAGTCTAAGCCAGTGGTTTTACAGAATGTCCCATGTTTGATCTTGGCCTGATTATTTCCTCATTGTGTTTGTTTCTTCATCTCCTATATATTTTGTAGACCAAAATTTAAGTCTAAAGGCAAAATTAAGTTCAGATTAAAAATCATTGTGTATACATTATATTGCATTACTTTATGAGCTGCATAATTTCAGGTTGTGCTACTATTAGTTATACTAAGTTTAAACATTTGATTAAGGTATGATTTTCAAAATATCCTATTGTAAAAATTACTCCATAGTGAAGGTCCATTGAATAATTTTGAGTATCTATTTTTATTATTTACAGTACTGGTTTTTAAAAATATTAAATCTTGGCACTCCATAATGTATTACCCTAATTTTTTTCATATTTATAGGAAAAGCATCTGAAATTTTACATGAATGTGCTATTTTTAAAGTGGGCTTAAATGTTATTTGTATTTTTATTCTCTGACATATTAGTGTAGTAATTTCATCTTTTAAATGACCTACCTCTCTTGCATTGCTGAGATAAATTTTCTTGCTTTGGAGAAAACGTTAGTAGCTTTCGCAGTTATTCATGGACTTGTGGTTACAATTTTTCTAACAAGCTGTCCTGGATGAAGTAAGTGGTCGGTGCACTCTCAGCAGTCTCAGTGTGACTGACCCTCATCCCAGCGGGAAGTTGCACTGAACAGTCACCACGCCAATTGCTCATGTGGCTGAAATATAAGTAGTACGGGGAAAAATTAAAAAGTGAGTCAGTATTTTAGTTGGGAAAATATATCTGACTAAGTACCTGAAGGAAATTAGTTTTAACCAAGGATAAAATAGAAGTCTAAGTTTCTGTGTAGGAAAGCTGAAGCCGAGAGACCTGTGGGAACCTTCCTGTGATGTTTCCCCATAACATAAGCAATGCGTACATTCCTATAAAAAGCTACTGAACAAATAAATAAATGCACGAACATTTCTACTTATAGTTATTCAATATTCAGTTTGAATATTAGGATTTTGCTTTTTAAAACATTACTATTTGAAGGGTCTTAACTTTTCTCTCTGGAAAATGTATGATGGGCATTATAACTTCAAAGCCAGTTTACTCAAAAATGCAAAATTATGATACTGATATCAAATATGCTCGATGTACCTGGGAGACTTGATTTTAGAATGAAAACATCTTTTTCAGAGACACCACTTCTTTTGACTTCCTGGTCACCATTCAACTTTTGCATTAATTTTTCATCAGTGAAAAATCTCATCCTCTTCAACTGTGACAATTGTATGAATTGCAAGAAAATATGGGTGGGAAGTTTCTCTTCATACATTTGTCTGTGTATAGCTTTTTAAAGGTGTATAGACTCTTGTATAAGACATGAGTCTATTTGTACATTTACTCCAGGTCAGTGGACTTGACTGGGGCTGAATCTTCTCCACCTCTGGAATGGAAGAAATATAGCTTAATTAACTTTGCCAACTACATTTGTTGTGCCCGTCTTATTTTCTTTTATGAACAATGAGAATTGTAAGAAAAAGATATTTTAGATTTGGCAATGAAGTTAAATAATCAAGCCTAAAATGGTATTTAAATGGTGCCTGAGGCAATTTGTAAACTCATTTAACAAACAGATGACTAGTTAGTCGAAAAAAGTGTCAGAGTAGCTTATTATTTACATTTTCTGTAGGATGGCTTACACAGAATACACTTTCAGTGTTGAAAGGCACTCCTCCACTCCAACTGGGATACACCCCACACCACCTATGTCAACTTTACATTGAGGATGCTGAGGTTATTAGGCCTGAGAGCGAGGAGGCAAATGTCAATGAAGTTTTCAACTGGCCAAAAACTTAAAAGCACATGCAATGTTTCACGCTTCATTCATGTCTAAGTTATTTGTAAATATCCTTAAAATCATCCCAGTTGGGCATGATTCACTTCCATAAATATTCTTATACAGATGAGAAATTAGTCTTGTGTCCAATGTCATTTTTCTTAGTAAGCTATGAGCTATGGGCAGAAACATCTAAGTTTTATAAAATGAATTTTTTTAGTGCTCTCTACTAGTTCATACTTGCTGAGTGACAACTACCACATCAACACTTAGTGACTTAAAAATGATTTGTATGGATTTGCACTCCGAGCTCAACTCAGCTGGGTGGTTGTGTTATGTGCACCTCTGTGCACTTGGGTGGCTGCCCTGATTTCTGGTTGGCAGTTGGTGGGGATGCATTGGTCCTCCTCCACGTGGCTTGCCATTATGCAGCAGGCAAGCTGAAGCTTGTACTCACAGAAGGGTTAAGGTGCAACAGAATGCATGGCCTCTTGAACAAGTTCAGAACTTGCACATTATTTAACCAAAACAATGTGTAAGTCCAACTGGAATTCAAGAAGTGAAGAAATAGGCTCTAGCTCTTGATGAGAGGAATTACAAAGAACAGTTTCATTCTGCAGCCTACCAGATACCTGTGGAGGTGGGAGAATTCTCTAAGTGAGTATTTATAAACTAAATATTTAATGTATATGGATGACCATCCTCTTGTCATTATTTTTATTTGTGGAAACAGATGTTTCAATATTAGAATTCCAAAAATAAAATATCTCTCACTTTCATAGTAATCTTTGCTTTGCAAAATACCCCACTACATTATACAGTAAAATTTCCTTTAAAAAACCTCATAACTGACATTATTATAGTTAAAAATATTAAATGACTTAATGAAATAGTTGGACACCATTCCACTTGCTGTTTTTCTATGCCCATCAACATTTTAGCCACCCTTTAAGAAAATAGTCCCCTAACAATGTCCCTTACACATGACCCTGAAACATTTTCTTCTACCTTAGATAGAGAAAGTACCTTGAATAGAGTAAGGAAAAAACCATTAAAAGTCCATAGCTAACTCAAACCATTTGATAATTAAATTTTAATATTTACATATAAGATACATTTAATTATTGTGAGCAATAACTAGTTTGCTTGGTATAGTAGAAAAAAAGGTAGGAGACAAATTTATGTAAAAGTTGATGATCCCTTATGTACAATTCTAACTTTGTGTTTTTCTAATTCAGAAATCATTGCGTACTTGCTTGTCTTTATTACTAAATATAAAAAAGCTGTGAGAATAGGAAGCAGGTTTATCTAACTCATTATAATATCCTTAATCAATTGCCTGATGTACAATAAGTGATCAATAAAGGCTTTCCAAAGAAAAAAATATTTAGAAGTTTTTAAAATATTAAACTACATAAATTACAACAGTATAAATATCATGTATCTATTTTATGTTAAATTATCACATGTTTAAGAATATAACAGGTTTATTTTTTAATTTAATCTTCATTGTACTTTTTGCATTAGCATTTAGTTCCCTTATTTCTTATGGGTCCATCTGTTGTGGAAAATACATATTTACTTTGTAGATTAAGTAACCCAAGGAAATCCTTGGTTAACCTGGGCCAGGTTGTGTGTCTCACATTTGAATTATTGTTTTATTTTATGATGTGTATACATGTATTTCTATTTTAGGTAAATTATATTAAAATAGTTTTATTTTGAAAATTGAAGTATTTCAGGAATGTTAATATACTATTACAAAATGAAGCTACCCAATGATGTTATAAAAATCAAGACGGGAAATCAAACACTTTAAAATATCATCACCATCATCATGATGATTGACAACTCATGGGGGAATATAAATAATCAACCAATAATTAACCATTGAAATTGATTTCTAGATATTCTCTTAAGAACATTCTGTGAAGAAAAAGAGTTTCTAAGTGCCTTTTATTGAAAACGGGTTTCAGGATGAACATGTCTGGAATACACTGAACACGGCAGTACTGTCAGGGGCTTCGATTCTCATTGAAGTGTCAGTTTCCACAGTTTAAGAGTGGTGCCTACATTTTTGGACCATGGTACTTGAAAATTAGATGGTAACATGTTCCACTAAAAACATTTTTGAAGATTAAAGCTACAGAAAAAAAATCATAGTTAAAGAATACATTAGCTATCAGACTAAATTTACTCAATGTGTTCTGAAAATCCATTGGTGACAAATATTGAATACAAGTACACTTGGAATTGCTTTATAGAAATATATATTCTTTAATTTTTAAAAGGTCTTGCCTCATGTTCTTTATTAAAGATTTTATAAATATGTTTGTTAACACTGACTTGTAAACCATATAAAATGTTAGAAAATGTCATTAGAGTATGTTTCCACTGTGATTTAAATGGCAATTAAAGTGTTTGTTAAATTTGCTGAAATGAAATTCTTCGTTTAGAAGTGGTTCATATTATGCTAAGCACACAGACATGCTTCTAAGAGGCAAATATTACTCCTAAATATTCAGAAGTTACTGTTAGAAAAATATTTTAGAATATTGTACAAAGATGCAAATACAAACATTAGTACACTATTGTGGAATTTCAGGTGTTTTTTATATCATCAGATGTGAAAAATGCTATAATCATAAGTGGATTTCAATTTTAGCAGCACGGCAGTTTAACAAGTATAAATTACATTTATATGTATTGTTAGAAACCAGACCACTCCTTTGATCTTAACTTTTCAGCAAAATGATTTTATTATAATGAAGAATTTATTATATTTTGTATTCTACTGATAGCAATGTGTGCATTTTAATATAATTTTATTTTATTCTTTTAACAGAATATAACTTAAATGTAAGAACTTAGGAAATGTATCTTAAAGTAAATGTAAGAAATCAAAATTATTTTTTCATTTGTTCAAGAGTAAATGTTTTCTTAAGTACAGATGGTCCTTGATTTACCATTGTGTGACTGAAGGACTTTTTGACTTTACGATGGTGCAAATTGATATGCATTTGGTAGAAACTATACTTTGAATTTTAATATTTTCCTGAGTTAGCAACTGTACATACTCTCTCATGATGCTGGGCAGCAGAGTGAGCAGCAGCCCCTATTAAGGTGCCCTATCTCAATGGCAAACAACCAATACTCTATAGCTAATTGTGTTACCAGCCTTTTATGAATATTGTGTTCTGAGCTCATTTAAGGTTAGCTAGGCTAAGCAATGATGTTCAGTAAGTTAGGTGCATTAAATGTATTTTTGACTTAAAATAGTTTTATTTTACAATGGGTTTATTGAAATGTAATCCCATTATAGGTATGGGAGCATTTGTATTAAAATTTATCTATGCAAAATATAATTTGTAAATGTTAAATAACAACTGACACATATTTCCCTGGCTGGTGTGGCTCAGTGGATTGAGGGCCAGTCTGATAACAAAAGGGTCACTGGTTCACTTCTCAATCAGGGTACATTCCTGGGTTTCAGGCCAGGTCCCCAGTTGGGGGCACATGAGAGGCAACCACAATTTAATGTTTCTCTCTCTCTCTTTTTTCTTCCCTTCCCTGCTCTTTAAAAATAAATAAATAACAGCTTACACATATCAATGTAAAACTTTAATGAATTTTTGTAAAATTAATTAAATTTTATGTTTTTATGCAAATAAAACCATTCACAGTTCTAACATGGCATTGTCAAAAATTGTTGTCATAGTTCATGCATGCAAAGTTGACACCAACACAAATACAAATTCAAGAATAATAAGAGTTGTCTAACATTGCAAAAGGTTTTTCAGCTTCCAGTGTACATCATGACCTAAATTTTTAGTGTTATGGATTGTGAATTGGAATGTAAACAGAAGCAAGTAAATGGATACTCAACACTACTGGAAAACCACCTTTGTCATGAAAGAATCTTCTGTATTTCTACTATCCGAGAGAAGGATTTGACTAGTTAATTAATTTGAATTTTTCTTACCTAAGCATATCTGCAGGTAAATTACCTGTCCTCTCATTTGGAAGAAATAGAACAAATCTCTAAATTGGAAGAAATAGAACAGAAGAGGCAGAACAGTGTATCCTTGCAGCTCCAAAGATGTTAGGTGCACAAAGGGGTGTGCGGGGTCCCGAGGTGGGGTGCATGCCCATGTTGACTGCTTGCTTCTAGTGAGAGAGACATCTAGAGCCTCAGATACATTTATGTTCTGGGGTTGGTGATATGTGAGGCCCCTAAAGCACAAGAGGGCAAAGAGTTCCTTCCCTTGGGTCCGTAGTGGTACTGAATCAGTACACAATTTCATAACAATTCAAATGGCTTTCTAAGGCAATTGCAGAAGGATCATGGATTGAAACAGCATCATATGTATGAATATGGATATATATAATTATTTGCATGTACATGAACATATGTATTTGTACATTTGAAATCTATACTTATGATTAAAATATATTTATCTTTAAAGAACTATTGTTTTAGACTAAGAGAAAATACTAGCTGGAAAATCAGAAGGCAGGCATTGAACACCTTCCTTAGGAACAAAGGATAAGATTAAGGAAGGAAATGAGTTGTAAGAGGAAAAAATGCTTCTCATTGAATTTGTAAAGTTAATATAAAAGATGTGGTAACAGAGCATTTAACCCATATGTTAAAAGCAATACAATCAATTTTATTACATTTTTAAAAATTTTATTTATTTATTTTTAGAGCAAGGGGAAGAGAGGAAGACAGAGAAGGAGAGAAACATTAACATATGGCTCCCACTGGGGACCTGGCAGGCAACCCAGGAATGTGCCCTGATTGGGAGTTGAACAGTGACCCTTTGGTGCATCGGCCAGCACTCAATCCAATGAGCCATACCTGCCAGAGCTCAGTTTTATTGCATTTTTACTCATAAGCTATACAATCAATTTTATTACACTTATACTGTGTTACTTTCTTTTTGAATAGAAAAAATTACACAAATAAATATAAAAATTTAATTAATTTAAAAATTTTTTGAGTATGTATATCCCCATTGGTGTTACAAATGAAGTAGCTATGATTGGAGAGATAAGGAGGATGCTCAGAAGCATTTTGTTTTGAAATCTAATAGGAAAATAGAAGCCTCAGTATTTAATGCTAATGGTATATTTATCACTTATGCTTTTATACCAACAGTATGTGTACACATGAGGACTGTATAGAACACATTCAGCCATGTAGTATGAAAAATAGAGATATTTATTGAAGAAGATACGAGATACAGGAAACATTGTACATAGGACAATGATACCTCAGTCCCCTTCAAAGTAGACACCTTGGGACCTCACACAGTTCTCTCAGTTACCATCAGCTGCCCCATTGTATTTTCCTGAATCTCACTGATGGTCTGAAATCTCTTCCCTTTCAAAGGTGATTTTAGTTTGGGGAAAAACCAGAAGTCACAGGGCACCAAATCTGGGCTCTAGGGGGGCTGAGTCACCTGGAGATTTGCTGTTTCACTGAAAAACTCTGCATGAGATATGATAAATGAGTGGTTGCGTTGTCATGATGAAGCTGCCAATCACCAGTTGCCCAAAGCTATGGCCTTCTGAATCATTGGAAACTCTGTGGAAAAATGTTCAAGCTCAAAACAAAATTTGATACAGATTCATTGTTGTACTTGTTCAGTCATTGTGAGCACAATGACCACACAGTACACATGGTAACACAACAGGGTCTACCGCCCCTAGTGTCTAGTACAATGAAGTCATCATTGCTCATGCATGTACATTCCAGTCCACTCTCCTTGGCTACCAGGTTGCATTTATGTTGGGTAAACCATTATTGTGGTAATAACAATGGTTGGATTTTTTCTGGAAACACCTTGAGTATATAAAATGTTTGGAGAGAAAAACACAAGCATGCTTCAGCTCCCTCCTCAGCAGAATCACAACAGTCACTTCTTATCATCAATGGTCTGAGTCAAAGAAGACAGAAGGTAGCATCTTTGTAGGAGTCATTCTAGACCATTATGTTTTAGCAGACAAGCTGGTGCACATGTTCTGCTATGAAAAAAGTATAAAAGCTTCAGGCCCTAGGTGGGGAATTAACAGGTAGAGGTTGGGAAACATTAGAGAGCAATTCTCTGAACCACATCACACAGGTTTTGAGGAGAAGCATGAGCAAGTTTAGTGAGGAATGATGATCAGAGCAAAAGGCAGGGTAGCAAGTATAAATGAGTGAATTTAACCTATAGCTAAACTTTTTAAAAGTTACCTGATCCAAGCTCCATGTTTTACCTCTAGGTTTATTCAGTCTGAAAGTATCCTAAAAATCTTTGGGGGATGGCATTTTTGCCAATATTCACATGCTCAAGCAGTATCAAAAATAAAAAAAATAGTTTAATGTTACATTGGGGAAGCTAAGCACTCAAATAGGTGAGCGGGGATTAGCTGCCTTCTAATTATAAAGAGAGCTCTGAGAGCTTAATCCCCAGGAGCTATCTGCTCCAGTGTTTTTAATAGCCCATAATAGCTCACGCCTGCATGGAACACATATGCATGTATTTATATTTGTATTGATACATATTTCATGTATCAATTTCTATTCCCTAGCTAGAATTTGTGCTGTGAATTACTATAGTACTCTTTTGTCTAAAATGTAATTATCTAATTATGTGTTCTGGGAGATAGCATAGCTAGACTCATGGAGCACCAATTCACAAACATTTAATTTTTGTTTTTAATAAGAGGCAACGAGAAAGGGGATCTTTTTTCCCTCTGGAGGGGGACACAGTACTTATGCCTAAGTGGTACTTTCAGAATTGGAATTTTCCTTGCCAGCCCCTCTGGGCATCTCCTTAAGTGTTTCTGTAATGCAAGGCAGTGTTGCCCTCTGATAGGACCCTCAAAGAAGTGCTGTTAGTAAATCACAGACTAAGAAGTCATGCAACGTGAACCTAAACTAAGCATGTGACATCAATAATGCTATCAAGATGTGGCCTTTAATTTTTTTAAGGATGATAAAAACCCCTGTGAAGTGTCTTCTCTTTCAGGTTCACTAAATTAGTAGTAGTATGATCCAGCAATGGTTCATCCAAATAATTTGGTAGAATCAAAGGAATTGGTGGAAACTTACATGACTGGCCAGCAATGATTAAAAAAAGATAAAAATGGGCTCCATGAAGGCATGCTTTCCCTTCTCACTCTCAGTGGGCTCTAGTCACTGGTACTGTGAGAGGCTGAATGGTGTATGTCTCTTTTGATAATAAACGCTCCATTAAAGCCCTGTTTTGGCAATCTGATAGTTAAATGAAAACCCTTTTAAAGTTGGTGTATCTAATACTAAATGTGATGTTTTCTGGTTGGCACACACTTATCACTTCATTTCCCAGTACAGTAAACAACTTGTAACTCACCGTTGGTTTGATTGACAGCAGCCTTGGGCATTTCTTAGCATTCATGTTCTGTACTGCATGGAGTCAAACTTCAGTGGTAATTGGCTTCAACAACAACAACAATAACAGAAATAATAATAATTCCAGAGCTAATTTAAAGACTTAAAGAGAAGTAAGTCAAATATGAGGACAATAAATTATGAGAATTTCTCATTTAAGTAAGTAACAGGTTTAATAGCTTTCTCTAAGTACTGAGATCATTCAGTTGAACATCTGCTTTCCAGCTGTGCATATTGATATATTACCAGGTTTTTATTCCCTTCTACTTAAATGTATCCGTAAGTTTTTAGGAGTTGCGCTACCTGACTTTTTGACAAAGCCTTGATTGTGAAAGATATAAAAATGTCAAAAATTCTGTAGGTCATATTATACTCAGGATATTATTTTTCAATTTACTCCACAGACAGATGTCCATGAACAATTAAACCATTGTCCAATCACACCTTGCTCCAGCTGGGGTCAGAGAATTAAAGAGAAATAAGTCCTCGTAATTTACTTATTGCTAGAGTTCCTATAGTTTTTTTGTTAATAGATTCTAATTAAATAATTCTATCAGTGGAAAAGGCATATTGTGCATTGCTTAAACTTGTGAAGTTGGCTTTTTGATATTAAATTTAATATTTCTTGTCTAATAATAATTCATATATTGAGCAACTACTTTCAGAAAAATCCCATTAGATGGAGATTAGATTCTTTTAAGCTTACTAAATCCCAACTCAGTTATTAGAAAGTTTAGTCATAAAGTACCATGCTGAAACAATCTGTACTAAAGAAAGAGAGTGAGAGAGAAACCTGCTAATCGAAATGTATATAACCCAATATCATGTCTAATAGGGCAATATGAAATGCGTTCTCCTCTTTTGACAAAAAAAAATCCCAAATAAGATGTGATCTTCTTCCAATCAGCCTTTATTGTTATTGTTACCATAGCAACTAAATAGCTCAGAGTTGCAACCTAAACAAGGGACCAAATAACATGAGCTTAAGAGTCCTTGCATTATCAGTGCTCATAAGATAGTAATGCAAAAACTCTCAAGTCATACCCACAAAGGAAAAGCCTTTATTCTCTCTTTCTCTGATCAAAAGCACGGTTAATAAAAGCATGTCTCCATGCTCTAGGCTGTATGGATTGAACAGCTTACGATGAGAGGCGATGCTACCTGATGGGACTGTGTACCATCCCTGCCCCAGGACTCACCTCACCCCTGGCAGTCAGCTGGCGGGCAATGCAACGCACAACTGAAGGTGAAATTTATTGATTGATTGGTTTAATTTATTAAATGACACTGAAGAAACATGGGTTGCTTTTTTTTCCTTAACAACGTATGTAATTAGGAGAATACCGAGTAGGACAGACTCGCACCGCTCCAAGTGAGGTCGAGGAGTATCAGACACTTGAGCCGCCACAGAGCTTCAGATTCTTAAAAGAATGCTGTGACTGGTGAGATGTTCTTAAAAATTCTCCTCTTTATTTTTATTCAGAGAGCAACAAATCTCTGTGCACCTAAATACTTTAGGTGTACTTCAGAGTAAGGTTAATGCTAGTTATGACAATACTAAGATTAATAACAGTTAATAGTTCTTGCATACTTTATAATGTGCCGCTTACCATGTAGTCTGTCTTTTCATTCACACTATTGTTATCCCCATATTACAGATGAGCAAATTGATTCACAGAGAGAATAGGTAACTTCCTAAGTTAGGAAGAAAGATAGCTAGGATTTGAATTCCCACCCTCTGACTCAAAAATACATTCTCAACCCCTAATAACTGTTCAAAACTTTTTGTGTTATGCCTAGAAGGCCCAATACTGTGGCTTAAAATACAAATCAATATATATTTCTTGACCTCCTTTCATTCTTATGTATTGGGTGTGCTAACTTTTCTATTATGATTGTACCTTCTTCATGTTAAATTTATATCTATTTTAAGCTTTGTGTCTTTACACCATACTTGGCAAGATTAACTTTGGTTACCCCCCATAAAAGTATCTTTTTAAAATAGTAGCCCTTGAACTCCTGTAGTTTATTATGTCCATGCATTAAACACTTAACAAATCCAACCTAATATACTTTAGCAGTTTAAGGACAGCCAAAGCTCTGCTTTGCCCATGCCTCCCGGAAAGCAAGCATCCCGACAAAGAGGAGACTGTGGGCTGGATCAACTTGAAGAGCCCTGGTCAAAGGGCTTCCCAGAAAAGTTGAAGGCACTGGACTTTGGTGCTGAGCACATCCATTTGCTTCATGCACATCCATTCTTAAAGCTAGGCCAGAACAAAGCTTGGTGTGATGGTCACTTTTATGCCCAGATATTCGACCAAACATTACTCTGGTTGTTTCTGAGGATATTTCTAGATGAAATTAATGTTTGAATTGGCAACCTGAGTAAAGCAGGCTTTCCTCACTCACACAGGTGGGCATCAGATAAGGATTTGAAGACCTGAGTAGAACAAAAAGCCTGAGTGAGAGGGAACTCCTACCTGACTGCTTGACTTGCAACATTGGTTTCTCCTGGCCTTTGGTCCAGATTGAGACATCAGCTCTTCTTTGGTCTCAGTTCTGCCAGGTTTCTTGGAACAACTCACTGAATCCCCCACGTCTCCAACTCACCCACAGCAGATCTTGGCATCTAAAGTTCAAACCACTCTGAATTGGGCTTCTGACCCTCAGCATGAAAAGTTTAATAGTGTATTCCGCTGTCCACTGCTAACTTCCTATACTTCTACAATCTTGCTGCAAATGTGGAGCTGCCTTTGTTTTTTGCCTAGATAATTGCAGAAGCCTTCTAAATTTCTTCCCGCTTTGACCTCCCTCTCATCACCTATTCCCAACACAGCAGCCAGAGTGAGCCTGTTAAAACATGTCCTCTAAGAACTCTCCAATTGCTGTCATCTTTCTCAGAATAAAAGTCAGTTTTACCTGGACATGTCAACCTACCGGATACAGCTACTCACTATCTCTCCGATCTCATACCCTACTCTTTGTCCTCTCATTCTCTCTGTCATGCCTTTTCTGCCTGTGCTCTCCCTGAAAAAACTCTGGACACACTCCCATCTCAAGGCCTTTGTATGTTCTTCTCCCCAAATGGGAAGGATTTTTTCCCCCTGGTATCTTTATCATTTGTTCCTTAGCTTCATCTTGATATTTATTCAAATATCACTATTTCAAAGCAACCAGATGTGGCTACTCTATCTAAAATCATAGCCATCTTTAACACTCCTTGTTCCCTCTCTCTGTTTCATGCTTTCCTTCAGCATTTACCACCATCTAACATACTCTGCATTTTCCTTGTATATCTTATGTATTATCTGTCCTTCCCTAAAATGTGAGCTCTATGAAGACAGATATTTGTGCCTGTTTTGGTAACTGCTATTTCTTCAGCCACTAGAACAGTGCGTGGTGCATTTTATATGCTATATAAATGCTTGCTCTGAGAAGGATAGCAACTTAGAAATGCTATATTCACATTGCTATGTGCTGAGTGGAGTTTGTGAGCCTTAAGAAGATTGTCTTTAAAGATTGAACTTTGTAACATACTTTTTTTCCTCATCAAGCTACTATGGTAGGACACAATCCATACTTTGAAAAAATCTAGCTTGGAATAAAAGATACTTGAAATTGTAATGCACTTTTTTGTGGAATGACAAGGCCGGAATTGTGCTTTGGGTATATGCTTATCATTGAACACTGACTTTAGGCTCTGACTTGATTTTATTTCTTCCTACTGAATCAAAAGTTAAGTGAAGGAAAGTGTGTTGGAAAAAATGCCATCCTCCTCTTCTCCCTTTTCTGAGAAGCTGAAAGTCCTTCTGGCTAACCTCCCAAGAATGCATTAGCCATTGTTACTACACTGTCTTTCATTTGCCCATAGCAAGATATGTTCATTGTAGGCATTTTGTCCAATGGGTTAGGAGGTCAGTAGCAGAGGAACTGGGAAAGCCTTGTGTCCAGGACTAATGGGTCTTCACAACACTGCTCTTCTCAATCTGTCCTTCTTCTTCCTTCTCTCTCCCAACCCAGTGGTGACCAAGGCCCATCAGTTTTGACTCTGAGTCATGCTCAACTGCATCACTTCCTGTTGGTTCTTACAACTTCTCTGTTCTGTCACCTGCACCACATCACAGATGAATTATTGTGACTGCTTCTCCAGTCTCTGGGTTGGTTTGGTTTCTGATCCTTTTTATATTCTACCTGCTGAAAGATGAATTAAGAATTCAACCTGTGAGAAACCTAAAAAGTTGTTGCTTCACTTCTAAAACCCCTTCCTTGCTCCTCAATACCTTCAGGACAAAATTCAAAATGCAAAGCATGGCCAAGTTTGCCCCATTATCTGGCATCTACCCCTCAAACTCTGCAGACTGAACTTTTCTGACTCATGCAGTTTTATCATCCAGACACTCTTGACTAGTTAAGGATCCTGGAAAATGCCATTCTGAACTTGTGTGCAGGATGTCACATCCTTCAGCCAGCCCCATGGCTAGCAAGTTTCTTCCCATTATTGAAAACTAATAAACTGAGATGTCACATCCACTAATAAGCTCTCTTGACTAGGTTTTTGGCTTCTTCTCCCTTCTCAGCCCTCTTTATTCTGACTGGAATGCCAGTTTTCTATGTGCCACATATGAGGTCTGTCCAGAAGGTATCCAGCCCTGTAATATGAAAAATAGAAAAATTTACTGAAGAATATACAGGATACAAGAAACATTGTACACAGGACAACCATGCCTCAGTCCCCTTCAAAGTAGGCACCCTGATACCTCATACAGTTCTCCCAATCACCATCAGCTGCTCTGTTGTGTTTTCCTGAATCTCATTAACAGCCTGAAATCTCTTCCATTTCAAAGGTGATTTTAGTTTTGGGAAAAGCCAGGAGTCACAGGGCACCAAATCTGGGCTGTAGAGGGCTGAGTCACCTGGGTGATTTTCTATTTCACTGAAAAACTCTGCATGAGAAGTGATCTATGAGCAGGGCATTGTCATGATGAAGCTGCCAATCACCAATTGCCCATAGGTGCAGTCTTCTGAATCCTCTGAATAGTTTCCATGGAGGAATGTTCAAGCTTAATGCAAAATTTGAGGCAGTTTCCTTGTTCTACTCACTCAGTCATTTTGAATTCTACAGCCACACAGTATATATGCTCACTCAATGGTGCCTACAACCTGCCACTGACTAGAATAGTGAAGTCATTGTTTACACATGTGCATTCCAGTCCACTCTCCTTGGCTACCAGGTTACATCAATGTCACACAAACATTATATTAATAATGGCTGGACTTTTTTCCAGACAGGTTTTGTATGTCTAAAAACAAGCTTAACACATACAAATTATATAATTAACTCATACAATTTAATCACAAAATGAACAAACCATTTTAAAAATGAGCAGAAGATATGAATAGATATTTTTCCAAAGAATTATGGATGGCAAACAGGTAGATGCTCAACATCATTAATCATCAGGGAAATGAGAATCAAAACCACATGAGATATCATTTCACACCTGTTAGCATGGTTATTATCAAGAAGACACAAAATATCCCTCACTGGTGTGACTCATTTGGTTGGGCCTCATTCCACAAAGCCAAAGTTCACTGTTTCAATTTCAAGGTCAGGGCACATACTTATGTTGTGGGTTCAGTCCCCAGTAGAGCATGTGTGAGAGGCAATCAGAAATATCATGATTGATATTTCTCTTTCATATTGTTGTTTCTCTTCCACTCATCCCCTCTATATTTAAAAATAAATAAATAAAATTGTTTAAAAAAGACAAGAAATAACAAGTGTTGGCAAGGATATAGACAAAAGAGAACACTTAGACACTGTTGATGGGCAAATAAATTGAAGAAACCACTATGGAAAACATTATTAAGTTTCTTCAAAAAGTTAAAAATAGAACTTTCACATGATCCAGCAATTCCACTTATTGGTATTAATGCTAGGAAAACAAAAACACTAATTGGGAAAGACATGTGCACCCCATGTTCATTGCAACATTTTTTATAATTGCCAAGACATGAAACAACCTAAATGGTTACAGAAGAGTGAATGGATAAAGGAGACACAGTGTATATATACACAATGCAATATTATTAAGCCATAAAACAAAATGAAATCTTGCGTTTTGTGACATCATCGATAGACCTTGAAAACATTAGGCTAAGTTAAAGAAGTCAGAGAAAAACAAACATTTTATAAACTAGTTGTTAAATGGAATCTAAACAAGTCCACAAACAACAAACTTGAGGTGATAAAAACAGAGGGCAAATTGATGGTTGCCAGAGGAGGGGAATTGGGGGGTTGAAAGTGGTGAAGGGGGTTAAATAGTATGAGCTGTCAGTTATACAACAAGTTATGAGAATGAATATACAATATAATGACTATAGTTAATAATACTGTACTGCACAACTGAAGGATGTCAAGAAAGTAGATCTTAAAAGTTTTT
This sequence comes from Phyllostomus discolor, assembly GCF_004126475.2. Lineage (NCBI taxonomy): Eukaryota > Metazoa > Chordata > Mammalia > Chiroptera > Phyllostomidae > Phyllostomus > Phyllostomus discolor. The sequence continues at coordinate 152,930,246 of NC_040906.2, forward strand.
ATCAAAAGAAAAATTGTAAGTACATATAATGACAAATGCTAATTCAACCTATTGTAGAGATCATTTCACAGTATATACAAATATTGAAACATTGCATTGCACATATGAAACTACTATAATGTTATATGTCAATTATACCTCAATTAAAAAAAAAAACAGATGTGCATCTAAATCAGGCCTGCCCTACCTACTGTAGTTGAAATATAATTTTTTTTTTGTAGAGCTAATCTGGAATTTAGGTTCAAGTATTGTCTTAAGAGTGCAGTGTGGAGTGAGGATCTCAACATTTCAGTGCATTCTGTTCTGTAACTATAACCCCTGGGCAGGACAGAATGGAGAAAGTAGGAGGTTGGAAAGAAGACACAAGCTTTCTCCATGGGAGGCAATAGTAATAAACTGAGATACATGACCTAAGAGACAAGACTATCTCTTTCCATACTTGATCCTGAATGCACATGCAAAATGCAGCTAAAATTCTCTATCACATCATTTTTTGATTTTAGCACAGGAAAGATGTTTGGGTCTCAACCCACATCATGGGTTTTGAAAAGATAGTACCTTAACATTTTAGATGCTGACCTTGACATTACATTTACTGCCTTATTGGCACCAACCTCTGTTTGAAAATCTACCAACAGATGGTCAGGGTATCTTGGTATGCTTTCTAGTCCCTTGTCTATTTGTGCATCATTTGACAGGATACTTCTGAGGCAGCAAAATTTCGCTGAAGGTGTTATGGTTCATTGTTTCCAGCTATGGCTTTGACTTTGTCTACAATTCTTTGATTCAAATTGACATATGACCTTAACCTTATTCAACCTGAGAGTCAAAAAATAAGGATGTGACAACTCTCTAAAGTTTTCAGATCTATTGTTGTCTTCTATATTATGCATTTCCAGGGTGCTTTCATGTTCTGGTTAGCTAACAGAAATATTTTACAAGTTGATTTTAAAATGAATTACATACATACAACTGAACAGTACTTTAGTACTAGAGCACTGTATTTCTGGGCAATATAAAGGTTATCAAATGTATCATTATTTATTCATAGATAAATGGTGGCACATAGACTTTTTTTTAAAGATTTTTTTATTTATTATTTTTTTATTTTATTTTTAGAGAGGGAAGGGAGGGAGGGAGGGAGAGAGAGAGAGAGAGAGGCATCAATGTGCGGTTGCTGGGGTTATGGCCTGCAACCCAGGAATGTACCCTGGCTGGGAATCGAACCTGGGACACTTTGGTTCCCAGCCCGCGCTCAATCCACTGAGCTATGCCAGCCAGGGTGGCACATAGACTTTTATCACAGTTTTTGACAGTAGTCAATTATCTTCCTCATACTTGGAATAGTTCCATTGTAACAAGCAAGGATAATGGTGAAATTTAAAACCAAAAACAGTTTAGACTTAATATGCTATAATGTAACATTTGGTAGAATTCAGTATATACCTGATTTCAGAGTTCTGGTAAAAAAATTACAAAAATAATTTGTCAATATGGATTGCAAGGGATGAAATTTTACATTACTTGTCCTGAGAATTCTTTTTCCCTTCTGAAACATTACAAATGTGGGCCCAATTTTAAGATGATCATCCCAGCATTGCATATAAAAGCAGAAATGAAAAATAATTTTAAATACATAATATTTGAATAAATTATAGCATATTAACACAATGAATGTTAATGCAATGAATATCATAAACCACTTACATAGTATATCTAAAATATTTTTTATTTGTTTTTATTTTTAAAGAGAGGACAAGGGAAGGAGAAAGAGATGGAGAGAAACATCAATGTGTGGTCGCCCCCTCCTGGGGACTTGGCCTGCAACCCAGGCATGTTCCCAGACTGGGAATCAAACCAGTGACCCTTTGATTCACAGGCTGCCACTCAACCCACTGAGTCACATCAACCAAGGCTAAAATATTGAATAAATTGAACAGTATATATAATTTCAACTATGTGTATGTATGTGTATATACATATTCAAACAAATATAACAAAATGTCAATAATGTATCTTTGATGATGGGATTACAGGAGCCTTTTGTTGTTGTTGTTGAAATTGTGTCAATTTCTATAATGATGCATACAATATAATTAGAAAAAAAACTATAATAGTTAAAACATGAAGCATGAAGATTTTTGTCACCCAAGAAAAATATTTTAGTTGGTAATTTTTATCATTAATAATGTTAAGGGAGAATTTTCAACCTCATTGATAGGTAGACATATCCAGAAATATCCCAAGTTTTATTTGCTTAAGAACAAGTCTTATGGTGATATTCTAATAACCCACAAAAGATGGTCTCTTTGCTGTTTTTTTAATTTAACAACTAAATGTGCACATATTTCTGTTTTGAAGTTTCCATAAAAGTTAAGCAATATTTAGTAATTTGTAATTTAATCAAGATATTATCTCAGTATCTTTTGAATTTGAATGGCACTTGCACCAGAGTAACTAAACTAAACTAAACTAAACTAAAATAAAATAAACCAACACACCGCATTGACTAAACAAAAAACAAGCAGAGGAGATTACTATTCCCCATGAAGTATCAGAGACAGGCATCTACTTAAACTGAAGACATTTGAATAGCAAATATTCTAGTCACAGCTGTCTCAACAAGGATTTTGGTCTGTGTAAAATACTAGCATATAGTAAAATAATTTATTGACATTGTGTTTCTTTATTTAACAAGCTAACCCATCATTTTGTTCCATTCTTTTTGTATCAATATGGAAATACTTCATTTTTATCCCTTAACTGTTTACTAATGTTTTATTGTATCTGAATGTCTAGTTTTAACCCCATTATTACCTTATCAGATTTTTACCTCAGTGAATTTCTCAGAGAAACCAGACAGCTAAGTGACATTACGAAGGAATGCAACTTTGATGCTCGATAAGTCTTAAGTCTTTGCTCTTTATGAAAATGCAAAAGGAACTAATTTCTTTCTTATTACATACATTTGATATGAAAGCTCAGTAATCAAATTGGTAAGGGGAAAATATGAGTCCTGAACATTTTTAAAAGTAAAATAGAGCAAAAAAGTAAACAAAGAGATTGTCCTGCACTTGAAAGGTTTACCAAAAATAATTCTTCCATTTGAAGACAACACTATTCAAACTAAAGTCTTACTTAAAATTATAGTCTTACTTAAAAGTATGGTGTATCAGAATAATTTTGAGGTTACTCTGGTTCATTAGTTAACAGTTTTACTTCTTTATTTTTTAAACTTTTATTTTTTTATTTTTAGACAGAGGGGAAGGGAGGGAGAAAGAGAGGGAGAGAAACATCAACATGTGGTTGCCTCTCACTTGCTCCCTATTGGGGACCTGACATGCAACCCAGGCATATGCCCTGACTGGGAATCAAACCAGCAACCCTTTGGTTCATGGGCTGGCACTCAACCCACTGAGCCACACCAGTCATGGCTAGTTAACAGTTTTAACATCAGTGACACTGTCAAGCAGACTGATAATACCAGATTGACTTACCTAATTATTTGTTTTCTGGTAAAGTATTTTTGTTATATTCTGAAGCAATTTCTTTCAGAATTATATAATCATAAAAATCTATAGTCTGAGTCAATCAAATTTAATAAAAACAAAGCAAGCATGTTAACCTTAAAGGATCACATCTAGGGATATCATCAAACTCATGAAAGATATAAAGTCTGCTCAGTGACTTTAATTTTTATACCTTGTTCACAATATTCAGTGTAGTTAATAAAAACATGGATTCTTGAAAAAAGATTGTCATCTCCCATTCCATTTACCAGAATATATTTGCAGAATTACGAAAGGAAGATTGTTGCAAGATGGTCTTGTGTCTCAATCTTGTGAGGATGGCACGCTGGTCTCGGATGGCCCATAAATCCCCTTTTTGAAAACATCTGCCTGTTTATAACATAAGCATGACCACAGACAGCACTTATTAAGAACATAGTTGTGTCTATGTGGGTAACAGAAAATGTGTATGGTCTCTGACCCTGGTTCTTGGCACAGAGCTTCTGAGAACCTGGCAATTTCATGGGTGATAGGAGTGTTTTTGTTCTAATGAGGTGACTCTGAGTGTGCCCCTGGATGGCTGTTGGATGAGAACTTGTTGCTGAATAGACCAAGTCATGATTAGGACCTTGGAATTTTCAGGCCCTGAACTCCTCATCATCTTGAATGATAAGAGCAAGGAGTTAATGATAGATAATGTCTAAGTGATAAAATCTGCATAAAAATTCCCAAAAGTAAACAGTTGAGAAGGCCTCCTGGTTGGTGAACAAATCCACATCCCAGGAGGGGGCAGAAGCTCTTGTGCTTGGAAAGCTCCCAGACCTCCCCCTACATAGTCCTTCATTTGGCTTTTCTTCTGTATCCTTGATCATATCTTTTAAAAAGCTGGTAAAGTCAGTAAGTGTTTCCCTGAGTTTGTGAGTGACTCTAACAATTAATGAAACTCAAGAAAGGGATCATGGAAACCTCCAAATTTGTAGCCAAATTTGACTCAGTGTATTGCATGCAACATGCTATCTTGGTTCAGGATATCATCCCACACTATTGGGAAAAGAATATGGCATCCATAGAAACTGCTACTTGCTATTGGCATCTAAAGTGTGTGTGTGTGTGTGTGTGTGTGTGTGTGTGTGGCAGGGGCAGTCAGTTTCCTGAGACTGAGCCTTTAATCTGTAGTATCTTCGGGCAGAGAGTGTCAGAATTGAGTCACATTGTAGGACACCCAGCTGATATTACAGGGCTGTTTGGTGGAGGAGTAGAAAACCCACACACCTGGTGTCAGAAATGTTGTGAGTATAGTAGTAGCATGAGAGTAAAGGAGAAGCACACAAATGGAAAGACAGGTAGAAAACTGACTTTTCCTAAAACAGTTGGGGACTGAACCAGTCTGTTCACAAAGAGCTTGAAGTCTGTAACTATCCTCACTAGGAGAGGGCCAAGCACTGGCAGGCCACAGGCACCGCTCCCATTAGCATTGTTGAGAAGGAGGTGGGATGTGCAGAGGTTAGTGCTCTATGGGGTGATGGAGATGTTGGCAGTATTGGGAAACAATGGTTGCGTGATAAAGTGGCAGCTCTCTCTCGTGGAAGCTTCCATATATAGAAAAAGCTGGAGGTCCTTATGAGAAACCTGAAGCAAAGGGGTAGGGTGCGGTGCGGTTCCTGGTCAGAAGCTACGCAGGGCTTGGAGATGGGGAAGTTCACTGAGTGAGTGGTAAGAGTCAATAAAAAGAAATAATGTCACCGTATATTGACATGTTTCCTCCTGGACATCAAAATAAATTAGATAGATATGACACTAGGTATCTCAGGAAAAAAAAGTACTTCCTCTTAAAAACAAAGTTGATGTTAATCTTAAAGAAAGCAAGAGGCCCAGGTTGAAGAAATTGGGTTCGCTTTAGTATTCTGAGTCATAAGAGGCTGCAATTCTAATTAGAGTTATAGCGATCAGGAAATAAACAATTAGTCAAAAAGTACATATAAAATTCTTTAAAGATTTAATTACTATAAACAAAACAATACAACTCTAAGTACAGCATTAGACTTATAGATTATAAATCATTATCTTTCTGTTTATATGAAGAAAACAGAGTAGCCGAGCTTGACTTAGCTCCTGCAAAGCTTTTATCCCCTGATGTATAAAATCATGATAACATCCATCCTATTTAACTCATAGCTATGAGGTGCAAATGAGAGAACACAATGGGAATCTAATAATACTCTTTATGTGTGTAAAAAAGATGATAATCACTCAGAATACTATAAATTCATTTGCCATAGGTGAACTTGGAAATGACATTCATATGGTGAAAAAGAAAGGTTGAAGAGTCATTGTGCTTTAATGTTTTTGGTGATGATGATGATGATGAAGAAAATGGTTTTTCTTTAGACATTTTCACTAATTAAATAATGCATATTTTATTTTAATTATTGTGAAATCTGCACTGCAAAGTAATGCCATTTTAAAATTAGTTGCTATAAATAAATTGATACGTGTTTCCAAGAGTTATTAGGTTTAAAGAATTACTGCAGAAGTTACCCTGGATTGGAGGTGGGCTGACCAGGGGCATCCTTCTAAGGAACAGCTCCTGAAAGTAGACTCTGAGATCAGGACATGAGGGCACCGGGATAATCCTGAGAAGTATGGGCTAGAGGTGGGGAGGAAGCATAATACGTACCTGACTACTCTGGACCACTGAGGCTTCATCCTCCTGGACCCCCTTTGAGGAATCTGGTAGAACCTCTCAGAATTGTTCCTCACCGACAATACAGGGTGGGGCAAATGTAGGCTTAAAGTCAGGAGTACACAAAACACAGAGTTTACGCTTGTATTATTATTTATTAATTTTTGTATTGTTTTCCATATGAACAAGTTTATACAAGTTCATATGTTTATAAGAAACTACTTTCTTACAATCATTTTTCATTGTTACTCTATAAGAGTTGTCTCAACTTTTCCCCCTTTGCCCCCCTCCACCCATAGCATACCCACTCCCACAGTCAATCCCCACACTGTTGTCAATGGCCATAGGTCATTCATACATGTTCTTTGTCTAGATGTTATGGCCACCTGGAATACGCCCAGTCTCATCTGTAAATCTACTTTTGTCCCATCCTGTATTTTCCAAGATTAGCATGAGTTTTTTTGTTGTTGTTGTCATTTGTTTGTTTTGGGGTGGTGGTATCTGAGTGTGTTAACAACCTGCTACATCTAGGCTGTCCTGCCCTTGGGCTCAGCAAGTGTCCACGGTGCTAGACAAACTCCTAAGGAAGAAAAGCAGAGAGGTGCAGAAGCTCATTGGGAAGCCATCCGTATGTGTGGGAATCATGCGCCTTGGCCATAGCTGAACTTGAAGCTTAGCTGAGGAGGTATGAAGCATGTTAATAGAAAAACACTCATGAAACAAAATATTCCATAATTACAAAGGGGAAACGGTATGAAATAAAGTACTCATGTCATAGAATGTATAACTCATCCACCAATCATTTTTCAAAAAGAAATTAAGAAATCCAGCTTTTAAACCAGAAACACCTGGATAAAAAAATCCTCTAATAGTAGTTGTGCAATCTTGATAAACATATTTGATATCTCCATCATTTTTCTTTAAAAACTAAAGTAGGACAATGTGAAACTACTCTGAAGCTTTGTTGAGACTATTAAAAGAATATGCCCAGCTCAAGCGTTGGCCCATGGCAGAGATTTAACATATGCCATGTCTATCTTTATCTCACCCCTGCTGTGGACTGAATTGTATCCCTCTAAAGTTCACAAATTGAAGTCGTAAACCCAATGTGACTATTGAGATGGGGCATATGAGGAGGTGATAAAGGTTAAATGAGATCATAGGCTGGGGCCTTAAGCCTATAAATCCTTCTCCCTCTCTCTCTCTCTCTCTCTCTCTCTCTCTCTCTCTCTCTCTCTCTGCTGTCTGTGGGCACAGTAAGAAAAGGACCATTTGCTAACCACAAAAATATTCCTCACCAGAAACCAAATCAGCTGGAAACTTTACCTTGGACTTCTGGTATCCAGAATTGCAACAAAATACATTTCTCTTGTTTAAGCCTCCTAGTTTGTGGTGTTTTGTTATACCAGCCCAAGCAGACAAAGACATCCCCTTTAAAATCTACATACACCATATAAAATATGGCAATGTCTTTGTCTGCTCATGTTTCTGTAACAAAGTAGCACAGACTGGGTACCTCATAAACAACAGAAATGGCATTTCTCACAGTTCTGGAGGCTGGAAGTCCAGGATGAAGCTACCAGCATTGTCATGTTCAAGGGAGTGCTCATTCCCTGATTCATACTTGACACCACATTGCTGTGTCTTCATGTGGTTGAAGACATGAGAGACCTCTCTGGAGCCTCTTTTATGAGGGCACTGTTTCCATTCATGAGGACTCTCCCCTGGTGACTTCATACCTCCCAAAGCTCCACCTCCTAATCCATCACCTTCAGGTGCTAAGATTTTAACATAAGAATTTGAAGGGGACCCAACCATTTTGACCATAGCAGGTAGATGACTACCTGCTATGGTAGAAACAATCTGCAATTCAAACTTCAGTGCTACCAAGTTCTAGTTTATTTGCTGCATTGTTTTTTGTTTGTTTGTTTGTTTGTTTTAAAGAGCCATCTATAGTTTAATTACCTTTCAAATCCAACTTTATGTTTCAAATATTTGTCCCAGGTCATACATTCTTGAATGTTTCAGATTCCTACCTTCGGTGATAAAATATGGTTTTGTTTAACCTAGGAAGCTTAACAACCACAAAGAATTGTTTTAACTTTGTATTTTATAAGTAATATGTTATAAATCTAAAATCTGCGCAGTTCCTAACTTCCAAATGTAACACTAGTCTTATTTTCTCATGCTGGGCACTGGAATCTTGATATTAAATAGTTGGAGAGATTCAACCATGGTTATAGAGGTTAGAGGGTTTTCATCTGTGGGAACATGTATTTTTTCCTTAGAGCTTTGTAAAGATGACAACATGATTTGTTGCAATGAATGAGTACGTACTCTGCAATGGCACCTTTTACAGCTTCCTATATGTGTGCCATACATATCCACAGACAGCAAACTGTAAAGGACATACAGAAGTAGAAGTTGATAGGAGTGTTGTCTTCTCTCCTGATAAGAACAGATAATAATGCTGAGCCAATGTGGCTACAGGGATAAAAGATTCCCTTCAATACATCCTGCAAGGCTCCCTTCCTGAGCCATCTGCCTTGACATGTGTGCACCAGTGCTTGGAAAAGACCTCTGGAGCCCTAGAGCATAGATGATCTGTGGCTGCCTTCCCACAGCTCCTACAGAAACACTCTACAATTCAAACTTCAGTGCTACCAAGGTCTAACCAAAGAGTTAGGAAAAGTTCAACATGGCCTTATTTTTCCATGATCACTAGGATGGCACATTTTTAACAGTTATATTGGTGTATAATTTACATGCCATAAAATACACCCATCAAAATTGTGTAATTCAATGAGTTTAGTAACCTTAAGGAGTGGTATAGACATAACCACAATGCAGTTGTAGAACATTTTCATTATCCCTCAAAGTTTCCTCATATCCATTTGCAGTCAGTCACTTCTACTGTTCTACCACTGCTAGTGTTGGTCAGTTATAGATCTATTTTCTGGTTTTATAGATTTATTTGCCTTTTGTAGAACTTTATGTAGTTGGAGTTGCATAATACGTGGTCATTTGTATCTGTCAATGCCAGTTTTGTCCTTTTGTTTGGAAATAACTATAGGTTCCCAGGAAGCTGTAGCAATAGTACAGAGAAAACCCGTTTACCATTCAACACATTTTCCCAGATGGTGACATCTCATGTAACTAAAATACAATATCCAAGTCAGGAATTTACATCAGCATAGTGTATGTGTGTGTAGTTCTGCACCATTTTATCACATGTGACACATGACAAATGTGGACATATATTCCAAGTGTATACTGGATTTGGAGAATGTTATAGAAATGAAATCATGCAATATGTAAGATTTTAAACTTTAATTACATGCAGTTAACTCTATATCAATTATACCTCACAAAGATGTTAAATTAGGGGTGAGCAAAGCACTTACTCCAATCAGAAGGTCCTTGCTTAACACTTTTGAGGTAGTAAGACCATCTGGACATAAAAATTCCTTCTGTTTCTTAGAGCAAGGTTAACACAGATTCTATTTATGTCAATGTAATACATAAGCAGGTTAAGTAACAACAGTAGTAACTGTTTGTAAAAATTATAACAATACCCCTGCAAGTCAACTCTCCTGTTTACTGTAACATTTCAGCAACATTGGTACTCCTCAAGAGAAGTGTCCAGTCCTTAGGAAATTGCCCAATGAGGGAAGGTGATGCAACACAGAATTCCTCTCCTGAATAAAGATGGGGACAGTTATAACAAAGAAACAATAGCAGGGTTTCCCATCACGTTTCCCTATGCAATGAACTATTTTGTTATTTATAGTTTTTTTCTTAGCTCATTTCTTTGTGTAGCTATTTTGTGATCATTCTAGACATTGCATGATACATATGTAATTTATCATGGTTTAGTTGTGTCATCATTTTACTAATTTGAGTGATAACCAGAAAGCTTACCTCCCTTTAGACCCTTGACTTTTCCCCATTGTAATTGTGTTAAATATTGACTTTAAATATTTACTTAGAGTTAAATATTAACTCTATTGAGAACTACGTCAAACAATGTTATAATTTTCTGTGTTGTTGGCTTCTCCAGTGCCCTTTCTTGGGTCCTGATGTCTTAACAACCTTTAGAGGAAACATACACACACTATTTACATTTATGTTTACATTTATATTTATATTTATATTATTTTTCATAGTCTTTAGGTATGAGGTTTATGAGAACCTCATAAACCTCACTTCAGTATTAAAAATAAGTATTACTTTTTAATTGTTTTTCATGTCTTTATTTTATCTTTATCTAGATAAAGGTCTAGATTACCATAGGATCATACAATTTGTAAGCAGGAACAAAAGTTTATAAATCCTTTCTAAAAATACATCATAGTTTGAGAAAATACTGTTCAGTGCCCCTGGTCGTTGGTGCTCAGGGACTTGTTCAATGTGTTGTTTAATTCCGCCCTGAGATGACTCTCACTCTGACTCTCCCTCATTACTGGGCTTCGTCTTTGTTCATACATGTGCTTAACAAATAGCCTTCAAATACTGAGACTTCCATGTGTCATGACTGCAGAAGTCTATACCCTCCTTGAATACACTCTTCAAAAGGTTGTGTGTGACTGTGTGAGGCTACACCTCCATGAGTTTCTCATCATTTTCCTCTCTTTGTGATCACTGTACAAGACAGATCTTGAACTCTGTCTGCATAGATATTCCTTATTGTTGTCCTAGGAGTTTCATTACACACAGAGCCAGCTCTGCCTGCCAGTCCCTCGTATGTTCCTTCTCTATCCTCCAGAACTAACTCCTTCCCCCATCTGTCCTTTGCCAAGAACCCCACTGGAACAGCTCCAACTTGAAATTCATTCACTCCTCATTCCCTATGCCTCTCACTCTAACCAACTTTCTCCCGAAATCTCCCCCAGTCTTCTCTTCTGCTTTTCCCACCTTATGTTCTTCACCCATGCAGCAGAAGACAATTGTTTGGAAGTTTTTCATTTTGAAGAACTTATAATTTCCTGATGTTGAGTTCTGTATCCACCTTCTTTCACTGAAGAACTGGGCAGGAGAAACAATGTACTGATACTCCAAATCAAATCCCTAAATGAGTTCAGCATAAAGACATGGATAAACAGAGGTTATCTACATAACACTCCTTGGATATCTAGAACATGTATCTTTCTTCCAGCACTTCTTTTTTTCTACATTAAATTTATATGAGCTTGCTTCCAAGTTTAAAGACTATTTATATTAATTACATTCAAAATATACTCTGACTTTTGAAAAATTGAATTAAAAAAACTAGAATCTAATTTGTGAGTTTTAAACAATGCAGTTATTAATGTGCTTAATTATTGTGTTATTATATTAAAGTTTTGAGGTTTATAAAGGAAAGCTTTCCTCAAGATAATAACACAAGTCAGATGTGAGCGAATGCAATCACACATCCTACCTGAGGAGTTTCCAGGTACAGCTGCTGCAGTAGGCAACCACTAGCATCCACTATTGTATGTGGACTAGGGCTCTGTTTATCAGAAAATTCAAGTTAATCTTAAGTTTTCATACTTCATTCACATAATCAGAACAAATATATAAACTCTAACTAAATTCATTATTATAGAATATGGAAAAACATTTACAAGTTTATATCTGTAATCCCATAACATATATTACCTCTTATTACACGCAAATATTTTACTGAAGTCAGTACTTGGCCCCCACCGACTGCCATTTGAACAAAGCCTGCCATGAATAGACTGGCCAATGAAGTAGTTATTCACCTTGTCATACAACATTAGTATTACAGAAAGTTTACACTGTGTGTTCCACTTAAAGAGAGTTTTAAAAGCTTATCACAGAGTAACACAGTTTTAGATAACTTTGGCTTCTGTCTGTATATATATATATATATCTATATATATATATATATAATCTCCTGTTCTTCAGTGATAGAATTATAATTTTCTTATTTGACGTGCACCATCTCACCTGCTGCTAGGTAATTACACAGTAGAACTCCTGAAGTCCCCTGACCCCTTATTAGAATGTACATTTTCTCCCACCCACCATTCACCAAGTGTTCACTACCTGTGGAGTCTTGATGACATAGCTCAGTTCTGCATGTCAAATAGTCACTTTAGTCCAATTAAATGCACATTGCATGGCATTTTGACTGCTGATGAAAGCTGGGAGAGGCAGCGCTTCCATTACCAAGTGTAATGGTATGGCTTTTTGACACAAAGTAAAGATAAATATTCCTAAGTTGTGTTGCATGGCTATTTTCTCTCTCTAAAAAAATAACTATCTGACAGTGCAATATTGTCCTGTCTCAAAAACCATAATAAATAGAAATTTGTCCACTGTGGTTAATATAGTAGCTCCATGGACTGAAATACAGAGGTTTTATTATTGATTTCTCATGAGGAATTAGAATTGCCAGGTTATATCACTGATTAAAATTTGATTAATCACCTGTTACCTTGTTAATTTTACTCACTATGAAAGAGACATTACTTGTAAAAACAGGTGAAATAAATACTAAAAAAAATCATGTAGAGCCATCAGATCCTTATCAAACTTCCATCCCATGTATTAAATGAGTTAGCGGATTTTTCATCAAATGTTTCTGTGAGTGAATAATGCCATAGATACAATCAGAGGAAAAATGACATTTCATATTTAAGTACATTCAATGGAATCACCTGTTTTTAGTTGTGTGTGTGTGTGTGATAATGTTAAGTGATAAAATGGCATATATTGTGAGTGAGGGCAAAGTCTTCATATAGGAAATAGACATCCAATAAGTTATTTCAAGTAAAAATATTATTCAAGATACCTCAGTGGTTAAAGGGCAGCTACAAGTGGTGAGAAAGCAGGAGTCCACTGTTGGCTTTCCCTCCTGGAGTGGCAGTCCCATTTCCATGTGAACGCATAACTTAGTGAGGCTCAGCGGGTGACTGCCACTGCTCTGGCAGGGTCACAGTGGCCCAGAGCATGAGGAGCTGTCAATTAAAGGCTGAAATTCACAGCTAATCCTTCACATCGAGTCTCAGGCTTCTTTTTCTGAACTCTGTCCTTCCCAACCACCCCACATTGTCTTTGGAAGGCATGCATACACCATATCAAGAGCTATGACTTTGTGAATGGCCTTCAATGATTTTATTTTTTTCTTGGTAAATTGCTTTATTTTCACACTATTTATCCTTTCTCTACAATATCTGAGCTGCCTAGCATGCTTATCCTTCCAACAATCCTTGTGTATTTGAGTTCTCTCTCTTTAGATACCACATGAATCTACACAAATCAATTATACTATTCAATGCTTATGATCAATTCGTGATATTAAATATGTTTCATCAATTTTAAGAACATATAACATTTTGATATTGGTCCCTACAGCTATATTGCTAGTGATGGCCAAGAGCTGGAATTGAAGTTAAAGTGCTAGCTCTTTGTGGACATTTTTTTCTGGCTTCTTTTTATAAATTAAAAAAATATATTTTATATGTCTATCAGCCACCTGTATATTCTTTTTGGAGAAGTGTCTATTCAGGCGCTTTGTCCATTTTTTAACCGGGTTGTTTTCTTTTGTTGTTGTTGTTGAGTTTTGTAAGTTCTTTATAAATTTTGGACATTAACCCTTTATCAGATGTATCTGCAAATATGTTCTTCCATTCTGTGGGTTGCCCTTTTATTTTGCTGATGGTTTCTTTTGCTGTGCAAAAACTTTTAAAATTTGATTCAGTCACATTTGTTTATTTTTTATTTTGTTTCCCTATATGGATGGGCCTGGAGAATATTACATTAAGTGAAATAAACCATTCAAAGACAAATACCATATGATTTTACTCCTATGTGGAATCTAATGAACAAAGTGAACTAACAAAGAAAATGGGGACAGACTCAGAGATGGAGAGCAGAATGACAGCTAGTGTGGGGGCATGAGAGGGTGGATTGAGAAAAAAGGAAAAAAGGCTCATGGACATGGACAAAAATGTAGTGATTGCTGAGGGAGAGGAGTATATGGGGACTAAAGGGTAATGGAAAAAATACAATCAAGATTAAATTAAAATACTTTGAAATTATAGTTGACATGCAATATTAAGTTAGTTGCAGTTGTACAGCATAGTAATTAGACATTATATACCTTATAAAGTGATCCCTGTGTGCAGATGTTTAACTTTTGGTTATGTTAACAATAGACAAGAAAATTAATTTTATGTTGCTTTTACAACCTCTTGTCTACAAAAGGTGTAGGAGGTGGAACGGCATGGAGACTCCCTAACTGAAAGTCATGCCCGTCACATGGGCAACCAGGAAGGACTCAGTGCACAGTGGCAAAAGGGAGGGGTACATGCTCAGCTCCACATGAACTAAAGGAGTAAGGGGAGGCAGCTCTTTCTTCTGCAGAGCCCACTGGGTGATGTAGCAAATGGCTCTCTGCCTCAGAGATTGTAGTCACCTTTCCTCACATGACACTGGTCAATTGTCATCAGAGTCACCTGGATGGTTCACTATTTGCTCCATCCAATGAAAGGAACTCAAACAAAGGATTAGATCAACAAGGCGACTTTGCACAGTTCTTACGCCTTCAGGCTTTGCTTACTTATTCAGCAGCCTGGGGAGCTTGTAAAAGGTGTCTAAGTAAGCACATACTTCGAAAGACACCTAATTAAACACCAACCAAGAAAGATTTTCTTAGACTTTCATTCGCTTTGGTTTGGACCATTAAAAGGCATTGTTGTATATAGAATATTGTAAAAACACTTTATGTTTTTGTTGCTTTTTATACAGCAAAGACTAGCTAAAAACAATTAAGTCATCAAGTGTCTCAGGGCTTTAAAGCAAGGGAATTTCTTTTCCTGCAGTTAACAGGAAAATGGTATTCCAGCTAGTGTGACTTTAGCATTCTATTAATATCCAAAATGTGATTCAGAGATTGCATCTTAAAATAGTGTTGTGTTACCACCACAAAGGAGAAAACAAAAGACAGGATTACGTATATGAAAAGGTGAAGAAAAAAATAAAATTTCTGCTGTATATTCATTTTGTGATTATTGTATGTTTATATTTGTTTTCTCTTCTAGCTAATAAGCCAGTTCAGAAAAATATTTAAGAAGAGTAAGGACTTTCCACTTAGGGACAGGGACAAGTGCATTCCATGAAAAGAGTTATTATAAACCCAAATGGGATGGTTTTGAGGAAGAATGCTGACTTGGATGCCTTACGTACATTGTAGTGGATAAGAAAATGTGCCTCATGGTGTTATCACTACCAATAGTGCATCATTAAAACTGATTAAGAACAACACAAAGCCAAAAATCAGTGAGAGGTGCAACACTGTGTTCAATGAAGAGTGTGTAGAAGAAAAAAATCTTAATTTTTGAAGATACAAGAATGGCAGATTCAGGACACAAAGTGGAGAGCACACATTTGGCAAAGTGAGAGACTTCAAGGACATCATGCTTAACTCGGTGTCCCCATACCACGGCACAGGAAGGTGACACTGGTTTGCCGGGACGGGTGAGGGCAGCTTCATTCTCTGTCCACTTAGATATACAATACCTGACCTCTTTCCTGAATCCAACTACCCTCTTATCCCTTTAAAAATATTAATGTGATCCATATTTCAGCTTATGAGACACACAAAACTTGCCCTGCATGTTAAATAACATATGGGGACAAAAAGAGATTAGAGAGAGGTCATGCCCTAGAATGGTGTGGGACACAGTATCTAGCAGCTTTCCCTGTAATTGAAAACTGCAACAATAGGGATTTTATTTTCTTTTAACCTCATTGAAAATCTCACAAAGAGTCCTCATGATGAACTAAAATGGGAAGTTCATGTGCATTTTTAGTCTCTCTCTGGTAGAATCAAACTGTTGTATAGTACAAGACAATCCACTAGGGTAAAGGCACTTGGTGTCTTCCACATTATATTCAGAAATGTAGGTCCCAAAATACCTTCCCTTAAATATTTCCTGTTGCAAAAACAAAGGTTTGCAATACAGAGACAAGGTGATTATAGACTTAGGCATAAGATTGAAATAAAATGATTTATAAATGATTTATAAATTATTACTGTTCGGCAACTCAGACTGAATGGGCCATACAATTTCACTCTCTATATGCTGTAAACCTACAGGAAGGTTGTAATCACTGCTGTTTTTACAGAGCTAATATTTTCAATCAATTGAGAGGACTTTGCACATTAGTGATGAGGTGTCTGAAATGAAAGGATTGTCAAATTGATTATCCTTCGGATGTGCTCCCTGAAAGCCCCTGCATCTAAAACAAATGCCTATTCACTGAAAATTACTTTAATAAATGAATATTTATATCTTTAGGTATTTACAAGACAGCTAGAAAAGGGAAATTCTAGTTCTATTCTGGTCCTAAGTCAAAGTTTATTGCAAAGAAACGAACTTGTAATGTGTCAGTTCTGGGCTTGACTAAAAATGTAACTTTCTCACTAGTCATGTTATTTATAGAAATGTGGAAGTCAAATTAACATTTGTAATTTGTATTACCAAGAATTCTGTAGTAGAGAAATTATTGCAGACTTAGAAGTCAGAGAACCCTGTGTCCTAACTCTGTCTATATGTCTGAACTTTTTATGTTGAAATGGGGATAATGATGATGTCTACCTTGCCAAGCTTTACACAAGGTATACAATGTATTGATAAAGCATATACCACTATGCCTGGAACTGAGTAAGGAAAGGCTTGTCACTTCCAAACAACATAGCATTTACAGCAGGCTTAAATTACCTAATTATGTGTTGAATTAGTTATATTACCATGTACTGGGAGACACAGATGATACTGGTAACATCAGAGATTTTGTTTAAATACAAAAGCAACTACTACTGGCAATAAAAATAGAGAGGAACCATTGAAACATTTCCTGATTGACTTCTATTAGGCAGGGATTCCAATATGGCTTGGTGTGAAATACACTAAAACAATGGCTAACAACGTGAATAGAGGGATCAATATAACTCTGCCTTTCTTGTCAGAATGGAGCTGAACACTGCTATTTTTTAAAATTTAGAGAGAGAGAGAGAAAGAGAGAGAGAGAGAGAGAGATTGGTTTTTCCAGTTATTTATGCATTCATTGGTTGTTTCTGGTATGTGTCTTGACCTGGGACAGAAGCTGCAACTTTGGAGCATTGGGACAATGCTCTAAGAGACAACTGAGCTACTTGGCCAGGGCAGTATTATTTTTCATTACTTTGCATTGAAATTTAAGAATGCAATGAAATTGAAACATTGTGACCTCACCCTGTGTGAACAATCCACTCTTTTGGCAAACAAGTGAGAAATGTTGCCAAACTATCTCATTATTTCAGTATTTATGGTTTCCTGTTCAGGCTGGAGGAAATCATTTAATCCATGTGCCTCACTTGAGAGATGAGGAAGCAGAATCAGACTGTTCTATAGTATAAGACAGTATAGTATAGAGAGGATGCAACTTGCCCGAGGTCATACGGCTGAGTGGTAGCAGACCTCATTCATGTCCAGCCAGCGTTCTGTCTTACTGCCTGAAGGTCTGGGTGTTACCCCACAGGTGGTATTTTAATAGCTTTTTATTAGTTGTGTGCTGCTTTCTTTTGGGAAAGCCTTATTTATTATTTTATGTTTATGTGTATATTACCAAATACCTTTTTCCATAAAATGTAAGTAAATGATTCTTTTCCAAAAAAAAAAAAAATTAGCTCTTTCCTGAAACTTGGGCATTTCTATCTCATCTAACAAATTCAGTATCTGAGAAAAATAATAAGAATAAAACTTTCTAAAGAGTACACCAACATTCTCTCTTCTGTAAAGCTGATTAGACTAAAAAAATAATGTCTTCCTTTTTGTTATTTCAGGATTCAGTTAAGAATTAAGGCAGAATAAAGGACACGTGGATAAAAACTAGGGGCAGGTGGAAATGGGAGGGAGGAGAGGAGGGCTGGGTGGGTGGGTTGGGATGGGAGTAAAAGATAGAAAATTGTACTGCAACAAAAATTAAAATAAAAAAAAGAAAAAAGAAATATTTTTAACAAAAAAGAATTAAGGCAGAAAATAATGTTGAACACAATATAATGGTTTTTGGTGTGACACTTCTGTGGGATAATTTTGAAGAGAATCCTGAGGATTTCAGGCATGGAAGAAAAAAGATAGAAATTAATAAAACAAGAAAGTGGTCAAGAATACTTTTATATTTTAGAATTAGAGAAAGGGCTGAGCGGTATTTTATGGGGTCACCATCAGACCTAAGATGCAGGCAAAGGGAAGAGAGAGAGTGGCCTGAAAGGTAATGCAGAGCAGTGCAATATAATAAAGTGGGAGGGAGCGAGAAAGGGGGACAGAGGAAAGGAGTGCATATGGAGGGGCGGGGGAGACTGCCATAGAAAATGACTTCAGCTGTCACTCAGGGTTACCACGGCCACAACTTGCCTACATTGATCTAGCTAATCCTCTGCAGTAGCACTCCCTTTTATATCTGGTGTCAGAGAGAGGAAACAAAATGGGAGGGCAGACTGAAATTGAAATATGGAGGGAATTTGAATGTTTCAGATACCAATTTAAATTTTATAGTGCAAAGTCACAGTTAAAATACTTGATTGGTCAAAATCTCTTTTGATGCTTTTTCTTTCTATTGGTTTTAAAACTTCCACTGAAGAAAAGGTTTAAACATGCCATATTTAATGTGCTTAAAATCTTTCTAGAGCCCTGGCTGGCATAGTTCAGTGGATTGAGCACAGGCTGCGAACCAAAGCATCGGAGGTTCATTTCCCAGTCAGGGCACATGCCTGGGTTTCAGGCCACGGTCCCCAGCAAACGCACATTGATGTTTCTCTCTCTCTCTTTCTCCCTCCCTTCCCTCTCTAAAAAATAAATAAATAAAATCTTTAAAAAATCTTTAAAAAAAGAGAAAACTTAAAAAAAAATCTTTCTAGTGACAAAAACCATTGAATCTCTTAAAATCCTAATTCCACAATTTAAATTTTATAGAATTTACTTCTTCACTGTAACAGTCTTTGGGTATGACTACATGCACAACTGATTTATTTAATTCATAGTTTTTCACTGACAAGGCCATTATATCGTTCTATTGGTAAAACACACAGCGGCCTGCTTGGTAGGATCAGTGTTCATAATAAAGGGAGATCTGGATTTCTAAACGCTGCCCTCAGTCTTCAGTCTTACGACTCGGAGAGGAAGATCATGCGGGCCTTTTGGCAAGAAAAAAACAAAAAACAAATAAGGAGGTAGGAAAGCATCAGTAATTTATATAATATTAAGGAAAACAAATAGCATTTTGTCAGGAAGACCTTGAAATAGAAACCCAGAGTTGTGGACTCTTCTCTGACAAGAAAAACTTTTTTAATAGATGCACCTCTCTCCCTCTCTCTCTCCCACTTAAAGTTAAATTTAAATGTTCTCTTAGAATCTCTCCTAAAATTAAGATTGTCCCTTTTGTGAACTAATAGTATTCATTTCATGAAATTTTTATATATAGTTATTAAGAAGAAAGTGAGTCAAATAGTTTCTAGTGTAGATGCAAACTGAGGCCAAAATTTCTTACTCAGCTCATTTAGAGAGAAGGTCTTTCCTCCCATCATCATGGAAACCGCATCACTATTATTTCCTGCACTCTTTTTAATGTCGGGTGAGAGATTGGAGTTTCACGATGCCCTTCTGCTCCTCTCGGGTGTATAACCAGGTTGCAAAGTCCACTGAGCAGTTTGGCATGATTTGGAGTCTCTCTCAAACAGGCCATGACTGTAGTAATAGGGAGGACACAGGTCAAGAGGAAGGAGGCTTTGCAGAGCTCTGCTCAGGCGCTTGCACACCTGCCTGCATTATACTTGGCTCTAGTGGAGAGTGTTATTAATCCTCCATTTTAATGAGCACCAAGCTTACACACAAGATTTAAAATAAATCTCCTACCAGTGTCTCTTCACAGTGTTACTGCAATTGCATAGGCTTCCATTAGCCCGCACAAGTGCTAAAGAAAATGAGACATTTCAAGGCTATTGAACACAGTGAAGCAGGGCAATTTAGTTCCTATGGATTTTTCCATAATTTTGACAGAAAAGGAAATCATTTGTTGTGTGCTTCATATTCTCCCTAGCTTTATGGTTCTACCTACACAGAATATTTTCTAGTTGCTTATTTTGTGTACGAGAATATTATTATAATTAACTTTTCCCATGTCACAGAATCCAAATTAGATGTTCTAATTATTCTTCTCAATGTCTTCTTCTGATCCTTAATAAAACATAATAAATGTTTGATGGAGAAATTGACACATTTCTAGGTCTTTATTCCAGATTTTAAGAAGAAAAAAATGAAAGACTATTCTAAATCAAGTTTTTAAAATAGTTTGCTGTCAATTAAAAGCTAATATACGTTTAATGAAAGTTGAAAAAATATTCCTTTATAACATTTTGGCAAAATCAAAATGTATAACTAAATAAAATGGTTAAATTCCAAATGAATGTGAGGGGACTATAATTTTTATTGTCTGTGAAGTCAATACTGGCAACTGACACAGAAATAGTTAATGCCTTCCCTTAACAATTTCACCTGATTTTAAATATCACCTACTTAGATGCTTGAAGACACTGACTGGAAGCAGCTCATTGAAGCCTGGGGTAGGCACTGAGTGCTTTTAGGAGACAGGGATTAGAAAACCTACATCTGTCTTCCTTGTCTGGCAAATAGTCCTCCTGGCAAAAGCTGAAAACAAAATTTAAAGCAACGAATCAAACAATAGAAATAGAAGAAATACTTATCTACATATTCTGACCTCTGCAAAGTAAGACTAGATATCTTGGTGCCTGATCTTGGTTATGCTAGATTTTTTGTTTATTTGTTTGTTTGTTTAAATATATTTTATTGATTATGCTATTACAGTTGTCACATTTCCTCCCTTCACTCCCCTCCACCCTGTACACCTTCTCCCACCTATATCTCCCCCCTTTAGTTCATGTCCGTGTGTCATACTTATAAGTTCTTTAGCTTCTATATTTCTCATACTATTCTTACCCTCCCCCTATCTATTTTCAACCTATAATCTATGCTACTTATTCTCTGTACCTCTTCCCCTTCTCTCCTTCTCCCACTTCCCTGTTGCTAACCATCCATGTGATCTCCATTTCTGTGGTTCTGTTCCTGTTCTAGTTGTTTGCTTAGTTTCTTTTGGTTTTACTTTAGGTGTGGTTGTTAATAATTGTGAGTTTGCTGTCCTTTTACTATACATGGTTTTTTTATCTCCTTTTCTTAGATAAGTCCCTTTAACATTTCATAAAATAAGCATTTGCTGATGATGAACTCCTTTAACTTGACCTTATCTGAGAAGCACTTTATCTGCCCTTCCATTCTAAATGAAAGCTTTGCTGGATAGAACAATCTGGGATATAGGTCCTTGTCTTTCATGACTTGGAATACTTCTTTCCAGCCCCTTCTTGCCTGTAAGGTGTCTTTTGAGAAATCAGTTGACAGCCTGATGGGAACTCCTTTGTAGGTGACTGTCCCCTTATCTCTTGCTGCTTCTAGGATTCTCTCCTTAATTTTTGCCTTGGCTAATGTAATTATGATGTGCCTTGGTGTGTTTCTTCTTGGGTCCAACTTTTTTGGGACTCTCTGAGCTTCCTGGACTTCCTGAACGTCTATTTCCTTTGCCAGAATGGGGAAGTTCTCCTTTATTATTTGTTCAAATACATTTTCAATCTGTTGCTCTACCTCTTCCCCTTCTGGTACCCCTATAATTCAGATGTTGGAATGTTGAAAGATGTACTGGAGGTTCCTAAGCTTCTCATTTTTTTGAATTCTTATTTCTCCATTCTTTCCTGTTTGGTTGTTTTTTCCTTCTGGTCCACTCTATTGTTTTGAGTTCCAGTTTCCTTCCCATCACTATTGGTTCCCTGTGCATTTTCCTTCATTTCTTTTGTGGTAACCTGCATTTGTTCATCTAATTTGCAACCAAAATCACCAATTCTGTGAGCTTCCTGATCACCAGTGTTTTGAACTGTGCATCTGATAGGTTGGCTATCTCTCTGTCGCTTAAAAGGATGAGTTCTGGGGCATTGATTTGTTCTTCTGTTTGAGCCATCTCTCTCTCTCTCTTTTTTTTTTTTGGTCTGGTTGCTCCTGTTATGGTGAGGGGTGGAGCCTTAGGTGTTCACCAGGGCTGGGCACCCCAGTCACTACATTGTGATGTTGTATGTGGGGGCGGGGGCTAGGGGGAACAATGGCGGTTGCTCTGTTCTCCCTGGGACCTCAGTCTCTTCTCTGGGATCCTGGGTTGTGCACTCTGCCGTGCTCCACAATTGCCACCTCACTGGGTCTGCCAGCTGCCGCTTGCATACTCAGGGTCCACCCGCTGCGATCTTGTGCACCCCACATGCCTTATGGGCCCCTGGATGCCTTATGTGCCCAACTCTCTCTGCTCTCCACACCACCATCCATGCCTGGCTGCTGGTCTCTGCCCCTCCTACCAGTCTGGATGAACGGGTCTATTTCAACTTCTTGGCTGTCTGACTTCCATTCAGATAAATTTTCTGTCAGTTCTGGATGTTATTCTGCCTCTAAATTGTTGTTGTTCCAATCTTGCTTGTGCATGGAGGTACAGTGCTTCCACCTATGCCTCCATCTTGGCCAGACCCAGTTATGCTAGATTTTAACATGTTCATTTATTTATGTGTTTACCTCACTGACTTTCTGCTCTTCACCAAAGATTTGGTGGGAAAAATAGAGAACAGAGACCATCTCCCAGGGAGTTTGCTCTAAAGTAAGTGGAGAAACACCATGAAATGTTTGGCCAAGGGAACTGGCTGTAAACCCAAAGGAGGACAGTCAAGGTCCACACAATTGCAACTCAATCAAAAAGTGAAAAATGTTGTCCATAGTTAAAGCAAAAAAATAAACAAACAAACAAAAAAAACAATTGACTGTCAAACATCTATTTTCCTTAATTTTTTTTGTGGAAATATCTTGATTTAATATCCCTTGGGAGACAATTTAATGTCAAAAATAAAGATGAGAAGAAGACCGGGAAAAAGGTAGCTACTACACAGGACTTAGTTACATGCCTAGAGAGTGAGATGTTAAGTCCTTAGATTCCCTTAACTAGTGGATCGAGTTGAGAGTCTGTAGAAAATAAAATAGATGATGAAAGGGTAACATTTTTGCTTATTGAGAAAAAATATTTTAGTGATTAAAATTGCAAACTAAAATTATGTTTGATAATGATAATTATGTTCATCTCGTTTGGAAGCTAGATATCTATAAAGTCATTATATGAGGCAAACCAACAACCCTACCTGTCATTGTTTTCCCGTGATGACTCACCAAGTGGTCCTGTGGAGCCTGGTCTTTTGCAAGGTCCACCACACTCGCATAGAGTGTCCTCTGTAAGTATCATGGCCACACTAACTAATTTTTTTACATCACCACTCAGTGCCATTTCAGACACAGATATGCTGGTGTATCAGCCAGCTTTTGATTTAATATCACGGCATAAAAAAAACAAGTACTTACTTTATTTTCCCTTTTTTCAAATTCAAAAACTTTTAAATTATACACTTCATATAAGCAGAAGTTAAAAATCAAATAATAAAAATATGCAAAACCTAAAAGTGAAAGTTCTCTGCTTTTCCCTAATGTTTGTTAAATATTTTGTTTAAATATTCTAGTCTAATTAAAATCACCATTAAGAATTTGGTGATTATTCTTTCAGAATGTTTTTCTTTGTCTCAACATACCTGCACACACATGTATAGAGAAGCTGTAAAAATAACATACATACATGCATTTTAGAAGTTCGACTATGCCAAGAACATTGCTCTATACAAGCTATTTTCAACCAGTGTACTGCAAGAACTTTTTCAGTTGAATTTCTTGGGGTGACATTATTTCACAAAACCATACAGGTTTCAAGGATATGATTCAACATATCATCAGCACACTGCATTGTGGGCCCATCGCCCAAAGCAAAGTCTCTTCCTGGACAGACTGATAGCTGTCAGAGAGGAGGGGAGTTGGAGGTCTGGGTGAAAAAAAGTGAAGGGATGAAGCAAAAATATACAAATCAGTATCACACAGACACAGACAATAGTATGTGATAGCCAGAAAGAAAGAAGGGTGGGGGCAGGTGGAGGTGGGCAAAAAGGGGTAAATGGGGACTCTTTAGTCAGGGGCACCGGCCTCTTTTCCTTTAGATTGTCAAATAAAAAAAATGACAACATCCAACACAATAGTAGTCATCAAACTTATACCTTTTTTTTGTCACATTGGGAAAATATATTTTTTTAGTGTACGGTAGAATTTTAGTAATTACTTTATAGGTGCCATAAGATGAAAAGTGTTGAAAATCACTACTTTGTATCATATGCATCTTATTGAGAGTGTTCTATTGAGTAAGTGCTGTCAAACTGTCATGGTGGTGTCCACATTTTTGCAACTCTAAGCTATGTAGCAACAAGTCATCAATGATCAAGAAGAAACTTTTTTTTACAGAAATGAAGCATATTTTTTCAGTTTTTAACACACATTATTAAATTACTCACTAGAAAGTTAGTGCAAATTACATTTCCAAAATAAATGAATAAGGATATCCTTTGCTTTCTACCAACCTCACCACAGTTTGATGAGATTGAAATTAACCTTGCTTTTATTTATTTTTCTAAATAAAAGTGACTGATTTTGATTTAGATATTAATAAGAAGTTAAATAATACAGAAAAGTGGGGATGAGTTTGCAAAAGTATAGAATTTATTTTAATTGATATCCAGTGTAACCAGCAGTAATATTTTGGTATCTTTCTAGATTCTCTCTTTCTGTCTTTCTCTCTCTGCTCCTCTTTCCAATTCAATTAAATGAAAACAATAAATTTGCTGTATTGTAAACTTTTTTGTTCAATCAATTTCTACCTACTAGTAGTTTAAGAATTTATTTAAGACTAAGGAAGGATTTCTCAATACTCAATGTGATGCTATTTTAATTAAACTTATTGTTTTGATAATAATTTTATATGGTTATGAAAGTAACTATTAGCATAACTACTCCTTATATGCTTTTACATTAATGCAACTACCAGAATACCAAACAAAAAGAATTAAACAATGTGGATTCATTATCTCATATAAAAATTCTGAAGGTAAATATAGTCCAGGTTGGTTAATTCAGAAGCTTCCAGTTTGGCTGTTTTGGGGAAGTCCTTTAGCTTGACCCTGGTGACCCTAAGATAGCTGGTCCGTCTCCCATTTACCCTCCTCGAAGGAATAGTACCTAAGGGCAGGATGGAAGGTGCATTTTCTCCTAAACATTGCCCTTCTGATCAGGGAAGAAATCCTTTCTCTCGAAGCAGAGGGTGAGTTCTCTTGAGGTCACGCCCCTGCGCCCTCGCCCCCAGTGGCTGCGGAAACCAATGATCTCCAATGTCAGTGTCGGCAGTGGGGAGGGTACTTGCAGCAGAGGAGGGGCGGAGTGGATAACACTGACGACAGAGCCGGCCACGACTCTGAAGCCTTCCATAAATGTGAAGGGTTGGAAATCATGGTAGACCTACATTTCTCTTTACTGAAAACTGTTTTAGTAATTGGAGTTTTATCTTGATTTTGAGTTCCTTGACACAGCAAGCGTAAGCATGAGCATGTCTTCCATTCACTTAAGCTACTCAGGGTCATTCTCGACATTAATATGGTTGTAATTACTGTTCAGTGTTTTTTTTTTTTCAGTGATTTTGAACCAAAAATGAAGCATAATATATAATAATTTAAATTTAGTATTAAGATAGCAAGTGCACTATTTTTATATAATCAACTGGTGATTTATTATTTCAACTTGAAAGTGAATCTCATTTTGGAAACTTGCATTTATACAGATGGGATCTAAAAACAGCAAAGCCTTTTGTTCCAAGAATGCTTGTTTCTATTTGTTGATATCATTTGCACATACAGTTTTCATCATACAAATTACACCTATATGTGATATTGGGCCTATTATTTTATGTTTACATTGGTTGTTTTTTTTAAATATATATCTAGTTTTCTAGAGTGGAACACAGTAACAGCTCATTAAACAACAAAACAATTGTAGCTAATGTTTATTACATCCTTATTCTGTACGAGGCACTCTGTTAAGATATTTGTGTACATCTTTTTATCAGAGCCCCATAACAGCAACCTTCAGTGGTAGGAGGTATTGTAACAGGGTGTGGCCAGGGCCCCCAAAGGGGGGGATTTGATTTGTAACAGGGTGCAGCCTGGGTGTCCAGGAATATAGGATATCCCCACCCCCACAAGTCTGGCTGGGGGATGGGACATATGGAGCAGAGCCATTGAGAGTTATTTTGCATACCCATAACAGCAGGATAACTTCATACCTGATATACAAAAAAGATTATTTTGTGTATCAGCAAGTCTAGCTAGAAAGATGGGAGTGACTTTGACCTGTGATGTAATTGGGAGGCAGCTCCCCCCTTACAGCACTTGGAGCTTGGACCTTGGAGCCTCCACACCTGCCGGGACTATGGCAGCCAAGAAAGGATGAAAATGTGGGAATGCTAGCAGCTGTAGCCAATTGTGGGAGTTGGAAATGGGGTTACAGAGGAAGATCCACCTGGGGATTTAAACCTACCCGGGAGCCAAGCTGGAACTTTATGCCAGAATGGAGAGGTGGCTCCCTTGGCCATGTGGCTTAGGAAGCAGAAATGAAAGATGTAGCAGTTTCAAAGGATGCAGAAGGATTCCCCTGCTTGCCATGAGGACATGGTTTTGGATTAAAAACTGGAAATCTCGGTGACACAGCTGATGGAACTGGGAACTGCAGGAGGCCCGCCCAATGAGCATGTATTACTGGGAGGGGCGGGGAGTCTAGTCAAGCTATAGATTTCTATTTCTTTTCCTGAGATATGGTCCCTCTGGCTGGTCTGTCTGGCCTGACTGAGCAAAGAGGGGAAGGAAGGACTGTATGTGTTTGTGGGTATTATAGGGGGCTTTGAGATCTTTAACGGTGACATTCTGCCATTACTCTAAACTTGCATAACTTTGGAATAAATAGTTCCTTTCCTTTTTACCAAACTCTGGCATTGAGAGCCACTGTTCCTAACACCTGGTAGCGGGCAAGATGGACTTGGTACAGAAAGACCCTGGGGGAGGGGCTTGTTTCCGTAACAGATTCTGAGCCACCCATGGGTTCATTCAGGTAACAGTATTACTATCTCCAGTTTACTGATGAGGAAATCGAGTCTAAGGCAGGGGTATCAAACTCATTTTCCCCGGGGGCCACATCAGCCTTGTGGTTGCTTTCAAAGAGCCAAATGTAATTTCAACTCCTTAACAGTTAAGGAGTAGTTACATTGATACAGTCCTAAAATTATTTAGGCCCTTTGAAGGCAACCTCAAGGCTGATGTGGCCCCCGGGGAAAATGAGTTCAACACCCCTTGTCTAAGGGATTAAGTCATTTGGTTAAGCTCACGTGGCCACCAGTCATCAAGCCGGGTTGTTCTATGTTGCATGCAGTGATCTGATATCAAATCCAAACTCAGACCCCATGGTCCCACGTCCCTGCCGTGTGCCCCACAGGGCTTTAGTGCAGGACTGACTGACTAGGCCCAACTCAGATACAAATCCATAAATCAGCACATTAAATCACAGCTGTGGACAAGGTTATAAATTTTTAAAATTTCACATTGGACATGTTTCAAGGGTAATTTACATAATATGGGTCATAGTTAATGTGTAAATGATAATGATGGTTTGAAATTGGAAATATAATTACTCATTAGCTAATCTCGGTTGCCAGAATTAAGAGAATTCCCAGAGAGATGACTTAACATGAACAGGATTGGTGATTTTTCCTGAACTTTAGGAGTAGCTATCTTTTCTATCTCCTCTTTTGTATTACCAATAATGCTTTGCTCACTGGGCACTCTACTGTGACCCTCATCCTGATCAGAAAGATGACTTCCTTTGGTCATTGTTGTATATATTTGGAAACCATGGTATTATGCTATTCTTAAAAGCAGAAAAGCTGCATTCAACTTGACTTTTAACACAAGTATCACTGTAAACTAACCAGAAACCTAACACTGTCCAGCAGACAACAAAATTTCCCTGAATCCCCAAAGCAGGTCTCTTTTGAAGTGTGTGTAAACTGGAGTTTTTCCTCAAGCAGATTTAGAACACTGCTGAGACTTTTTCTTAAGGCCTCTTTGAATTAAAAGAGAGTTTGGAACTGTTTGTGACTCATTATTGTGAAGCACATGAGGACACCCGTGACCACTGACGACCTGAAGCTACTGACGCAGTGGAATAGTGGAAAGTACTCTAGTCAATGCATGCATAGTCAACAACAATTGCCACTCACAGAGCAGTGCAACTGAGAAGGGGCTTTCAAGCTCAAGGGGAACCCAGACTCAGAGATGATGATGAGAGCAGAACAAAGAGACCCTGCCCAGATCCTCTAGGGGGATGCAAGCCCAGAAGTGCCTGATGCAGACACCCTTGCTGCAGAGTGAAAGGTTAGGTTTGCCTCTAGAGTGTTGTCACTGCAGACACTACAGAGGGAAACTTCCCTCATTACCCCATGCAAATAAAGACTAATCTTAGGACTGAATGATCTATTATGAAATTTTTGTTTTTATTTCTGCTATTTTAAAAATTGAACCTATAAAATTAATGACCATGTACTGAGTCTTTTTTTTAATGATCTTATTTATTTATTTTTAGAGAGAGGGGAAGGGAAGGAGAAAGAAAGGGACAGAAACATCATGTGTGCTTGCCTCTCACATGCCCCCTACTGTGGACCTGGCCCACAACCCAGGCATGTGCCCTGACTGGGAATCAAACCATCAATGCTTTGGTTCACAGGCTTACACTGAGCCATCAGCAAGGGCCCGAGTCCTTTAAGAAAATACTCCTCAAAAATGCAGAATGAAAAATCAGTAAGGTAAATTCTAGTTTGATCCCAATAATACACGAAAATATGTACACACAGATATATGTATGCATATATAAATTTATTAAAAGTATAAGACTTTTTTGTGTCTCAGATTTATTTAATATAACCTCAAGTACTTAGTACTTATATTTTTCACTATTATTAAAGTATTTTTATAGACTGAATTGTGCACCCCCTCCAAATTTATATGTTGAAGTTCTGACCGTTGTATTTGGATATAGGGTCTTTATAGAGCTAGTTAAAGCACATCAGATCAGTAAGGGTGGAGCTGGGATCCAATATTACTGGTGCTCTCAAAAGAAGAGGAAGAGAGAGGAGAAATTTATGTGCACAGGGGATAGGTAAGGGGCATGGTGAGGTGGTCTTTGGCAAGACAAAGGGGTGGGCCTCAGGAGAAATCAACCCTGTTGCTGACTGAATTTGGACTTCCTGCCTCCAAAACTATGAGAAATAAATGTCAATATTTTAAGCATCCCAATCTATGATATTTTATTACAGCTGTCCTTATTTGTACACACTACAAGTTTTGCTTTAAGCTAGCAGCCATACTCTTTAGGTGTATATGTGAGTTCTTAAAGAGCAGTGTCATGTTAGAGCATGAGATAAAAGGGATGTTGAATGTCATCTACTCCAACATGAATTGTGAGTTAACTATGGCTCAGAGAGGTGAAACAATGTAACCAATGCCATGCAATTAATTAGTGGCAGAACTGGGACGTGACCACATGTGTCCTGATTCAAATGTAGCCAAGAATAAAGCAAGTTGCCTATTGTTATTTGGAGTCTTTCACATAACCTTCAGTGATGAGGGAAGAGAGACTAATGACTTCTAATTGCTCACTTAGGTAGTTTTCTTATGGTCATCCTTAGTCATGGGTTTTCTAGGGATACATAGAGAAACTAATGGTTTTTGAAATGCATATTATGCTGTTTTTTTAAAAGTGTATATGGTTTGGGCCCTGGTCAGGTAGCCCAGTTGGTTAAGCATCATCCTGACACACCAAGGTTGCAGTTCAGTCTCTGGTCAGGGCACATACAAGAAGCAACCAGTGAATGCATGAATATGTGGAATGACAAATTGATGTCTCTCTCTCTCTCTCTCTCTTTTTCCCTCTCTCTCCCTTCCTCTTCCTCTCTAAAATGAATAAAAAACTCATGTGGTTTGTTTCATCCCTTTATCATAGATTATCATTGCTTTTACAAAAACCCTAGTACTTTTTAATCTTGAAAAAGTAATAATATCGTAGTAGTGATTTGATCTAATTTTAAACTGGCACTGCCAAGTGGCAGTATTTCTTCAACAATTTGCTTGTCATTAAAGATAGATTGTTGATACTGTGTCATCAAGTGGTAATGTAGGATATAATTAGTGCTTTTCAAATTTTTCTGCCTTTAAATAAAAAATTACACGTTAGATATGCCTATCAAAAAGGATGATGTATAAATGCATGAAAATCTCTGTATCTTCATAAATATTTTCTTAGCAAGCAGAACAGTCCATTAATCTAGAACCAATTGCAAAGCAACTGCTCATGTCCACGGAACCACTGGAGTAGCATCTTAAATGTATTTCAAGACTTACAAGAATGAAAAATGGGCAGTCTTATTCCTATTAGCTTGCCTTATTTTCTTGAACTACTCATATCCTTTATTATACCCATCGATCAAGTCTTGCCTAGAGTTACAAAGTGGAAATAAAAGAGCACCGAGTCAAAATGGGGAAAAAATAATAAACTGTGCCACCCTTTTATCATTTCATCTGAAGCTGGAAATGTGAAGGAGTTATGCATCTCTTCAAATAACCCTTCTTGAATTCAAAGTAGCTCTTGGGAAAAAATCGTAAAGGAGTAGCAATCTGATTTATTCCTCCGAAATAAAAAGGAAAATCTTTATGAAAGAGCTAATTGCTTCTTTTCAGATATTTGTGCTTGGAAGTTGAGCATAATGCTGGAAGTAAGTCCACTCCTGGGGCCGTAACACCTATAAGTCAGTCTGACTCACTTTATTGCATGTAACCTGTTTTGTGACCTTGCAGAATCTGTCATCTGTCATATTTTTATCCAAACCATTAACCACACTGGTAGATAACAATTACATCCCATAAAACGACTTGGGCAACCTAGACAAAGTGCTAAAACTCTGTCCTATACTCGTACTGCAGACATAAACATATACGATCCAACCTCTTTTCCCACACTGCTACCTCTGTGGATCCCTGGTGCATGAATTTGTCCTTTTCCTGCTGAAGAAGATCATGTGTAAAAGGGGTTCTTGTTGGCACCCCTAGCTTCCACATTACCCTTGCAATTATCCTTTGTCAAATCTTTGAGGTATTGCTAGAGACTTGAGATTTCTATACCTCCTACTAAGGACTTCAGAGTTATATATTTAATCCATGACTCCATCTCATCTGAGTTTCCCATTCTTTTGGTCATTTTGGCCCCTAAAAAAGGACAAATTTCTTTTACTTTAGGAACTTTAATTTATGGTTTCTTCTACCAAAAACATCCTTCATGCCAGTCAGGGCTCAGCAATATTTCACTCTGTCAGAGGAATTTACTGACAGCAACATTGATAGCAGGTATTTCTCATGTTCTTTTATTTTTTAACATTTTTTGTTTTAACAGCACATACCACTAAGGAAACTTATCTTGGTCATTTCCTTGCTTACTTGTTTATCCTCTCTCCCTCAATTGTATAAATTGTAAGAGAGCAGAAAGTTTGATTTACCTATTCATTGCTGTAATATTGCTACACCACAGGCAATATCTGGAGAACAATGGACCTTCTGTGTAATGTAATGAATTAGTTCATAACAAAGACTGTGGAATCTCTCAGGACTTCCCCATGACCATGATTATACTTTTCAAAATTTCTAGGTTTTCTTAAATATATAATCTTGAAGTGGTTATTGTAGGCACAGGGCCTGGCCTTATTACAGTTGTTAAATTGTCAAAACAACAGAAGCAAATTGTCTGTAGATGTTTTGGTTTCTTGGTATGTCTACTTTAAGGTTACTTATCTCTATATCTATTCCTAGGATACTCCCTAAGAAGTTTCAAAATCATTTGTGTTTTAAAATATATTGTATTATGAATATAACTTCTAAATAAGGGAAATGTAAAAAATATATACAATAGAAAATAAGAGTAATATATATTAGAGCTACCCAAAACAACTTTAACTCATTTGTTCTCATATATTCTGACTGTTACTTCTGTGCACATATATATAAATTTTAGCAAAAGCAAAAACAAATACAAAAAATGGCCTTGCGTTGTTTCCTGACTTCCCAAGTCCTAGATTGGGAGAAAGTGGACTCCCGTTCCCTAGTCACCAAAGGTACAGAATCTTCTCTGAAGACAGGATTCTATGTGTAGGGAGCTCAGAACAGACAAGTAGACATTGGTTTAGTAGCCTGGGAGGTTGGCTCCCAAGGAGCTATATCTGCCTCATCCCTTCAGGGGAAAAACGGCAATTCCTATAATAAATTCCAGAAGGTAAAAGAGCAAAAGGAACACAGACTGGATGTGTGCCTTGGAGAGAAAATTGAGGCCTCTTTCTGTTTGAGGGCTAAATAGTACAACTGTAGCTAAAGAGAGCCAGGTGTTCTAGAACGGGGTTCCTCTGCTCAGACAACTACTTAGTGCATTATATTTAACACACTGATACTTCAGACAGAGTTGGCACCTACATTCAAATTTCTGCTCTGTGATCAAGCTGCATGACTGTGTGTTTTCCATTTTTGGCCTTTACACGTTGTACCTGGCAGGTCCCTGGCAGGAAACAGTGGCTACACTGATCATGCTGGTCAGTTGAGACACATTTAATGGAATGGTGACTTGAAAAGGTGAGGGCGAGGTTCAGGAAGAGCAATCAGATGGGCTTTTGTAAGAGGAGCTGCCACCACCCTTGCCCTGAAGAAGAAAGTGGAGTGTCACCTGCATGAAGGGGGCCTCCTGACAAAAATATGGACCAAGTCCATCCTAACATTGGTGCAACCATGGGCAAGAGTAAAAACTGAGGCCTACAATTTATACATTTAAATATTTAAATTATAAATCAGGTCAACAAATGGAGAAACAGTATACTTCATTCTACCTCAATTCATAAATCTTCACAATGACTTGGAAAGCCAGATTTGGATTTAGGTTTCCCAGACTCCATGGACATCCTGCTCTGACACACCACAGTGGGGAAAGAAACAGCTGTCCCCACTAGCCCAGAGCTGCTCCCTTCTCTTCACACTCCTGGCTCTTTCAGACACTGAAAGACATTTTATATGCACATAGTAGTCACTCCAGTTTGTATTACCAAGTTCTGTTTTCACCCTGATCCCTATCCCCTAAAGAGCTGTACCCACCAATGTAGGCCCTAGTAGCAGGTTCAGAACTGTTTCTCGGAGAAGGATGGGGCCCTGCATACCAAGAACATGGTCCAGAATAGAGATACTGGGCCTTGGCTGGGCATGTTCCCTTGGTCTACAGATCTTTTGTTCTGTGGGAGCAGCAAGAATAGACAATGGGCCAAACAGGACTCTTTAGACTACGTGGCCCATGGATGGAGGCCCTTCTCCCTGCGTAACTGTGATGCTACTATGGTCTTCAGTAAAGTGGCACCTGAGGCAGATATTAAGACAGAATCTGCAGAGTTAAATCCCTGTCTCACTTTCTTGCTCACTACCTCTTGTGCCGGTATCATTGCCCCCTCTTCTTGTTGGCCCAGTCACTGGAAAGCCAGGGCAAAGGTGCCCTCCAAAGCAATGCAGTCCTTATGGGTCACATGTTCACAGTAGGGGAGAAGGGGGAGCTGGATCTACAGGAAAAAAAACCTGAAGATTTCCAGCCCAGGTAATAGGTAACTTAGGGGAAAATACGATGACCTAAGGAAGAAATCATTTTAACAAATGGACCTTTGCTTTGGAGGCCCTGCCAATCCCTACTTATATACACTCCTAAGAAGAATATCCTTGGAAATAAGAAGGTTTGGCTCATGGCTATTTTGTAGGGATAAGTTCGTAAAAGACCATCTTATCTGGAGTGTCTACCTCCTGTCAGGTCTCCCTCCACTCTTGGCCCTCGCACATCTCGTTTCCACTCTACACAGCAGCCAGAGTGATCTTAAAACTAAATTAGATTACATCACTCCTTCTCTCAAAATGCTTCTATGGCTTCCATTAGCACTTAGGATAAAATGTAAAATCCTCATTGTTGCCAACAAAGTGCTGTGTAATCTGGCTCTCCTCCCGCCTTCCTCTCGGGCTCCAAATTCGCCTTGTGCCCTTTCCTTCTGACTTACTGCTTTCCTGCCATACAAAACATTTTTTTTCTGATTTCTGAAAGTTCACAGCTTTTTCTTGCAAGCCAAGAAATGAAAGATGAGCAGGAACAAACCAAGACAGGAGGAGTGCAACCCTCCTGATGCCAGTCTTGTGATCAAATGCAACTTTTATTTTTTTCTTTCCCAGCCTTTTCAATTTTATTCAGAAGGAATAACTTACTGCCCCTCCCACCTCCACACAGATGAGGATTTGGACAACACCTTGACATTTTCCAGTTACTCTCAGATATTAAATATACTTTTAATTATTTTAGTAATGAATATAATTTTATTGTAGCAGTGAAAATGTCCTGTCCCATGTGTATGAGTCAGGCTTCCACCAGACACAGAGAATATATAATAAGAGATTTATTGTCCATAATCAGCAAGACATGCCTTTAGGAGGGAAACTCTCAGACAGGAGCTGCCCTTCACAAGTAGAATGCCTTTTTCTTCAGGGAAACATCAACTCTGTTCTTAAGGTCTTTGAAATGATTAAAGCAGATCCACCCAGATTGTCCAGAACAATCTCTTTGCTAAAATTCAGTAAATTGTATGTGTGAATTACATCTATAAGATATTATTTCAAAAAACACCTTGATAATAATTAAATTAAATAACTGAAAGCTGTATTCTAGCCAAATTGAGGCATAAAACTAACCATCATACCATGTAAGAGTTAAACTCCAAACTTGGCTTAATAATCAATCTTCTTCTTTCCCTCCCCCAGTTTGGTCCTGCTTGGGGCGGGGGGGGGGGGGGGGGGGGGGGGGGTGGGGAGGTTTCCCCTTTTGACCCAACTAGTCTCTTTCTCTCCCTTCTCACCTTTTTTCACATGCATGCCCTCTGTAACTTTTGGATTTCATCAGTTAAAATGCTTCTTTAGATAATGAATATTTTGTAAAGCGTCTTTATTATACTGAGAGTCAATTCATAGATCATATAAACTACCTTACACATAATTGAAAAAATAACAATAAAATATTTTAACTATAATATAAAAGAGAATGATAGAAAAGTGACATATTAAATGCAATATAATAAAGTATGTAAATGATCGGGTATAGCATCACTAGAATCTTTCATGAAGAAATCATGGGCCTAGAGATATGTGAAGAATCATGGTGGATATAACAATACCAAATACAGAATGATTCAGGAGTATTACATAGGTAAATCATTAAATATCATGAGTGGCATTGAGCCATGGCTGATGTGGCTCAGTGGATTGAGTGCCAGCCTGCAAACCAAATGGTTTGATTCCTAGTCAGGGCACATGTCTGGGTTGCAGGCCAGGTCCCCAGTTAGGAGTGTGCAACAGGCAGCCACACATTGATGTTTCTCTCCCTTCCTCCCTCTCTTCCCCTCTCTCTAAAAATAAATAAATAAAATATTTAAAAAATATGCTAAGTGGCATTGAGATGGTAGTGTTGAATCTGTTTTATACTCACTAGAGTATCTTAATCACTATCATATTAATGCCTCGATTAGAACTCATGCAGTCATTCTTTTTTTTGCCTGTTGTCCCTGCATAATTTTCAATAGAGAATCATTCCACTCTCAAATGGATCATTCAAATTACAGTGTGACAGAACAGCATGTTCAGAGAAGCCCACAGCAGGATAAAAATGTCTCATACATGTGGCTAAAACAAGGCCAGGTGACTGGAACTTCAAGAGGAGCATAGGAGCATGATGCAAGATAGAACCAGAAAGTTAGTTAGAGGTCATTCACTCATGTAGAATCATTCAGGCCATACTGATAAAGCTGAGAAAAGCCTCTGAAGTGTTTTTAATGAGGACATTACACTTCAAGAATATAATGCTGATTGTGAAGAGTTGCAGCTTGAAGAGCAAGATACTTACTGCAGTAGCTGAGATGAGAAATTATGCTTTAGACTAGGCTGGTAGTGATATGAATGGAGAAAAGTGGACAGATGTAATAATGATAATTTAAAGATTAAACAGACAAAGCTTGGTAATGGATTACATTTGAGGAGCAAGTAGGGGAGTCAAAATGATTTCAAGGCAAGTTGATAGACAGGAGTGCCATTCAGTGACAAAAGGAAACATTGGGTGCCCAAGACATTGTGAAGTGGGAGGAGAAGATCATGAGTTAAGTTTTACATTTTTAGATATGAATATAATGTACCTTTTATATAAACAATGTGTAGAAGTCAGAGTAGTGATAGAAATCTAACAATGCATGTGTATAGAAGACAATAAATGGGATTGCCTTGGATCAAAAAGTACAGTGAGAAAAGAAGGCCCTATTGAGTATTGTGAAAACCTCAGTGTTAAATGGCTAGGCAGAAAAAAAAAATTTCATAGGAGGCAGAAAATGCACAACCAGATGTTGAAAGGAAAACGAGATACATACAGGGCTAGGGAAGCCAAGAGAGGAGAGAGTATTATTCACAACATAAGAAGCATGGAACTGGAAAGCATAAATTCTAAACAGTGCTTTCAGAGATCACCTTTTTACCTCTGAATGGATTAGAGAGATAAATTAGAACTAGAGGAAATGTATAGTCAAGTTGGAACTTTTTTAAAAAACAGGATTGGGAACAAATGGCTTTGAGAGAAAGAAGTGAAATATCGAGAGGGAAAATCTCAATATTCTGGTTCAGGCCTGAGAAAGTGAGAGGGGAATCGGTCTTAAACAGGAAGAAGGAACTCTCTTTTGTAGAAACAAGTAGGGAGAAACACAAGATAGGTTCCACTCTGCAGGTGTGCATTTTAGTATCGGGAAGATAAAGGTTGACTATAATGGCTCCCATTTTTCTCTTTTGAAGTAGAAATGAACTGAGTGTGTGGTGGTAGAAAGGCAGAGGAAATTTTGAGATGAGAGGAGAGGTTTGAAATGAAATAGGACAAGCAGATGATTTTAAGGATCTATGATCATACATGCCCAGGGGGCCCAGTCTGTATGGATCTTCAGTCTTCCTCTAGCAGCACTCAGAGCTCAGGAACAGGCCAGGAGAGTGGGGAGGAGCTTTTTGGAGGGCGGCAACCAGAAGATAAAAGGACAGGAAATTGGCCAAAGACATAATGAAGCAGTGAACCATGAAACATAAGTGGGATAATTAAGAAAGTGAATAAAAAAGGGCTACCTGGCTGGGTAACTCAGTTGTTTGGAGCTTTACCTTGTACGCCAAAAGGTTATGGGTTGCATCCCCAGGCAGGGCACATACCTAGATTGTGAGTTCAATCCCCAGTTGGGGAGCACATGGGAGGCAACGTGTTGCTGTTTCTCACATTGATGCCTTTTCTCTGTCTCATTTCCATTTCTAAAATCAATAAATATATCTTCAGATGAAGATTAAAAATAAGATAAAAATAAAATAAAAAAGTGGAGCTGATGGGAAGAAAAAAGAACTACAATCAACTTGATCTTTTTATTTTATTGTTTCTACAATTAAAAATGTTTCAATTATAGTTTATATTCAATATTATTTTGTGTTAAAGTGTACAGCATAGGTGTTGGGTAATCATAGGCTTTACAGTATATTCCCCCTGATATTTTCAGTACCCAGCTGGAACTGTGCACAGTTATTACAATATTATTGACTACATTTTCTATGCTGTACTTTACATCCCCATGACTATTTTATAACTACCAATCTGTATGTTTCAAGTTCTCACCTTTCTTACCCAGCCTTCCACCCTTCTCCCTTCAACTTGGCTTAATGAAGTTCAAGAAATGTCATTGTGAGAGGAGTTGTATACATCAGCTGAAAAAAGTTGTAAACAGAGCCTGGGCAAACCCTGCCTGGGACAGATGTGTCTTGACTTTCTAATCTAAACTGGGCACCCCTAACAATATTATGCTCTTATAATGTCTTACATATTTCCTCCTTTGCTCTTATTAGTGTTTGCAATTGTGTGTGTGTGTATGTGTATTTTTAATTTAAGGTCTGTTTTTCTTACTAGACTATAAGGTCCATGAATGTGGAAACATTATGTTTTTACATTATTATATTTACTTTTAACCACTAAGTCATTAGCAATTAGCTCAGTGACAAACAGTGTTGAGAAAAATTGTTGAGATATTTGAATAAATTGCATACTGAACAAATGATGTTGGTTTTGAGTTAAATAATCTGAAAATTTCTGAGGCCTTTAAAATATTTTAAAATTCCAGACTTAAAATGTTGGTCAAGTTTACCTTCCCACCACTAGTATAAGATTATCTAAGGTGAACTTCTACATACTACCTAGGCACAAACAAGAAACTCTATCTTAAATTTTCAAACATATGAGAATGAGTGACTTCCGTAAAAACTAAGAATGTACCTAAAAGCCAAAAGTATTGATGATTTTGCTAATTTCACTAATAATGGCTGAGATAAAAGTTATTTGAGTGCTCCATCTTTTGATAATAGTCTTCCTTACAGTCCCTGCGTAGAAGACATCCTTCAGTCTGCAACTCCTAGTTGTTCCCGAGGTCTGGCCTCAATTCAGATGTACAATGTACCTTTGTTGCTTATACGGCACATGGTTCTCTGAGAACATTCATAGCAATATTTGCCTTTTGCTATGATTTTTTATACCTTAAAAATATGTTACCCTGGAAGAAAAACATTTTCTTAAAAATCCTAACATCTGGATTTTAACTACACGCCTTTCTTATTTCTGTCTGCAATCACACTCCCAGAAATGACTGAGCATTCTGCCAAGTTTTATTTTCATGCTTTTTAACTACCTAAAGAATGGATTTTATTTGGTCCATTTTCTGAATGGAGACATTGCAATTTAATGGAGTCATTAAAATTGATCTAATTTCATCAAATAGGTAACCATGCAAGACGAAAACAAATAAAACATTTCTTTGGCAATAACCTATTTAATGCCAGTAACGGGAGTTTTGTTATTTTTTAAAAAATGAAATCTCTGTATAGACTGCAGCTGTCTTTTTGTATTATGCAGTTGTGCAATGCACTCATGTGGGTGCTCAGTACATACTAAGTGAGCATAATAATAATATTGTTCCAATCAAAGAGTCAAAAGAAAAACATCAATGCAAATACAGAGTGCTTGATGCTATGGTTTATACGGAAGTCTGTGCTATGCATAACAACAGAAATGGAAACATCTGCTGGGATCTGCTTCACAAGCCAGGAGACAACAGAGATAATAGAGCCATTGTTTTGTGTAACATTAATCTGTTATTTGGCTTCCTTTTAGCTAGTAAGGGGATTATGGTGCAAATATTAGCTGACCACTGGAATATTCAGTAAGTGGGATTGCAGTTTTGTTTTCAATCCATTAAGAGCAATATGGTTTATTTATGATGCTGAAGGAAGGCAACATGTTAATGCAATACATCCTTATCAGCTTAGTGGATATTTATGTGGATGTAATCTTCTGAGTCTGTAGCATTCTTATTTTAGTTTTTGAATTTTGTAATTTGCTGCACT
The DNA here is from genome assembly GCF_004126475.2 of Phyllostomus discolor. Classification (NCBI taxonomy): domain Eukaryota; kingdom Metazoa; phylum Chordata; class Mammalia; order Chiroptera; family Phyllostomidae; genus Phyllostomus; species Phyllostomus discolor. The sequence goes on from NC_040906.2 coordinate 152,970,102, forward strand.
CTTCTCTTATGCAGTACAATGGTGAGAGATGTTAACTATTCACTAACATTTCTCCAAAAATATTGGAAACAAAGAAAAAGAAAATATCTAAACAAATCTGAACACTGGCTTAAAGTGGAGATTGAGGATTATAATTAGTGGATAGATTTTCATTTTGATTTTAACCAATGATGTGTTACTTTATTTGAACTTCAACTTAAAGTATAGTATTTTATATGCATCTGATCTTAATTTCTGTGAAAACATCAGTGCAATCAAGAGGGAAACAAGGTAGATAGCACCCATTATAATAATTTCATTTTTCTTTTCTTTCTTTTTTTGCCTACATTTTCCCTCCAAAGTTCAAAGATCCCTATGTCTTTGATGGTATTGTAAGAGAGGCAGTCAGGAGACCTTCTCTGCTTGTATTTTTTTTTACCATGCCTTCTAGCCATTCAGTGTTTTGATCTGTGTTTCCATCTGGGCTTCTTAAGTAGAGACTCTGGCACCTAATTCATCCAGTTTATTATCTATTGAAATACCTACTGCCTGAAGTGAATTTATTTTGGCAGCAGTGACTTCTAATAGAGATGTATTTGGTTGTTTTTGTTGAAAGACAGGTGAGTCTAAACATTCCAAAGTCACTCCCAGATGATAATCTTTTGGCCTTTTCTCATGGCCAACTTTCTGAAAAACAAACAAACAAATGAACCTCTGTAAACACACTTTTTTATGTGTCATTATAAACTTGTTTTATCCAAGAGCTAGAACTCTCAGAGCCTGAACTTAAAGAACAGTAAAGAGCATAACACAAATCAGGTTATTAGAACACAATAGAAGTGGGATCTCCAAGGTCCCTGAGGGTATATCTTTTTTCTTTCTTTCTAACTTTCAGTGCTGAGTTCTTTCTAACCTTTACAATTTAATTTGAGAAAGATTATGAATGTATCAAGCTTTGCAGAAACTGTATTTTGAAGTGTTTGCATATTTTGTAGTTTGATGGTTTGCTTTCTGTTTCATCTTCCCTGAAACTGAAATAGAAGAAAGCACAAGGAATATAATTTTGTAAAAGGAATATCTGAAAAGTCAAAACTGCCAAATTTATTTAGATCTTTTATATAGTTCATGTTGCACCTTAAAACTTGCATTTTTTCCTTACTGAATTATATTGCAAAATGAAATTGCAGTATTCATTAAACTAATCACGTTTTGCACACAACTTAAGAACAGATTTGCTAATGAATGCTTCTCTTAGTTGCTCACTGCCTAATGCTTTTGTCGTTTTGTTTTGCTTTTCTTTGTTTTTCTGGGCATCTCATCAGATTTGGTTGTGTTGTGGGCAGGCCCAGCTTTGGATGACAATTGGTCGGAAAGGGCATGCTCTGCGTATGCTGTGACATTTTGGTACAAATCATGCAACTACATTTGGAAGAAGTAGGATGAACATTCTTTTCTCAAAATGAAGGAGCTACATGAGAAGGACAGTGGGTGGCTGATGCAGTACTGAGGCCCCGGGCCACCAAAAATCAGAGACCGCAATCCTGTCACCACAGGCATCTGAATTTTCATAACGACATAAATGAGTTGGGAAGTAGATTCTTCCCCAGAATATTCACATAAGGGCCTAGTCAAGCTGATGCCTTGGCTTCAACCTTGCTGAGAGTCTAGCAAAGCCCACCAGAACTTTACAACTGTGAGAAAATAACTGGATATTGTTTTAAGCCTCTAAATTTATAGTTTAGCAGCAATAGAAAATTATATAAGCCCTAATGCACAGTAATGAGTATTTAGTTTAGTGAAACAAAGAACTACTAATAAAAATACTAAAAGAGACATTAAAATCCAGAATGGTATCATGCATGTTTTTAAGTAAAGAGGACTATGGTGTGAAAATAGATTATGAATCTATAAATGCTGGGACAATTGAATCTGTGTGTGATAATTTCTCATGGAAGCCAAAAAATATGGTTAGAAAATGCCAAAATGGATTTCCAAGAAAAGAAAATCAATTTTATTGGATCAACATTCTATTTTCTCCTATCACATGTGTTACAAAACTTGTTAAAGAGGAGAATAAGGCTATTAATTTGTTTTAAATTAAAATAAGATTTAAGGCCTTCTAATGTAAGTGCAAAATTATGGTTTCTACTGGAGGAGGGGCAGAATGACAGTGCATAAGTGCAATCCTAATTGAGGGCCGTGTGTTTAATGGGAAAATAGGGGTCTTTATCAAACAACTGCAGCGGATAGTGTGTGATAGCCATGTGTAAAATATAAAACAAAGGCTACCATTACATACCTCTGAATAGATATTTGATGTTACATTTGGGAGAAAACAGTGATTTACAGTGTGAATCAGCTCTTGCCCAATGGATGGTGCACATCTGGGAAAGTGTTCGATGATTTCTTTTTTCTTTCATGACTTATAACCCATGAATGAGGATAAAGGTTGTTTTGTGTGGTTAAGATTACTTATAAGTCATAATGAAGACTGGGGAATCTAATGGATTTCATTTGGAGAATAAACTATATATGCAGAAAAGAAGGGTATTGCTTTGTAAACAGCAGAGATTTCTTCCCAATGCCAATACACTTTGATTTACTGTGAACAGTTTGCTAGTTAGGAGTATGCACTAAATCTTCATTAAATGTTAATAAAAACTGGACATTACACACACACACATATATGGTCAAAATACATACATTTGCTATAATATTTGGGCAATAAGCACAAAACTGACATTTTCCTTATTTTTTAAAGAATTTATGTATTTATTTTTAGAGAGAGGGGAAGGGAGGGAGAAAGAGAAGGAGAGAAACACTGATATAAGAGAGAAACATCCATCAGTTGCCTCTCTCTTACATGTCTTGATCAGGGACTGAATCTGCAACCCAGGCACGTGCCTGATAGGGAATTGAACCAGGGACTTTTTGCTTTGTGGGACAACACTCCAGCAACTGAGCCACACTGGTCAGGGATGTTATTTTCCTTATTGAATTATACTACTTATTGATGGAAAAGTTCCTCATAAGAGGGTTAATAATATTAGAAATTGTTTTTAAAAATGATTTTAAGTGACTTGCCAAAGCTACATGTTTTAGTAACATGTAATCTGAAGCTTGATTATACAATCATTTTGATTGTATAAAATAGATTAAAAAGTCACATATAAATGTTATAGAAATAAAAAACAATATACTTTAAGGTTTGAATTCTGCCAAATAATGTTTCAGAGATTATTTCACTATGATTCAATAATTGCCAGTTTTTTAAAAAAATGTGATATATTTTTAAAATAGGATCTGACAACTTTCTGTAAGTAGTTTGAATGAGGGATTGTTCTTTAATCCTTGGTCAATATTGGACCCAAATAATCAGCATTTTTTGAAGATGATATTGACTCCTTGCTAACATTTCTATTGAACTATAAAATGATTTAGAATTTTCTGATTTGGTGCAAATATAAAGTAAATGAGAAAACCAATAGTGTTTTTGTGTATGTATAATATGTATATATGTACAGTATATACATACTTACACACATAGGTTTATAAATATTGATCTATAAATATTCATACACATGTATATAGAGATTGTATATATATACCATATCTAGCACAAATAATGCCCCTTTTTATTACACAGTTTTTTATTACAAATTCGTAAGCATGTAATTGTCACATAACAATATCACACTCAAGCACACCATATGACATTTTAGGTGAAATGTTCAAATTAAAACTATAAATTGTTACACCCATATTATTACCCTAGCAACCACACTCAAGCAGGTGTTACTTCTTCCAGACCCTGTATATGAAGTCTAAATTACAGCTTACATTGTGGTTTTCATAATGAATTGCTTAAAGTTTGCATTAGGATTGTCTCTCTTACTGAATTCCATTTTTAACTTTAAATAATACATTTTGTTTTACTATTTAAAAATCCAATAAATAATATTTTAATTTACTTAAGAAGGAGGGCCTGAGTGTGCGCCTGAAGAGAACAGAATTTTTTGGAAACATTTACGTGATTTAAGGTGAGAAAAATAAATGTTTGCAAAGATGGGCAGAACCAAGATCAACTGATGTGAAAAATGCTCAGGTACTAGCCTTTAGGGAGGTAGCATGTCCAGTGCTATCTAGTATGTAATAATCAATTTTATTTTAGCCTGCCTGTGATACACATGACATGATTCTCTGTGTTACAGCATAGAATTTGTGTGAATATCCCTGCTACAAGTATCTTCTAGTTTTTTTGGTGAAACCAACTATGATGCAAAGGCAGACTGTTTTTTTAATCATGGAGACTCTTTCTTGTTTATTTTATTTATTTTTTGCCAAATGGTCTTGCTTTTGGAGATTTCTGGACATGTCATTATTCTAAATGATGGGTAAGTCATCAAAATAAAGATCAGAAAAAATTGCCAACTGGTATAAAAATGCAGCAGTTGTAGAGAAGGCTAAAGAACACAGTATAAACAGTGTCTCAGTCCTGGGCAGTGTGCTCCTCCCAGGTGAGGCAAGAGGAACAAACAGGCTTTTTTGAAAGAACAAGTGTTGTTCCCATTGATGTTCATAATAAATCATCATTCAGGAGATTCTGTCAATAACACACTGCCCCCAATCGCCTCATGCCTGCAGCATTACACTCGTGCTATTGCAGCTCGATGAGCTATCAAAGCCTCGTGCAGTCAAAGAGAGTAGTTTAAAGAGGCACAATAACAGGCGATTTGCAAACAGCCCAAACCTTTAGCTTTTTCCCTTTTTCCAAAAGTGTGCGGTGACTTGATATTAACACCTGCTATTGGAGATAAAAAAATAGATTTGCACTGCAAGAAGAATCCCAAATCCTCCTATAAGAGTGATTCGTTTCCCTATATTGCAGGATGTTATGCTGAATTGAAGGTAGCAAGTTGTATTCAACACACTGGGGCAAATCTGGATTTTCAAAAATAAAAATGGTAGAGCACTTAACACACAGAACTCAGAAGTCTGTCTCTCTTAATATTTGCTATGTAATCACCAGGTTAATTCCACTCTGTATACAGGTCATTTTATAGTCCAAGGATAATTTATATCAGTAGACTTTTTACTACCTAATCTTACTATCCAAGATTTTCATGCTGTTAAATTCAATTTATTGTGGAACATAAGGGCAATTAAGGGATAGGAGATGCCATTATATTACATCAAAGTGAACTACAGGAGAAGAAAATGTGTACTACTAGTAATTTGTTGTATATAAACTTAATTTCTAGTATTTTCCCCATGGTGAAATGGCAGCTACCATTTCTAACAACCCATTATGCTCCAAGTACTTTACTCAGATTTTACCTAGTAGCCAAAAACTAGTCATTGATTGAGGATTAAAATGAATACAAAATAATAATAAACAGAAAATTCTAAAAATATGAAGAATACCACACAAATTTCAAAACTGATTTAAAAAGATAATTATATAAAGTCCCCAAATATTTATCTACCTGATACAACTGATACACATTTTCCTTACATTTTTGGAATGTTTGGTTAGTTTTCTGTGGCCAGTAACAAATTAGCAGAAATGTAATTGTTTAAAATAAGATGTATTTATTAGTTCTAACTTTCTGGGGTTAGAGATCTGAGCATGGCTTAGGTGGATCTCTCACAAATTCAGGTGTCTGTCAGCCAGGGCTGAGATCTCATCTGATCGTTGAGTGGGGAAGGATCCACTGCCAAGCTCACATGTTTGTTGACAGAATACCAGTCCTTTCAGTGTTGTTGGACTGAGAACCTGAATTCACTGTTGGTTAGAAATCACCTTAGTTCCTTGCCACATGGACCTTCCTGGCAAGACAACTTTATTGAAGTCAGTAAAGGAGAAAGTTGGGTACCAAGATGGATATCTAACTTAATCACAGAAGTCACATGTAGTCCCAGTCATGACTGTTGCCTTATTCCATGGCTAGAAGCAGTCACAGGACCTGCTCTCACTTAGCAGGAATGATGACATAAAGCCATAAATACCAGGAGATGGGGATTATAATTCAGGAACATTTTAGAGTCTGTTCATCACAGCTGTATTGCCTCTTGATACAACACTGTGATTTACCCACTCTTCTCCAGTGAATTTGGTGTCTTTGAATGTAGTTTGCTTCTCAGAAATAGCCTTACTGCTCACTGTGCAGATTTATCCAGTGTCAAGACCAAAAGCACAGAGTCAAAGGTCATATTCTTTGAGTTACATTTGGGGATCCCCTCATTGGCTGAGATTACAAATCTTCAGAGAGCTACGTGGCACTCTTTCTTTCTTCTTATCCGCTTCCCTTTCACAGATTAGACAGCATCCCGGTCTGCAGCTCCTTCTGCCTATTTCCACTTCCCTTTCTGTGTCATCTACAGACTTTCTCCCCACCTCCAAATCTCTTAACATGACTTGGCATCTGTTTTTCAGAATAACTGAACTAACACATAGGAATATGTAATCAAAAAACAGTAGGCTTTTTAAAAAGAACTGATCACAAGTATAGATGAGCCATGATAAATACTAAAAATAACTTACAACCAAAGAAAAACTTCCTGCCACTGACTAGCCTTTTTAAAATTTTCTTTAAGTTTCTTCTTTTCATATATGTATCCTTTTCTTTTGGAGGTAGGAGTGGGGGTGGGAAAATATATCTTCCATGTTATTTTAATTGTCATCCATAACTTAGAGAGTTCCCTGGGGGCTGGAGAGAGAGTGCTGAGAGAAAGAGAGAGAGAGAGAGAGAGAGAGAGAGAGAGAGAGAGAGAGAGAGAGAGAGACAGTAGTCTTCCTTCCTTCTCTTTTTAGATATGTGCACAATTCTAAACAAAATTGTTTGCCATGTAATATAATTATTTCCTTTCCTCTACACATAAGGTTTTAGTTTCAAAATTATTATAAATAAATTTTTATGTCATTATCATTAAATTCTAGTTATATGTAAGGAATAAAATAATAAATGCATGCAGCCTTCTTCTGTTAAAGCACCTACAAAATTTCAAGTGTATTTTTATGTCATTCTTGTGAGCAGATATCATGTCATTCTGCCCATTTTATCGTAAAACAAAATAGACATACCTAATTGTTAAACAAAGTAATAGTCAAATAGCATCAGGAATTAATGAACTCAGAGCCCCTTGCAAATTTCAAGAGATCCCAGACTGGTATATTCTAGAAGGTCTTTATAGAGTAATTGCCTTTAAATTTGAATCTTTACAGTTTTGTTCATCGGAATTGAGTTTTCTTTCTCACAAACAGGAATAATAATGCAGCTTGATGGCATGAATGATGAAGTGCCAGAACTGACTGATACCTTCTCGATCTCTATTTGTAGTTTCTGAACAGCTGCCTCCCAATATTTGGGGAGATAAGACCTATATAACATGTGTGCAAAGACTTTCTGCCTGGGAGTACTGAGAATATTTCCAAATGTCTGCCGTCTTCTACTGAGCTCTCTTTTTCTAAGATTGTGCAATTCTTTTTGCATTTAAGATACTAATTTGTTGTGGCTTAATTATATTGCAAATATATACTCCCAATTTGTTGTGTTTTAATTTTTCTCATAATGACTGGTCATGAAGAAGGTTTTTTAAATTATTCTAAGATTGGCCATATATTTATATGGGTACATGCAATGAAATGTATATAGAGGGTCCTGGCCAATGTGGCTCAGTTGGTTGGAGTGTTAGCCCACAAAATGAAAGGTCATTGGTTTGATTCCCAGTCAGGGTGCATGCCTGGGTAGTGAGTTCAGTCCTTAGTCCAGGCTCGTGCAAGAAGTGATTGATCAATGTTTCTCTCCCTCTCTTCCTCCCTCCCTCCTGCCCCTTAAAAATAAATAAAATCTTTTAAAAATGTATATAGAAGAATTTCAGATTATCTGTTATTTTTGGGTGAGATAGGAAAAGGAAACTTGGGAGCATTCTCTGTGTCTGTAATGACTTATCTCATTAGATAAAAAGGTAAGGCAAACATACACAATTAGATATTTTTAAAACTAAAATATTAGGAACACAGAGTCTACACTTTATTTTTCTGTTTGAATTTTAGGATTTATATTATGTCTATGGATGATACACATGTGGTTTTTGGTGCTGGTAGGTGCCCCGGCTTTCTGTGCCGCTTTGGGGCTGTTTCAGTCAGGGTAAGAGTTAAGAGTCATGTGGAGATTGCCGCAGGAGGGTGGGAGGCTGTGAGGGGAGGGCGGGGGTCACACAGCTCTGTGTGAGTGCTGGATCACTATAATCAATTCAGGTAGCTAAATCTCAGCTTCCTTAATTTATCCTGTCAAATGCAGCTCTTTCTAATTAAGAATATATCCTGAAAATAAAGTGGTGATAAAAAAGAAAGTAGGCAAGGACTTTCAAAGAGACACTTTAAGGAGGGCATCTGAGAATGTATAAAGCACATAATGATGTTTTTCTGAGAATGTGATGATACAGATTTAACCATCACTGCTCTGAGGCAAAGTAAAACCTGCAGGGAGTACAAGTAAGAATTTGACTGGAGATGTTTGTAATTTTTTGAGGAAATATGATTTATATGTCTAAAGAGCCATATCAGAGACCTGCAGTTATACATAAAGGGCAAGTAAAAGGAAGAAAATTTAGATTAAAGAGGAAGGAAACAGAAATTGTACTGGTGGCTTCATATTTCAAGGTTGATCTTCAAGACAGGAGCAAGACATAACTGAAAATAAATAAACATTGTTCCTTTTAGAATGAACTTAGCTGGAAAAAATAGGCGAGATGAGCTAAAATTCAACTTTGGGTTAATGTGGTCACATATTATAGAACAAATGGCAAAATCAGATTTCTTCATTTAAGAACAGGGAGTAAAAAGGGTATAAATATAATGAAAAATACTTTGGGAGGTTTATTAACTTCTCATTCACTTAGGCTTAAAATAAATTTCCTTTGTTCTCTGGTTATTTTAATTTTCAGATGATTTTCATACAACTTTGTGGCAGTAAGACACTTAAGACATAGCTTTTGCAGTTAAATTGTATAACTGTATTATTTTTTCTATTTGGTTCTCTAAAAATAGTTTAAAATTTTGCCTTCTTCAACTTGTCACTCTATCTAATCCACGCAAATTTCCTCAAGGCTAGACAACACCTGGAGGTGGACGAAAGAATGCCAACCTGTCCTGTGACTCAGGAAGGCCATCAGAGGCAGCCAGGGTTTCCCCAAACTGTTGTTCACTTACACACAGTTCAACACCTGATTAAGGCAGTGCATCGCTCTGTGCCCTCCGATTCTCTCAGTGGCTCATGGTGAGAGAAAGTGATATTGGATAATAATAATGAGAATAATAATAATTCTAGCTTGAATACATCTTACATTTTTAAAAAGATTTTATTTATTTATTTTTAGAAAAAGCGAAGGGAGGGAGAAAGAGAGGGAGCAAACCATAGATATCAGAGAGAAACATAGATTGGAACCATTCATGTCCCAACTAGAAAAAATCCTGCAACCTAGGCATGTGCCCTGACCAGGAATGGAACTTGGGGCCTTTTGCTGTCCAGGATGACACCCAACCAACTGTTTCACACCGGTCAGGGCTTGACTACATCTTTTAAATTTTAGCACTACACATATGTTTTAGGAAATAATCTATCAGTCAATCAAAAAGTAGCTCCTAAGACTGTCCTTTGCTTTAACAGTGTATAAATATGTTTTGCTATTCTTTCTGTGTCAGGCTTGGGAAATTTTCAAAAGAATAAGCCATTGCATCCTTTGGAGTAGAAGGATAAAGAACTTTTAGAAACAGGCATTTCAGGTCATCATATGTAGTTCTGATATCTTTTCTAAAGTTCACTATTAAAGGTTTTATGACAGTTTTCAAAGTGAAATAAATAATTATATTTCTGAGCCATTAAGGTAAAGAAACAGGAAGTTGAAAGTTGCAAATGTACTAAAGAGGGGTAATTGAGAGAAAATGATTAAATTTTACTCCTCAATGTACTTTCCCCCTATGGATTAGTGAAAGGACCTTGAATAGTTGTTCAGTTGGGACTTATGCTTAGAAAATACTCTGTCAAGGAAACTCCGCTTTTAAAAATAAAAAAATAAAGGAAAATAGCAGTAGTACTTTTAAAAATTGCTCTCAAGTTTCTGGTTTTATATAAAAAGTGTTAAGTTTTGACTGGTGTCAAGGAAGAATGCATAGACAGGAAGTGAGAGAAGATGGGGTATAATCCCAGGAAACAAATGGAAGAAGTTATTTTCCTCTTGAGAAAATAACTCCCTAAACTATTTTAGGGAAATAGCATTTAAATTATAGGTGTCCTGGGTAGGGACTTAATCTAATTCTGCATTTGATATAGTGCTTACTGTGTCCTTGGTATTCAATCAATACTTTGAATATAGATAATGAAAATGTCCCTTTGTCCACAGTGCAACATACAAATTGGGTGCAAAGATAAAATTCTCTCTCTCTTTCCTCTTCTTTTTCTTTGTGCATGCTCTCTCTCTCTCTCTCTTTTTTTTTTACCAAAGCTGGTCACAGGTGAATACTGATCTTCATCTGAAAATATTAAACCATTCCTTAATATGGCCTCTTAATTCTCCAAGGGGCTTAAAGTTTTATTCTCTTTCTAATGAACCATTTTTTTCCTCCAGAGAGACATTTCAGAACAGTCTTAGAAAAAAAAATCTTGTCTCTAAAGTATCCTCTGGAAATTGCCCTGTTTGCAGTCCAAAAATGCAAAGCAAGGATTCTGTGAAGATTACACAGCTACCCAACCACTTCAAAGCTAAATGGGGTTGAATTAATGCCACAACAATAGGTGTTAACAGCTCCAATCTAAGGTTGTTTTACAGGGCCTGCAAACACCGCTTTGTTTTCCCTGCCAATCATCTGAACAATACAATTGCCAGCCACATTAATTTAGACAAATCTTTTCAAGGGGAGCAAGTGGAACAAATCCAGGCAAACAAAATGGGATTAGCCCTTTCCCTTACAAAATCACCAGGAAGAGCAAAGAGGCCATTAAGAAAGTGAAGTATTGGGTTGGCCAAAAAGTTCATTTGTTTTTTCTATAAAATAAAACACACATTTTTCATTTTTACCAATTACTTTATTGATTTGGATATTTGGAGTATGTGAGCTATCTCCTTCATGGTAGAATGTTGATTGTTCTCAAATAATGACTTGGTTTGATTGCTATCAACTTGAACTGGTTCTAGAAATCTTCAGCATGAAACTTCACAAATCACTTCTGACACATTCAATCAGTCGCAGCACCTTCTCCATACACTACACAAGTCTCTGTGTATGTGTTTTTCAGTTGTGTTTTTACCTTTCTTGAAATAATAAAGCACAATATGACAAAAATGTTGAGTATTTTCTTCCATCTTCAATGTTAAAATGGCTACATGAAAACTCACCAATTTTGGTAATTTTTTCAAATGCACGCTGATGTGACAGTTGTCACAATATAATCTAACAAAATCATTTTGAATGAAGTTAAAGACAATTAAGCTAGAGCCATCTTATGGAAAAAACCAAAGGAGATTTTTGGTCAATACAATGTCTCAGGGTATCCCTCTGATTTAGTATATTCCAGCACATGGAAATTCTGCCAGACGGAGGTCAGGCATGACTACTCTAAAGCTAGATTCGTGTTGTGCTGAGGGGAAGAATTCAGAATATGTGCTGTTGTTATAGCTTTAGAAGTTACTCTCCATGAAAGAATCATCTTTCCTACCTCTTTATTCTGGTATTCATTGTTGCCATTATTTCTTTTGAATATATTTTCTAGTGTTGATGATCAATGTCTCACTACTTTCTACTCTGTACACAAGTCCAGCTGGACGTTGTTCTAGAGCATAGTCCACACTCTACTTCCTCTTGCTGTTGGAGTGGTCTCTGCAGTCTGAAATGTGTCTCCCAGCAACATGTAGAATCAAATCGAGTCTGAAAGCTCAGTTCAGATGCCTTCCTTCAAACAAAACCTCCCTAATTTCTCCTAGGTGAGCTAGGTTTCCTTTCTCAGTAGGTTTGATTGTCTCTTATGTAGTTACAATTAAATGCTTTTCACTCGTGCCATTGATTTTCATCCCTGTCTCCTCCTAAATTCTAATATCCTCAGGAACATGGAACTTTGACTAATTCATCATTTTATCTTCTGCATGTTGTGTTAAATCACCTTGAATAAAGTACATTTTCTTTTTTATTGTTGTTCAAGTACAGTTGTCTCCATTCCACCCCACTGTTCTCCCCTACCCAAGCACCCCTACCTCCCACCCTTGATCCTACCCCTCTTTGGCTTTGTCCATAGGTCCTTTATACACAATCCTTGATGACCTTATTTCCCCCATTATTGCCATTCCCCTCTTCTCTTGTTACTGTCAGTTTGTTCTGTGTTTCAATGTCTCTGGCTATGTTTATATTTGCTTGTTTGTTTTGTTGATTAAATTCCACTTATAGGTGAGACCATATGGTATTTGTCTTTCACTACCTGGCTTATTTCACTTAGCATAATACTCTCCAGACCCACCCATGCTGTTGCAAAGGGTAGGCGCTTTGTTCTTCCTGCTGTGTAGTATTCCATTGTGTAAACATACCATATTTTTTTGATCCACTCATTTACTGATGGGCACCTAGGGTGCTTCCAGCACTTCGTTATTATAAAGTATGCTGCTATGAACATTGGGGTGCATAGGTTCTTTTGAATTGGTGTTTCAGAATTCTTAGGGTATAATCCAAGTAGTGGAATTGCTGGGTCAAAAGGCAGTTCCACTTTTAGTTTTCTGAAGAAAATCCATACTGTTTCTACAGTGGCCGCACCAGTCTGCATTCTCACCAATAGTGTACTACAGTTCCATTTTCTCTACAACCTCACCAGCACTTGTTTGTTGATTTGTTTATGATGGCCATTCTGCCTGGTGTGAAGTAGTATCGCATTGTGGTTTTAATTTGCATGTCTCTGATGGCTAGTGATGCTGAGCATCCTTTCATATGTCTCTGGACCCTCGGTGTCCTAGACACTTGTGTCCAGTCTTTGGACCTGGGCCTCGGTGGAAAAGTGTCTATTCATGTCCTTTGCCCATTTTTTAATTGGATTGTTTGTCTTCCTTGGTGTGGAGTCATGCGAGTTCTTTATAAATTTGGTTATCAAACCCTTGTCAGAGGCATCATTGGCAAATACATTTTCCCATACATTGGTTCCCTTTTCATTTTGCTGATGTTTTCTTTGGCCATGCAGAACCTTTTAATTTCAATGAAGTCCCATTTGTTTATTCTTTCCTTTATGCCCCTTGCTCTAGAGGACATAGGAGTGGAAATATTGCTGTGTGGGATATCTGAGATTGTCCTCTCTATGTTCTCCTCTAGAACTTTCATAGTATCACAACTTATATTTAAGTCTTTTATTCACTTTGAATTTAATTTTGTGTATGGTGTAAGTTGGTGGTTGAGTTTCATTTTTTGCATGTAGCTCTCTAGATCTCCCAGCACCATTTATTGAAGAGATATTTTTACTCTATATCATGTTTCTGCCCCTTTTGCTGATTTTTAATTGACCATCAGGAAGGACATGGGTTTATTTCTGGGTTCTCTATTCTGTTCCACTAATCTATGTGTCTATTTTGTGCCAGTACCAGACTGTTTTGATTACTATGGTCTTGTAATATTTGATCTAGGGACTCTTTCAATGCCAAAATATCCTTGTTGATATTTTGTTTGGAAGATCCATCCATTGTTGACAGTGGGGTGTTCAAATCCCCTAGTATAAGTGTGTTGCTCCCTATGTCTTTCTTGAAGTCTTCCAAGATTTTCCTTATATATTTGGATGCTCCTATGTTGGGTGCATATATGTTTATAATGATTATGTCTTCTTGATGGATTCTTTCCTTGAGTATTATGAAGTGTCCTTCTATGTCTCTTTTTATGGCCTTTGTTTTGAAGTCTATTTTGTCTGATATAAATATTGCTACCCAAGCTTTTATTTCATGTCCATTTTCTTAGAAAATTTTTTCCAATCCTTCACCTTCAGTCTGTGTAGGTCTTTTGTTATGAGGTGAATAAAGAAATTTTCAATAAAAGAACACATAAAGAATAGTCATAATAGTTGACACTTAGATGATGTTTAATATCTAACATTTTTAAATGTATACTAAATAGATATAATTGTAACAAAATAAAGAATTTGGTTCAGTTAGTATCCCTATTTTATAGACAAGAATGCAGCAGCACAGAAAGATAAAGAAAATGGCCAGAGCTCACACAGCTAGTACATGGCCGAGCCCGTATGCAAACCCTGACAGCCCAATTCCTCTCCAGATATTGTTGTCCCCATGCTCTCCTGCACTTTGTTTTTAAATGAGTGAATGAAGGATAAAAACTTATTTCAAATGCTATTTTAATCACACTTTACTCCTTAAATTCTCCTTCCATTCACATCATTGTCAAGGTCTTTCTTTAGATTATTTTTAATATGTAGAATTGAAACTTTAATCAAGAAGGCTATTGATCTTTTTTCTTGGACTTGAAGTCTATAGAGTAAGGAAAATTTCCCCATTTTTAAATTTTAAACATAATTTCAGACACATAACAAGTGACAAAAATAGTCAAAAAGAGATTACATGAACCCATCACCATCCTCCTCCCAATGGTAATTTCTTACATAGTACAGTGCATTATCCAACCCAGGAAACTGATATTGGCCTAACAGTCATTTGCTTAATAGCTCATACTCAGACTTATCTGTTGTTTCATGAACTTATTTCTTAATAGTTTGGCCTATAATTCTGAAATAATTTATCACATATATAGATTTTAATAACTATCACCATAATCAAGATAGTATAACACTGTTCCATTAGCACAAACATTTTTCCACATGCTATACACTAATAGTCATACTCTCCCTCTCTTTCCCTAACCTCTAGCAACCACTAAGAAGTTTTCCATTTGTATAATATTGTATTTTCAGAATATACAGAACCATATAGTAGGTAACATTTTGATATTGGCTTTTCTCTCTCAGCCTAAATGCCCTTGCCATATTCCAAGTTCTTGCACGCATCAATATTCACCTTCCTTTTTTGTTTGCTGAGGCATATTCCATGGTATGAAAAAACTGTTACTTTAATGCTTCACTCAGTGAAGGGCACCTGGATTGTTTCATTTTGGGCACTGTGACAAATAAAACTGTTAAGAACATTCATATACAGGTTTTTTTGTAAGCATAAATGTTCATGTTTCTACAATATGTACCCAAGAGTGCAAATGCTAGGTCATATGGTAGATAAACAATTAACTTTTTAAGAAACTCCCCTGGCTGGTGTAGCTCAGTGGATTGAGCGCAGGCTGCAAACCAAAGCATCACAGGTTCAATTCCCAGTCAGGGCACATGCCTGGGTTGCAGGCCATGGCCCCCAGCAGCTGCACATTGATGTTTCTCTTTCTCTGTCTTTCTCCCTCCCTTCCCTCTCTAAAAAAAATAATACCATAATGTCCATAGTGGCTCCAGCATTTTGCATCCTTGAATCTCTCCAAATATTTGCCAATACATTTTGTATTAGAAGTATTTTTTTTAATTTTAGCCTATCTAATACATGTGTAATGTATTCTCATTGTGGTTATAATCTGCATTTTCCTAATGACTAGTGATGTTGAACATCTTTTCATGTGTTTGTTTGCCATCTGTATATTTCTTTGTTGAAGTTTCAGTCTTTTGTTCATTTTTCTAATTGAATTGTTTTATCTCCTTACTGTTGAGATTAGAGAGTTTGATGGCTCACCTTTTATCCTCTGGCCAGAATCTTTTTCAGAACAAAAGTATTAAATTTTTGTGAAATCCATTTTATCAACATTTTATTTTGTAGTTCCTGCATTGGCTGTTATATCTAAGAACTCTCTGCTTAACTTCAGGTCATATGATTTTCTCCTCTGTTATCTCCTAAAAGCATTATAATTTTACAGTTTATATTTAGATCTATGATCTTTAGAGCTAATATTTACATAGGTTGAGGTTGAGGTTTAGGTTGAAGTTCATTTTTATAGCTTTTGATGCCCAATTATTTCAGCATTATATATTGAAACAACTATCTTTATTCCCCCATGAGTTTTTGCATCTTTGTCAGAAATAAGTTTGGTGTATTCGTATGACTCTATTTCTATTGTCTATTTTTTAAAATTCAGTGCATTGAAACAAAAGGCTATGTGGGCATTGGATCTTCTCTAGCATAAATACTTAAGCCAGTTGATGTGATTCTTCCAAAGGGCATGCAATACAGGAAAATAATAATAATAATAATAATAATAATAATGACAATTCCTTTTCAGGGAGACAATTGTCCCATTTCTGTCAACACACTAAGCAGTTGACAAGTTTGTATATCTTAGAAAGACTTCCTGGACACAACCTTTTGCCCTTTGCAAGAACACACATGACCAAAAATAACAAAACAAAACAGCAACTCATAAGCCCATACAAAAGCTAAAGAAATGAGTGTGAGTCTGAGTTTCAAAGTCACTCCTTCTCATTATGGTCTGTATCATTGGAATCTTGTAAGATCAGCAACTCTGTCTATATAATTGGAATAAGATCAGCCATGCTGACCATCATATAGCAACTTTGAGGTTCCAAGGAGATCATGTGAATAAAGGTATTTAGGAAGTGTAGGTCACTACACAGAAATAGAGCACATTTTTTATGAGGACATTGACTCCCACACTCCACTTTGAGGTAGACTTGATGGATAACTAACTACCATGTCAATGTTTTGTGTTTTGGGTCTTGGACTGTAGAAACATCATCTTTAATAAACCTGCATTTGATCCATGCCAATGGAATTCCATCATAGCCCAACATGTTTCCTCTGAAAGAAATGTTTATTTATTCATTTAAATATCTGTTTAGCTATTTGTCTAAATATTTATAATTCTTGAATTATTCATTATATCATCAACTTTTCCACCATAGAAAATTACTTTCAAATTACAAAAAAAATTGTAATGATGATTTGGGTCATTAACAACCTCTTTGTGACTATTACATTCTTACCTATTAATTAATATATGTGATATGTATCTTCTTTGTACCAGAATCTCAACATGGAAAAAAAGAAAAAGAAACATATGCCTTTGAAATCTCACTCTTCAGGATCAGCCTTTTGGGGATGAGTCAGGCCCACCCCAAGCAGGGTCAAGGAAGGAAAGGCCTTTTTAAACTGAACTGTTTAATCAGCCACGATAAGTTCACTGATAGAAAGCTCCAAATTTCAAAATCCTTAAATATCAAATAAAAACTTTGTAATTGTCACATTATGTTTACAATTTTACTAAAAGCATAAAATCTGTCATTCACTCATTTAGCAATCACTCATTGAGTACCAGCCCTGTGCCAGTCTCTGATCTAAGATCTTGGAACAAAAAGAAGCACAAGATTCAGGTCTTTGTTTTTTAAAAGGTCAGAGTTTAACTCTTTTATAAAAAAAGAACTAGTAATGAGATAATGCATGGGAATGTCTGTTTTTCAAAAAGTGTACATTACTGTATAAATAACAGGTATTGTTATGATTAGATAATTGAGTTATGCAGAAGTTTTTACTCATAGAATTGGTTATAATCAGATTAGCAAAAAATACATTTGTCGAGGGAAATGAAACCAGACATTATGATAGCATTTATTGAAATATCTGCTTTTTTTGTTTTGTTTAGCCTTAGATCTTACTTATGATTAAAGAGACTTTTAAAATTATCTAAAATACTTTAATTTTGAGAGCAAGGGAGACTCAGGCTAACCTGATAAACTTGGTCAGATTAATTACTATGAAAGTAAACCCAGAACTCAATCATTTTGTTAAAAATAAATCAAATCCATTTAGAAAGATTTTATTGGCAGTCTCAGCTACGAACCACTTTAGTTCTAAAGATGTTTACTGACAAATTACTTTCTCACCTAACTTTAAGCTTTTAAAAAGCAAAAGACTCTATTATACTGTCGTACAGTGTGATTCAGTGATCTGTGTTTGCTACTCTAAGTAATTAATGTCTTCTTCTTCTTCTTCTTCTTCTTCTTCTTCTTCTTCTTCTTCTTCTTCTTCTTCTTCTTCTTCTTTGGCTGGTTTGCTTTCCGTTCTGGGTGAATTTAAATTCAAACTATGCATTTTTTATTATTCTGTATGTGCTCATAGAATCAGCCATAGAAACACTTGCTATCCAGATGCACAGGGAATGCGTGCTTAGTGCTTCGGGTCTTCTTAGACACTGCTTAAGTTCAGCATTTGATTCTGCCTATGAAGGATAATTAACTTTTGGTTACTGCCTGATGCCTCATCATTGTCACTGATAACCTGCACATCAGCTGCATACCTCCCATGGCTGCATAATCCTTCCCATATCCCATCACCCTGGGCAACTTCTTGTAACTGTTCCAGGGTTCTAATAAGCCTAAAGTGCTCATCATCAAGTGGGCTAAAACCCTGCCTGAAAATGACATTCAGTCTCTGAGAAAGCATCCTCTGAGTAGTGGTGTAAATTCCCAGAGCAGCCATCTCCTGGTCTCATTAGAAGGCAGCTCTGTGGAAACGCTGATGGCATAGCAGCAGATAAGCTGTCATCACTTGCTCAGGGTCCTCACCTGAGATGCCAGTAGTTCAAACCCAATTCCTCCTGGATGTTTTTCTGCTTTCAGACATGGCAAAGGAATTCTTAGGGACAGTCAGGCCTAGACAGGCTCAATATGCTGAGGCCTTCTGCTTATAATTTTTCTTCATTTCTTGGTATATGTGGTTCAGAAATTTTATAACTGCAACTTTGTAAAACATATCTGCTGATACCTATTTAAAACCTGAAGCTGCAGTGTCATGGGTATTAGGTATAAATTAATTAAATAATGAATCAAGAGAAATCTTAACATATTGCATTTATTTTTAGTGAGAGAGGACAGGAGGGAGAAAGAGAGGGAGAGAAGCATCAGTGTGGTTGTCCCTCTTGCACTCTCAACTTGGGACCTGGCCTGCAACCCAGGCATGTGCTCTGACTGGGAATCAAGCCAAGGATCCTTTGCTTCACAGTGCGGTGCTCAATCCACTGAGTCACACCATCCAGGGCTAACACGTTGCATTTTAAATGACATAACTGGAAGTTTGATTACAAGCACCAGTGACGTACCTTTACAAGTACAGTTTATTGTTTTGTGAATGTCATTTAAATTTATTAATAGGACTAGTGGATTTTAATGTCTAATGTAGGTGCTGGCATGTTGATGTCGATATATCTTAAATGCAATTTAGGACAAGACTAACCAGTTCTTTAAGCTACTCATGAGGGCAGAAAGGTAGGTGTAGGAACACAGGTCAAGAACACAAAAGCAAGGTAAATAATACATGTCAAAATGAAGAGCAAAATTTACAATGCACAAACAAAAGAACAGTGCATATTGTCACGTTATGTCTGATAAAACACCTTATTCAAGTACTTCACTTGAGCTGTTAAAAATCTGTAACAAACAATCAAACAGATCTATTATTGTGTACAACCATAAAAGCCCTCATGTACACAAAGCTTTAAGACTGTAGGGGGAACAACACAGTAAACATATTTGGTTTTGGATATTCAATAGAGAGGAGAATGCTGGTGATTGGCTGCTAAGGGCTGCCTTCAGAGGGAACTGGGACGCTGGTAATCTTGTGATAAGAGGGGAAAGAGTTGAATAATATACAAATTGAAAAGTCTATGAAGGATGTAAAACATGAAAAAAAAATCTTTTCAAAACCAAAATAAAAGGGGAAATTCTATTTATGTCAACTAGTTTAAGGTAAGAATACTGCTTCTAGAATTTTTCCAGATTTTGAATTATGGTTTCTTACTGCTAATTTTATTTACAAATCTAATGTTTGGCAGATGAACAAGAATAGGATAGGGTGGAGGCTGAGGAAATGCTGGAAGCAAAAAGCAGTTAGCAAAACAAAAACAAAAAAAAGAAAAAAGGTAATTTTGAGAAGCTTGTGAAACAACAAAAAGCAGGAACTAAGTTCAACCTAGGGTAGGTCTGTGAAAATGCTCCCTCAGAATTTCAGACTAGGGGAATGACAAGACTAGTGGCCAGTGGCTGCCCTGGAGATTGGATGTTTTGGACCAACTATGATGGACAGAAGTATGTTCTTAGCAGCCATAAGGTCCAAAAACCATTTTATTATGAAAATAATTTTATTTGTATCTAACTACTTATCAGGGGAAACAGTCACGTTAACATTTGTAAAATTCTATATCATCATACTGAAATCAATATTCTTATGAATTTCCACATGATGATTCTTTTTCATCTGACACATAAAGGTGTGGGGAAATATTCATTGCATTAAAGTCAAGAATCTGCAGATTGTTTTACTTTTTCTTCCATGAACCAAAATACACTCTAGAGTCTTGTTTTGTTAAACAGCACAGTATTTGAGATTAGCAGATATATATGACATGTTTACAGTTAAAAACATTGCAAAATATGCCACAGCCAAGGTAGTCTACTGTAATGGTATTTTACTACCTAAATATATCTTTGTGCTTTGGTGTTTTAGAGAGTTATGTCACCCCAGGAAGCCCTTTGCTTAGGCAACTGGATCTGGATGAAAATAGTAGCAACTATGAAGTAACTTGGGAAGCTGGGTTAATTTTCATATGACTCTGTGGAATATTGGTATGTCAGTCAAATAATTGCTGAGTTTAGATTTTCTCAACTGAATTCTAGAGTTGGATGGCTATGATCAATTCCTCAAAAAAAGAAAACATACTCACCTTTATAGAGTTTTGATGCAGATCCACATGTGGGGAACAAGTATAGATCTTCACAGAGTTTCTCATCCTCCCTGAACTTCTGTTAGCAAGAGGAGAGCATCTCCAGTGGTAAAAATAAAACAAAATGCAAATTCATCATAGGCACAGCAGTTTTATACACAAATCAAACTGATTTTAAGCAAGAACATCTGTGCAAACAAGATTGTAAAAGGTAATTTCAAGGTTATAAAGCAGAGGTGTGTTGATTGGATGTTAAACTAGACGTGTTAAAAGTGGACACCTACTGTAACATGAGGTACATGACATAATTTAGTAGTTTACTTAATGAAAATTTGTGGAAAATCTTAACTTGAAAAAATATCTTTTTTCCTCATTTTTCAATATTGATGGTAAGAAATATGTGAAAAGAGAAGGAATAAAAAAGAAAAATATAAAGTCTAATTTTAATTCATTTACTTGAGAGCCCACTACATGCCATGCTCTTAAGAGAAGATACATTTAACTATGGCTTGAATCCCGTCCTCCGGAAACTTGCAATATAATAAAGGGATATATGAGCACCTTATTGTATTTGGGGGAAAGAGGAAATCATGGGTTTCCTGAGAACACCGAGTAGGGACGTTTAAATCAACCTACCCAAATCCAGAAAGTCCCCAAGCTTAAATACTGGAACTGGATTTTGAAAGAGGAGCTGAAAGTTATGATATAAAGAAAATACAGAAAGAATCAGTATGGGCAAAGACAAAAGTTTGCGATGGCACAAACACCTGCAGATGCCAACACCAGAAGTTGGCAACTGCAAGTGGCTGGGCTGTTTCCCTTTTCATTAATGTTCTTCCTTCAGATGGTATAAAGCAAATGTAAAGTCAGAAATATACAGAGTGGAAGGTAGAGTAGAATAAGATTTTAAAAAGTTGGAGGGCTCTACTTTGTCACATGCCACTGAAGGCCACATAGGTAAGGATAGATGATCATAGCTGGATGTCAGAATCAGAGATCAGGGCATTCTTGGTTGACTGGGTTAGACTGAGGTTGTGGAAGGGTCACTAGTTAAGTGAGAAATTAGAGTCTTAAGTTTGGTAGGTAATGAGATGGGTCAGTAGCTGTGTAAGATAAGACGGATTTGGAGATGTCAATAAAATGTTGAAAGCAATCAGAGAGAGGAAAAAATAATAAAATATGAAAGAAACAGAGGACTATTAATGTGTTTAGTTCCTTCTTGCTGCAGGAGGGAATGAGAGAATTCCCAGCTAGAAGAGTCAGCAATGGCTTTGGAGAAGAGACAGTTTCTTCACTTCTATGAGAGGAAGAGGTGAAAGACAGAGGAAGGATAGAAAATGACTGTTGAGAACAGGGATAAAGTTGTTTTTCCAAACTTTAAATTTTAAATTCAACACATCAAACAAACACACATACAACAGAAAAATCTTATTGCAATCAGACTAGAAAAATCTGGGAGTTTTAATTTTATTCTTTTCTGTATCCTTAATTGTTCGCTAGTTTGAATAAATAGTATCATCAGCTGATGTGTACCTTGTAAGCTTTCTCTTCCTTTAAACAATAGTTTATTTTCATCTAATCTTTGAAATACTAGTCTTTGGTTGGAGAGCTTGCAGTTTTTCCTGTTTGTTCACAGACTCATATGTTCAAACATAAAAATAGCACAATAGCCCTGTCATGATGAAAAATAAGGACCTGAGTTAAATTTTACCTCCTCAGTATAAAAAGTAGAGCCACAGTAAATCTCCTAGGACTGTGTAAACTGGATACACATTTAACCTGACAGTCCTCAATCCATCTGTGTATTCCTGGAGCACCACTGCTTGTAACATTTGTTTTTAGCAACTTTTTTGCTGGAAGTGACCAAATGACAGTTCATTAATGACCTAAAATAAACAAATCAGCATAATTCAACACATAGTTTGAAATGCATTCATATTTAGTGCATGTCAATGACACAGCATAACATAATTATTGTACACAAATGAAAATAAAATGAATTTCCATCAGTATTTACCAATTAAGATATTTTCATAAGAATGCATGAATTTTTTTATAAGAAGCCCATGCAATAGGCAGCACTATAAAACATAAAATGACTAAAATTATTAAAAGCTAGGCAAGCATATCATCCAGCAAGACTGTAATAATCTCTTAGTAAGTAATGTTATCCATAAAATATTTCAAAGTGGTGAAGACATCTTTGTTAGTAATACATCCACTTACATCTCAAAATTTTTGTTTTATCAAAAAACCTCTATGTAGAACTTTTAAAAATACATTTATTTTTACTACTTTTTTTCTGAACCATCTCTTTTTTTTATTTTATTTTACTCATTGTTCAAGTACAGTTTTCTGTTCTTTTTACTACTTTTAATATCATACCATTATTTTTATTGAGGCATAATTGACATATAACATATTAGTTTCAGGTATACAACATAATGATTGTATATTTGTATACAGGGTGGGGGAAGTAGGTTTACAGTTGTTCATATGGAAAACAATACAATAATTAATAATAACAGTACAAGGGTAAACTCTGAGTTTCACATACTCTCACTGCAAATCTACTTTGACCACACCCTCCATATTGTGAAATGGTCACCACACTAAGTCCAGTTACCATCTGTCACCGCATAAAGCTAACCCAAAAACTGTGATAAGATTTACTCTCATAATGACTTTAAAATATGCAATACAATATTATTGTTTATAGTCAACATTCTATGCATTATGTCCCAATGACTAATTTATTTTATAACTGAAAGTTTGTACTTCTTACTCTTTTTATCCATTTCATCCTCCTCCAAAACTCCCTTTCCTCTGTTTCCTGTATCTGTGAACTGTATTTTGTTTTTCAGATTCCACATATAAGTGAAGTTATACAGTATTTGTCTTTCTCTGTCTGTCTTATTTCATTTAGCATAATGCTTTCAAGGGCCATTCAAGTTATTGCAATGGCAACATTTTCTTTTTATACTACTTTTGAGAAGTATTTCATTATATCACAATTTCTAAATCCATTCACCTATCAACAGTTTCCATATCCTGGATATTATAAATAATTCCACAATGAACATAGAAGAGCATATATCTTCACAAGTTAGTTTTTTATTTTTCTCTGAATACTCAGAAGTGAGTATTCTCACTAAATCATATGGTAGTTCTACCTTTAAGTTTTTGAGGAAACTCCATACTGTTTTTCGTAGAGGCAGCACCAGTTCACATTTTCACCGATGGTGCACAAGTGTTCCCTTTGCCCCACGTCCTTGCCAGCACTTGTTATTTGTCTTTTTTATAATAGTCACTTGAAGAGGTGTGAGGTGATATCACATTTTGGTTCTGTGTTGCTTTTCCCAGATGGTTAGTGATATTGAACATCTTTTCATGTGCCTCTTGCCCATCTGTATGTGGTCTTTGAAAAAATGTCCATTAAGATCATCTGTCCTTCAGCCCAAGTGTCCATCAGTAGATGAGTAGATAAAACAACTATGGGAAATTTGCACAATGAAACACTATTTGGCCATAAAAAAGAAGAAAATTTTGCTTTTTTTGACAGCATGAATGGACCTGGAAAACATTATGCTAAGTGAAATAAGTCAGCCAGAGAAAAACAAACACCATATGATTTCACTAATGTAGAATCTAACGAACAAACTCAACCAAAAAGCACAACAGAGACAGACTCATAGATGGAAAGCAGGATGACAGCTCTGGGGGGCTGTGATTGTGGGGGGAAGGAATTGAGGAAAAAGGAAAAAGGACTTGTGAACATGGGCAACAATGTGGTGACTATTGGCAGGAAGGGATAGACAAGGGATAAACGGTAACAGAAAGAATATAATAAAAACAGATAATCTGCCCTTTTATTAATTGAATTATTTTTGCTATTGAATTGTTTATATATTAACCATTTATTAGATTTTTATTTGCAAATATTTTCTTCCAATTAATAAGTTGTCTTTTCATTTTGTTGATGGATTTTTTTGCTGTGCAGATTTTTTTTTTTAATTTGATGTGGTCCTACTAGATTACTTTTGCTTTTATTACCTTTGCTTTTAGAGTCAGATCCAAAAGGTCATTGCCAAGTCTAATGTCAAAGAGCTCAACACCTATGTTTTCTTCTTGCAGTTTCATGGTTTTAGGACTTACATTTAGGTCTTTAATTAATTTTGATTTAATTTTTGTGAATAGTGTAAGATATTAGTCCAGCATTGCTCTTTTGCAGGTGGCTATTCAGTTTTCCCAGTATATTTATTGAAAAAAAATATCATTTCTCAGCCCTGGCTGGCATAGCTCAGTGGACTGAGCTCAAGCTGCGATCCAAAGTGTCGCAGGTTCGATTCCCAGCCAGGGTTCATGCCTGGGTTGCGGGCCACAACCCCCAGCAACCGCACATTGATGTTTCTCTCTCTCTCTTTCTCCCTCCCTTCCTTCTCTAAATAAATAAATAAATAAATAAATAAATAAATAAATAAATAAATAAAATCTTTAAAAAAAAAAGGAAAAAAAAAAGAAAAAATATCATTTCTCTATTGTATATTCTTGCCTCCTTTGTTGTAAATTAATTGACAAAAAATGTGTGGGTTTATTTCTGGCTTTATATTATGTTCCAATGATCTATTTTTCTTTTTGTCAATAATATATTGTTTTTATAATACAACTTTAAAATATAGTTTGAAATCAGGGAGTGTGATACTTCAGCTTTGATTTTCTTTCTTAAGATTGAATGTCTTTTGTGGTTTCATACAAATTTCATTCTTGTTTTTTCTATTTCTGTGAAAAATGCCATTGGAATTTTGGGAGGAATTACATTGAATGTGCAGATTACTTTATATAACATAAACATTTTAACAATATTAATTCTTCCAATCATGAGCACAAAGCATATTTTCATTTTTTGTGTCTTCAGTTTCTTTCACCGGCGTCTTCTAGATTTCAGTACATAGGTCTTTCACATCATTGGCTAAATTTATTTCTAGGTATTTCATCATTTTTGATGCAATTGGGAATGAATTGGTTTTTAAATTTTTTCTGCCTGATACTTTTTTGTTAGTAGATAAAAACAACTAATTTTTGCATATTGATTTTGTAACCTGCAACATTACCAAATTTGTTTATTAGTTCTAACAGTGTTTTATTGAGTCTTTAAAGTTTTCTAGATATAAAATCATGTTGGCCATAAATAGTGAGAGTTTTACTACTTCCTTCCAATTTGGATATGTTTTATTGTTATTTTCTGGCTAATTGCTGTAGTCCAGAATTTCAATATTATGTTAAATAAAATTGGTGAGAGTGAATATTCTTATTTTGTTCCTGATCTTTTAGGAAAAGCTTTCAGCTTTTCACTGCTGAGTATGATGTTAGCTGTGGGCTTGTCATATATGGCCTTTATTATGTTGAAATATGTTTCTTCATTACTCACTTTATTTAGAGTTTCTACCATAAATGGATGTTGAATTTTGTCAAATGCATTGCATCTGTCTATTGAGATGAACATGTAATTTTTACTCTTTGTTTTCTTAATGTGGTATATGTTGATTGACATATGTTGAACCATTCTACATCCCTGGAATAAATCCCACTTGATCATGATTATTTTAATATATCATTAAATTCAGGTTGCTAATATTTTATTGAAAATTTTTGTATCTATGTCCATCAGGTACACTGACCTATACTTTTTTATGATGTTCTTTTCTGGTTTTGACCTTGAAAAATGATTTTGGAAATGTCCCTTACTTTCAAATATTTTGAAAGAGTTTGGAAAGAATTGGTATTAAACTTCCTTTGAATATTTGGTAGAATTCACCAGTGAAGCCATCTGGTCCTGGACTTTTGTTTATTTGGAGGTTATTGATTACTGATTCAGTTTCTTTACTAGTGATCACTTTATTCAGACTTTCTACGTCTTCATGATT
The DNA here is from genome assembly GCF_004126475.2 of Phyllostomus discolor. Lineage (NCBI taxonomy): Eukaryota > Metazoa > Chordata > Mammalia > Chiroptera > Phyllostomidae > Phyllostomus > Phyllostomus discolor. The sequence goes on from NC_040906.2 coordinate 152,996,757, forward strand.
TAGTCTTGTAAGATTGTAGATTTCTAAGAATTTGTCCTTTCTCCTAGTTTGTACAATTTTTGATGTATAATTGTTCATAGTAGTCTCCTTTGTATAGTAGACCTTTTGTATTTCTCATATATCAGTTGTAATGTCTCCTCTCTTAGTCCTGATTTTATTTATTTGAACCCTCTTTTTCTTAGTGGGTATAGCCAAATATTTGTTAAATTTGTTTATCTTTTCAATGAACCAGCTCTTCATTTCAACAAACCATGTTTTAGTTATTCTGAGTCAGTTTTAAGGCAAATGTGTTTGTGTGTGTGTGTGTGTGTGAGTGTGTGTGTATTTAGAAAACTGATTAAAACCTCTCCCAAATGCTTCCAAGAAGAACATTTCTGAATTGCTTTGACTCTCTTGAGGATAATTGGGCTCTATATGAACAAGTAACAAGTAGTAATACATACCCAGTATTTTCGATGAGTGTATTATTAGTTCTTCTTTAAAAGTATATGCCTTGAACAAGTGCCTTGGACTAAATTCAAAATATGTACAGTGAGTAAGTGACTGGGTATCTTCATGGACACTTACTCTCTGAAGTTAAATAGACCTATAGTATACAAAATACTTGCAATTCTTGGTAAGGTGGTTTTCCAAAAATGCAAGATTCCTGCATAACTATAAAGGAGGAATCTTGATCAAAGCACAATTTACTTGTTCCCACTGTGGACTGTTCTTAGCTATTTTCATCCAGAGTTATCAATAGACAGGCGGTTACACAAAACTTTTGGTTTAAATTGTTTTTTGTGGAGTCCAAGTATTCTCAGAGAGCCAAAATGCTAGTTAGTTGAATGATATCATCTATGTAGCTCTACAAAGGCATATATGATTGGGAACCTAGTCAGCTAGGTGTGAAGGAAGTGGAGGAAATGAGGTTAGAAAAGTAAATAAGGTGTAGATTACTCACATGTGTGGCCTCTAATTTTAGGGAAATACTATTATAATAAGTTTTATAAATTTTTGAAAGATATCTTACCATTTCTAATTCAAGATAGCACACTGAGCAAATAAATTGACTTCCTTTCCTTCTAAAATCTTGCTAAATGATACTGTAAGCATAAACAAAAATTAATGAAATCATAACAACACTAAAACAAGGAAAGAAGATAACAGCAGAGTGGAAATTTAATATCTGATGAGCAGAGAGCAGATGTGATCCTATTTATAGAGAAACCGGGTGGTAGTGGGGCAGGGGCATTTTCAGTTTAATAAATTAGCTGTTCACAGAATAGCTGGACCTGCTGGTCTCCATGTTCCTAACTAAAGCCTTGAAAACATGATTTTAAAACAAAGTTAAATAACAGCCTTCAGGAAGCCCCTGATGGGTTCTATCGTCTAAATTAAAGACATCCACTAAAACTTGTCTTGAACCTTTACCATGAAACGAGTAAAGGAAGATTAAGTATTACCTTAGAGAGTAATACTTAAATACTCCATCTCTAGATAAAACTTCTGTTTAATTTGTATTTGTGGATGATCTGAATATGGCTACTTATCCTTGTCTGTGACTGCTAAAGGGAAAACTTTCTGGTTACAAGACTCATTAAGTTGCAGATAGTCCAGAGTGAGTTTTCCCATGGAAGAGAAAGGACTTCTGAGTTTTTTTTTTAATAAGGAAAAAAATAATCATGATAATTAAAAATAAATAAATAAACCTTATACACTAGCTACTTAAACTAATCCTAAGACATTTGCCTAAGATAAAGTGTTAATTGCAGATACTCTACTATTTGAGGGGAAAAAAGGAAGTAGGAGACCAACTGAACAAGAACAATTCACATCCAAAATAACTAATAATAATGATAATTAATAATAATATAAGAATCAGAAGAACCATTACAACACAGTTCTAGTGAGTATCTTTAGAGATACTTAAGATGCTTAATTTTATGCAATAAAAATAACTTAATGAAAAACATCATATGAATCAGAGGAAATGAAAGATCTGGGGGAAATTATCAAAATAGTAAAATAAAAGAAGAAATGACTAATAAAATCATTTGAATACCAAATTAATAATCTAAAAAATAAAGTAGAATAAATCATTGCTATTGTATTTCAAAGTGATAGATGAAATATGATCAAAATATGAAGAGATTCTAAGAGTAAAAATCTGAAATCCAAAATATATTAATAGGAAACATTAAATGAGAAAACAAGAAAAATGTGAGGAGAAATGATCAGAGTAAAATTAGAAGAAAAATATCCTAAATGAATAAAAGCCATAGATATAAAGACTGATAAAAATTAATATGCTGATCATGGCGGGCCAAAAAATGCATGTCTAGATACATCCTGATAATTTAGAACTCCAACTACCATCCAGAAATTAAAAAAGCTTCCAGAGTATCAAAATGAGGTTGACACCAAGCTTTCTAATTGGGAATCCCAAGGATTGGGATTGTGAGATGACAATAATACAAAATTTAAAGTTGTAAAAGAAAAGTCCTCACCTAGAATTCTCTTCCCAACTGTGTTATGTACATGGTGTGGACTTCCTTAGATTCACTGAAACACTTGTAGCCATCCAATCTGTGACAGGTAACACGGGCACCCACAGTAATTTAAGTCTGAGACTGCCCAGCTGGATACACCAAAGTGTCAGCTTACCCACAACTTTAATATGTGAATAAAGGCAAAAGATGTGCTTTCTTCAGCAGCTCCCTAAAGAACTAAGTGATGGATCCCATAAGTGCAGGTGAGCTATCTTTCTTCAAGGCAGAGTCTGACTAATAGAAGAAAAGAACAAGGAGGAAGACCCTAAAGATAGATAATATTGTCCCTCTTCTTTCCTTCAACAATCTGTTTTGAGTCACAGTTTTATGCACATGCAGAACTTTTGCTGATAGTTACGATGCATATGGATTTACTTTCCATTCTTCCTTGTCTAATTCTTACTTCCTGGGATTGCAGTTGCACTTAAGTCTTGCCTCAGGCTCTATTTTCTGGGAATCCTGGTCTAAGACTCAAAGTTATTAATCAAGTATGACATCAAATAATCTCACATAAGAAAACAACCAGAGTTTTATGTTTTGCAATTCCTCGTTTTAGAGAATGCTCTTGAGAAATAATTATGCCAAAACACTAACGGCAGCAAAAAAAAATTATTAAAGACTCTAAACTCAGGAAACAATAGAAATAGCTCTGAAGTACAATGCAAAGAAATACTAGTGAGTGAAATGTACTACATTCATAGAGCACATTTGATATCAATTATATCAGGAAGTCAGAGGAGTCCATGAAAAATGTCTTCAAGAATAAAATACATTTAGTTATGCAAACAGTGTAATTATTAATCTGGAAGATTTTAGTAAGAAGAAGAAAGGCAATTTAAACTCAGAGATTAACACAAATCTGTACATGATTCCAGCATTATGCAACATAAAGGTGACATGATTTTGAATAATGTGTGGGGAAGACTTTAAAAGAATACATTAGAAACTGATGTTTACACATTCTTTTCAAGTAGCACAATTTTAGGGTCATGATATTACATTTACTTCACTTTGTGTCAAAATACTACTTGAGATAGTGTGTATGATAATGCATTACATGCCATTTACTATGTATTATTTTATAAAGAACCAAGAGAAAAAGCATAAAATAATGGATGATAGCCACAGAAAAGAAAAAAATATGAAGAGCTCTGAGAATGTTAAAAAGATGCTAAAAAACACAAGGGAAAAACTGAAGAGGAGAGAAGTGCAGGCATGACAATTTTCCTATGACTCATACACATCAGGGACTGTAAGCCCAGGCTTACAAGTTAATGCCACTAAAAGTGAATTAATGAATTAATAAGTTAAAGCAATGCATATAATTTACATGTTTAGATACACCATTTAGAAGAATTAAAGATAATATAAAAATCAGGACATGAACATGGAAAAAGAAATTGGTGTGTAATTATGGTAAGTTTTTCATTTATAAAAATAGAGACTATGTATATCTAAAATTGTATGACTCAATACACAGATATATAAACTTTTTGTTTACATTTATGATGATAATCAGAAGAATAAAATTACAGTTGTTTAAAAATTATTAAAAACAATTCTACCTAAAGTGTGGGGCTGGAGTAAGCAGGAGGGAAATTTAAGCTTTTAATTATATATTCTTTTGCATTGTTTGAAGTTATTTTTTTACTATAACCTTGATAACTTTCCTAATTAAAGTGACTTTTTTAATGAAATAAGAAGAAATCTTAACTCTCTTGGTCATGTAGAGAATGAATTGGGGGAAAGTATTCAAAGACAGTGATAAAGTATGAAGTCATTTTAATAGTTAATGTGAGAGACACAAAAGCTGAAATAAAGAAGTAGTTAGTTATCAAATAAATAGAACATTAATAGATAGTAAAAGATGATATATTTAATAATTAATCTGAAGTTGGGAATATAAGTGGAGTATTAAAGAATACTTTTCATGGGAAGTATTCTGGTGCCATCATCCCAGGTACGTAAAGGATTCAAAAGAAAGTGCAAATAATGATGTAATGGTAGTAGTCATAAGAGAGACAGGGTCAATAGAGTTCCATTTTATCTTAGTAAGTTTTGCCATTTTGAGCTTAAAGTGAAAAAAGCAATAGGAATTATGAACCAGGAGCTTAGATCAAAGTTTCAGAGATACGCTTGATTGTTACAGAATATTAGTGGAAATTAAAAACCATACAATTGAGGAGATCGCTTTTAGTAAAGATGTGGTGGAGTCAGGAGAGTCAAGCACAGAATCCTAAGAAGCACCTACCCGGTACTTAGAATACACAGATATAAGAAGAGAATTCTAAGGACAGATAAACTTTGAAGTAGTAATCATAGAAGAAAACAGGGAGTCAGAAATGGCTGCTTCCAAAACTCAAAGGGAGGAAATAACTTGAAATAGGAAAAAGTAGATAAAGTTACAGTATGTTAACTAAAAAAAAATAAATAAAATAGGTGAGAAATGTTCATTGATTTGGGCTTGCTATTGATGATTTCTTCATGAGGAGTGTTGCTGGAATGACCAGTCAGTCACTCGTGAGTGCAAGACAAATGTGTTGAAAAACTAAATGGCAGGGTACTCAGGTGAAGAGCTTGATTTTAAAAATCAGAAATTAGTGGCAATAATAGAATCGCTTATATATTTATACACTGAAAGATAAGGAGCTAATACTAACTGAAACATGCAATTAGAATTACATAAGTGAAAAGGTGATAAAATAAGGCCTACAGGAGACCCGGAAGGTGCTATTTGACCCACACATCTAAGAATCACCCTAGAACAGTGATTTTTCAACCAGTGTGCCACAAGGATTTTTAAAACATGCAGTACCTGACTATGTAGTCAGGGGCACTGACCTCTTTTCCCTAGATTGTCAAATAAAAAAATGGCAACTGCCAACACAACAGTAGCTATCTGGGTGAATGCCCTGTTCTGAGCCACAAATATATAGGTCACATAATAGAGTTGAATCTCATTGGTCATATCACATAATAAGGTTCATCTTGATACCAGGAATCCTTATATACAGGTATAGGCAACTGATTTTTTAAGGTCATTTTGGTACAAACATTGTAGGTAATTAGTAGTATTATATTTTGCAAATCAATCAAAATTATTGTTTTATCAGATCAGGAAAAATGCATTCTTTGGTGTGCCACAAGATTTTAGTTACTAGTTTATGTGTGCCATGAGATGAAAAAGGTTGAAAATCTCTGTACTAGACCATAACCTGCAGGGCCACAGTGCAAGGAATCAGCGGGGAGAGGAGTTAAAGGAACTGACAGGAAAGTGGTTATGTTAATGCATGACAGATTCTAGTTTAAAGATGGATGAAAGCCAAATGAGAAATATTGATAGATTGAAAGAAAGGAAAAAAGTTGAGAGTGAAGATCTTTAGGTGCAGTGATAAAAGGATTTAATGATAAAAAAAAAATCCTGTCCCTGTTGGTGTAGCTCAGTGGGTTGAGTCCAGACCTACAAACCAAAGGGTTGCCTGTCAGGACACATGCCTGGGCTGTGTGCCAGACCCCCGGTAGGGGGCGTGCAAGAGGCAACCACCATTGATGTTTCTCTCCCTTTCTTTCTTCCTCACTTTCCCCACTCTCTAAAAATAAATAAATAAAATATCGAAAGATAAAAAATTCTGGCAAAAGAATGGAAGATATAACATTTAATATTTTAGAAAAAAAGAGTTCCAGATGGTGATTATGTTGAGAAAATCATCATGAGAGTGGATAACAGGAGTTGAGTAGAGATTAATTGAGCTAACATTTGAAAGTGAAAGATTTGGAGATGGCTGTGTTAGATGTGTTTTCTCCTAAGATGTTTAAAGCTCCCCAGATCTAAATAAAATTATATATGTAAACGTTCTTGATACACAATAGGTATGAAACAAAAAATTTCTTGAATATATGACAGAAATTCTTTTAAGTATTAAATTACCACATATATCAAGTGTTATTAAAAGGCACATTAGTTGCTATAGATTGAATATTTGTGTACTCCAGATTTACATGTTAAAAGTCTGATGCTAAGGTGATGGTATTAGGAGGTGAGGCCTTGAGGAGGTGATTAGCTCATGAAGGTGGAGCTCTTATGAATGTAGGACACGTTATATGAGGACACAGCCAGAATTCTGCAATCTGCAACCAGGAGGGCCTACACAAGAATCTGGCTGTGCTGCACCCTGATTCTGACCTTTCCACCTCCCTCCAGAACTGTGAGCCATAACTTGCTGCTGTTGTTTATAAGCTGCCCAGAGTGTTGTTGTGTTTAGTTATGACAGCCTAAGAGGACTAAGATATTAATCTTAAGTATTCTAATATTATTTGAAAAAAGTATAAAAATCAGAGGAAACATCTGTGTCCATCCTTTTAAGTTGGTGTGGAAAAAACAAATATTTCAAAGTTTGTACCGGATACATTGCTCCAGAACTTTACCTATTTATGAAAATGTTTATTGTTAGATTAATAGAAGGTATAGCAGTAAAGTAAGACTCAATACTCCCAACATATACTCATCAGGTGCCTACAATATGAATGCTACCCCAGAAGAGAAAGTTGTGTTATTGGGCCTCTTACTCCTCACGTAATTAAAAATACAACGCTTTTATTATTCCATTTCATATCTTTAATCAATATCAAGCATTGCTTAGTGGAGAGTGCAGGCGGACTATCTCAGAGCTGTCATTTCCCACAGGTGCCATGGTGGAGAGAGCAGTTGGGTAACTGCTTTCTCACTGAACTTTCATAAGCAGAGATGGTTTACATTGTTCTTTTATTTGCTAATAGCTTTAGAGGGGAACTCAAAGACGAAGTTAATCGTGAAACCATCTGGTAGAGTGGCGGATTAACTCTCAGGCAGGCTTTTAAACTCTCAAGGGCCCAAATACTAGAAAATTATGCATTTTGGGGGTAATACCTTTTTAAAAAAATCTATAAAATGCTTTGGGGCAGAATGAGGACTCTAATAGTTTGAAAAATAGAGAAAAAGAAACTATGTATTTAACTGAATAATCTTTCTCTGTACTAAAATTTTGTAGCAAAGATATATAATTTTCTCTTTTCAAATTTAGAGTTTCTACAAATTTGTACCTTAATAATTTTCTGATTTTCTTAAAGAAGATATATGTACAATCCCTGGCTGCCTCTGTGTGTTTGTCAGTGTTGTTCACTCTCCTGTTGCACTAATACATATTTTAATTGCTTCCAAACTCATATTAATAAACAAACAAACCCTGTGGTAGAATGTAAAGGGCTCCAAAACTGAAGATAGAAAACCTGGGTTAAAATCTCATCTGCACAGTTGGGAAAACCCTCTTTTAGCCTTCTGCCTTCTTCCACCACGAACATGCTCTGCTCTCCAGGTTCTCACCAGCACTCTCAGTCTTTTCCCTTCTCCTAGTTTCCCTTTAAGGTCATCACACTAGCAAACCCAGCATCCTGAGTGTCCCTGGGTGGGCTGTGCCATCTGGTGTCATACGGAACAAGGAAGCCCTACTCATCCCTGAGTGCAATGACACTTTATGTTACTGCAGGTGTCATCCCAGCACCGTGGCTCCCTGCCATCATGGCTGCAGGGGCTACCTGTGGCTCGGGGAGGTCTGGCATCCCTGTAAGAGGGCTGCAGCTTGCATATCCAGCCGTCACCTTGCCCTGGACAGCTGGTTCCAACACTGGGCAGATAGATAACACATCATGATGAAGTCTAAGCAGTTGACATTATTTCTCTGTTTCAAGGATTATGGCTCTTTAAATTTTGGAAACCTTACCAAAAACTGTTTGTCTTATTCCTAATACAGCTCAGCCATTGGTGAGTCACAGAGTTCCTAAGGTTCATCATGTGTGTTTGCCATATACACATCTGTCAAAACTTCAGATCCCCACTACCCACTTGGACCCAGACTCCAAAGTCTGCTTGAGGAGACTCTGCTGTCTAGGGAGAGCCTAGTGATGTTATCAAGGGATCACAATCCCTTGATTTCAGGGCTTTCTCAAATGTACAGAATCAAGAGGATTCTGTACATTTGAGAGAAAGCAGGCATGCAAGTGTGCTCAGGGAGAATATGTATACTTAAAATTCCCAGCATCTGGGCAGCTGTGACACAACCTGGGTCCAAAGGTGCAGCAGAGTGGTGGCTTCCACAATGAGTATCTTCTCACCAGATGATACATTGTTTAGAAGATATCTGGGTTCTTTGCCAAAACAACTTTATGGTTATAACTTTTGCAGAGCTTTTTGCTTATTGATTAAAAAAAATTCTAGCCTCTACTTTATGACCTCACTTTAAAATACAATATGCAAGTGCTGGATAGCCCTACAATTTCAGAATCCCTATGGAGTAATGGTACTTGTTCAAAGACTCTCAAGCCATGTACTGCTCTTGCATAATTCAAGTCTTCTCATTTTCATACAATAATACTGTATTATTCCAGACTTGACGTGGATGGCCTAAACATGGAGCTGTTCAAAGAGGCAGTGATTACAAAGTGAGGCCACAGTCCTGTGATGACACAGACACTGGCTGTTAGATCTATAAACAGAGCTGATTCCAGGAGTACAGATCACTGACCTGGAGAAATACGAAATATGTATGTGAGCATGAGTGCCTGTTTATATATAATGCTGTTATGTCTCGTGACTATCAGTTGTTTTATGTGTTTTTTAATGTACAGCTGACTGAGAGGTAACCTGAATAATATTACAAATATCAAATTGCTTTATCTATTAGGCAGTCATATACATTTTATCAATTAGATACACTATAAAGTAGGTAATATTTCACTGCTGGGGTCTACTTAAATAAAACTCAGTTTATGTGATAGGTAAGACAGTTGGTATTTCTGAAGACAGTTGAATAAAGGTAAATTTCTGGCTGTGTGATCTAAGGAAGCAGTATAACTTTCCTTAAATATTACGGATTAAGTAATTGGAGACAAAGTTAGATTTTTATACTAAAACTAGGCAGGCACTGAAAGAAAAAAAATAAGAAATGCAAGTGTTTTGGAATTCAGAGCGTTTTTGAGAAGATCCATGCCTCACTGCGTATGCTGGGGCTCTGCAGAAATGGTGACTGCCTGGTTGCATGGCAGGCCTTCCCCCCACTTTCAAGTCTAAAGACTGGCTTGGTAGCCAGAACAAATTAGGCTAACGTGTAGGTACTCTTCAACCAAAAACCAGAGAATCTGAACATCATAACTTATTCAAATGTTCTGTCCTGTGACACAGTTTTAGAAAAAAGGTTAACTATGAATATAAACACTTTTATGTAAAACAGGGGGCTTTATTTTTCATTTTTTCCCACTTATTTGTACTTCTCATGAAAATAAAAAAAAAAGTCCTTTCTCTGCTGCTCAAACTTCCATATGAGTGGGTAGGGTAGAAGATCTCTTAGTAATTTTTCTTCAGGTGACAGAGAATATATTTTATTCTTTCAATTTTCTATACAGCAGAGTGTAGAACAAGCTAGCAATCAGATTAATTTAATGTAATACTTAAGGCCTGGTTGGTTAAAACAAGATTTGCTAAGTGGAGATTGGTGTTCATTTGGATTCACAAATACTAATGAAAGTTTTCAAGTAACGAAAACTCATTTGCAATAGCTAAAGCAAGACAAACCAGTGAATCAAATTTAAATCATGCAATTTTTTAAAAGGATAAGGTTACATGTGTGTCTCCTAGAACAGAAGTATGGAAATGCAGCCCAGATTCTTAGCAGAAGTGGGAAAATATCATCAGAAGGATAGAGAATATACTGCTTTTTATTTTTCATCTGCTTTATTTCCCTTTCTTTCTATTAAAAAAAATCCCTCTACTTCTCATTTCCCATGACAAACAGAAGATAATCCCTCCACTGTTTTCAATTTACTTCTTCCTTTAAGAAGCCAGTCAGAATAAACTTGAATACCTTATCTGAGGTTAAAATTCTCAAGAGCAAAGAACTGGGTGGCCTGCTTGGCCCAGGCATCTGACACAGGTGGCTGAATGGGAGACGTATCCATGGTATACTAGCACACCTGTGCACCAGAAGGCTAAAGGGGACTGGGTAGCCTTTCCCCACCCCCCATGTTTCTTTTCCGTAAAAGCCAAACACCCTTCCACTAGGTACAATCTATTTTATCACATAGAAAGCTGGCTAATTCATGACTTAAATTAATGTAAATCCACTAGTTACTGACTTGACTTTCTCTATTTGACCTAAATAGAATGGCAAGCGAACTGCAGTAGAAGATAAAAGTCAGCATTCTGGTCGGCCTCTCATCTGTTTTTAAACACATGAACCCATGAGTGAAAGCTTCTAATATTAATTATTTCATGCATCATTTCTTTAAAAATCAAGATATTAGTCTCATTTAAATTTAATTAGCTTAAATTAAGATGTAGACTTTTTTTCAGTTTAGTACCTATTGAATTAATGGCAAACATAGTATATTGAAATGCATAATAGTAGTTCTTACACTAATTTGTATTTGTGAAATTCAAACAATTGTTCCCTTATGACTCCATTATAAGTTCATTTATTCTCTTGATAAAGAATTCATTGCATCTCAAATACGTGCCAGACACAGTTTGGGGCACTCAATGTTTAAAAACAAAAAAGTAAGACTTCATCTACATGAAGTTTACATTGCAGTGGAGACTAATGACAATAAAGATAAAAACATGTAAATAAATTGACTGCTTTAGTTGATGGTGAGCTCTACAAGGGAGCATATAGCAGGTCAGGGATTTAGGGTAACAACATGGGTGAGGTGCTACTGATAAAGGATAGTCAGGACCAAGGTCTCTGAAGAGGGGACCTCTGAGAGTCAAATTTCAAAGGCCCTGAAACAGGACAGTTGTTTTTGGTGGTGGGGAGAGGGACTGAGACCAGTGAGTTCCACAGTCCACTGGGTGAAGGAAGGGAAGAGCTGTAGGGGATGAGGGTTGAGGGTGAAAACAGGAAGCAAGGTGGGATGGGGGCTTTTTTAAAAAATATTTTATTTACTTATTTTTAGAGAGAGGGGAAGGGAGGGTGAAAGAAAGGGAGAGAAACATCAATGTGAGAGAGAAACATCCATCCCTTGACTCTCTCAAGAGATTCTGGACAAGGTTTTTCAGAAATGATGCATCACAGTGGTCCCCTTAATGGAAACTGAACAGTTGTACAGGATGGGGTAAAAGCAGGCTTACAGTTGTTCATATGGAAAATAATACAAAAATTAATAATAGAAGAATTAACTGTTTCACATACTCACAACTGATAAACCTACTTTTGCCCACTCCTGTACACCTGAAAGTTTTAACCAGCCACATGCAATTTCACAACTTGTTATTTATTTAAAACAGTCATGCCAGACAAATTATACATCTCAGGTGAAGCACCTTAACATTGGCTTTTAATTTATTCTCATTATTGAAAGAGACTTTCATTAAGTGTAGAATCCTGGGCTGACATTATTTTCACTCAGTATATTTAAGAAGGTATTTCACTGTTTTAGTGTTCTGTTTTTGCTATTTTCAAATTACTATTTAATGTAGTTATGATGTTTCCCATGGTCTGTTTTTATTTAGGTGTTTTTTAATATAGTTTCTTTTTGTCTGATGTTGTACATTTTTTTAACATGTGCAGAGTGCTCATTACTTTTTATTTATACTGATTGAAGTTTGTGGGTTTTCTAATTTTGAATTTGCTGTAAAAAATTCTAAAAATCTCTTTGCCAATTACTTTAAAATATTCTTTTTGAGATTTTATGACCAAATTCTAGAATTTCAATTGTTCACATGGTAGAATTCATTAATCTATCCTTATGTTTCTTAACCTTTAGTTTATTTGGCCTCAAGATCAAGATATGAAGTTAGCTGAGGCAACTTGGCAGCTCAGATGCAAAATTTAAGAACTCAAAGGACTATAAGACTTGTTGCTTCCTTGAGAGAAGGGTGCTGTCTGAATACACACATCTCCCAAGACATATAAATGGCCAACAGATGTATGAAAAGATGTTCAACTTCACTAGCTATTAAGGAAGTGAAAATCAAAACTACCATCCCATGCCTGTCAGAACGGCTAGTATTAACAAGCAGTAAGTGTTGGAGAGGATATGGAGCAAAAGGAACCCTCATTCGCTGCTGGTGGGATTGTAAACTGGTACAGCCACTATGGAAAACAGTATGGAGGTTCCTCAGAATATGAAGAATAGAGTTACCATATGACCCAGCCACCCTTCTTCTAGATAACTATCTCCCCAATTTTAAACATTTAATTGTAAAGATATATGCACCCCTATGTTCACTGCAGCATTATTCACAGTGAATAAACCAAGGAAACAACCCAAGTGTTCTTTGATGAATATTGGATATGAATGTGTGGTATGTATATACAGTGGAATACTACTCAGCCATAAGAAAATATGAAATACTTTCTGTTGGGACAGCATGAATGGATCTTGAGGATGTAATGCTAAGCATTAAAAAAAAGATAAGAATGATATGATTTCTCTCATGTGTGAGATATAAAACTGAAAGAAGCAAATTAAGAAATAAGACAAACACTCAGACACAGACACCAGTGTGATGGTTACTAGAGAGAAAGAGGGGTGGGGTAAAGGGTAAAGTGGGTCTAATATATGGTGACAGAAGGATATTTAACTGGGTAATAAACACACAATGCAATATACAAATGATATATTATGGAATTATATACTTGAAACCTATGTAATTTTATTAACCAACATCACCCCAATAAATTTAATTTTAATAACAGGAGGGAGAGGTGCCTTGCTTGTCTGGTCCCAACCCTGACCAAACTGATGCAGGTGAATCACTCTAAAGCCCCTTCTGTGTACCATAAGTGAGACTTAGGCTTTATCTTCTATTCTTTATGCCCATGCAGTTACTAAAACTAAGATTCGAAGGTCTCCAGCATCACCTAGAACCCTCTAAATACAAGCCTGCTTTAGTAATTGTATGTTGTTTAAGGTTACTATTTTCACTTTACTGTTTTAAAAATATTGTCTTTTAAATAACATTTTAAGTGGTATTTTAATTTTCTCATTTAGAATTGTTATTCAAGCTATCCAGTATGCCATGTAACTAGCAATGAAAATCGCATTTTCCTCTACAAAAGTAGCTTGATAACTACATTTTGAAGTTATTTTAAAAATAAAACATTAAAGAGAAATATTACCATACACTTATCATGCATTGGAGAAAAACGTGAACTTTTTACTTTACAAGAAATGCATTGAACAATGTGTCTTTATTTTTTATTATGGCTAACAAACAAAATCAATGTGTATATTAGTAAGACTGAATCCATTTTTAAAAAATATCCTTAGAAGTAACAAGGTGGCTAAGAAATACCAGTATGCTCTGTGATTAATAAAAATAATTCTTCTATTTACCCTTTCAGGGGGATTTAAATGCATTTAAAAATGAACTTGTTAACCATAATGAATATTTATTTGGAAAAATATGTCGAAGGGGTTATGCATGAACCTGGACCAATTCCAAGTACCCTAAATCGGTAGACTAGGCCTTCTGCATTTTGTGATATTATGATGTATAATAAGAAATATATATTTGGTCTTTGTTCAGTTTCAGGCACAGAGCTCCTAAGACCCTTGGAATTGTTTAGGTAAGAGCAACAAAGGTGTCTTTTGTGATGCTAATGAGGCGACTTTAGGGAACCACCTAGGTAACTTAAGGGAGGGGGTTCTTGCCAATAAATCATTGTGTGATGAAGGTTGGAAATTTATCTCACCCCTGACCTCCTGGGAGGGGAGAGAGGTTGGAGATTACCAATTGTCAATAATTTAATCAATTATGCCTATGTAACAAATTATCCATAAAACCCCAGAAGAATGAGGTCTAGGGTTTGGATAGTTTCCATGTAGGTGACTGTGGAGGTGCTAGGAGAGGGGGTAAGCTCAGAGAGCATGAAAGCTCCATGCCTTTCTCCAGATCTTGCACTATGCATCTCTTATATCTGTCTATTCCTGAGCTACATCCTTTTGTAATAAACTAGGAATCTTGTAAGTAAAATGTTTCTCTGAGTTCTGTAACTCCAGCAAATTAATAGAAATGAAAGGAGTGAGTTGTTAGAATATCCAGTTGGTTAGCCAGAAACACAGGTGACAACCTAAACTTATGATTGGCTTCTGAAGGGAGTGGGTGGTCTTGTAGGACTGAACTGTTAACCTGTAGAATCTAATGCTGTCTCCAGGCAAATAATGCCCAAATTGAGTTAAATTGCACAACACGGGCTCATTTCCAACAATTATTTGCTGATGTGGTGAAAAACCTCCATATGAGAATTGCAATTGGTGATCAAATAATAGTCATTCTTATGACAATTTTATTATCCTTATATTAAATTATTCTTGCTGAAATGCCTGAATGAATAATGAAGATTTTATAAAGTAAGAAAATGTCCTCCATTCTTTGCATGAGTATCGTTTTGCTACAAGAAGCTAGTGTTCTAAGTATCTGGCTACGAATGAACAAATCTTATTCCACAATGTGAGTCTTGAAATATAGATATGTTGATGTTTAAGAAGAGCTAATCTTTCAGACACAGAAAGTCAGTAACTTTGCCTAATTAAAAAGGAGCATACTGTACAAACTAATGATTTATTATTTAAGGCTACCATGGTGACTGTTTATAAGATCTAAGTAGTTCCCCTGGGACCAGTAAGTATTAACATATCTTCAAAAGTTTACTAAACCATCAAACAACATTGGACTCAGAAAAATTGTTTCCTAATTCTTCCCATACAAAATACGCAAGCGCCTTCCATTTTTTATGTGCTGTAAATAAACTTCTACTGTGTCTCCTTTAAAGAATCACGATTTATATAGCCATTAAAAGGCTGTCTCAACCACTACCTAAAGCACAAACCTCTCAAAAGCCGTTTAGTCCTCAGATTGTCAAGAGGTTAGATTTAGCCCTAATGAAGAATCAGCAAGGCTCATCCTGCGACCTGTCTGACTAAGGGCAAAGAGCAGGTGCAAGGCCTACATTTCTGACTGCTTGGTGCCTTGTTATTGCCCTTATGAATAGTCAGTGCATCAGGAAATCTACAGGGATCTAAGCCTTTCCTTGAGCCCAATCAAGGGATTAGTGTGATTCAGGCAGAGATGAATCTGTGTGGAAAATTGTCCATGCTGACTTTTATGAGAAGGTGCTGCTGAATGAGATTTGTTACTAATCACAAGGCAAAATTACAGTCTCTTGAAATACAAAACCAATAAACAAAATAATAAAAGTCCTTTTAATTATTAAATGACCATGTTACAAATTGTATGCAATTTATCAGTGCTATAAGGAAATACAGTAAATAAAAATTTCATATAATCCATTCACTATAATTCAATCTTATTAACATATTTTAATGATTTTAAAATCAGCATGGTGATTACCAGAGGGAAAAGGGGTGGGAGGGTGGTAAAAGAAGTCATAGGGGAGATAAATGTTGATGGAAGAAGACTTGATTTGGGGTGATGAACACGCAATGCAATTTCCAGATGATGTATTATATAGTTAATTATATCTCTGAAACCTATATAATTTTATTAACCAATGTTACCCCCATAAATTAAATAGAAAAGTTAAAAAAGTAATTAATTAACAAATTGCTAATTCCCTTTAGCAATGCATATCTATAGTCTAACACAGATGTACCATTTTTAGCTGGTGCTGTGTGTTTACCAAAGAACACCGAAAACTCTGCAAGTCTCCTTTACGCTGTCCAAGACATCAGTGCCTAATGATGTTAGGTGATGAATTGCTCCAATTTTAATAGAACAATCAGAGTCTAGTGTTTCCATTATCATCTCAAAACACTTCCTACCCATGCTATTGTTGTGCTGATTAAGCAGCAGTATTTGTAAAGGGTTTGTAAATTGTAAGTCAGAGATAACAGGTGATTCCTTCTTGTTATTTGAAAACCCAACATGTTTGATAATGTTTCAAGCTTGCCGAAACTGCTAAAATGTCAGTCATTTTACTAAAAAGAAGGATGAGCTGCTATAAGCAGTACAATTGAACATAAAAGTGTCCTCTTTTTCTAATACTCTTAAAACTGACCAAGTACTACCTAGTACCAATTGCTCATGGTTAAATCTGTTTATATTTAAAATTTGATGTATCTGTCTGTATGTATCTACCTATCTGTCTATCTATCTATTATCTCTCTCTACCATCTATCTGTCTTATTAAATATCTGAAATAAACTTTTAACCATGTGTACTATCAATTTTCAGGAAGTAAATATAGTATAATTAAAAATAATTTTACATGATCTATTAGTGATTAATTCTTGGTTATCCATGCTTTCTTTGGCACACACAAGAGCCATATTAGAAATATATCTCATGCTTCCAAAGCTTTAGTATTTAACCAAAACACTTCCTAAAATAAATATATCTACTCTCTTACTAGTATTTGTTAACATATATTAAATGTCCACTGCATGCTGAAACTGAGATACTTTTTAGAAGATGAAAATGCTCAATACCCAGAGTAATACTCCAAAGAAATCTGATTTTTTTTAATTAAAAAATATATTATATTTTTATATAATATATTAAATTATATATTTTTAGAGAGAGAGGACAGGAGGCAGAAGGAAAGGGAGAGAAACATCGATTGGTCACTTCTCACATGATATGACCGGGAAGGAGCCTGCAACCTAGGCATGTGTCCTGACAAGGAAGCAAACTGACTGGTGAACTTTCACACTGTGGGATGCATCCAACCAACTGAGCCTTATCGGTCAGGGCAATCTGATTTTTCATTACAACTGAAAGATTCATTATCTGAAGGGAAATAAATTTAGCAAAAAGAAATGGTCTAACATTATAGCATTTTATTAGATAATCTAAGAGATTAATTCAGTGCACTCTCATTGCAGGATATCTTAGGATAGATACTTAGTGAAAAGTAGAGTGTCAACTCATAACTTGCAGTCTTTTGAATCCCACTAAAATACGATTATTTCATTGTTAATCTGTGACATCTACTTTTGGTGGAGATAATATGGCAGTTGTTTTGCTCTGTGTTTGAAGCAGGCTGACAAGTAGATATTTTTTTCCTTTTGTATTCTACAACCTAAGGAGAAAACTTATGATTCACTGAATCCTTTTAAAAACTCTTAAGGAAGGTGTGCTAAACAGAGAACTGAGTAGAATTAACTAATGGCAAGATCATGAGGAAAAAATGATTCTACTATCCCATTATTTAGAATGTTCAAAGCACAATTAAATTTTTTCAGTCTCCTTCTAGCTGAGGAACAAAATGGAGTTAATAGTATTGACTCACCAAATAAGGACCATTTTTTTACACATCGAAGAAAAAAATGCTATACACCAGAGAAGTGATGCCTAAGATAACACAGAGAAAATATGATGGCAAATAAAAGGCTGAGTGCAGAGGGCAAAGGACGAGGAGAGATGACATGCTCACAGCTTGGAACATTACATTTTTGAAAATTGAGACTTTAGAAATAATGTACAAATTAAATATACCAGCAATGAAAAACTGACAAGACCTAGAAATACTGACTTTTAATAGGCTATAATAAAGGACTTCATTTAGATTATTTTTTATTTGCTTTGGCTCAACTTGAGAATAGTTTATAAGTCTATGCCTGAAAATATGCACATGAGATTTCAGTGAAAGTTTGGACTATTTTATTTATTTACTTTAAAAAATAAGCCAACATTATCACTGATTCTACTTGTCAGAGTAGTTGATAACAGAATTCATAAAAATTAATGTCTTAAATTATTATTCTAAAGATAATTTAAATTTATTAGCTTGTACTTTTGCCTTTTAAAATTTGTGTCCAAACTACAGCACTTTAAATTTATTTATTGTATTTATATTTATAGATAAATATAACATATATGTTTGTATGTAACCACATGTCTGTGTTTCTTCTCAAAAAGGCTTTCCTTTTTCTGAGTCTCTATCTCTTATAAAGTTTATTTTCTATTCTCCTTGCAACAACTACAATAATATTTTATAGGCAGTGTGCTATATCAGTTGCTTTAATAGAGTGCAACATAGATAATAATAACAAACACCGAGATGGCCCATAGTGTTCTAAAATCTGTATGGGAATTGCCCAATAGGTCGCTGCTGTAACCATTCTGGTTTTGCAGACACTGAGAGGTTAGGCAACCTATTCAGGGTCACACTGCAAGTGACTAGGAAAACCATCTTGCTCCAGAGTAGATGTTTGTTTTTTAATTTTTTGAAGCATAACTGATATACAAAAAAAATGGACCATTTTTAAAGGCGAAAATCTGATGTATGTTGATGTGCATATATCTGTGAAATCAACACCATAATCAAGATAATGCAAATGCAAGTATTTATCGTTCTCTAAAGCTTCCACCCTGCCTGAGTATCTTCCCTTCCTTCCACTCTCACCAACTCTTTCCCTGCCTGTGAGCCCAGATAATCTCATTGCTGTCTGTCACAATACACTCGTTTTTATTTTCGAGAATTCTATACAAAATACCCTGATGAAAGTTGATGATCAGGATATTCGTTCTATTGTGCTATTAGGTACCTCTTAGACATAACTAGAATTCAATATTAGACCATAGTCAAGGCTTTCGTATCCACATAGATGATAGGACACTTGAAACAATTTTATAGTCTAAGAAAATCATGTTTTATAAATATATTAAATTTAAGTTCATTAAATAAGACTTATTTTTCCAACAGAAAATATGAATCTGCTGTAACCCAGCAAAGTCACCACCACGAGCAAGCAAATAACAAAATATCAAAATATTAAAAACATAATTATCTTTTAGTTATATTTTGCTGTTTGACCATTCATCTTTTTATGAAGAAAGGGAATAGCATGGTTTAACAATAAAGAAGGTGTGATGAGTTGGGTCATCATAACAGAGAAAGTGTGAGGGAACAGCGTAGTTTTACAACAAAGAAAGCATGATGATCAACTACCCACATCCCTGATCAAACATAATCCTGGGTGTTTCTGTGTCACTGTTTCTGGATGAGATTCACATCTAAATTGGTAGACAGAGTAAAGCTGATTCTCCTCCATAATGTGAGTGGGTCTCATCTACCACATTAAGGCCAAGTGAAACAAAAAAGTCTGACCTTCCTATGAGCATAAAATAATTTTTCTTCTCCAACAGCTTTTGAACAGAAACATCAGATTTTCCTGGGTTTCAAGACTAAAACTACACGATCAACTAGCCTGGTAATTCAAAGTACCTCTATTACTAGAAAGGGTCCAAACCAGAGACACCAATAAAAATGCAACCACTGCATTTAGTTAATTTATTTTCTTTCTGATATTCATTCAAGGTAGAGGTTTTATAATTATTAGGTGATAAATTACTATCATATCAGTAGACAGCTTCAGCTTTCCTATCAATATCACAAGCTGCAAACACTTAAAGCTGAGAAGTAATGCTTATATCTATTGGGATTCCAATTATATGCAATCTTATCCCAGTATCTAAACAGCTTCTATGTGCCTAATTTCTATGGCGTTGTCCTTGGAATGAACATTGACCATCATAAGTTTTCTTAGGATGATCCTTCTACTAATAACTGTGGTTCTACTAATAAGCATTGACTCAGGGTGCTTGGAACATTTGAATGCTCTACTGAGTTTACCCATAGAATTCCAGAACTTACACACATATCCTTGCAGAATCTGCTCTTCCTAGGAAAAATATTTACCTTCATGAAGCTCTCTCTATGATTCATGATCCATTCTACCCACCATTTCAACCATCATTCCTTCTACTTTTCCACTTTGCCATTATAGGATAGAGGCATCTTCTTTTAACTAACATGTTTTATTTTGTTTTGTTTTGCAAAGATGTCTCTTCTTAATTTAAGGAAAAAATTATATAGCTTTTTTTGGAAATAACATTTAAATTAATATCAACTCAGAATTAAAATACATATGCAATTGTCCAGCTAATACAAATAGCAAGTTCCTGATGGAGAAACAAATGTGGAAAACTGTGCACTCAATTCTCTCCCACTGGTGATCTAAATTAATGGTGTTCAGATTTGCCAGCCCTTTTCATTTCTAAATCATCCTTTAAGAAATCCACCAATGAGGTTACAGCATCTTCACAGAAGCCCAGCAGAGCCAGCATGCTGTCTGAAGTAATGTTCTCACCTCTAGAGAAGGGAGTGGGCTTTTTGAAATTAGCAAGGATGGCTTTGATATATTCTCCTGCCTGTCATGAAAGACTCCACTTCACCTGACTTGTGTTCTTCTTGCCTGCCTCTGATTGATTTCATGTAATCCTGATGTGCTCTTTGTCGTTGCCTTTCATGAAGCAATTTCCTGCAGGTGGTAGTTCATTGCTATATCATAATACAATGATACCTTGTGGTATCTTTTTTTTTTCTCCAGTCAAGCTGAGATATTATCTGCAGAGATAATGAAAATATTTCCCCCCAGATAACATTTTAGGTATGTCACTTCATTAAACCTCTGTAAGCTCTTTTGAGAGGTTGTAACTCTTACCTTGTCCACTTGAAAAAATTGAGAAATTGAGACTTTACAAGTTATACAATTTGCCTTTAAATTGCAGAAAAAGTGTCAGGAATTGAAATGGTATCCTGGAATTGAATTCCACCTTTATTTCCCTTTCCCATCTGGTGGAGGCTAGATAAATTTGTTCAGAAAATCAGTCATTCCTAAATGACAGAAGACATAGAATGCATGCAAGTTTTTCTACTTATTCACTAAGTCAGCTAAATTTCCTAAATTCTGCTAACCTATATAGAGAGTCTGCTAACCCCATCATACCATTTTTCATAGTAGCTTATTTGGGAAACTTGCTTAGTGAGAATACAGGGTTGACATACCCATTTACACAAATTGCAATATAATTCACATTATGATGTTACTCTTGTAAAAGTGAACATAAACAGTGTACCATCAGCAGTCACATTAGACTCATGCATTTGAATAAAGTATGTTTTAGTTAGAAATTCTCCAGGTAATATGGTTAATAACTTGAAATCCTTTCTCCCTCAAATTTTTCAATACATGAAAAAATTATTAGTTTTATAAAATGTATAACTGGTCTATGTTAAACCACTCAAATCACTATTGGGACAACTAGTTTACTTTGTTGTCCTTAGCTTCAGTTCTTCTATTAAAACTATAGAGTTCCTTCTTTTTTCTACTAATTGAGATAATGCTATTAGAAAAGCAATACCTTTTTCTTTTTATCAAAAGCAAAATACTTGTTCTGTTAACTAGAATTTATAGTCCTTAAATGGCTTTTTTCTTCAATATTTCATAGCTTTCCCCCCTGGAGCTCCAATTTTGTATGGTATTATTTTAAGCATTTACCTATAAATATTCAGAAACACATTTTATATAATGTGGTTTACAATCTAAACAATTAATTAATAGCAACCAAGAGAGAATATAACTTATTTTATATTTTTAGTTCTAGTCTATTTAATTGAATAATAAAAAATTCTTTTATTTCTTTTTTTTTTAATTTAAGTTATGAGGCTGACATTGATCAATAAAATTGTATAGGTTTCAGGTATACAACCCTACCGTACAAATCATCTGTATATTGTGTTATATATTTTGTCACACTACTCAGAACAGTGTGCAGTTTAAAACTGAAGAATTGTTTATTGAACTTTTTATTCCTGGAACTTTTCACTTAATATTTTCAGTGTGTGGTTGATCACGAGTAACTACAGAAAGTGAAATGGTGGGTAAGAAAGGTCTTCTGTATCTTTAAGTTTTGAACTTTAAAAAAAATTGTTGAAAAGGCCTTCTTCCATATATAAGGACCAATTAACAGTCATTTCATGGAGGGTATTTTAAAATTCTAAAAATTTGTTAATGATATAGATTTTCATCTAGTATCAATAGCTCTGTTATGAGTCATAAAACTAAATCTTCAGCTTCAGGAAAAATTTGATTTATCTCTAAATTATTAGTATTGACATAAAATATACAAATTAATATTGTTACTTCTCTCTTTTCATGTGTTGTTCTGTTGGTTGTATGTTTTCTACTAGATTTGATCTATTTTATTGTTTCTTATAATTATGAATTACATATTAATAATTACATATTACTAAAAATCAATTAACCAATCAGTCAACATAACATCACCTGATCCAGTAGTATATCTGGACACATTGGTTTTTCAAAGGATATATTTTTGGAGTTACTATTATGAATTTATTATTGTTATGAATTATCACAAATATGTCACTACAAAGTGAAGGACCTTGTTATTTCAAATGTTAAAACTCCTTAAGATTAAGTTGATTGTTCTATTGTTGGCATATCTACTTTCAGAGACTTTGGCAATGTACTAATTCCCATTTTTAAAAATATATGAATAAAAAGAATCTCACCTTAGATTATAAAAGGGTATTTTTAAAAGATAAATTGGTAGAGAGAAGGAATCATGAATAAAAGAGAGAAGGAGAAAAAGGAAAAGGAAGATAGACTGAGAGCGTGCTCATCCGGAAGAGGAGCCTTTTCTAGGGAGAAGGGTGTAGTGGACAAGCAGAAGTAGTGGCTGCGGTGAACAGAAAGGCCTAAGAGATGGTGTCAGGCTGAAACAGGTATGCATTACTTCTATTGAACGAGGAAAGACTGTCCAGGGTCATTTAAGAATTGGAAAAGAGGGAAAAATTAATTGTAACAAGATCAAGATTTTTATTTTCCACATTTGGATTACCTGAAGGAGACAAAATAGTGACAAGAAGGATGATGGAGAGAGTTGTAAAAGGTCAAATAGAAAATAATTGGCTTTTTTACTGTGTATAATGATAACAAATATGACCTAGATTCTCTGTGGTGTGATGTTAGAAGATAGAGGTGGAGCATACATTACTTAGTACAGGTGGTAAAATAGTAAAGGTCATGATAAAATTAAATATTGGCAGGCCAAATATGAAATTTCTTTTTTTGTTTTGTCTGTTTTGTTTGGAATATTTATTATTGAACAGCTGCTAATTAGACTCAGCAGCTGATATCCATCTGCAAACATTTTCTCTGCTATTCCAACAGTATGTAGACCTGGAGGTGAAGAAGAGAGAGTGCAGACGTGAAATATTCCAGAGGGATAAATCTTTTCCAGTCCCTCCAGCCAAAATATCTATAAATTTGAAAGCATCAGGATTGATTGCCCTTAATCTTCTGCCATTCTTCAACATAAAGAATATCACATTGAATTTCAAAGCCTCTCGAAGATTATGGAGTCACAGTATTCCCTTCACAGCATTTCAATGACTTGTATTTACGAGAGTCTATTATCAAAAGAAAGCAGGCCTTCAGACAGCACAGAGAAAAGACACCCAAGTGGGCAGGCAGTTCCCTATGTTTCTCTTTCGGTGTGTGACATGTTAGCTCCAGGCTTAAGAAAACTGCTGCACTTTGTGAGAACCCAACTTCTTCTGTATATATCTTCATTTCTTTTCTATGCTAGCCTAAGTAGATCCACTACCAGCAACTTAACACACTTAAAAAATACAATATTTACTTGATTTAAATGTTTTCACAAAAATCCAAAAAATTTCATAGATTCTAAACTATTCACTACTTCCCTGTAATATTTGGCTAGAAAGAATGTCAGGTGCTAACTGTTTAGTTGTTATTGGCAAGGCTTTCACCCATTCTTGCTGCTTGAAGATGGATACAAAGAGCAGGATCAAATGAAAATAACCACATGGACCAGACCTTCGATCCATGCAATATGTCAGTGGCAAGGAAACACCTTGGGAAGCCCTGATCTTCAATGACCACTGAACTTTTTTTGAACCTCCTTATGTCTAAATGATTCCATTTCCTGGATATTAAGTTACATTAATTTACACTTAGCAAAAAAATATTATATTGTTTTAATTGTGCCTTCAAACACTCCTAAGTCCCTTTGGTTCTTAAATTCTATGGTTCTGAATATTTTCCATCTTCAAGATATATAACCTAGTTCCAGGGATTAAACTGCTATAATAATGTTTAACTTCTCTTAACAATTTTATAGTATATTTTTATTGACTCTGTGTTTTAGTTTTTATCATCTGTAATTATCTTCTCCACCTGTCCCTCATTTAACACAGCAGTTTGATTTAACACAATGGTACTAATATTCTTAAGGAAAGATTACCAAACCTGCATATGGAATTTTCTATGTTGAAGCATTAATTTTGTATATAAAGACAGAATAATGGTGTTCTGTTGAGTTTCTACTAAACAGTTTGAGAAATTCTGATACTTGTCAGAAAAATGTCATTGAAAATGACCCATTCTATAATTAGTTACTTCAGTGAGATACCAAAGATTAGCTATTTTCTAAGTTCTAGATTTAAAATGTTCCAATTTGGTCATCATGATTTCTATTTTGAAAGATGATGTGCAATGTATTTGTTAATTCTAACATCTGTTGCTTCAAAGAACCATATGAGAATAAGAATGTCTCTTTTTTTTCTGTAATAGTATTGATTTTTTCCCCTGAGGTAAATAGGAGACTTTTTTTGGAAAGAACCTGTATTTTAAAAGAAAAGAGACTCAGGTTTATGAACCTGCAACTGAAGACCTTGTAAATTGACTTCTGATGAGACACAATACACTTCTACTCTAAAAACAATTATCATAAGAAAAATTCTGTTTTTATTATTTTTTTCCACAAAAGCTATTGTCTCTACTTTTCATATCAAGAACACCATCCATTATTTTTTTATCTCAGAGCTTTCTTTTCATCTTAGGTCAATGCAAGCTGATTTCAGAAGCCATCACTTGAGGGTATACATTATAATGTTGGGTATTCTGATTTCATCTGTTAAGAATAGGAAAAACCTGTAGGAAGATTTAGAAATATTTTTCTTCTTCAAAATTCAGCAAGGAATTAATTAAAATCAACAGAAAAGTTAAAAATATTGAATGCAGACTATTTTATTTCTCTAAAACATGTTTACTTCTTCACACCCTTTTTACTCAGCATGGAGGGTATGTAGTATGACTGTCACAATACTAAGCACTGATTTGCATTATTGAACAAACATAAATATCAATCGAAAAGTGACCTACAGACAAGAAACCAAATGTGACTTGCCACATACTCTTGTGACACAAGCCACATACTCTTGTGATTCCAGTCGGCCAGCCCCGGAAGACCCTCACCATCCTGGGCCATTTGACAACTTGGTTTCTTGAGAAAAGTGCCTGTCAAATGGCCCAGGATGGTGAGGGTCTTCCGGGGCTGGCCGACTGGAATCACAAGAGTATGTGGCTGTGTTATTCCTTATAAGTTACAAATTTGCTTTCTTACGTTTCCATGTGGTTCTTTATCTGCAATTTAGCATTTATTTTATTACATCCATATTTGTGTTTTAAAAAAGCAGATGTTTTCAATACCATTATTGGATACATTCTGGCTGAACAAAGCCAAAACAAATCCTGATACTGATCTTTTTTGAACTTCTAAGCAAGGGTCACAGTGCTCTGGGCTGATCTTCCCAGTATGAGGGTATGAGCTCACCCTTAAGAGAGTGTTCCCTTCTTTGAGGGCACAGAATACCATATGGCATACAGAGGAAGTGCTGAAGGAGTGACAGTTGTGAATCAGTGTTTCTAAACCTTGTCTGATTTTATGAGTCACTTGGGAAGACTTAACACAGGTTCTGAGTTCTCCTCAAATTGCCACATCATAATCTCCCAGGATGTGTCTATAAATTTGAATTTTTTACAAGCTCTTTAGTTATTGATCAGGCATGTTTGTGAAACATTGTACAAATAAATCTGGGAAATTGTCTTAACTACTTCTGGGGGAATTAGCAGTTTATAAATAAAAATTTAACAGGTAAATGAAAAATTTGTTGGCAGTGACACACCTCAGATCTGAAGGATTAGATAAGGCACAGTGATCTCAGCAGAACTTTAACAGCTTGAAACCGAGGTAAAGTTTGTATCTCGCAAGTGTTCTATGAAGTAGGTAAATAAAAACCATTGTACTTTCACAGAAATTGAGCTATGGGACAGTCCACTGTTTATGTCCACTAAGGAGGGGAGTGTGTGGTTGGGAGGGTGGGTATCTTATAAATGAAAAGAAAAGGCAATTAATTCAAATCTGAAGAGAACTAAAACTTTCTCACCTCTGTTGCTGTGGGCTAGGTGAAATAATCTTTGGTAAATACGGTGCTACTTTATTTTAGTAAAACAAAAATCACTTATAAAGATTGAAAAGCAATTTTGCAACATGCATAGAGAAAACCCTGGCTTTCCACATACCTAAATCATGCCAAGGAAGAACATTTATTCCAATAAATAAAGTTCTGATACTTCCCCTCTTACTGAAAATTATTGAACCCCTTCCAGATGGAAAAGTAAAGTTTAAATATCCAGTCCACTCTCTGGACAGAAAACTCAATATGTTTGTCCATCTGAATATAGGTTGCTTCTAGAATATGTACTTCTCATCAAACTCTCTTGAGATGGAAAATATCATTTTTAATAATTCTTTCTTTGAAAACACTAATACTTATCTACACATAATAGTTTCAGGTTTAGAATTATGATCTGTCATAGTTGGTTATACTCAAATGCATTGGGTAAAGTTACTATTTTTCTTATATACTTTGCAAAATATTTATGACTTTCTATATGTACTTTATATATCTCAATGTATGAGATTTTATAAATTTTAATAACTTGGTTCTTTTTTGTCCTATCATAGACTATACATATATCCTTTTTATCACTTTTATTGTCTAAGACTACATTAAATCTGCCAGAGTCTTCATTTCAATTCAAGATTTGTTTATTGACATGTATTAAGTGTCAGACACTATGCTAAGGCCCTGAGATACCATGATGAGTACAACAAATCCTCAAAATACTTTCTGGATAATGCTTCAAACTGAGAAAAATAGTCCATGTTTACAAGTTTTTGGTTTTATTCACCTAAAAAAACCTAGACATAGCATGAAAAAAAAAACCCTTTAAAGTCAACATATAAAATTCACATCTATCCTAAGTATTCATTCAATCTGTGCTTAAAGAATTGCCTTTAGTAGGGAGTTTTCATTTTAGAAAATCCCAAATGCCAAAAAAACTATTCCTAATGATGAACCACCATTGATGTCCCTAAACATTTTGACCATTAGTAATAGTTGCTCATTTCAGCTAACATGGGACAACTCGATCCTCAGCCTTTGATTGCCTTTCAGACTGCACAGGCGTGTTCCACAAGCACCTCCTGCCATCCTTTAGTTCAGTAATCCATTGCAATTATTAATATATATTTTTCATTTTGTGTTTACTGATTATTATATTTTGCTTTCTTTGTTATTTCTCATTTTCCAACATATGTTGGAATGAATAATCATATTTTTATTGCTCATTTCTCCCTTTACTTGTTTGGAAGTTTTGTTTTTGTTTTTATTTTTTCAGTAGTTTTATCTCTATGATATATGAGCTATGTATGAGCCTTAGAACATTACCTCCAAAATCATGATCCATCCCTCATTTCCATCAGGATTTCTTTATAGTTTATTTTGAAACTTTTAGATCAAACTGAAAAGTATTTTTATATCAAAGAAAACAATCTACAGAGTGAATGGTAGGCTAGGAAATTGGAGAGAATACTTGCAAACCATATATCTGATAAGGGATTAATATCCAAAATATATAAAGGACTGTTAAAATTCAAGTCAAAAAAAACCCCAAAGGACTCAATTTTAAAACTGGACAAAATACTTGAGTAGACATTTCTCCAAAGAAGACATATAAATAGCCTACAAGGAAACGCAAATGAAAACCACGGTGAGATACCACATCCCACCTGCGACAATGACTATTATAAAACAAAAGGTTCATGTTGGTGAGGTTGTAGGGAAATTGGTACACTGTCCACCATTGCTGGGAATGTAAAACAGTGCCACTGCTATGGAAACAGTACAGAGTTTCCTCAAAAATTAAAAATAAATCAACTTACGATCCAGTAGTCCCACTTCTGGCATACATACAAAAGAATTGAAAGGAGGGTCTTGAAGAGGTATTTGCACCCCATGTTCATAGCAGCACTCTTGGCCATAGTCAGGAAATGAAAGAAATCCAAATGTTTTCCTCCAGAGGAATGTATAAAGAAAATGTGGTATATACAATATGTACAATGAAATATCATTCGGCCTAAAAAAATAAGAAAATAAATCCAATTAAGTGTGACAACAAGGATAAACCTGGAGGACATTATGCTGAGTAAATAAGCCAATCACTGTAGAACAAATGTTTACACGATTACTGTTATGTAAGGTATCTGAAACAGCCAAACTCATAAACCAGAGTAGAATGGTGGTCTTTAGGAACTGGGTGCAGGGAATAAGAGGGTCTTGCTATTTAATGGGTATACATTTCCAGCTATATAAGATAAATAAATTTTAGAGACCTTCTGTATAATATTGTGCCTATAGTTAACAATAAAGCTTTGTTCATTTAAAATTTTTTAGAGGATAAGATCTCACGTGAAGTGTTCTTACCACAATATATTTTTAACTATAGCTTGTCATTAGTTTTTCTTATTATACTTCATAAGTTAATTTACTTAGAAATATATTTATCTGTTTCTTTGTGTGATTTTGTTTCAGGTATTCTATTTCTTTTCTCTGGTTTTTATTTTATTCTTGTTCATTACTTTCTTCTTTAGCTGTTCTTTCCAAGAGATTAGTAATATGGCATTTCTTTTATGTTTTAAAATTTGTTATGCTTTATCTGAGCTTAGGGTTTAGGTTGGTCTTCAGTACTTCAAAATATTAAAGATATTTTCCATTGTCTTCTGGCATTTTTATTGTTGCTTAAAAGTATACTATTGTTCTAAATGTTATATGTGTATAGCTGATGTGACATTCCCTTAGTAACCTCAGATATTTTTTCTTTGTCTGTGTTCTTCAACTTCACAAGAGGTGTTTAAGTGTGGACTTGTTTATATTTATACTCTCAGACTGAGTTTTCTCCTTTGAATTTTTAGTCTTACTTTTAAGCTATCACTACTAGAACATTCTCAGCTATTTTCTTATTGAATGTCAACTGTTCTCTGTTCTTTCCCTCTATACATTCTCTCAGACTTGTATTATATTTTTTCATTCTTCTATCCTACATTGGTCTTTATTCGCCTTTCATATTTTATATAATTTTATATTTATGGTGCTTTATTTTTTATGATTTCCTCAGAGCCATTTTCCAGTTTACTAATTTGTTTCTTAGTTGGGTAATTGCTTCCCCATTTTGCCTTGACTATTGTTGTGTTCGTTGTTTTGGAAGAACATTGACAATACAGTATGCCTCCGTCATTTCTCATATTTGTAGGACATTTTATTCACAAAGTTTCATAATTTGTCTTTGACAACCCTTTCAGACAATTAAGAAAGTTGGTAGCATTCAAGAGAGGTGCAAGCATTGACCCAGAGCTCATTGAAGGTTTTATTTATAGTCTATACATGCTAGTGATGTTTTTGAAATAATTATGGAAGTACAGGGAATTTGTCTGGGGTTAATGCCAGATGTACTTCCCTTGGCAGTCATTAACCCTCAGTCAATATTTCACTTCTAGATCACTACTGTAATTATAAGGGGAACATTTTAAAATAACATAGGAGTCCTAGTATATATATATATATATTGCTCATTCTTTGGTGGCATTAACATAATTGGTGTGTATAGGGGATTTCTGAGAATTTGGGATTAATTCATGACTCATAAAAATCAATTGATTAGACTATCTTTCATTTTCTATTAGCATTATTGTAATTCACTTGTAAGTACAGTCAGAGTAATGCTGGAATATCAGAAGCTGCTTTCAACCATCAACATCATATTGTAGTTAAATAGATTGGAAGTTTACTATTAAATTAAAAATGCATCTTATTAGGAACATCTAATTCTGATGAAGAAATGTGCCATTTATGCGAAACACGTGGAAGTACAGATGTTGAAGAGAAAAGGGTTCATTCTTATAGAGTATTTTATACCACGTGTCCCAGTATGACTACTGGATCTTGGGCTTGCTTTGGATATTGTAACAGCTGCTGGGTCTCTGATTGGGTTTGAAGCACTTGTTCTGGCCCCTGCTATGGTAGTTCAAGCAGAATGAAGCCAGCAGAGCTACCATACAGGGTTTTCTTTTAAATTGCTCCACAAGTCTGAGAGCTGAATGATTTCTATATATGTTGTTATCATTTCTTCCCACTAAATTAACCCACCACAACCCACCTCTTGCCATTCAGTCTGTGCTTCTGTTGCCTCCTGACAGATCATTTTCAGCTTTCCTCTGGCATTCAGTATGCTTATACATAAGTATGCATTCTGTATTTATTTTATATCTTCTTTAATATTAGCAACAGTATCTTTTAGTTAAAATTTTAGTTAAAAAATAATAAATGTTTATTATTTAATCAAATGTCAGGGAGGGTAGAAATAGGTCTCAATGACCAGCCTGACCACCAAAAGCCTTGAACCTGACAATATTCTGGAAATGAACCATATGTTTAAAAGCTGACCTGCTCAGATTTTATTTGAACCATATCTGCCTTAGGATTCTACAGTCACAATGGATCCAAAAGAAAAACAAAAAACACAATGTGGCAATTGCTGGTGGGAGGAGGGTAGAAGGGGACTAAATGATAAAGGAAAAATATAATAAAGAGTACATATTTAAAAAAATAAATAGTGGCAATGTTGCCTTAAAAAAAGAAAATGACAAATGACCAAGAAATTAGATCTATTGGACAAGAAATTAGACCACCAGGATTATTAACCTAGCACAGGAAGCATAATGGACAGGTAAGAGCTTGGCCACTGAACTTGTATATTTGCAGCAAATAGAGGAAGAAAGCATGGATTAAGTGACTAAAGAGAAAATCAAGGATGTTTCAAATTGTCTTTGTTGCAGGAGATTTAGGAGCCTTTCTCCTTATTCCTGTATTTATTTCTTAACTAATGGGTTGTGGATGCTTCTGATTTGGCAGGCTAAGTTCCTGCCTCTACCTTTTCATTTAATGTAAACCCAAGGCCCATGATCAATGAAGTCATACTATAAATTGTGATCTCTTTCCACAGAAAAGCAGGAAAAGTGTGTTATAGTAAAGGCTACTGGATTTCCAAAAAGAGGATCTCAACTGCACTCCTGGCTCTTCTTTTTAATATTCATGGGTTATGGAAAAATCACTAAATTTTCTAACTTTTTATATATAAAATGGGAATAATGACAAATAATGTATAGAATCCAACAAATTAATAACTGAGTGATGGGGCCTTATGCATTATAAAATAAACTTATGGCTGTAAATGTTATAAAGTGGAAGGACAATCTATGGAATAAAATGTTTAGAATTGTGCAAAGAAAGGAAGGAAGAGGGTTGTTGAACATTGTACAGGTGAACCTGGAGAAGCTTTAGAAACACTTCCTCTAGAGGTAGTAGAATATATGGTAAATCAACACCTGTTGGAGATGCTTTTATTTTTTTAAATTATAGTTTATTGACTATGCTATTATAGTTGTCCTGATTCTACCTCTTTTGCCTCCCTCCACTCAGCACCCCCAATCCCTCAGTCAATCCCACACCTTGCTCATGTCCACAGGTCATGCATACAAGTTTTTTGGCTACTACATTTCCTATATTGCACTTTACATCCCCATGGCTATTCTGTAACTACCTATTTGTACTTCTTAATCTCCTCAACTCTTCACCCATTCCCCACTGCCCCTCTCATCTGGCAACCATCAAAATGCTCTCTATGTTCATGATTCTGTCTCTGTTTTTGTTTGCTTAGTTTGTTTTTTAGATTCAATTGGTAGATATGTATTTTTGCCATTTAATTGTTCATAGTTTTTATCTTTTTCTTATATAAGTCCCTTTAACATTTCATATAAAAATGATTTGGTGATGATGAACTCCTCTAGATTTTTATTGTCTGGGAAGCTCTTTATCTGCCCTTTGATTCTAAATGGTAGCATTACTGGGTAGAGCAATCCTGTCTGTAAGCCCCTGCTTTTCATCACTTTGAACATTTCTTGCCAATCCCTTCTAGCCTGCAAAGTTTCTTTTGAGAAATCAGCTGGCAGTCTTATGGGAACTCCCTTGTAGGTAACTAACTGCTTTTCTCTTGCTGCTTTAAGATTCTCTCTTTGTCTTTAAACTTTGGCATTTTAATTATGATGTGTCTTGGGGTGGGCCTCTTTGCATCCATCTTGTGTGAGATACTCTGTATTTCCTGAACTTGCATGTCTATTTCCTTCACAGATTAAGGAAGCTTTTTCATTATTTTTTTGTTCTGTGTCTTGGTAGTATTTGCCTAATGTAGTAGGTAACCTGTAGGATTCAGTGGCACAGCCTCCCCTATCACCCAAGCTGGATACTCAATGTATACCTTTTGTGTGGGCTGAGTACACCCTCCTCTTATAGTTGAGCCTTTGTTGCTGTTGGCAGATCAATGGATGGATTTATTTATACCAGTCAGCTGCAAGGATTGGCTGTGACCACTGACCACCAACCTCTGACCTCCATGGAGGATCAGCTGTGCAGGATCAGGGTGGTAGTGCTTTGACATGGTCTGTAGCTGGCCACTGGTTGCACTGACCTTGGGGTTTCTCAGGTGGTTCAGGTCAAGGTCAGCCCCCACCTGTGTTTTGCCTAGAGCCATCCTGCCTGAGCGATGGAACGATCTGAGATGGCTGCTAAGTATGCTGGGCTTGGAGATTCCCAGGTGAAGCCAAGCTGTGAATCTAGGCTGGCTGCTGTTAGTGCTGGGCTTGGGGCTCACTGAGGCTAGCTATTCCTTATTTGAGAGGATTTAGGAAGTTGTGCAATATAAGCCAAGACCAGCCAATCATATGGAAAAAGCAGCTTGGGTGGGCCCATAAGTTGGGTGGGGTGGTGTCCCTGGGGATCTCCAAGGCAGGTCAAAGAGTGTTAGCCAGGTTGATGGAGTTCCAGATATGGCACCAGCTTGTGGGGTCTGTGGCTCTCTCTGAGGAAGGTTAAGAAAAGGGACAATGGCTTCTGCTCATCTTGATGCCAGACACTTCAGTTTCTCCCAGTATGCCACTACTGCCTTTTAAGCTGATACCCCAGTGCTAGAGCTCGGATGGAGTGGGTGAGTCCATGTGTGTGTTCTTTAAGAGGAACTGCTTGGAGCTTCAGTCATTTCTTCCACTGACTCATTCCCTGCTAGTTTTTTTCAGCTAGAAGTTGTGGGGACTTAAATTTCTGGCACTGGAATCTTGGGTTGGGGTCCTGGTATGGGGCTGGGACTCCTCACTCCTGAGATATTGCTCCTGAATTTTTACCCACCACACAGGAGTGTGAGACCAGCCTGTTTAATGCCTGTTCCCCTCCTACCAGTCTGGGTGGATGTGGTTTCCTTAATTCTGTAGTTGTCAGACTTCCATTCAACTTGATTTCTGACAGTTCTTAGTGATGGTTGGTCTATGTTTCAGTTTAATTTTGATGTGGTTGTGCAAAGAGGTGAGCCATGTTTGCCTATACTGCCATCTTGACCAGACGTCTGCTGGGGATGCTTTTAATGTGGCAAAGCTAGAAGGAAAACTAATTTTTAAGACTCCATTCTAGCATTATGTGTCTTCTACATATTTAACCTCATAAAGGTATTTTAATTTTTCCTCTTTGAAGGTAGTCATCATTAAAGGCTGTGAATTCATAAATACCTTAGTATGGGTATCTTGGTAAAAATAATTTTGAGAATTCCATTTTTTCTTATTGTTTTCAGTATGTAAATTTTACATAAACACAAGCAGAAACTTTATTTCTAAAATACTAAATTGTACAGATTACTGGATAAGAGATAGAAGGAAAGAAATATACCTTTGTTTCCAACAACCAGGTGTGGATAGATTCAATATTTGTAATTCCAAGCCAGACATACACATTGGCCAAAGGATTTCCTTGGCCATCACTTTGGATATAGATCTTCTGTAAGATTTAGGCAACACAATGATGGGAACAAACCTGACCAAGTTCCTGTCAGAGTCATGATGAAATTTACAATACCCCAAGATGCAAACCACAACTATACACAGTTCTTTTTTTCCCCAGAAGAATACCAGCTTAAGTAATTGGGGTGAGGTGGTGGTAGAGAAGTGGACATCCACACTTTATCCAATAGCAATTATTGTTTACCAGTATGGTTACCAAATGTGTCCAAATGATCTCAGCTTGAGTTTCAGGGACCAACTCACTGGCAGACACTCTTTCTGCTCCCTCCCAGGCTGCTGCCTACCCACAGCCTTGAGGATACTGTTTCACCGTTTTTGCTACCATGCTGCTGCCACCATATACACCTCTCTTCCCAAACGCTGTTCCCAGAGTGTGTCCGTTCCCAAACTCGGTGAAAGCCATGGCCTTGGTTAGTCATACGCCTTACCTGGGAGTGGATAAGGTCCTTCTTCTTTACTTCCCAGAGTCCCATACTGTGGTGGGGGTTTTCCTGGACTCTAAATGCCCTTCCATTTGAGACAGTGCATGAAACTCTCCTGTTAAGCTTCTATCCTGTGTTTTTGTATAACCTCTCATTCCAACAAGGTAAAATACCTTTGGGGAAACCACCCCCAAATTTTAAACTCCTTTTCCATACCTTTTCATCACCTTTTCCTCTGAGAGGTATTGGTGGGATTCACTTCCCTTTTAAGTCCCCAGAATATATTGATTTAGGATTCTACATTTGCTGTACTCTGAGATACTTTTCTTTCCATCAACACATAATTCAGGGCATGGCACAAAAAATATCCCTTTCTATTACAAAATCATAAGCATGTAATTCTGTGACATAAAATATCACACCCAAGCACACCATATGATATGTTAGGTGAAGTGTTCAAATTAAGACTATAAGTTATTACACCCATATTATTAGCCTACCAACACACTCAAGCATTCCTTATTTCTGTGGACCCTGTCTTTAATCTATTATGTCCCAGTTTTTCCCAGGAAAATTTCTGTAAGATCTGCTGAGGAAGGATATCCTTACTGAATTATTAGTTACTGTTTTTGTACTTGTTTATGTATCATTTTAAAATAATACAATTAAAAACTATTCAATTGCAGTGGTTAATTTACTAACATAACAGATATTAATTTAATATCTACCACATGTCAGGTCCTCCTTCAGGAATATAAACTGAAAAATAGACCTTGTTCATTTTCCATAATGTAACTTTATAAAACAATATGAGTCTCAATGTTCTGAATAACACCTCTTGTCAATGGGTCAGTGGGATTATTGTTCACAGCAGGTGGTCCCTCACATCCACCAGCCCCCATGGCATGCCTGCCTAGTTATAACTGGGGTTTTCAGGCCTCCGCTGACACTGCCAATGATTAAATGCCCCTCATCTGATATTTGCAGTTACAATCTGATGAAGTTCTGAATTTCACCAAATATTTTACCAGAATTGTTACCAAATGATTGACCAAATTTTTCCAACCCTCTATCTTGCCCCCAGTTCTACTGCCCAGAAGGGTAACAAGTGAGAAAATAGGGTAAGGGACAAAAAGAAACTCAGAGTCTGGGTAATCCACAGGTGGACAATCAGACTCCATGTGGTGTCAGACTGGGATGTGAAATGCAATTTTGTTGATTTCCCAGTTCTGTAGTTCCAATCACTGAAAGAACAGCACCAATTATTGGAATTGACAGTTCTCTTTTTCTCCTTTCTTGCCAAAATACACACAGAATTTCAACAAAGAAAAATCTTGAGTAACATTCATCTTAGCATATAAATCTCACTTAGATTTTATTGTCATTTTCTGAGTTGCTTTTAGAAGTAACAACTATTTCCTGTGCCTAGTCATTCTACATTACTGTATTAGCATTTCTCCTTACAGTCTAAAAATGTTGGCCTTGCCCTGACTGACAGTGATAGCTATTCCAAATAGTATCACTTGCTTAGGATTACAGCTCTATAAATGAAGTTGTATGTTTTTCTCCTCTGACATTAAAAACATTTCTCTATCAAGTCAGTATATGGTATTTAAAAATTCTGAAAATTAGATTGTATAGAATAATTTTTATTATTATGCTTTCTCTATCCTCTATTTAGGGTTAAAGAAATCATGAAATTTTCAGTATGTTTGTTCTGATACCATGCTACTGTATAACTTTCAATGAACAAAGAGATCTATACTAAGCAAATCAGTTACATTTATTTAAAAAATGAATCAATTATTGACTTTTATACAAAAATATAAGCTAAAGTTTTTGCTAATAATTTAATGACTAGGTAAAAACATATAAACACAGACAAATATGCCCACACATACTCACATATCTCCAAAAAGGCCACCTAAGTTTTTAGCTGAACACAGGAAGAATTAATTCCAATTTTTGAAAACAAAGGAGCTCATTGTGAACTCCATTACAAAGTCACATTATTCTAACATATAATAGAACTTGACATTTGACCTAATTATACTTTTCAAGGCTTTATATTCTGCTCATCATTATGGGTATTTAAATTAGAAAAAAACCTACTCTGATACCTTTTGCCCTTTTTATGTTTCATAGTCTTCTTTGAATTAAAAAGAAAACCAAAGTTTTTTCAACTAAAAGTTTTAATAGATGAATGTTATATAAAAATAAATAATGCTAAAATTTTGTTTCTAATATTTTAGTACAAGGAAATTTTATGTATTAAGAAAAACACCTATTAGTCTTTCTCAAATGTCTTTTAAAGAGATTAGAGTCCTAAATAAGTTGTGATTCTATGCAACTTTGAACTTTGACTCAATCCTAATTATCTATAAAAATTCTAGGGTTTTCTTAATGCTTTTTCTAAATACAGTTTAGTATTTCTTTAATGGATTCACACAAATCAGAGAGTAGAGTGCCTTGTAATGATTCATCTCATTGAACTTGGTTAAGTGCACAGGGAAATAGTACATTTTAGACTGCCAGTGTGACTTACATAAAAGAACATAGAGTTAGTTACTTAGGTGTTACATTAACTAGACAACCAACTGAGATCAATGATTTTGGCATTGTAGAATCCTATGTTTCTAAATCTCTATAATTTTTCTGAGAGTTATTGAAACGAGATTTCTTTCTATTTTGTTTAAACTTCAATTTTAAATTACTTGCCATATGGTTATATTATATACCAGGGCACTGTTCTATAATATTTACAATTTGAATACTTTTTATAAAATTTAAAAATTTTAAATGGAAAATTTAATTAAAGATGTTTTAGGTGATTGAACCCTAACAAATTTTCTCTAAAGAAGAAGAATTATTAAGGTGAATAAAAATTGTTAAATATGAACTCAACTAAGATAAGAATAAGAAGTGATTTTTTTCATGGGAGCAAAGTAAATATAATTATTTTAATACCCACTCTATAATTGAGCATTTATTGGTTTTAATACATGGAAATGATAGATTGAGTCTGATGTATTTTTGCTTCATTCTGTTTAATGATAAATACACAATTTTTGTCCTCAGGAACTCATTCTTCATCATAATTTCATTATTTAGTTATCTATTACAGATGCCCATACCAATTATTACTTATTGATTATAATTTGATTATTTTTAAATTATAGTTTCTTATGAACATTAGACCTTGAACTTAGAACCACCACAATTAAACTTACTATCCTCTCCTATATCTAAAGCAATACCTTCCTCCGCCTTCATAGGATGCTTGATGTACTCTTGTGTTTCCATTCTGTTTGGCTTGAAACCTTAGAATCAACACTGTTTCTTTTTTCTTCTTTTTTTCAAAGATTTTATTTATTTATTTTTAGAGAGGGAAGGGAGGGAGAAAGAGAGAGAGAGAGAAACATCAATGTGCGGTTGCTGGGGGCCATGGCCTGCAACCCAGGCATGTACCCTGACTGGGAATCAAACCTGCGACACTTTGGTTTGCAGGCTCCGCTCAATCCACTGAGCTACGCCAGCCAGGAACACTGTTTCTTTTCTCTATACACCTAAAGAGTTGCTGTGATTTAGAAGAGTGCTTTTCAACCAGTATGCTTCAAGAATTTTTGCAACCTGCAATACCTGACTATTTAGTAAGGGGCACTGACCTCTTTTCCCTTAGATTGTCAAATTAAAAAAATGACAACAGCCAACACAACCATAGCTATTTGGTGTGAATAAATCAAAATTATACCTATTTTTTGTCAGATTGGCAAAAAATAAGGCACAGATTTTAGTAA
Organism: Phyllostomus discolor; assembly: GCF_004126475.2. NCBI lineage: Eukaryota > Metazoa > Chordata > Mammalia > Chiroptera > Phyllostomidae > Phyllostomus > Phyllostomus discolor. The sequence goes on from NC_040906.2 coordinate 153,035,476, forward strand.
TTAGTTTATGTGTGCCATGAGATGAAAAAGGTTGAAAATTGCTGATTTAGAAAATTGATTTCTAATCCATCTGTCAAATGTATTTCCTCCACCTGCTATTCTCCATTTTCACTGCTGTTTCTTTAGCCTCTCTTCTTTAATTAGAACAATGGCTTTTGAACTTGGTATCCCCAACATAGGTTTTTTTTCTTTATATTAATCTTATATTCTACTGACAAATTAATATTTTTATTATAGTTCTGATGAGTAAATATCTGGTTGAGTGTATTACTAGTTCTAAGTTTATATACTTTTATGTCACTTATATAACACTTATAGTTCTTTCACTAAGGCTAATCAATAAATATGGCTCAAATGAATCAATGGATGAGTGAATGAATGATGGAATGTAATATCTCTCCACATTAATACTTTCTATCATATCATAGCAATAAGCATATTATCAATAAAATTATATAAATGCAAAATATTGATCCCCCAAATGTCTTGCTCTTTTGACATTTGATCTTTGTTATATGTCCATATATCAAACATTGAATATTACATTTTTTATATCCTCTAAAACTCAGTTTAAATATTTACCTTCACTTTGATGGTTTCTATTATTGCTGTAAGCTAAGTCAAACTTTATATCCTTGTATTTTTTTACCATGTACATTTTACAGTCTTCTTTGAATATTCAAGTATATAACCCAAGTATTCTACTTCCACTACTTCTATACATAATCATATTAACAATACTTTTTAGACTCTACTTCTGAGCTGTTACCTCATCAACATAAAAACAGGAATCTTCTTACAAAATCATGCCTCCTCCAAACATATTCCTGGATGTCCTCAAAGATGTGCATCCTAAACTTACTGTATCTAAATCATTCCCATTCACGGGCAATATTTACCATGATCTTCCTTTACTGTTTTAGCTCACACATATTACCATTTAAGGAAGCCCCACTATTCCTACCTATTTTGAGAATTACACTGAGCATACATTGCAGGATCTCAAGGCTCTCAGAGTTTGTTATCCTCAGGGGTCAAACTATCAATAGATCTTTAGCCCAAAAAGGAGAGAATGGGCTCTCCTTAATCCTGGGCCTTGCTTGCACTTGGGCTCTAATATTACCATACTGCTCAAGTTCATAGCTTCTTGTGCAGATAGCACATTTATATTCTATCCTTAACCCACTTATACCAATAGAAAGTATCCCAACAGAGGCAAGATCAGCTCAACTTTCCTTATACCAGATTATTTTCCATGACAAACATCCCCTAGTTTGCATCCCATCAGGGGTCCTTGTCATCCCCAAATTCAGCTGCCACTTAATTTGCCTCCAGAAGATAAGGCCCTCATGTCCACCTTCTGTAGTGTCAGCTTGTTCCAGGATATTTCTCACATTGGCTTCATCATTCTAGTTTATCTACATAGAATGACCCTTAACTTACTAGCTTGCTTCCCTTCTCTCTTTATTTCAGTTTATTTTTTTTCTAAAACTGTGCATAGATGACCAATATTTCTAACTAGACCTCTTTTCCTTTGCTCCATATTCTTTCTGTATTATTTATTCAACCCAGTCATAGACCCTATCTATTGCTTCCTTCACCATTCAATCAACAAGCTTTTGTTTCTCCTTAATCCTGAGTAGAAATATCTCAATAGGTAAAAAAAGCAAGCATCTCTCTCTTCTGCCCCCAACATTTCAGAGCTTTCATGAATGTTCTTTCTGTTGCCAGAAATGCACTTCTTCCTCTACCCAACTCAGAAACTATTAATCCTGCCCTGCATCAAGTGCCATCTTCTTCGTGTTGACTCTACTAAATTCTCAGAGTGCTTTTAATTTTTATTTCTCACCTTCACGACTATGTTTTTATTCAAAACAAACTTGTGGCAGGGTCCATATTTTATGTTTCTCTAACATTGATCGTGACTTATAATGTGACGACAAGTTCTTATAAAATGAGTGGAGTCGGTGCATGATAAACTAATACATGAAGTAGGATTAGGCCAACTCCTGGTTCTCTTCCAATGCTTTTCCAGATGATTGTTCATCCATCTTACATATACGTTCCTATACTCTACTCTAGCTAATTAATTTTTACCTTTTCCTTTCCAGCTGCTGTAAAAATTTCTTTCTTCTATGCTTCTATCCAAGACACCTTTCCATCCATCATACTGACTTGGTAGCCTGCTTTGTAACTGCTTAACCGTCCTTCCCTAAGGTATGATCTCCTGACAGAGGGGCGTTTCCCTTAAAGTACCTAGTAAATAACAGAATATTTGGTACATAATTACTACAGAACATGCATCATCATTTGTTGTTTTAAATGATAATAATACATAGTTATTTTATTGTGTAATTGGATTGGTTTATACATGTTATATTACTCTATTGTACATATGTTGTATTGCACTTCTTATTGAAGAGATAAATTTTCTACCATCTCTATGTAACTCAGGGGTAGGAATTAATAAGTAAAATTTTATGACAGTAGAGAATTGGAGCATAGAACATGCAGAAAATAGTTCTAGGTAATTGTTTTCTTGAAATATCCCTCTGGGTGCATGTCTTCACAAAGAATCTTCATTCTCTAATGATTATGCAATAAAGTTCGAAAAAGCAAGCTTTTGCTAAGTAATAGCTAAGCAGAATGCTGATATTTCCTATTTGGGCAGCTATGCTAGAATGGAGGTGCTTACAGGCATGCAGATATCACACTTTTGTTTGCCTACATACTTTCTGCAAGGCAGAACTTAAAGGATGGAGCTGAGGCCTGGGGAAATGAGCAGAAGGGAGTATTCCTGGCAGAAGAAGCTGAATTGCAATTGTATTGAAGATCTGATCATCAACAGTTTTGGCCAATAGTTAGTTGTAGGAAATTTAGAAAAACACTATGGTATCCCAACATGCAGGAAGAAAGAGAAAATATTAAAGCCCTGGCAGAAAATTCTCAGAAGTTGGAAAGGAGGGAATTCAGCATCTAATGCATTCCCTTGAAAATGATAAGATACCACTCCTCTAAAGGCTTGGAAATCCAGTTAAATCAGAGAATTGAAAAGAAGAAATTATTTGAATTTTTACTTTACTCACAGGCCCTATCACTGTACAGGATACATAGTAGAAATGTAGACAGATGTCTTTTTTTTTTAGACAGAAAAGCCATAATTTTAAGATTTAAGCTCCTGACAAAAACTGCTTATTTATTTTAAGCAATCTAATGGAAATTAGATCAGAGGTATCGATATAATTATAGGAAATCAAATATAAAACCCAAGCTTACATGTATGTTTCATTTTTATTCAATTTCTCCCTCAAGATTTTGGACAGTTTTTCAGTTTAGAAAAGGTAATAAACTATTACCTTTTAAAAATATGTTTCATTTTTGGAATTAATATCCTGGAATCACCTTTAGTTTCTAGAGTTGATTTTGACTTCAAATGTCATGGGTGATTTTGATTTCATAAATAAGCTATAAATCTTGAAGGACCAGAATTAAGGAAGCAAATAAAATTATGAATCCTAATAACAATCAAACTGTAGATTTAATTACTGCATTCATTTCCTTAGGCTCCACCATAAAAGTACCCCAAACTAGGTGGCTTAAAACAACTGAGATGTATTGTTTCGTTGCTCAGGAAGCATGAAGTATGAGAACAAGGTGTTGACAGAGCATGCTCTCTCTGAATCTGTAGGAAAATTCTCCCTGGCCTCTTCTTAACTTCTGGTGAGCTGCTGGCAATCCTTGAAATTCCTGGGCTTGTACGTTGATCACTCCAATCCTGCATCTTCACGAGGCATCCTCCCAGGGTTATTTTTTCTTCTGTAGCCGTCTTCTCATAAGGACACTAGTCATCTTGGATTAGGGCTCTAATCTGTGGTATCACCTCATTTTACTTAATTGCATCTGCAGCAAACCAATTTCCAAATAAAGCTATATTCTGAGGTACTAGGAGTTTGCATTTCAACATATCATTTTTTGGGGGGGGGCACAGTTAAATTTATAACTATTATAAAACTATGGGACTGATTTTTCATACAATTTATAAAGCACTAAAGCTAATTGCAATAAAAGAGTTACAGAAATATTCAGCACTTTCAGCAGCAACTGTAGCCCTGCAAGGGAGTCACCTTGATGAAAATAGGAATCTTTGGAATGAACAAGTTCTCCTATTACAGAAACTTTTGGAAAAGTGAAAGGCTTGTTCTATACTTTAGCTATCTCAGTGTTCTAGAAAGAATACACATGCTGAAAATACTTATTTAAATAATATTTCTTCAGACTTGTGTTGACCATCTTTCTTACATTTCCTTCAGGGCTTGAAAAAAGAGGTCATGTTGAAACTATGAGATCTTCTGTCAGAAATAACTTCATATAAAGTCTATACGACACCAAGCAAGGGGTTACTGATAATAAGATTCTTATGCTAAGAATAAATGAATAACATCTATGCTGCTTTCATTTTTTTTGTTCCCTGTGACAAAGATAAAGTTAATTATTCAGAGATAGCAAAGAAATCTGTTTATTGAATGCACCATGCTGGATGCAATTCTGGACAGCAGTGTATTGAAATAATAAAGATCAAGCAACTTTTAATCAGAATCAAATACAATTTTTAATTGAGCCCATTTATTGCACATGTGAGCTGTATTGAAAACTCTCTCAAATCAAACACTCAGTAAAGGTTATTACAATTAAAAAGTGAATCTAATAAGTTGACTCCTTTTCATGCTTAATTCTCTTTAAGTTGTATTTTAAACCAACCAATTAGAAATTACTTTTGTTAAAAGCTAAAATTAATTTAATGTAAACTGTATGCTTTTCATATTTCCCTCCTTCCTTTATGACCTCTAACTGGTTTCACATTCTTTGTCTTCCCTAAAAAGTTTATTGATACACTATATCTGTATGATACCCTGACATCTGAATGAAAGATTTGATATTTGTCATCCACATGCTTTGCCTTCTTGATGCCATCTGGATGTTTGGCCTTGTATTTACAAACCATCTGGGTTTGTTACTATACTTTCCACTTTTCATCCAGATGTTTTGGAATTGTGTGGACAAAGCATGTGGCGTTGTCTATAAAATGTAATTACATAAAAGTAAATAACACTGTGTAAGCAATTAAAGGAGCAACATTTTCTCATCATTTACAAATCTCAACATTTTTTTCTTAGTAATGTAGTAATGGCAAGATTGATTTTCTTTGCTATATTTTAAAACTTTAAATTTCATTGCTGAACAATAAAGGACAGTATAAAACATTCTATCAAATTCAAAGAAAATTTCCAATATTTTAATTATTTTTAACAGAAATATCTGTGATTAAAGATTTTTAAAAATTTTAACTATCATGAATTCACTAACTGCTCTTATAGTATACCTCTGGAAATTGGAGTTTAAAGATAATAACAAAATACCTTATAAATTCTTCCAAATTAATTTTATGTAATGAGAAAAGTTATCTAAAATATTTAACAAAAATCTCTCATAGAAATCATTCATACACACCTACATATTTTTGCTAATTATCTGCTAAGATCTGTAACACAGCTATTTATTTTCGTAATTCTGGTACCCATGTACCTGTGTAAATTTTTTCATCTTTTTTAGAAGAAAAATATATATATATTACTCCAGATAACCATGGCAACTAATATCTCTGATTAGATTTGCCTTCAAATATTAATATTATTTAATACATGGAGAGTATATATTATATAATAAGCAAACATTCCAAAAGAAAACACAACAAGATAAAGGGAACTAATCAAAAAGTGGTAAATAGATCCCAGACAATTCCTGGGGCCATTTTCAAGTTCTTTGAAAGCGAGAGTATGGAATTTTATGAGTCCACAGTGCATTTTGACCAAAGCTCCCTAAGCATGTGGTATGACAATCTCAAGTGTTTCAATTTATTGTGGGTGTAGTAGATTTAACTCTGGCCCAAGAATTTAATGTGAGGGGCGATGAGAAACTATAAGAAAGACATTGATCAACATGGAAATAGAAAAGGCCAATATATATATAAAGTATTCCTGAAAGAACATATTTAGCAGGTCAATATTGACAATATTTTAGGGTCAAGGGAGAAGAGAGGAGAAGTAAAGAATATAAAATGAGAAGATGTTAGAAATCATTCACACCTCCAAGGGAAAGAATAGAATTCAGACAGAACACATGCTATGCTTCAATACAATGGAAGAACTTCATGATGTGGAAGTGAGTACCCATCCCTAAAAGATTCATGCAGGCAATTCCATTGTAACTTAGAAACTTCATTAGATGATGGCTAAATTCTTCTAAAATGTTTAATATCTTCAGTAATTCAGGATATAATTAATGGTTAACACCTGCATGATAAATAAATGAATGAATTCTAGAATGATATTTCAGATATCACTGTCTTAATTGAGATAAGGAGACTTATGATGCCCACATTAAAACCCTTTGCATCCTGGAGGGCACTCTTTTTGATTGAATACAATGTCAAAGATACTTTCTGGACTTACACCAGCAGTAGGCACTTTGAGAACCTAATTATCTAAGAAAGTCCAAGTATCAATAGTATGATTTTAGGTGATGGTAAAATTTTGAAGTCAGTGTGTAAGGCAAAATGAAGTAGATCCACAACTAACTAGGAAAATTCACCATATTACATATCAAGTGTTGTCTCTCAAAACGTCCAGCAAGGAAACCAGGCAAGTTTCTGCTCTGGCACTGAAATAATCTGTTCAGTTGAGTAACAGATGAAGTAGCTGGCTTACATTTAGGAAATAATTCTGAAATAAAGACACACATATTTTAAACTTTATAACAGTACTCAGTTCAGTAAGTTGTTCCCAGACGAGGGTGGCCTTGGGAATGGAAACGGGTGTTATGTGGCTGAGCACCCGTGCCCCACTGTGTTCACTCAGGACAGGTGCACGGGGAATGGAATTTACTGCATTACAGAAATATAAACTGCTATTTTTTCTCTGCCTCCTGAATGTACAGAGTTGATTTTATGTAAGCTAAAAATATTCATGATTAATTCCACTCTACTTGATCAACTTTCAAAAATATAATTGCTTCATAGTTACCCTCAGTAACTGTTCATATGGCTCCCAGGATCAGCCCCAAATAACTCCCAACCTCACACAGTCATATTGCTTTCCTGGAGTCTCCAGGCTCCTGTAATAAAGATAGAGGAGTCTCATTTGCAGAAGTTTTATTGACCTTATGACCCTTAATGCATACTTGCAGCAAAGAGAAAGTTTTTCAAAATCTCAGGCATATCAATAAACTTTTGCAAAGGATTATTATTTCCCCAAACACTTTCCCATTAAAATATCACTTAATCCTTTCTATACACACAGACCCTCACAATTATAAAGACTCATATCCCAATTAATCACTACAATTATCATGGAGGCACATACACACAGGGTAGGGCAAAAATAGATTTAAAATAGTTTGTATGAAAAATAATACAAAAATTAATAAATAATAATATAAGAATAAACTCTGTGTTTTGTGTACTCATAAGAATAAACCTACTTTTATGCCACCCTGTATTTATCTATGGGGTCTCATCATGTGTACTTGTTATTATTTTTGGGTATATTAAGATATTCAACACCAGCCAATCATCCCTTAAAAGGTTGCCATCTGAATCAGTACCCTCGCTGCATCTTGTCCCAGGATTTATTTGTAAAAGTGATATAAGTCCTTCCCACATTCACCATCAAAATGCATCAAAGGAAAGTCAAGCATTAATCTTAAATAAGTCTTACATCACATGGAGAAGTAAATACTTTAATTCTAATTAAATAGTTTCCAATCGCAAGAAAGGACTACACAATGTTCTAAGATGAAAGGAACTGCATTGGGAAGTACTAGAAATAAGAAAAGGTTCTGTCCAGATGGGCAAATCTCCCTACTCAAAGAGAAGAAATTCACTTGTTTCACTGAGGCAGAAGTGGAATTTCCACTGTACAACTGTGCCCTCCAAACAGGAAGGCAGACAGTAAAACAACCCACTCTCTTTATAGTACTTAATTATTGAAATTGAATATTAATTAATTTGTTCAAATAATACCTATGAAGCCCCTACTACATGCCATGCTCTGTGCAACACAGCAACGGGTAAGATACTTAGTCTTAATTTACAACCGTCTAGAATGGCTCTAAGACCTAATGGAGTTTGAAGTACATTGGAGGAGTTAGTGGCCTACCCCAGGGAACAAAGGCCACATCCTGCTGAGTAATCAGATTCATTTTACAAGAAGAAGTATTGCTGTTGCTTGGAGATGAGCACTTTTTTCTGCTGTAGAGAAATCCCAAGGGAGACGTGGATAATTGAAAGAAGTATCCCTAGAGTAAGCCCAGGTTGACATACAAAAATGGCTATCAGTGAAGGATCTCATATGGATTCTCTGAGTTTAAGAGATGGAACAACAACCACTATATGTATATCCCGTTTACCCATAATTCTCAAATGACAGTTACCATCTCTGACAGAGGAGAAAATTCTCAAATAAGATATCATCAGTGTACATCAAACCCATCAATTTTACTGCAACTGAATGTACTTTTTTGATTTAGCAGTTAAAAATTGTTAAGTCTGCCACATGATGTAAAGCATGGTGCCCTCTCAAAAGAGGTGCACGAGATGGCATTAGCAGGGCCACTGAGACTGATAAAAATCACCTAGCCAGAGGCCATCCAAAGTATTGCTTGGTAGTGCAGAACTCTGTATGCTGTACTCTCTAGCTTTGAACCAAGTTTAGTTTCAGTTTAAAGCAAAGAGAATCCTTAGGCTGCCAAGATATTGTGGAAGTTTATAGTTTGACAGGGAATTGTGAGCCTTCTGAGGCAGCATTTTGAGTGAAGTGGGACCCTCCTCACGTGGAAGACTACGATAGAATGTTCTGCACGCAGGCAACGATGGTGAAAATAGAGGACATGCTCAGTTGTCCCCACCATCTAACAGTGGGCAACAGCTCAGAAGAAATAAAAATCCCCAGGGGTATCGTGACTCAGGAAAACAAAGTATTATCACAATACTGCAGGCCTGCAAAAAAGAAGGAGGATAGAATGCTGTAGGGATCTTTACAGCTGAAGTTCCTTGGCTTTAAAAGGCATACTTTTCTGGAGAAGGAGATGAAATTATTGGCTTCAAAGTAAAGGCTAATTGCCACCATAGATTTGCTCCCATATTCTGGGTACCTTTTCCTTGACATTTTCTTTAGCTGCTGCAGAGAGCTCTGCAATGATGCCTGAATCTGTGCATGACCTGTGCAATCCTATTGGGTTGTTTATTTAACACATATGTGTCTAGTTAGTGTCAATCACAGAAGTTTGAAGCAAAGACGAAAGCCCAGTGGTGTGCTGAGTAACTGCTCCAAACTGACTTGTTGATTGAATGCTCTCTGAGTCTAATCTTCCTCCTCTGTGACTTAAGGCTATCAATAGCTGCCATGCAGTGTTGCTTTTTTAATCCTTTTCTTCCCAGTGTTCAAGGAGTGCTTGCATAGTCATCTTGTGCTATTTTAACAACACTGTGAGAGATGGTTTTAATTTTTAAAGTCTATTTCCCTTTATTTTTATACTTTTTCCCATAAGGAGGACCAAAAAGTCATGCAACAGAAAAAATAATCCTAGGGAAGGAACCAAAGAAAAGGCTTTTCTGTAGCATTATATCCAGAAGAACTTACCTTACATGTATGAGGCCAAATTCATTGACCCATCTGTAAAATGAAGATGTTGATAGCTATCATGGGTACCAACTACAAGAGGTATAAGAGAATGTGGGGCTGAATACATCACAAACTTGGGAATTTATAAAGCATTATAGAAAACTAGAATATTATTACTCATTTAAAATGCTACAGGAACAGACCTGGCTGGTGTGACTTAATGGACTGAGTACCAGCCTGTGAACCAAAGGGTCTCCAGTTCATTCCCAGTCAGGGCACATGCCCAGGTTACAGGCCAGGTTCTCAGCAGGGGGTATGTGAGAGGCAACCACACATTGTTGTTTCTCTCTTTCTGTTTCTCCCTCCCTTCCCTCTCTAAAAATAAATAAATAAAATCTTTAGAAAATAAAATGCTGCAGGAACATTCAAATACACGCCAGAGAGTGACAAGAATCATCAAGCTTTTGTTACTTTACTGCTTTCACTTCTGACGCTTCCTGTTTCTCCTATTTCTCATTCCTACTGTCTGTTTAAATCCATACTCATCCCTCAGGTCTCAGCTATGAGATCCCCTCCCCCAGAAAGCCTCTCTCTGGACTGCCTGTCCTTGATCAGGAATTACCTTCACTTGCACTCCCCAGAGAACAAGGCTGAGCTCTACTGTAGCATGTAAACCACGAACACATTGTCATTTACCCTTCTGTTTCCCCCTAAAATGGTGTCAAGTGCATCTTCAGCCTTCTGGTACATTGCAGTTATTTACAATGAGTACTCAGTATTTGTTCATAGTATACCCAATATGTATTATGCTGCTCTTATTGTTTCTAAACATCCTTTCTTTGGCTTGTTATGGAAAATTTTACTTGTGAATCTGAATAAAATCCAGAGATTTGGTAGGCAAGGGGACATAATAATGGAGTGTCTTTTACCTTTAGTGTTTCTCAGTGGAGGAAGCCATCATTATCATCACTGATAATAAGCATGCTTATTGATCACTTATTACAGAATTTAGGGCAAATGCAAAAGTTCAATACATTTCAAATTTTTATGTTTTCTACAGAGAAATTTATCAAGAGAAAAGAAGGTAGCAATTCACCCTTAGGCTTTTTAGTCTCTGTTCATAGTCTTTATAAATGCTGAGAAAACAACAAAACACATGTTAATTACTTAGCTAAAATTATAATTTACTATTTTTACATGCTTTCTCTCTATATTTTATTCTACATCTTGTCTCTTGTAAATTACTAATACAATATTTTAAACCTATAACCTAAATTAGAAACATAGTTTTATTATACAGATCATTAACCTATATAGCATGTAGCTTATTAGTGAATTTTGTAATTATTTTTGGCCTGTGATAATTTGGGAAGGTAAGTTCTTGATCAGGAAAGCAAATCCTCTTAAATTGCATTGGCTGTCCCTAGATAAAGATGTGTTTTATTTCAAATGCACTCATCTTTCCCAAGAAGGCACTATGGCAGCAATGAATACTATAAAAGTTGGTTTCTTTCACCGAATCATTTTTGTCTTTCTGACAGACTAATGGAAGGGAACCGACATTTACTAAAAGGATGTTCTAAAAGCAAATAGGTTAAGACTGGATTGTAAAGGAATTTTGCCATGTTTAGTAGTTTGGGTAGTGTTTCCTTCAAAACTGATGTCTGCCCAGACCTTCAGGATATGACCTTATTTGGAAACAAGATCTTTGCTGATGATTAATTAGTTTAAGGTCATACAAGATCAGGGTGCACCATAATGAGAAGATGGAGGCAGAGACTGCAGTCATGCTGCTAGAAGCCAAGGAAAGCCTGGGGGCCCCAAAACCTGGAACGGGCAGGAAGGATTCCTCCCTAGAGCCTTTCAGGGGAGGATGTCGCTGCCGACGTGCTGATTTCAGGATCTAACCCCCGGAGCTGTGAGAGAAGGAATGTCTTTGCTTAAGCCATCTCGTCTGTTTTCAGGCACACGTTTGTTATGTCAGCCTGAAGAGGCTAATAATGTACCATGCTAAAGAGTTGCGCAACTTTGATGATGTGATAATCTGAAGCAGTTGTTGGTGTGTTGGCTGAACAAAATAAATAAATAATAAAACCAGTATTTTTTGTTTTTACAGAATGCCAAATGAGGATTGTCCTTCTGACATTTGGAAAACCAAACAGTGGCGAGGTATTAAAGAGGGCCAGCAAGACTGTAAAAGGGACACATACCTGCAGTTCAGAAAGCAAAGTTCAGCCAAGGACCAAATAGGAACCATGTATACAAACAAGAAGAAAGTACAATGAACACAGAACACAGAGCGACTTGGAGTTTTGTGTTTGTAGAGGTTCTCCAGCACCTCGTGGCTCCAGCCACACATGCAGGACAATGCTAGTCCTCCACTTCCTCCACAGGTCTCTCACCTCCATGGTGAAATTTACTCCTATGTATTTTAATTTTTTTTTTGATGGAGTTATACATGGTATTGTTTTCTTTTCTTAATTTCTCTTTCTGATGGGCTGTTATTAGCGTATAGAAATGCAACCAGTTTTTGTATATTGACTATGTAGCCTGCAGATTTACTGGATTAATTTATTCATTTTTAAAATGACATATTTTTCTTCTTTTCATTTTATCCATTTTATGATACTTTATGTTTTGAATGACTTATTAGTTTTTCAAATGATACTTTCCCTTCCTTTTTATTTTATCTACTTGTATTATAAATGAAATTTTGAATGACTTATTTCCTCATATTTATCACTTTCTCTTTATATGTTCACCTTAACATGAACACTTTATGTGGCAGTTAATGAATGAGCCCATCGGGACATTTCCTCCATTCCGGAGCTCCCCACAGGGGCATCAGCTGCCGTGGCAGCCTTGCTTGCCCCGAACACCCTCTGCCCAACAGGGAGTCTGGGCCCTTGTTTGGTGGTACACAGAATAACTCGGAATATGTTTTCAGCTCACCTGTGTGGATCAAGAGAATGAAATGAGTAGGGACACTCCACAGTGTATATTAATTCACCTTGATGCCCTTGCTACAAGAATGGCACATAGACCATATCTTGTAGCAATGTTTTTGATTATATTTTCAGTGACTAACACATTTGGCCTATCACATATCAGGGTCTCAATAAAGGAATGAAATATAATTTAAGAGAAAAATGGTTGTGTTGACTTTTATAGAGACAGAGAAGAGATCTAGTTATTAGTTATAGAGTTTTTAGAAATTTTACATATAGGAATGAGGGTTTGAGTTATTCATCACCACAGAGTTGTAGCAGAACTCAGCAGCCACATGCTTATCTGTTGCTTTGTAGGTGAACTCACGGGTTCTGTTCAGGGACTTGAATGAGTCAGTTAATTTGGTCATCTGATTTTATACTGATGAATAAAGGTAGTAGTAATTCAGCATCTATGAGAAGAACTCAGAAAGAGGAAAAACAAATTAAATACGATGAATTGAAATTATCTGGCACTGCAGATGTTATTTGCTTTTATTAATCTTTAAACCAACATGATTTTAGGGCTTGCTCTAAAGCACAGAGGACACCAAGCACCAGGATTCAGAGCCTTCAAAGACTTGTTAAAAGGGGTGCATTGTGACAGAACTGTAAACAGCAAGTTACAACAATGAGATCACTCACCCACTCATTCTACGCTGCAATTGCTCATTGACATTTTCTTTGGGTCAAGCATGTGTACTGGTTGTGAGATTACAGAGATAAAAAGACAAGGCCCATGCTCTCATGGAATTTACAGATGTTAAACAAATAATTAGAAGAGCTCTAAACAACTAAAAACAAATGCAGCATGCCATAAAAATATTTAACATGTGAACAAACCTCATTTTCATGGCTGGGTAAATTACCTCGAGGGAGAGATACCTACATTGAGAGAGGAGAATAAATGGAAATAAAAGAATTGGGGAGAGTGTTGTGGGCAACAAATATCATGTAAAAGACCTGAGCTAAAGAGTATAACCTCATAGACCCGAAAGATATTCTATATGACTTAATAATATGAGTATATGATTAAAAGGAGAGTAGTAAGAAATGAGGCTAAGTAGGTGGGCAGCTCCCAATTCACACAATTTGAGAACTAGTTAAGAATAAAACATTAATTCTTAATTCTTAACAGCCTTAACCCTTACCAGCCATAGAAAGCCATTGAACCAATGGAAATAAAATGGTCAGATATGCATCTATAAAATATCACTCAGTTCAGTGTACAGTCTGAGTCACAGGTGGTCAGAAGTGGAAGCTGGACAACCAGTATTGATGATATTACAGTGTCCAGCAAAGAGATAATGATCTGGACAAGGATGGTGGTGATGGGAGAGCAGCAGATGGTTTCAAGAGATGTTTAGTGGATAGAATTTAGAAGCTTTGGGGACTCAGTACATGTGGCATGTGAAAGAGAGGATGCCGGTATAATGAGTCTCCAATGTCTGGCATGAATGGGGTTACCTGTTGTGCCACTTTACTAAAAGAAGGCATCTTGAAAGACAGGAGTTTAAAGCACGTTAAAAATGCCTGGAAAACACCAGAGTTATGATCTGAACAGGCTGCTCTGGCCAATTGATGCAGCATCAATCTAAATTGCCTACAAGCACAGAAATAAACCCTAATTTTCTGCTTGTTGTGGAAATGGTGTTCTTGAATTGTTCAACTTCCATCCCTTTCTTATACTGAAGCATCTTTCTCCAATTTAGAAAACATTGCCTCATCACTTGAAAAGCTGCAATATTTTTACTGACCTCACTTCTCTGGTCTAATAAAAAACACCTGGGATTTTCAAATGTAGGGCTAGTAAGTATCTAAGTCAATCCTTTTCGGCTGCAGTTAGTCACAGATGTGAGCGCTGGGACCCCGTCGGTTGCCATTGCTCTGTGCAAAAAGGAACAGGGCTGGTGTGAGAGAGAGAGGTACAATGGGTAAATTACTACTCTCAGCAGCTATTAGAAATGTTTAACATGTTTAAGTGAAGGCTGTGTATGTGTTAGGAAGAATATTAATACCAAGAAACTGCTTATGGTTTGAAGTGAATGATATAGCAAGTGTTCTTAGGCACATTTCCAAAATAAATAAAGGTGAAGCGGATGATTACACTGACCTGCCATCCATGTTCTCTGCTTTTGGGTGTCTCTGATACATCAGAAAAGAGAGAACTCTGCTTCTGTTCTCTGCTAATCAAGAAACCTTTTCTCACCCTGAAACATTGTTTCATGTAGTTTCTCATTTTGGTGGTAACCTGATCCATCACTCTGGAATATAGAAGTGAGTATGTACAGAGTAGTTTACTGAAAAGACCTCAAGTTCTACTCCAATGTACATAATTTTGGAGAAAGTTAAACCTGCTTGAAATAGTTACTCAAATGGGAGAAAGAATTAACAGCAAGGTTTGCATTGCTGTTTTCAAGTACTGGCAAATACACAAAAGATGCCGCACAACTAGCAATTATCACGACTACCACCTTTCCCAAGTTTCAACCTAGCCCAGAAAAAGTGCTCAACTTTTTCCCACAGAAGCATTTTATTTGTTACCAATCTTTCATAGTCTGAGGTGACCCCAGGGCTGCCAGTCTTGCTGGGAATGTTCTGCCATGGAAAATCAGTCATTATTGAACCCAGCCTGAATCTCATTTGCCTGAACCCAAAATATCGTAATAAAATCACTAGTTCTACTTATCATTAGTATTTATTTAGGCAGCAATGTAACTCATTGAAAATGAGATGTGTTGTAAGTTTAAAGTAGACTAGATATCAGGGATTTATGATGAAAAAAGTAATGTAAAATAAATCATTAGTAAACATAAAATGTTAATATAGCATTTCTAATATAATGGGTTAAATAAAATATATTATTAATATTAATTTTTTGTTCTGTTCTAAATATAACTACTGGGCAGTTTAAAATTATCTGTGTGTCTTAAATTTATGTATCATGCTATTTCTGTTGGCCTGTGCGGTCTGGTGGCTTCTGACAATGAATTAGGTGGCACCAAATGATCTATAGATTTTAAGCCTGTGTTGTGGGAAGGGGGTCATGGTAATATTTGTCTTTTGGAAATTTAGTGACAGTGAAAATATAATTTATATTAAGAAGAGAACAGAGACAAAGAAATCAGTTACCACAGTTTTTCAAGAGTCCAAGCAAAAGATGACAGAACTGAATGGCATCTGAGGCCTGGAAGGAAGATAATGAATTTACAGTATATCTTCAGTTTAGAATTGGGAGCACTTGGGGTTCAGTCAAATGTTTAAATTAAAAGAATTGGAAGAATTGAAAATATTATCTTCAGTGTCTCGGTAGACATGATGATAAGATAATATCTTTGGCTGAGAGAAAAAAGACAAAGAACAAATATCTTAAGTCCCCCAGCGAACATAAGAACTGACCTGGGGGTATTAATAGCAATTAGTCAACTGAAAATCAACTGTCCAACAGTGGTTTCAAACATTCACCACAATTTAAAATTCTAAATGGAGCGAAAAGATTTAGCAAGCTATCTAATGAGTTTCTTCTTCCCAGAAAAGGCTTCTGGGAAGAAATTTGTAAAGTAGATAATTTTCTTCTAAAGTGAAAATTTTTCTTTCTTTGATAAAAAAATAATGTAAGAGCTATATACAAACAGACCAAATTATATTTTTAATCTTCACTGGAGAATATGTTTGTTGAATTTGGAGAGAGAAGGGAGGGAAAGAGAGAGAGAAACATCAATATCAGAGAGAAACATTGATCTGTTGCCTCTCATATGTGACCTGAATGGGGATCAAACCCACAACCTTTTGAGGTACGGGACAGCATTCAACCAACGAAGCAATATGGTCCAGGTGTAACCAAATTTAATTATATTATAAGAGTTGTAACATCATACATAATTGTGTCATACAGACCTGTAATATAAACAAATTCAACTGTTATAATGGTGTGTTAGAAAGGAGAAATAAATAATATGTTCAAAAGAGTCTACTTCCATAATTCAAATATTTAAATAATTGTAATTATCCTCAGTAGAATTATTATTTATATAGTTTATTGTTATGCTGATTGGTTAGAGCAAATACTATGTTGAAACCCAAAGTGTAATATTAAAAGGGATATTTATAGCACCTTTCATTTATTTAATCAATATTTGTTGAGAACATACTATATGTGCCAAGTCTTTGGATTACTGTAGTGAATTGGACAGACTTATTTTTTCTCATGCAATTTGTAGGTTAAGCTTGAGAGGAAAGTAGTTATTTATAGTATGTTTTGTAACTGCAATAATAAATTTAACTTGCTATAGGGGCACTTAGAAGGGACATATAATCCAGACTTGGGAAGTGTCTAGAAAGTCAGAAAAGACTTATTAGAGAAAATAATGTATAAGGGAGGACCCCCCAAATTAAATTATCTTCTGGAGGGTGGGCCTCTTGTAATACAGGCTTCCCTTGCTAGGTGAGTGTTCCAGGAACCCATCTGTATCAGTGTACCAGCTGGCATTGCTGTGAGAGGCTAAGTTCAGCTTCAGTGAATTTTTTTGGAAGATGCTTTCACGGCGTTTGCCCATTTCATGATGGGTGATTTACGAGTGCACCTGCCCACACTGTGCTGAGTGTTCAGCAGTTTTTCACCCAAAACAGCATGACCCCCCCTATGCCCCACCCTACCTATCCACTGAATTTTGCCCCAGGGGCTTTTTTTTTCTTTGTTTCCCCGGATGAAAAAACAACTCAAAAGAAAATGTGTTGCCAGTGTGAGAGAGGTGAAACAAAAACAGCAGATGCACTAAAAGGCATCAAAATTGGTAAGTTCAAAACCTGTTTTGAGCAGTGGAAAAAGTGTCTCAATAAGTATATTGCATCAAAATGGGGGGTAGTTTAAACGTGACTGAACTTTGAGCATGTTAGAATAAACACACAATTTTTTATAAACAAATTCTGGGAATTTGAGGGGTCCTTACTCATAGACACTGAAAATCAAAGGAATAGGTTTAAGCTAGTTAAACTAGGCTAGTTAGAGATGGAATAAAATGAGGGCAATGAGCAAGGCCATGAGATAAGACAAAACATGACAGAACTTAAATCCAGGAAGTAAGTTATTTGGTTAGGAAAATTGAGCTAGAATTTTGGGTTGTCATTCACTTTGGCTTTGCAAATAAATGGAAATCACATTTTAAAGGGCTTCCTAAAACATACTAAGGGTGTGCCTTTCTGCTGACATTCTACTACCATTTTGTACCTTCCGTACTGTTTATTTTAGGTACATGTTATCATTTTCATATTAAAAAATCTAGTGAAAAAATATACTACTTCCAAACAATGGAATATTATGTAGTCACTTAAAAAATTTTAAGATAAATCTCCATATACTAGCTCGAACAGATGTCTGAGTTTATTTTAAAAGAACTGGCTGTATGACAAGTTGTATAAAATGTTTATGTGTACTTAGGAACTTTAGGAAAATGTGGATAAAGTATCTCTCTCTGGGGAGTATGATGACTACCGCTAAGGAGTCCAATGGGGTGATTTTGGTGAAGAAAATACATGTAATCTATAATGTTTAAGAGGTAAGACAAAAAATATTTATCAATTCTATAATAAGCAAGAAAAGATTAAAAAAGAAATGTACTAAATAATATTAAATATGATGTTAACATTCTAAATATTATTGTCAGTGAAAATAATGGACTAAATAAACTTATTAAATGTTAAATTTCAAAAAAGTCAGAATAGATTAAAAAATTCAGCTAGCTGGTCTCTATAGGTGATATAGGTTACATGCCCAAAAATAAAAAGGCAAAAGAAAGAATAAGAAATACAAATTCTGAATAAACTTCTATGAAAATTGAATTAATAATTTATAGGCTTTCTATAAAGAAAAAGTCATTGTTGAAGCCTATTAACATTTACAGCAAATTAAATGCCAGTCTTTCAAAATTCTTCCAAAAACAAGAAGAGGAAATACTTTCTAATTCATTCTATGAGGCCAGTATTATCTTTTATCAAAACCAGAGGAGACATTACATGAAAACTTTACAGCTACATTCTTTATGAACACATATGTGAACATTCTTGAAAATGCACAAGCAATCTGAATCAAACAACATATAAAAGTAATTATACACCACGAGTAAGTAAGATTTATCTCAGGAATGCAAACTTTATTTAACACCCCCCAAAAATGATCAATGTAATATACCATATCAACCAAGTAAAGAACTAAAATCACATGATCTTTTCAATAGACACAGAAAAAGCATCTGAAAAAATCTAAAATCCTTTCATGACCAAAAACCCCCCTAAAAGAACTAGAAATGTAAAGGAACTTAATCAATGTGATAAAGAGAATCTTTGAAATACCTACCGCTAACATCAGAATCAATATTGAAAGAATGAATGTTTTACCCCTACAATCAGAATAAAACAACAAAACAAAATAACACAATGTCTGAGTTACCACTTGTGTTCAACATTGTACTGGAAGTTTTAGCCAAGGCAGTTAGGCAAAAAAAAAAAAAAAAAGAAAAGAAAAGGTAATAAAATATATTTATATTGGAAAATGAGAAGTCAAACTGTATTTATAGGTGATAAGTAGGAAATCTTAGAATATCCTCAAAACAACCATCAGAATGGATAAATGTACAAGATTTCAGTATACAAGATCAGTTTAAGAATAACCACAAAATTAGAGAAAATATTTGTAAATAATATTTGTATACAGATTATATAAAACCCCTAAAACTCAATATAAATGCAAATAACCCAACTAAAAGTGGGCAAAGTATTTGAATAGACATTTCTCAAAAAATGATACACAAAAGGTCAATAAGCACATGAAAAGATAATTAACATTATCAATAGTTTAAATGATGAGAATCAAAGCTACAATGAGATACCACTGCTCACCCACTAAGATGACTATAATAAAAAAAATATCAAGTGTTAATAAGGACATGGAAAAATTCCAGGCCCTACACTTGGCTGGTGGGAATGTTAAATGAAGCAGTTGCTTTGGAAAACAATTTGGCAGTTCCTCAAATTTTTAAACATGGAATTACCCTGTGACTCAACAATTCTATTTCCAGATACATTACTAACAGAAATGAAAGTGTGTGAAATAAATCACACTATTTTATTTTTATTTTAATTGTTGTTCAAGTACAGTTTTCTGCCTTTTACTCCCATCCCAGCCCCTCCCCCCAGCCATCCCCACCTCCCTCCTTGTTCCACCCTCACCCTTGTTATTGTCCATGTGTCCTTTATACTAGTTCCTGTAAACTCTTCCCCTTTCCCCCTGAAATTCCATCCCCTCTCTCCTCTGGTCACTGTCAGCCTGTTCTCAATAAAATATAACACAAAAGTGTATACATGAATGTTCATAGCAACAGTATTAATAATGGCCAAAATATGAAAACAACCTAAATGTACATCAACTCATAAATGAATAAACAAATATGGTATAACTATGCAATGGACTATTACATGGCAATAAAAAGAAATGAAGTACTAATACCTGCCAAAACATAGATGCACCCTGAACCTTCAAATCCTTTTGCCTCAGAAATTTACTCTGGATTACTAAGCAGTCATCAGAATTTTGGAAGGATGAAATGGGATGCTATAGAGCTAGAACATGTATAAAGCCTAAGGGAACATAGAAAAAGAGCCAACAATATTATGCATAAAAGCTAAGAAAATCAACTCAGATTGTTAGTGAATATAACAGAAAATTTCAATATTTTC
Organism: Phyllostomus discolor; assembly: GCF_004126475.2. Classification (NCBI taxonomy): domain Eukaryota; kingdom Metazoa; phylum Chordata; class Mammalia; order Chiroptera; family Phyllostomidae; genus Phyllostomus; species Phyllostomus discolor. Next base: position 153,055,871 of record NC_040906.2, read on the forward strand.
AATTTTTTTAATATTCTGTTCAATATTTTAAGAATCCCATTTGAAAAATGGAATTTCTAAATGGCTATGAAGATCAGACATTAACCCCTGAATTAGAAGAAGAAATGGGCACCTTGAATGGAAAAGACTTTAATGGAAAGAGGCCAACGCCTAAATACCTCCCCCAAAGTAGAACGGTCAATTGCAATGGATATAGTTGTTAGGGAAACCACCATAAATCAATTCCAGTGATCACTCAAAACTATACCCTCTAATATAGCAAAGTTCTCAGCCAATAGTGGGTACAAGAGTGAGGCCTGAAACTCTTGTCTCTTCTTTTTAACCTTCAACCAAGAAGCATAGACCTCCCCATCTGCCCCTGAACGATGCTCTGTTTTCAATTGGCCAGTGTCTGAGGAAGCTCTCTTTCTGTCTAATTTTTAATATTACTACTATTACTTACTTACTTATTACTCACTTACTACTATTACTTAAAACATCAGTTGCTAACTATTTTAAATTCACATGTAACTTTGAGAATTTGATAAAGACCAATGAATCATTTTTGTAGGAAAGAATGCTTGTACGCATTTGTATTTACATGATACTTGTAGAGAAGTATGACACTTTTAAAAGGCTTTTAAATATTTTATTTAGTAAAAGTAACAAATACTAATTTAATGTTCTTAAAATTTTTCCACATATTATATACTTAGATATTTATAAGAAATCTAAATGAAGTACTATCATCCAATTTACAGATTGGAAAACAAAGGTTTAAAAGGTTACAGATTACAAATTAAGTAACGAGACCAGTGTCTCACAAACGGTACATCTGGCGACAGATTCAAGCGATCTGTAGGAAAGTCCACATTTGTAACTGATACAACATACTCTTTAACTCTACCGAGTATTGTGGTGAATACCCAGATGATCGAAATTTTGGTCTCTAACATCTAGGGGTTCCCTTATTATCTAGTGGCAAAGATAGAATGTACAAAAGAACTAGTGAAAAGAAGAATGTGAAACATGGTAAAATAAAGTTAAGAAATGTGAAGGATGCAGGAACAAAGCAGGGACTCATTATTTGTCACTTATGACAATTTGAATGTTTTTAAGTTATTCAGGGCCCACTGCTGACGGGGATATCTACGTGAGAGGTGTGGAAATTGAACTAAACCCTGAAGGAATGATTTTTCACAGGAATACAGTGAGGAAGAGGAAAGGATTCCAGGACAAACACAGTGTAGCAGAGAGAGCCCAGATGGTGTGGTGAACCAGAACTTGCATTATTGCTCTGGCCTCAGGGAGATGTCCGTCCCCTCCCTATATCAGCCAGCAAAGGGTGCAGGGACCCAGCCTTCTTGTCCTTGAAGTGGGGAAGATGTGTGCTTGATGACTTCATGTGTCTGAATTCTGAGGCTTTATTGACTCATTTTAATAAACACTTTAATAAAAGCAAGATACATTTATAATAATTTACTAAACACTGGGAAGAATAGAAAGATGAAGGATGTGTGTTAACTGTGTTAGGAATTTACAGTAAGTTGGAGAGAGTTATAACTTTAAAAAGAAATAAAAGTATGAAGATGGATATGAAAAGAGATCGATTGATAGATAAGCCAAACATGAAATGAGTTATCTATATATCACTTCCATGAACAAGAAGTAACTCTGCCTCAAATTCATCAATACCATAACCTGTATAGTTGTTGCTATGATTGCTTTCTAAGAAGGAGGCATTAAAAAAAAAAAGGAGTGTGCTCTAGGCAACACAGAAAAATGTAAAGCATTTTATGATTAAGTTATTTAATATTTTCTACCTAGTTTTAGAATTCTAATGGGGCCATGAAACATATATTTAAAAGGTGTGTGAGGGACGCTATTCATTAAAAACCAGGAAAGGGTAGTTGAAACTTTATTAAAAATTGACTAATAGGCACTCCAGATAATTGAAATGACAGCTTGTTTTGACAGCTGCAAGCAAAAATGTACTTGCTCAAAACAGTGAGTGTAAATCTTTTTAATTTTCAGAAAGAAAAATGATGTACAGGTTTAACTTAATTCAGTCAGCTCATAAAGTGTAATAATAAAAGGTAACTCTATCTGACTAGTGAAATTCGGGTAATTGGAGGTCCTGCCAATCATTGTACGTTGGGGCAAGATGGGAAGACCTTTGAAGGTTCTCATGTGGAAGAGGTAATTTCCTCCAAGATCCTTGAGGAAACGGAAGTCAACACAGGAGCAACAGAATATCCCCAGAATAACCTTTACAAATACCACTTAGTGTCAAATTTGGAGATCACGAAACATTTCCAGGAGTATTTTGTCACCTGAATCTCTTAACAAGTAGAATTAAGTGGGAACACATCCATTATCCAATGCCATGGCTCTTACAGGTATTTTATAATCATTCTGTAAATGCTAAAGAGTGAGATTAAGCAAAATGTAACAGATGAGTTTCCTAATCAACAAAACAAGTGAAATGGTCAAGCATAACAAATGCAACATCCAAGTGTACCAGTTTTCCCTTATTAGTGCACATAGTTCTTTTCCCTTATTAGGCTGCTTGATTTGATCACATTTATATTGATAAAGGAAAGAAAAAGGGCAAAAGAACTAGTGAAAAGAAGAATGTGAAACATGGTAAAATAAAGTTAAGAAATGTGAAGGATGACTTAACTTAACTTTAACTTAATCCACTGCTTTGTCCCAAAGCAGTGGATGGACCAAACCATGGCTTTTCAAATTCACTCTATATCCATTAGGAAAGGAAAAATAAACCTGGGTGTTGATATGCACTCCTGATTTATTTTGTTTTATTTATGTTATTTAATATTTAATTACTTGGTTCCAGATCTAAGTAGTCATTTTACTTGAGAACCAAGCAGCTGAAAATTTAAAATTTACTTTGATCAGTTTTGATTATTGTTTTGCTAAGAGAGCACACAATGAACCCACCAAAAATTTCTAAAATCAGTTCACGAATAGATGTAATTACATATTTATAGATTTACCTACACTCTATATGGAAGAGTTTGGTATAAACTACTTTTGTTTAAAATGTTACAGAGTATAGAATTGCCAAGAACAATTTCAGGTCCACAATGTTTCTTCCAAATTGAATCAAAGAACGCAGGGAATGCTATAACACTGTGTAGAAATCCAATGCTTAAATTTTCAATGAAACAATGTTAGAAGTTGAGGCCCACCATGGTTTACAGCCATCAGGATCACAGTCGCACTACAAGCCTGGAGCTGTGATTTGTCTTCATTCTCAGCTCATTCACACTGAAACGTTAACTTCCAATCCACACAGTGAGACAGAAGGCTGAGGAAATACAGGTTTTAGATCATCTGAGTAAATGGTCTTTTCTGTTCAGGGGTAAATCTATTCTTACTTAAGCCATATAACCTTTTGACCTTAAAAGTGAAAATGTTTCATTAGTTAAGTTTCTCAGGTATGTTTTAATTATTAGGTATTCATTTCTTCGTTCATAGTTAAAGATTTATATTGCATATGTTTAATATCTTATGTGTAAACAAGAGCTATAAATTATTGATTGGTTAATATAGTTCATGAATGAATATATTGTTCTCAAAATAGACTAATTTCATTTTTAACAGAAAAAGAACCACTCTAAATTTTTAATGTCTGTGAGGTGTTATATAGGTAAAATTGCTTTTAAAAATTAATAACAGAAAATGGGAATGTATATTGCTAAACTGTCCCTAGTGAAAGTGCATTTTATTCAAAACTTTTATTAACATAAAGAATTGAATTAATAAATTAAATGATAGTAAAATGTACAGCCACACATATAGACATTAAAATACACATTTAATGAGTACTCAATTTAATAATGTATATATTTAAAAATATTTGAAGTAGTGTTTGTTTTAAGATATAAAAATACAAACCATAAACATTCAGGAAACTAAGGGCAAAGATTAGATGTAGATAAGTCTATCTACAATACACAAAAACAAACTAAGAAATTTAATTGAAAGCAAGCCAACCTGGAAGTTGCAGGATGAAAATGTGATTGCTGCTTCAAATTCAAGATGACAGTAAAGATTAGCTACGGAGACAAACAAAGCCGGGGAAAGGGGGAGCATGGTATTTATCACTTAGCTGTTTACCTAGTCTAACATGTGAAAAGAGGGAAGAAGGTGGCTTTGCACTGATGGATAAAGTATACTGTTGTCTAAAAATGAAATCCAGGAAAAGAATGTAGCAAAAAGGAAGAACATTTTTAGCCTAATCTCTGGAAATACTCCACATTCAGGGAAGGGGAACTCAAAGTCTGAACTCCAAGTTCAGAGAGTGTGAATGGACCTTCATGATCATCAGGAACAGTGTTGCACATACATGATTGTCACTGTTCCTGAGAGAAACAGTCAGCCCTTCTTTCTCTTCTCCTCTTTCTCACTTTTTAGAAGCATTACTAAGAGAAAGGCAACAGTAGCACGAAAGCTGAATCTAGAGAATAACTCTCTAAAGACAATGGCCTTGGACTAGGGAAGTTTAAAGCACAAGAGCCTTCAAAGGAAGCTCTTGCAGGGGTGACCAAACTTTTGGCATCTCTGGGCCATGCTGGAAGAAAAAGAGTTGTCTTGGGCCACACATTAAAAACAGGGATGTGTAATCACAAAAATATTTTATAATGTTTTAAGTAATTTTATGATTTTTGTGTTGAGCTGCATTCACAGCCATCCTGGACTGCAGGCAGCCTGTGGACCGCAGGTTGGACACCCCTGCAAGGGACTCAGGTAATTTGAGAACTCTATAACAGACCAGAACAAAGTAGCTCTTAAAGTAGTCTTTGTGATTAGAAAATATACTACTTTGTTTATAAGCTGTTGTTTAGAAGGGCTTTATTTCCAATAGCTAAAACCTAGTGACTGGTCAACTGTGAATCAACAAGCGAATGGGTAGACAGAGTGTAGCACATCAGTACAATGGAATGCCGTTCAGTAATATGAGCCATTGCTGTCTACTACAATATGGATGAATCTCAAAACTATCATCCTGAGTAAAAGAAACTAGATAAATAAGACTATTTACTGTACAATTCAATTTATGTAAAATCTAAACTAACCTTGTAGGAACAAAAGGCAAATCTGTGGTTGCCAGGAATGGAGTAAGGGGTGTCCTGCAATGGGGTGTGATGGAGGTGAGGTATCTTTAGTGTAGCTAGTGGTTTCACGGGCTTACACAATTGTCAAAAACCATGAAAATATTGGGGGAACACTCTGTAAAGTATATGATCATTTAATTACTGTGCTCTACACCTGAAACCAATACAAAGTAATATTGAAAATTAAAAAAATATATGATTAAACTGTCCAATGTCTGTAGACTGAGAAAGGTGGGCACAAGCAGCTCTCATGGGTTACCACCAGCCCTCCTTGAGTACTCTGTCCTCTACAACTTCTTGTTTAAATCAGCCACACACTGGGCTATCATCCATGGTTTTTATTTTCCTCTTGAACTTTATGCTAAAATAAAGTCCTTCATTATGTTTTCCTTTCCAAGCTAACAATTATTAAGTGTTTACTGTGTATGGGATACTGGTTTAAATGTTTTATGTCTAACTTACAACAACCCTATGTTGATGATTCTATATTCTATTTATATTTAGCAGATAAGAGATAAAAAGGGATGAAGTAAATTATGCCAACTTGAACTTATGAGCAGCAGACCCAGGATTTGAGCCAGAAAGACTTGGTTCCAAAGCCAATCTGCTTAGCTTCTGTTCTGTGCTGCTTGTTATTTGTGCTGCTGGAGGAAGAGCAGATTCCAGCCTGCCTCTTTGCCTTCTACTTTCCTTGACTTCATTTTCTAAAAATGAATTATGCACAGAACTGCCCCTTATCAGGCTCTCATATCACTTTTAACCCCCTTTCACAGGAAAGAAAACTTAAGAAAATATAGTACTTTGCAGAATCCCCTTCTCCAGCTAGCCCAGTCCATTTTTTAAGATATGAAAGACCCAGAAAGCGTTATTTAGTGAAAAACAACAGAAAAGAAAACAATGAAGAGAAATATGTCTAATGACTGACAGTGCTCCCCCAGAAAGTGGTTATTTAATATATGGAAAAAATCATGAGGACAGTAAACTGTTATTTACACAATCAAAAGACTACTTTATCCACAGATTAAATAGATACACCTATGGGGCATGTGCAAATGACAGAATAAACATGAAAGCATTGATGGAAATGTAAAATGTGACTGCTAATATTTTTTTTCAGTAGGAAGTTGAAAACTAAAATGGTAACTTCAGAGAGCCAAATAAGTAATCCAAAATATCAAAATGAGATTTCTTAAAATAAGGGAAAAGATAAATTTATAATATTATTTTAAACATTAATAAGTGAGAAAAATTATAATCAGGGAAAACAATTATAGATGTCTAATATTCACTGATTACTAATTTCAAGAAAGGTAATTGACCCCACACCAACAAAAAAGAAAAAAAGGATAGTCATTACTACTCAAAAAGATACCTACCCATTATTAGTTAAAGACTCAATACTTAATAAGTGACATAAATGAATAAAAAACACACACCTACTCACAAGCTGTTAAAATTAAAAAAAAATCAAGAATGAAGTAAAAGCCTACCAAAAGATACAAGCAAAACAAACTAGCAAATATACACACACAAATAGATCACCTAAGAATAAAGAAAAAACATTGGCTTTAAATTAGCATTAAGAATGCCAGATATGAAAACATATTGGAGCAAGGCATTCAAAGGTGAAAGAAAATTATCTTGAAAGTAGATTTTGAGACTAAACTATTCATTAATAAAAAATGAGCACAAAATAAATACAACTTAATATATACAGAAACAAAATCTTGACCTATATGTGTAGATACACAACTTAAGAAAACATACTCATATATATATAAACCACAGTGTATTGAACAAATATCCTAAGAAAAAGAGATATGAAATACATAAAAAATTGATGTTAACTCATTCCAATGAAAAGACATCCAAAAAGAACAGCTGCACATAGTCCCAAAGAACAATCCTGTTTAAACTTAAACAAGAAGTTAAAAGCTTCATGAATAATAAATATCTTTAATAAGAAAGTGGAGTACCTGCAACACATATTTTATTAAGAAGCCAGCTCTTCTTGAATTTTTCCTGTTAATAGCTAAAAGGTAAAACTGCAAATTAAAGCTAAGGAAAACAAAACAAAACAAAAAAAGAACCAATCATGATCTTAACAAAAAAGAAAAACTAGAATGTGGTATGATACTGAGCAGCTGAAAAGATGTCTTTACCATTAATGCTTTGAACATTCTTCTTTGAAGAGCAAAGTTTATGGATATAGATCATAGATCATTTTTAAGGATCTGATTATACTACATGTTATTCAATGAAAATATTTGCATACTTATAAAAGTTTGATAGCTTTCCAATTCAGTCAATTAAAGGCAAAGTATATTGAAGATTTAATTGTAGAAAAAAACACAAAATAAAATCCAAAAACTAGATATGACAGACATGAACACACAAATATGATGACACAGATAAGCATAGGAAAATGAAATGAGGAGAAGGAAAATATGTCTATGGTAATTTCTTTGTTTTAAACATGTGCTTTGAAGTTAATTGTAAATCTCTAGAAATCATGGACTGCAGACATAGAAGCTTAAAACAAATGATTTAAAGTTATAAATTTACTACTAAATAATTTAAAATAATTACAGTGTTCTTCAATAATGTAAAACCTCAGAAACATGACATAGCATTAAATAGAGAAGTCATTATAATCATAAAAGAATTGAATTAGAAACCTTAAAGGAGCAGTGCTAGGAGTGTTGGGGGGCTTTGGTGTGAATGTGTCTTCTCATTTTATACTCTATTTTACTACTTGAAATTATAACTCCATAGATGTACCCACACAAGCATATGCATGTATAGTGTATACATGCTATATATTTTTACTATTATCTATATAATTATTTGGGCAATGCAATTCAGAATACTATTGAGTATAATTCTAAGAGAAGGAAGTCTGCCTTAAGCAAAGCAGAGAATACATTGGCACAAATAAGTGAGAAGTCTTGACATAAATGAGCTGAACCTCGTTTCTCACATAATCTGATTCATCAGTTCCCGACTCAATTTATCTTGGGATCAATTTAATTCTCAAACAGTATATGTCCATACAGTGACAGAATGGCCACTAAAACTCTAAAACATGTTCTGTTAAGTCACCTCAAATTTCAGAAATTCATGATAATCCTGTAGTTCCATTAGTAATTCCATCACTGACTGTCCTTGACTAGCTTAATGGAAAGCATAGTTAATGTACTAATTATTTACTAGTACTTGATGCTGTTCTAAATCTCAGGAAAGAAATAACTAGCAGTTTTGTTTTCCTTCTGCTAGTGAGTGTTGGTGGTACGATATGAACTAAGGCAATTTAAGACCAAATCTAGTGATTTTAATCAATATTCCACTTACTCATTTCAAAACCGATTACTATAATCTATTGAGCAGGCATGGCCTGGGTTACCTGTCTGCCTGAAGAGTAGAGTGAGGTAGGTACAAATGAGCCATATGGGCTTAGATTGGGGAAAATAGTTCCTTTAAAATTGCTAAGAAGATTAAAAAATACTTCAAACCAGATGCAAAGAAAGAGAAGAGAAAACAATAAAAATGTGAAAAGCTAAAAAAAAAAAAAAAAGACATCAATGAGCGAGTGAGAAAAAGAGACGGAGACAGAAGGTTCTGGACATCCCAGATATGTCAAGGTAAAGTCCCCTTCCTTTATAAAAAAAAAAATAATTTGCTTCTAGTTACACTGCAAATTTAACCTTTAATTTTGCCAATGCAAAAGGGAATACTAAATATTCTTTCATCTATTCATTTTATTCTTTCTCTTTTTTTGATGCTGTTTGTGTAGTCCATCATACTTTATCACTTGTGTTGTTTCATTATTTCCTTTACACACCTCTCGGTATCCACTCAATCCTTCTAAATATTTATCCAAATATGCAGTGATTCCCAAATGGAAATATGATCACCATATCTCTTGCTCCAAACCTGTTGCATTAAATATAAAGAGCACTGTCATTAAAATGTCTTTGCTGTATCTGATTGCTGCTCTTCTCTTTTCCCCTCTCTTTTTTTTATGTTCAGAAAAAAACAAATTATATTAGAATGTTCTACTATTAGTTTGAATATTTATGAGAGTCTAACACTAATGACATTGCCTATTTAACCATAGTGTTAGCTAGGACACTGAATGCAGAAAAAGTTTCCAGAAAATGTTACAAATTTGTTCCTTCCCTTTTGAGAGACAGACGCTATATGTACCTTCCAGCCTCAAGATTTTTGTACTCCAGATAGACATACTTGTTTCTGAGTCCACATTTAGTTAGAACAATTCATTCACACTTCTTTTTGATCCTTTTCTCCAAGAAGTCATACACAGTCTCTGCAGACCTTCAGATCATCTCTGGTTTCTTGTTCATCTCTCTGTAGCATGGAGGTCTTTTAGACAAACTAAGAGCATGAAACAGAACTAGCAAAATCCCATCAGCTTGACCAAGGGTTCAGTCTGACCCACAAAGTCACTCAATATTGAACTTTCTCCATCTTGAGCTATGAAATAAAACATGAAAACTTCAGGAAAAAAGTTTTAGTTTTATTATAATTCCAACCTAATGACTGAACATAGAAAATAAAATTATAATACTGGTACCATGACGGAAAGTACGAACATAATGAACATAATAGGACATCCATAAGTGAGATGAATTAAAGTGGGTGGCAACCTGACTATACATCTGGTGGAGGTGGAATTTGGAAAGAAATGGAGTTTACACAGCATTAGATCATTACGTATCTCAGGGCATAATATCTCAAAAGCAAATTTTGAATAACTCAGATATGTAGCCAAAACTGAAATAAGCATTTTTCTCTTTTGAAAGGCACAGCTGTGGTATTTAAAGATGAGTTATAGAACTCGTGTTCCAAAGTATATGAGAATTACAGCCAACAGAGCTTCAAAACATAAATGAATATAAATAAGAAAAAAGAATCAAGCATTTATGCTGCATTTCCTATATGAACTATAGAACTGAGTAACCAAAGAGTTGATGAAAGTAAGTGTCTCTTCATAAAAAATATCTCAATGAACACATGAAGAAAGACTGACAGAATTGCAATATTAACATTTTGCAAAATCTAACAAAGTAAAGGATCCAGGGATTGAGCCATGAAGGCTTCTAATTTTATCAAAAGAAACAATTGGCCATTAACTACATGATCCCCTGTGATTCTTCATGAGGAACACAACACTGGCTATGAAATAAATTTGCCTTAAAAAAACACTCAACTAAAAAAAGCTAGGCTGAGTTTGTTTACACATTTAGGTTCAAATACAAATTTTCAGGAAAAGCGGAGAAGCATTTAACTACAAAGGAACACAATGAACAAGCACCAGCCTGTGCAAAACAGAAGAATAACCCCAGTTCTTTATCAAAAAATATCTTGGAATGAGAAAAGTCATAGAAGTGGATCCTACAGACTAAATAAATTTTATCTGAAAAATAACAGACAAAATTAAACTTTGGTGTTTAAGGGAGCACAATTGGATAACTAAGGAGGTAGTTCCATAAAATCAGGGGAAGTAACTCATAGTGGAGGGAAAAGAGGCTAGAACTGGGGAACCACACAAGGAACTCCAGGGATGGCTGGTAAGGTGTTATTTGCTGACAGCAATGGTATTTACAATATTTGCCTTCTAACATTTAGTAAACTACACATTTATGTTATGAAGGTTTCTGAGTTTCTTATTTCACAGGAAGCATTACTTTAAAAATAAAAACTAAGACCAAAGTTAAGCAGAGGAAATAAATTAATTTAATATACTCTGGAATTTGTGGAAGTTGGGATCAAATCACAGAGTTAACCTCTCTAATTAGCAAAATGCTGACATACTGAGGGAACTATTCCTAATCTATTTTGTCCTAAGAGTCTAGGTTGGTGCTTATAAAATGTAAGATAGCTGTGATAATTGTTACAACATCAAACTTCATTGTGTTCTCAATTTCCTTTATTTTTTAAATTAAACTAAGTATCATTAGCATTTTTAGAATTTGGAATGCTCACTAGAATAGTTGCTGACAAAATGTATTAAAATGGACTACATATACAGATTGGTTTGCTATCAAGATTTTTAATATATTTAGTCTATATGAAATAAGTATTATATGAACTATATCTAGAATTAATAAAGTAAATTAAGCTCTTTAAGGGAAAGCAACATAAAAATGCATCATTAGCAGTAGCAATAAAAGTCATTATATGTTCTTTTAAAAAAATACTATTTTATTGTTGTTCAAGTACAGTTGTTTGCATTCTCCCCCACCACAGCCATCCTACCTCCCTCCCCTGCTTCCACTCCCCTTGATTTTGTCCATGTGTTCTTTACAGTTGTTCCCGAAAACGCTTCCCCCTTTCCCTTTTCCCCTTATTATCCCATCATTATATTTTCTTGTGCCCAAATAAAACCATGGTCAGATGGCCAAACTAGTGAATGTGTTTACTTTGGAAGACTGAAATAAATAGAAACCTAAGGAAAACAGTAGAAAGAACAAATGAGAGAAAATTTACCACCTTAAATACAATGAGAGTCAAGGAAAGCATGAAAAAGATGTATGTTAAACATTACTAATACTTACCTAAATGGTGTCCACCTAGCACCTGTATCACCTAACACACAAACGATTACAAACATACTTCAAATTACTTGATTTAGTGATATGTTTACATAACAATTTAAACTTAATATTTTATACCAAAATTAAAAATAAAATCTGACTACTTTTTAAGCAGTTCTGATGAATAAAAACTTCCTTTGAGGGGATAATGTTACATATTTAAATTTTTTTCAATAGAACCTAAGAAATTATTATTTTCCTTTACCTTTCCTCCAGAAAATTGTCAAAACTGGTAAACCCTTTTCCCGAGTATGTGTTTGAGATATAGCCTTTCCTATAGGCCAGACTTTGCTCCCCGCGTGGATCATCTGATCCTGGCCTTAAGGACTGAAAGTGCAGTCACCTGTACAACAACAACCAGTCCTACACGTAACATGGCCGGCACCAAAAAATAATAGAGAGCCAACACAGGTGACTATGCTATTCACTCAGACTTTATTAATGTAGCTTCACTCAGGGTTTATTAATAAAGTTATAGTCTAAATCCATACTAACCTAATAACAATACCAATCACTCAGAAACAATCAGTAATAATATAACATGAGAGAATTGGGGCATAATGTACCTGCGTCCTAGAGTCTCAGTCTGCAGGTCCTAGAGACAGCATGGTGAGAGGGAGCCATCAGTATCTTGCACAAAGAATCTCCAGAGCCAGGTGGCAGCAGGGCAGATGAAGTCCTCAGTCCTGCAGGGCAGAGCCTCTAGTAGCTGAAGCCAAGGGAGATCATTGTGGCATGGATCAGTACTCTGGTGTGTGTGAAATGCAGCTGTCTAAGCAAGGGTCTGGAGCCTGCCTCAGTTATACCCTCAGTTATGAGGGTGGTGGACTCCACCCTTCTGGGTCTCTTGATAAGTGTCTTGGCAGCATTGATGGCAAGTGGAGAATTCCCCCAGGAGCCTATCTATGGGTAGTCCTGCCCTGCAGACAAGGCTGTTCTGATAACATGTGCAGATGTCTTAGGTGTGTTTCCTTGCCAGTAGGGTCAAGTATGAGTTAGGTAGTTTCCCTTTTGAACTAAAGTGCCATGGCTGACTGGCAGTCATATTGGTTGACATGAGTGACTCCATTTTTTTTATAACTTTATGCTATCTTGACCAGACCAATGCCATTTTATTGGCCCTGCTCTCCACAACCCTTTAAGATGTGTATGTAGCTATACATGGACAAAAGATTCTATAGGCACTTTGTTAAACATAAACCCAGTGCCTCTTAAGCCAGATTAATGTATTTGATGAAAGGAGATTCTTAGAATAAGAGCAAGGAAAGAGAGAAAGAAGTCAGTTCATCACACTCCTGAATTGCAAGCTCAGGGAGCTGGATCTATGAAAAGATGGGAACTCATATGACCCATCAAATGGCCTCAGCATCAATAGATCTCTGGTGCCAGTTTCTGCTGTGCCCAATAAGTGGCCTCTGGTCTCGAATCAGAGGGCCTCCCTGACCTTCAGAAGTGACCTAGTTTTTCCTTTTTAATCTGGTTCTAGGAAGGTCTGCCTTAGGCAGACCTTTTCAAAGAAAGCATTTCTGGCTCCTTTGGCTGGCATTTCTCTGCCCTCTCTTGCTCTCTCCCGTCTATGGAAATTCCCTGCTCCTTTTGCTCCTATAGTCACAAGACTCATGCTGACATGTTTTAGAATAAGAAAAAAAAATTAGAAGAGAGGAAAGCACACTGGGAACCATAGCAAATGAATCCTCTCATATCTTGAAGAAAAGGTCCTTGAAACCAGAGCATTAAAGACCAGATTATAATTAAAGTGTCTTAAGGGAGAGAAAATTTGAAGAGAAAATTTAATCAAAATCCTAGTCATGAATAGCTTTGTAGGTTGTCTTGATGATTTTATTTAAAAGCAATAAGTAATAAATTATTAATTACTCATATTAATAAAGTAAAATGATTAATATCACTAACATTGATATTGAAGTAGGTAACTATTGTATCTAGAAATGTTTTGTGGGCCGTCAGAGTTGTAGAGTCCCTATTCATCACAGCTATTCATTAACTGGATTTGTAGCTGGCAAAATGGAAAGGAGTTTAATAGCTGTGGATGTTTTAAGGTAAGTGCGACTTTCATTTGCACTCTTCTCCATTCCCCACCCCTTATGCGCTGCTTGGCACTTAGGCAAAGTATTTTTTCAAGCTCCTTTGATAGCTGGTTCTTTACAAGGTTCATAACAGGATTACTGGGAGAAGACTGGAGTCAGGAGGAAGTACTTTCTCTTTCTTGCTCAGCCTCACAGCCTACAGGAACATCTTCCACATGGTCTGGATCCCACCGGACTACCCAGCCATATGGCTTGGTTTCCAGATTCTGGCTACCCCTTGACTTCCCTTTTTTATTTTATTTTTTTTACCCATTAGGTTTTTTCCCAGCTGCCTACTGTTGCTGGTCTGAGTTGCCTAATTGGTTTAAATTACCAAATTGGATTCTCAGTTCTTTCTTCACTTGCATGTCTAGTTTATCCAAACTTTGCCTGAATTAAATTCTCTTTACTTAGAAAAACGTGTTATGCTCAGTTTCCTCATCTATAAAATTGGAATAATAACAGTAATATGAATATTATAGGGATGCTCTAATATTTAGTACTTACACCAAATTTATCAGCAATGTGGCAATTGTTTCTACCTTGAAAAAAGAGGCATTGTGTTTTGTCAGTGGTCAGGTAGTCACCTCCAAGGACTCGGACAGCATTTCTGTGAGGTCTGAGTTAATAGCAGAGCAGGTATATGAAATTTGGATATGCAAATAAGTGTCAGTGGAGGTATGGAGTTAAAGAAAGATGACAGGAGGACCTTACACACTGGGAGAATAGCAATGAAGGAGAAGTGGCTGAGTATCCTTGGGTCAATCCTACACACAAGTTTAATTTTAGAAAAAGTTAAAGAAGGGGGACTAAAACTTACAGCAAAAACTAACCATGACAACTTAAGTTTTTCCCTTCCTCTGGACATTTATAGGACTGCAGCCTGCCTTGAATGTGGATTAATTCCAAGTTATTTAACTCTCAGTGAAAAAGGAATTTCAGCAGGTAAATGAACAAAATGATATATGAGAAGACACATGCAAACATTGCAGCACTAGACAAATCTTATTTATTATTTTTAATGTTCCTGTTATTTAACATGAAAAAGTGAGTCCAAGCGCTTTCTTGTATGAAAATCTTGCATTAGATAAATACTTTTATTTTAATAAGTAATCATCAGGCTTCTGTTCTGTGCAGATATTTCAACACATAGAAAATTAGAGAGCTAAACAATGTCCCACATGTGGGACATTGATGGCACCATGTTATATTCTAATCATCAGTTTTCTAGCACTACAGTTACCTGCGTTCTTAGCTTGATAAGAGCTGCTCAAATAAGATCATTCAGATGTCATTTTCAAAGCAGATCCTGTATTCATTTTCAGGCTTTGTATATTGGTTAGGGATGGTTCTGCAAGCAGTGTGCTTGATTCTATACCCCAGTGCAACTCTGTCCCAGTAACTGCTTCATTAATGGAAGATTGCTAGATATTGGATATCTTTATGTAGCTTTAAAAGTCTCTTAAAAGCAATAAGTTCCTTAGTGATATCAAATTTTACCATCATTGCACCTGTAATAGAAAACACATGTAAAAAATAGTGCTGGTGCTATCTATATATTGGAAAGGCTCTTCTTAATTAATATGCATTATTTTGAACAAATGCACTGGTTATTACAGAGTCTGTTAAAATAAATGTGCATTGCATGGAGATTAGTGTAACTCCATGAAACTGATGCTTTGACTACAATGAACACTACTGGAATTTAAATGAGGAACAAAACAGCCTCTTATGAATTTCTTTCCTTAAATACACATGGATATACAATGCAATAACATATATTCTCTAAGTAACTTTCCCTGATAATATTTCTTTGAGGAAACTCAAGAAGCAAAACATAGGTTATCATTACTGCATTTTCTATATTTCATATATTCATTTTTGAATAATGACTAATATAAAACATTGTGATTTTCCCTGCCTAGTAAAAAAGACATATATCATCTAAGTATAGTGCAATTTGCCATTTGAATATTTCTTATCAGCAATGCCATACTATCAAGTAAGCCTGGTTAATTTTAAAACTGCTTTGTGTTTAGAAGCAACAGATCATGGGTATTATTTATTCTTTTGTTTATCTTGTAATGAGTTGGGTGACAGGTGTATCCTTTTTTGAAGGAATGCTTATTCAGCAAGGTTAACTATCAAATGGATTCTATAATGTGAATCTGGCCTTTAAACTTTCATTTAAAAATAATTTCTATGAGGAAAAACTTCCTTTAATAGATTGAAATATATCTACATTTTATTTTGGAATAGATTAAGTCAGAGGCATACTCAGGACAAGTATACTAGAAACAACACATTTAATGTACTTGATTAGAATGACACTTGGTAATTTATTAGCAATATTCTATCTATCTTTTCTACTGCTATCATCCCCTTGTTATTCTTCATGCCAGGGCTTATTTTTCATGCCTTTATCAGGTTATACCACTCAAAATGTGTAAACATTTGCACTTCTCCTATGATCATCAAAGTATACAATGCACATTTGCAGAGCAGCAATTAGCAAGGTACATGACTGTCTGCTAAGAAACACAGGCATACTTGAAAAATAAACCCAAGCAGCATACCACACATCTACAATAGAATCTGTCTTCTAGAGGAACAGCTCCCTAGACTGAAAGTATCACAGCAAATTATATAATTGGAGTGCAAACCAATTTTCACTATGATTACATCTCTAAAATTTAGTTAAATATGAATATCCTCACATATTTGAAACTAATATCTTATATATATAGTCATCAAAAATGTTTTGTCAGACAGAAAATTATAATCTTAATTTTGTTTTAGTATAAGAGTTAAAACATTATTCAGTAATTCCACATATTTCATCAAATAATTTATATGCCAAGCTGTGGCTCTTCCTTTTTCTTTGAATGACTTATCCTTGATATTTAACTGCACATTGTAGTTTATTAAAAAGCTGACATGAAAGTAAAGGGTGAAAAACACCTCAACTTCTTAAGACATATTTAAAATTTCAGCTTTTTCTGAAGTCCATACCTCACATCAGCTACTTTGTGCTGGGCAAGTTTCAATTCATGTCTTGAATATAAGATTTATTGAAAGTCACATTTCTACTGGTCATATATGGGTTTAAGCTACCTGTTAAAGCTAAAGGAATCAGTGGTATATTTGAAGTTCTTTTCTTTGTTTCTTTGTTTACTTCTTAAAATTCACTTATTTTATTAGAAAATCAATGTCCCCAAAATTTTTGCAGATAAAGTAAAGCACATAGTGATAAAAACTGAAATAGCAAGAAGAAAAAGAATTTAAGAAGTGCAGGGGATGAAAAAAGTAGAATGCATTTGGTCAACATTTGAAATGGGAGAATCAATGAGGCAGAGAGATTCAGAAAAGTACCTGTAAAAGAAGTAGAAAAAAGTTTCCACTCTGTCACTAGTAAGATTGTGTCAATGGACCAAGACAAAGCTCCTGCACATGTTCAAGCAAATGTCTGAAATATTTTTAAACTAATCATGACAATTTTGAACAGAGCCTTGTACCATTCACAGACATATGGAAAGGAGGGTCCTTTATTTGCAGATTAGATTTATACTACTTGAAATGGATGTGAGGGAGTTAAAGAGAGAGAGAAGGCTTTCTTCTTGGACTGGCTGTATTTTTGGAGAACAAAATGAATAAAGCCAGTTTGTACTGTTTACTCACTACATCTCTGTAACTGAACTGGATATAGTTTTCTTGGCATAGATTTTATCTCTCAGAGGAAGCTCATTGGATGGCCATGTGTCTTTATTATACAGACCACTCTTGCCAAATTGAAGAATGGAGTTGGTTATTTTTACAAACAACCTCCTTGAGCATGATTAAGGTCTTGTGCGTTCATCACAGATATGTAGACCAATCTGTGTTTCCTCACAGGAAAAACCAGGTGCTCTAAATTAGCCCTGTGACTGAATTGGAATTTATGTTCATTATGAAGTGAAAAAGTAGATAACTAATTCATTAGAACTTATAGTACATTGGTGAATAGGGGGGTATTTAGATAGAATTTACAAGGTAAGTGATGCTTCTTGTTCTCAGATATATTCTTGTTTCCATGTTTATAGATATAGTCTCTATTTTTATTCATTATTATTATTTTTTATCCTTATCCAAGAACATTTTATTTTTCATTGCTTTTAGAGAGAGAGGAAGGGAGAGAGACAAACATCCATGCAAGAAAGAAACATTGACTGGTTGCCCCTTGTACTTGCAGGGACAGACCTGGAATAGGATTGGCAACCTATGCATGTGCCCTGACTGGAATCAACCTCCAGCCCTTTGGTTACAGGACGATGCTCCAACCAACTGAGCCACACAGGTTGGGACCACAGATATTCTTTCAAAAACAGTTTCTCCTAGGTTAAATTCTTTCAATGTAACATATGTTTATTAAAATCTATCAGTCCCTGATATGAAGTAAAAATAGATATACACCCTTAAAATGTTCAAAGCTTGTATTCCTGCCATTATCCTCTAAGTTCTCTCTCTCTCTGTCTCTCCCATTCCCCTTTTCTTGTCAGGGTGTGTTTTCTGTGTATAGCACCATAAATGTCATCTCTTTTATCATTTTTCTTGCTTCACAGCACGCTATCACTCTGGAGATCAAATGTATCCTCATCTGTATGAATTGTTCTTCCTTAAATTTAGTATTTTCTTCACAAGTATAGCCTACCAATGGTCAATAAAGTAAATGAATCTGTATTACCTCCTCTAACAGTTTTTACATTACAGGGAAGCAGGGTAGTTTAATTTTATATCATCTCTCTTCATTATAATATTTTATTTTTATCATAATCATTTATAGTTTAAACTTAAAATGACTTGGCTTTTTGTATTATCACTATGCCTGTTCATTAATTTAATAGTAAAGATTATGTGGTAAATTGTAGTGTTCTAATTAAGTAGGAAATACTATATATTGTCAATGTCTGTCTTCCTTATATGATTTTTAAAGTGCTTCTACTAAAACTCTAAATTAACAACTAGTCTTTTGCATCTAGTTTATTTCCATAGAATTATATCTTTGAGGTTTGTCCATGTTGAATCTATGTCCACATTTCATTCTTTTTATTGCTGAATGATATTCCACACCATGGACATACTACATTTACATAATTAATTTACCAGTTAATAGACATTTTTCACTTTTGTTGTTTCTATTTTTCAGCTGCTATTGATAATGTCATTGTGAATATTCCTATACACATCTTCCTATGGACCTACATTTTTATTTCTCCCAGGTAGACTTCTAAGAGTGGAATTGGTTGGCTGAATACTAAGTTTATGTTTAACTTTTTAAGAGATTGTGAATTGTTTTCCAAAATACTGTACACTTTTATATTTCCACCAGCAATGTATGTTCCAGTTTCTCTGTATTTTCTCCAGCACTTGACAGTGGAAGTGTGGAAGCCTTGTTGGCTCAACATGTTTGAATGCAACCTACGACATGTCATTGAACAAAGCTATGCACACATGAAGGTGATTCCTAAGAAGCTGGGCATAAAAATAAAATCAAGAGGAAAAAAAAAACAAACCTAGAGCAGAAACAGTAATGACCACATGTTATAAAGGAGATATACTTCATCAAGTTCAGAGTGTTTTTTAGAGTCTGTCTCACTTTTTACACCTGGGTCACCTGCCCATGTGTGGAGGTACCTTCAGCTGAGGATGTGTGGGTAGCTTCAGCTCACTCTGATCTATGTAGTATTATAAACTAGGATCATCATGAGAGAGATAGGAATTTTATCAAGCCACAGTGATTATCTCACCTTCTATAATGCCCGGCAAATAACTCACTGGTTTGCAGGTCCACCATTTGCACCACATAGCACTTTAACCTAAGGCTAGCTGAGCTCTTGGCTCTCCTTGTTTGCTTTCCGTTTTAAATGGCAAGACTACAATTAAGTGAGTGGCCCATTAACTCAGTAAGTTTGATGCTATTGGTTTTCATTTATAAATTCTCCTCAGTTTATTGTATGCTTTTAATTTTCAGAGTGCTCCAATGATTGGTTTGACAGTTTTTGCCATTTTTATATTGCTCTTTTTTAAAATTTTATTTTAATTGTTGTTCAAGTACAATTTTTTATCTTTTACTCTCATCCCAGCCCACCCACCCAGCCCTTGCCACCTCTCTCCATTTCCACCCACCCCTATTTTTTGTCCATGTGTCCTTTATACTTGTTCCTGTAAACCCTTCCTCTTTTCCCCTGAAATTCCCTCCCCTCTCCCCTCAGGTCACTGTTAGCCTGTTCTCTATTTCAGTGTCTTTGGTTATATTTTGCTCCTTTGTTTGTTTTGTTGATTAGGTTCCTGTTAAAGGTGAGATCATATGGTATTTGTCTTTCTCTGCCTGGCTTATTATGCTTAGCATAATGCTTTCCAGATCCATCCATGCTGTCGCAAAGGGTAGGAGCTCCTTCTTTCTTTCTGCTGCATAGAATTCCATTGTGTAAATGTACCATTTTTATATTGTTCTTTGAAGGAAGAATTTGTCCATCTCCTCACTTTATCATGACAAAAGGAAATCTTATTTTTTTCTTGAAATACAACTGCACAATTATCTAGGAAGACTAGATCCAGGTAAATAACATTTAAGTATGGTGGCAAAAATATGTATTTACCTCTGTATTCTCTTTCCTCATCTAACATAAAGGACTTAAAATTATCTAAAAGACTATGTACAAAGAGAATGGAAGAGGCAATAACAGTGGTGAAGTGTTTGAAAGGGATGTTGGAAGATGGCCGGTATATGAACTCAGAAGGTAACAAAAACTGGCACATCAGACTCCACTGGAGGATGTGATCAAGCAGCAGCTGACTCCCAACATATGACCCAAAGGAAGCTCAGGAATTTGGGGTGCTGGGGACCTGAAACCTAACTGCCCATCAACAAGAGAATAGATGAATGGACTCTGGTATGATTTCATAAATGAAATAAGCAGCAAGTAAAATTAAGTACCTACAACAATACATAAATATGAATATATTTTAGCAATATATAAATGGGAGAAAGGAAGTAAGAGCAGATATAAAGATTTTGGCACTTGTATAAAATTAAAATAAACTTCAGTAGTATACATATGACTCTATGTATCCCATAGGTTAATAAATCATGACCTGAGGACCAAATCTACCTGTTATGTATGGTAGTTTCTTAAGCTAATAATGGTTTCTAAAAACCTAAATGGCTGACAAACACACTTCAGGGTCCATAATACAGATTTATTGAAACATGGCCAAGCTCATTGCTTTATATTTTATCTATGACTGCTCTTGCACTACAATAGCAGTTTGAGTAGTGGGACAAAAATCATATGTCCCACAAAGCTGTATCAGTCTTTTACAGAAAAAGTTAGTAAATTTTGATACCTATATACATATATTCACAAATATACACATACATATATATGTTATATATATATATATATATATATATATATACACACACACACACACACGTACAGGTACTAAAATTTTGACTGAAATAATAAATATGAACCTATTTAAAATTACATGTACATATATTTCAATGTTAAATGTAAATAGTTTTTTATAAACATATAAACATATGTGTATATTCACATGTATTATAAATTATTTGTATTTATAATACCTATAGATAATATAAGTATAAACATAAGAATCAGTGAAGTAATTTCCTAGGTGAAAAGACCCTAGGCTATCAGTTGAAGGAGGATCATATAGGTCAATGTAAGTTTTTGTCAAAGGTTTGTTTTTTATGATTGTGTGCTTATTAAAAATAGATAGATGATAGAGAGATAGAGGAAGGAAGGAAGGAAGGAAAGAAGGAAGGAAGGAAGGAAGGAAGGAAGGAAGGAAGGAAGGAAGGAAGGAAGGAAGAAGGAAGGAAGGAAGGAAGGACCAAAACCAGAAATGTTTCATAAATGAAGAAATATGATTAATCCAACCCTGTGTACCTGCAATGCAAAAAAAGACTGAAGTTTTACTCTTTTGAGAAATGGAATAAAAAGTACCAGGTGTAACTAAAAGGAAGGGGAGGACAGCAATCAAACTGAAAGTGGGAGAAACAAAGAAACAATTTTCTCCTCGATTTTTACAACTTTTGTTCTCTAAATATTGAATAATTAATTATACTGTGGTAAAAACTGACTAGCATTCCCACTCAACAACAATAAAAACCATGTAGATACTGACACTAGGTAGGGAGGATAGTGTATTTGTTTTCTTCCTTTGTATGAAAAACTACCACAAATTTGGTGTGTTAAAACATACCTAAGTTTAATAAAATGGTGCAGTCACTGTGTAGAATAGTAAGATGGTTCCTCCCCAAAAAACTAAATATAGAATTACTACTTTCAGACGCTATAAGTCCACTTCTGAGTATACACCCAAAGTAGTCAAAGCAGGAGCTCCTATAGGTAGGTGCACACCCATGTTCATGGTAGCATTATTCACAATAGAACTTAAGTACCTTTCTCTTGCTGTCAATTTGGAGACTGCTGTCAACATCTGGAAGCCACTCTCAGGTCCTTTCTACACGGTACAGCCCATCCCAGCACATCTCTCTGGCCTCTTCCTTCTGCCCCCTAAAAGGTCCTGATTCTAAAGGTCTCATAAGATCAGTTAGGTTCATCTAGAGTCTCCCCATTTTAAAGTAATGTGTTTTAATGACATCTGCAAAATCCCTTTTGTTATATAATATATTGTAAGCACAGGAGTAAGACTAGGGAGTAGAGTTCATAAAGGCCATTTTTGCAGTTCTGCCAACTGCAAGGTTGCATCCTACAAAAAAAAAGGCTATTTCTGCCTCACTGCTCTACTCAAGCTTATCAGTGGACAAGGCCTGCTGCATGCATAGTACTTCTAAACAAAGTTTTGATCCCCATAGCAAGTTCCATTGAAGAGCTGGAAAAAAAACAGAAGAGAGGGGAAAAATTTCTTTAACGTACTTTAGAACATAGAAACAGTGAGCAACACAAAAGAAAAAAGTTATCTCATAAAAGGAGAAAGATAAAATTATTTGAGAGAGAGAAACTTCTTAGGAAAAAAAACTGGAACATTATTAAATGTTCCAATTTTGGCTACTATTATAATTGTTATCCTGTTACATCTATGAAATAAGAACATTATGCCATAAAAAAGAGACATTCATAGACCAACAATGGATTCTTAAAAAAAAAATATATATATATACACACATACATACACACACAGGGATAAAGTCTGGCACAAATAACACCTATTTGTTACAAAATATTTTATTATAAAATCATAACCATGTAATTCTGTAATGTAGCAATATCATACTCAATCACACTATGACATTTTAGTTGAAATGTTCACATTAAAACTGGAAGTTATTACACTCATATTATTCCCTACCAACCACACTTGAGCAGGCATTACTTCTACATACACACATATCTAAGAATAAACACATACATGTGAAATATATGTATATCTAACTTAGAAATAGTTATATATGCATATGTACATATAGGTACATATGAAACAAAATATTTAAAGAAGTCTTGAAATAAAAGAAAAGCTAAGGAAAAGAAACTAAAAGTATAAAAGAAAACTGAGATGGAGACAAAAACAGAAGTTTAAAGATACGGACCTTCAAGGAACTATCCAGGAGGTACAAACTTTAACATGAAGTCCAGAAATAGAGAATAGAGAAAAATATTGTGGGAAATTATCAAAGGAATAATATATGGATATTATCCATTTCAGTGGGGCTTTAGTTTTCACATGGAAAGATAAAACCACATTATAATCAACACAATAGAATTTTAAAAAGCCCACTAACATACCCTAATTCATTAAAATTTAATATTTCAGGAATACAGAGAAGATGACAAAATTTTCCAGATAGGAGAAAAAATGGAGCCAGAAAAAATATCTGGGAATCAGAATAAAGTTTGATTTACATGATATAATACCAAACTCTGAAAGAAAATAGAATTAATGGTTTTATGTTTCTGAAAAATATTATCTAACTTCAAAGTCCATATTATGCTAAAATATGGAGAAAGAGTGGCCTTGGCTGGCAAAGCTTGGTGGATTGAGCGCTGGTCTGCCAACCAAAGGGTTGCTGGTTTGATTCCTAGTTTGGGGCATATACCTGGGCTGCAGGCCAGGTCTCCAGTTGGGAGCACATGGGAGACAACCACACATTGATGTTTCTCTCCCTCTCTTTCTCATTCCCTTCCCCTTTCTCTAAAAATAATTAAATAAAATCTTTTTAAAAATATGTGAAGGAAGAGTGATGGCAGAAGAACATTTGTATGCATGCAAATACTTAAACTTTAATATGTCATGCATCCTTTTTTGAGAGGTTACAAAAGTTTTATTTTATCACTGTGAAGGAAAAATTAAAACAAAGAGAATGACCAGGAATCAAGGGAGATCATGAGCACAATCCCTTTGGAAGGCCCTTTTCCGGTGACTGTGGGGCTACTGCTTGCGTAGCAGAAGGCTGCAGATTTCACAGGGGGCAAGGATAGTGGGTGAAGGAGAAACATTTTTGATGTGATGATATAGAATGGAGTTTTAAAAATTTGTGTAGTTTTATTTAATATGAATACAAATTAAATAAACAAATGAATATATCTACTCATCATTCCATTTTTACCAAAGAGACCACATTTGTTTCACATTTTATATGTCCTGAGAAATTTCATCTCATCTATATTTACTGACTATATCCTCCTTTGATACTTTGAGTACTGTGGTGGTTGGAATATCACTATTAATTAAAAATAAAGGATCACAAGTGCAGAAGAAACTTCAATTAGCAATTTCTGTTACCAGCTTTAAACAAATACAAACCTCTAAAATGTCAAAGAAAAAAGTTGAATATTATTTTAATTGGTAAGAAAATGTAATTTAAATTACTTCAAGTTTTCAGTGCTGTTTAGAATAATGTTCCTTTGCTTCTGTGAACAGTATTGTCTTGTAAGTTTTGAATCTTTTGGGTAATCTCAATAATGATTCTTTTTATTTTAGCTTTTATAAGTGATTATACATGCACACATACACATACAGACACATAGCCAACTGCACACCCTTTAATAACATGTTTTTATTGAAATTCAAGGGCAAGTAGTTGGCACATGGAAAATTTAGTGTGAATGTCCAGTTGACAATCTGGAAATCTCATCAGGTATTCTACAAGAGTGTTATCCACACAGTCAAATGTGCTTTCTACTTATTTCCAAGTTGCTGGCATTTCTCATCCTCCTCCAATAAACCTAAATTCTTTTTCCATTCATCGGGCTCAGTATTGCCTCACCACATTTTCTGTCCAGCTGCAAGAAATGTTGCCTTCTCCTTGATGCCAATTATTTTCTCAGCCAACATATATTCTTCCATTGCCTCTTTACAATACTTTGCACTTATGTAATACATTCTTAAGCAGGTTCTCAAAGATCTTCCAAATATATTACTTCATTAGTCTTCTTGATAATCCTATAATGAATACAGGTATAAGCAACCCAAAATTTGTTAATAGTTTAAATTCTCAAAAGTCATTTGGAGGTTGGTAGTTTGGACCCCAGAGGAAAAGTATGAAGTTTGGACTTCTGATCAATCTAAATATGCCCACATGTATATGACTAAAGTGTAGTTCTATATGAATGACACCTCATGGATCATCTGATATGAGTGTGCATCATGATATTTTTGCAGGATTATGAATCAGAAAGTCCAAATATGAATTTTTGGAAAATATTTTCTTCTTGTTTCTTCCTAACAGTCTGAGATTCCTTCATTCAGCACTATTCAGTTCTCATCTTTAAACCCCGTAACAGGGGAATTTGGAGGACTAGTCCAGCTCCAATTCATACGAGGTGTGGTAGCTCCATCTGGAAGGCTGCTGGCAGAATATGGAAAGGGGATGTGGAAGAAAAGTGTAGCAGTGAGGCACAGAAGTTTTGGGGCTAGGTTTCTAGTTTATGAGTCAATTCTTTTCTATTTAAATTTTGGTTTCCCAGGGTTTGGACTATATGTACTAAAATATTTTCCCCATCAGCTATTCAACACTTTTCTTCAAGGTTTCTTATTCTCTTTATACATTGTGAACTAAAAAATGGTTATGCAGTTTTTCTTTCTCTTTGTATTTTTCTTTGCAAAAAACAATTTGGAGACAGTATAAAATTTTCTAGTAAATATTTAAAAGTCTTAGAAGGTAAAAAAGATTTTGAAGGGAAATATACAACTGTGTATTGGTGGTGACAGTGGTATGATATACACAAAAGATTGGAGTAGTATTGATCTATTTTTAGAGGAATGCCTTGTCTAAACATTTCTTTAAATATTTTAGAGAGAAACTCAGCCTATTTGGCACATTAACACAGTAGAGATTCAGATTCTGAAAGAATGAGGAAGGGAGAAATTAGTCTACACAGCGAGGACAGGATGACATCATTCGTTCATGGATGTGAACTAAGAAGAGCTGAACAGTGCCGATGAAGCACTTCTATGGTTTATGAAAGGAGGAGAGGGGCTGATGAGCGAGAGGGGGGATTTGGGTATGTAAATTACTAGGTAAAGCTGTATTAGAGAAGAGGCTGAAGGTGAGAGGGAAACAATAATGACTGAGGATTATGACAGGGAGCTTAAGAATTTTTAGGAGAGCACATAGTGATATGAAAAAGAGCTTCCTTATATTTCCCTCTGGTTGTTAATTTCCTGATTGTTTTCACTGTCACAGAAAAAAATAGAATTTATGTTTTATGCTAGAATGATACTCTATCTTACAATCTACATAGCTGACTTTATGTTCTATCAGGTTTCAAGTTCTGAAAGTTCTAATTATTTTTGTTTCATTTTATTTCCGTTTATGAAACATTGTGTTGTAGACTGAGAATTTGAGACATTTATGTGCAGACCTGAGTGAAACAAGAAGGTGAAACATCATGGTGGTGGTGGCATTTACTTACCACCTCTTTCTTCCCCTGATGCTGTGTCACTTAGGGAGGAGCAGATTACCTACTTAAACATCTTCATTTTTTTCTTATTATAGCCATTGCTCTTACCAAATGAGTCACTCTATTATTTGGATACTGAATGAGAAACTACCTCTGGGTGTTTGTCAGTGTTTGTAATAACAAGGATCAGAGAAGAGGAAAGAGAGCAAGTAGGAGCCCATGCCTTTAGAATTTAAGGAGGAATTTTGTACCATTGATCTCTACTCATTGTCCCAGGCTGTGGATTAAATGTTTTAAACTAGGTAGGTCTCAGAAGTCACGAATCTTGTTTTCTTATCTAAGGGGTGAATGTAGAGCAGTTGTAAACACACTGGAACAGTTTAGATGTGGTTCCTAGAAACAAATCCTGAAGGACATTATCCAATGGCTTAATAATCTTACCTTAAAAAAAAAGTAAATTTGAAATACAAAATCCTCTACAGAGAAAGTTCTTTTTCTAAATTCCATGAGTTTAAGGTGACTGAAATTTTCAGAAGTTGTCAAGGCTTAAGCAATAGTAAGCAGACGTATCTTTAATAATTACATACTAATACTCCAGTTGGTACATAAGCACCTAACTCCTGGTCACTAAGTATAAATGAGGCATAAACAAGCACATCTGGAAGGTTTTGGATATATAGTGAGTTTTGATTGATGATATGTAAAAGATCACATTTAGCCGTTTGAATTAATTTGGAGGAGAAGTCAGCTGTAAATAAATTATAAGGAAAATGCTGAAACATTAAAAGTAATTACTAATTTCAATTTCAACAAACTTTTAACAATGGACTGGAGACTTTGTAGGCAGACACTTAAGAAAACTGATTCTATATACAGATGTAGATATACTGATGAGTTAATTTTTATGTATACACAACTATAGTAGAAATAACAAGTAAACTATAAAAATAAAAAAATGATATTATGCACATCTGTTTTTTTAAAAGGAACATGTTCATTTTGTAATAGAGCTTAAAATATTTTTAGTCTCATCACATGGCTTAAAGTTAAACAATGAAAACCCTGTCTCCTATGGTACTTTTATGGTGCTTTTCAAGAATAAAAAATTATGCATGAAATTTTTAAAATTAAAAAATATATACTAAATAAAAAATATAAATGGAATCTATCTTGTACTCTTTTTAAATATTTTTTTCAGTTACAGATGGTTAGAATGCATGTTTTCATTCAGCATTTTAGAAAGTTATTTAGACAATACTACACTCTATGACTATAATATGAACTATAAACTGATGATGTGTTGGCTGTCATAGAATTGCTATGAGTTTGGTTTGTCATGACTAGGTCACTGTTCATATGTCAGCATTGAATTACAATTCACATCTATTCCACTTAAGAGTTTTTTGAGCATGGAGCTAAAGTGTTGAGCCCAGAATTTCTAAATATTATAAAAATAGACAAGCAAAAGATAGGGTATATCACCTAATCCATTTATCTGCCCATCTAATAATGTATCTCATAACTTGTTTGTGTTTAGATTATGTAACAGTTTGAGGTATCTGTAGGACAGGTGCTATTATTTTTTTCTGAGTGTTCCAATAATATCCTCAATGAACCATTAAATGGTGACTCCATAGTCTGTGATACCTGAAATGGGTTGTGATATACTTGTGATGTTTTGTTGCCTGGTGATCTCCTTCAGAGTACCAGAGAGATTGCCCTCTAGCCCTCTCCACTCCCCAATCTCTGCCAGCATAACATACAAGTTTGTAACATAAACCTACATTATTGCTTTTACACAAATTCACATATTATCTTCACAATAATTATGTAGACAAATAATATTAGTCCAACTTGACAGACACAGAAACTTCAGCGTGGGAGATTTCCTAAACTGCTTCAATTAGTTACTTTAACCTGGATCTTCTGACTCTACAGAACATCTTATTGTCAAAATCCCATAGAGATTAATATGATATTTTTATTTGAATATGAAGATGTGCTACTGCCACCTGTGTTTTGACTTATTCATAGTTATTTCTTTTCTTTCTTATTTTTCTGCCATGAAAAGTGAAAAATTTTAATGCTCTGAAACAAGGAATTAGCAGGGCCATCTAAGGTTGTATCAATAAAATTCTTATGCAAAATCAGAGCAGAGCAGAGAAAAGACACTGTTATTATTATTTTCTAGTTGCTATTTCTGTGATGCATGATTTTTATAAAAGATTCTTTTCCTTGACTCTACAGTGATTATAAACTATATATTTTATATAATATGTGTGCCATAATTAAATGATAGGTTAAGTCTTAAAGTAACACAGTACTTTTAGATGCACATACCCACTTGTCAGGAATACTAAATGTGATTTCTATATGGGAGGTTGTATTTGGAATTCTCTGCATCTTCTATTCTTCCACTGTCAAGTGGATCATTACATTTTCAACACTTAATTATCTTTTCGCCTAAAGTATATCTTATTTAATTCCATCATTTAAACTGCTAATGTGACTTTTTTTATGATCATCTCATCTTTATATAAATGAACTGCTATTCTCTAACCTGACTTTTGCTCGCCATATGAAATAAGAAATTTATAAAAGAAAAAGTGGGAACTTGTTTTTTATTTGCAAATGAGAGTGGTTCTCAATAACTTAACTGCTAGACATTGGCATATTCCTGGGACCAGGCATTGGGTCACTCCCGTTTTTCATAGCTTGTCACACAATTAACTAAATCATTAAAATGGAGCTAGTCCGTTGTGACAAACTGAAATGACTAAAAGCCTGCCTAAGGCACTGCACTGCGCAGCTGTTTAAGAAAATTCCATCTCTTCTAAGTTAGTGATGGATAATGTGACAAAAATATTCCGATTAAATTCTAACTTTGGAATACTTAATAAATTAGTAACAGCATTAGAAGTGCCACTTACATTCACCTGTCAAGGAGGAGGACGGCGGTGCTGATCTTTTTGCCCTTTGTCTGCCTTCATGAGAGCTATTTGCAGCTGAGGGGGTCATATCATATGAAGGTATGAGATGACAGCAAGGTAAGAGATGAGGTTTTTGTAACGCCTCTGTACTTACTCATTCCTTTCCTTCAAACTCAGAGTAATTGAAGAACACAATGCTTTCCTTTGACAGATTGAAGCCTAACATCTTTCTTCATCATCACTTTCTATTCCTTTTTTTCTTGTTTTGTAGAAAAAATATTTACTTTTAATATTTTAGGACATTTCTCAAAGAATGTTTCTCTGCATGAAAGAAATATGTGGTTTGAAGGAATATTTAAGATGGCGTTAAGTCAAATTATACTTCTGAACAGGTCATTGAATATAAGCTGACATTTTTGCATGTGTACTTCCCAATAAGGTTTTGTTGCACATGGAAGTATGAAATGATGAAATGACACATTTATGTTTTTATATGAATGAACTAAAAATAATTGTAATCATTGTTATACCTACTTTTTGTCACAGAATTATTCATGTATTACTGTAGGTATTGCATTTCTGTTAACAACCATACCCATGTATACAGTGATAGCTACATTGGCGAAAGACATCCTGCTAGGTTAGAATATCAAGGTTTTAATCTTGGTTTCAACACTAACTACAGGTATGAGCACATGTCACTTAAATTCTCTGTGTCTAAGTTATAACATTGGTAAAATAAAGGAATGGGGCTGATATGTTTAAGGTCTCTCCCAGTTTTAAACACTCTCAAATGTCTACTGTAATGCTGGATAATCAAAATATTGAATTACTAACATACAAGCAAATATCTACATCTGTAATGTATATTTTAGTGTTTATATGTCAAAAATTGAAAATTTGTATAGTTACATCAAGCTACTTTATAAAGTAATGTGACCAGAACATTTTTGATTAGTTGTCAGAACAATATTTTTATGACCTAATGAGCAGGGGAATGGCTTTTGTACAGTGTGAGGAACAATTTGTGTTCCTCGTTTGAACCTATGATTTTGATCTACAGTGACTTCCCCATCCTTCTCAACACTGGTCTCGAGTATTTTCGTCATAGCTTGGGCAACCTTAACTTACTTCAACATGGGCCCAATGTTGACTTAACATCCGGATCCACTTATATTGGTTTCTGTTTTTCTTTTTTAGTTTGCTTTCTTGATATCTTTTTCCTATCACAAAATGACTTCTATATTTCTGACTAGAATGATAAGTTGACAACTACTGCCCTTTCTTTAACAGATTCCTTTACACTGGTTTATGATAGTGACTAATGTTTTCCTTAAATAATTCTAATTCTGCATAATACAAATTATATTACTGTGTATAGTAATGGTCATAGACAAAGTTTACAATAGGTGAAATTGGTATCTATTTTCTGACCCATCACACCACTTGCAATGACATTTTCTTCAGCAGAATCAACAATTAATAGAGGCTTCTAGGAACACTGTATATCTAACCTAAATGATTAGGTAGAGAATAGGAACTTCAGTTATTTGTGAAGAGTATTGTGATATTATTCTAGAGAGGAAGCATCTCCTCAAAAACTGCACAATTTCCCAGGAGGAAATCATTCTTTACCATGAAGTTCATTCTATCACAATGTGGTTAACATACAAATTTCTTTATTTTATTTTTTTACTGCATTGTTTCTCTGTGCTGTGATATAGTATACACTGCATTATATTAATCTTTATATTTTAGTCCCAACACAGGATTCATTGCATAATGATTATGATGGTTGTTGAATGGATGAGTCCATAATGTGATTGGAAAGGCAGTCCAAACCAATTTATAGGCACCTCCATGGAGCATCTAAAAATAGTGTAGGATATGAATAGGCAATTGTCTTATCTTAAACCCAGTTCAACCATCCTTTTAAAACAGGGGCTCAAACAATTGCTAAAAGTTATATTGAGGAATTCTTGTAATTTGTGTCAAGACATAAATTCCTTATAATGCACTTTACAAGTAGGTGTATAATAAATACATGTTGAATGAATGCATAAATTAATGAATGGATCCATAAAACATCCATAAAATTATAACTAATAAAAGAATTTGAACTACTTTGAAGATTAAGAAAAATAAAAAGATGGTAATAGCATAAGGAAGGAAAGGGGAAGGAAAGAAGGAGTGGGGTGAGGAAGACAGAGATGGAGACAGAGAAAGGGATCAAGGATGTTGAACCATTGGCTTGGTAGTGGGTTTTAAGACTATTGAAATAGAATTTTACCAATAATTATTTACATATTTCCAAAACAAGTTACAAAGTCATCAATAGCTTTTAAAATAAGAGATGCATATAGTTATAATACCCTATAATAATAAACAAGGCAATACGAATGTAAAAAATGACTTCAGGGTCTGGCTTGTTAAACTAAGTAAAGGGCTACACATTTCATGGAAATAGTAGCACCTAAACAAGAAGAATTAGTTTATGCAGAAAGGTCATAGGTTTGATATTAGATAAAGTCTGAAGTACTTTTGAGACAGGCATGTGAAAGCACTAAATAGCCAAAGGAGAGATGAAGAATGGCAAACGCAGGTATGAGAGTTGTGGGCACCCTCATAGTAATTAAAGCCATAGGTAGGGAGATACTGGAGTGAACAACGAAGGAGGAGGGCACGTGCTGAGAAGCCTTTATTCACTTCACTGTTACTATTTTATTCTACACATATAAAACTATAAATTAATTATGCCACTTAGAAAGTTTTTGAATACTCAGTAAAATTTTATAGACAATGTTTTTCTCTCAGCTTTTCACTTCCTATCATTTACACTTTATGTTGTATGAATAACTGCACTATTTCGTTATCTCTTTGTGCACTTCAAAATATTAGACATTTGTTTTTAAATGTTAAATTTATTTATTTCTGCATTCATGAAATTCTTTCTTGTGTAAGTTCATGTATTACATACATGAGTACCAGCTCTCTGAGGGAAATTATGGCATTGCAACCAACTTGTTCTTAAAAATGAAAATTTTTAAGGATATTAAAATTTATTGCTTCTAACTTTGTTGATATGTTATAGAACAAATTAAATTAGAGAAACAATTATGGCATGTGAGAAAAAAGTATTACTTAAGATAACATAATAACATTGTTTACCAAGACTGAATTTCATATTTAAAAAATCGAATGGAAAATAACACCTTGATGTTTATCCAGAATGAGAGTTCATTCACTATTTATACTCATAGCTGGCCTTTCCACATGGGTTGTACTTTGTCCTTACATTCATGCTTTTAAATAGTCCTTTTGAGAAGATAAGTTTTCTGATACAGAAAAAGCAATAAAAGGGAGCAAAACAACATCATTGAAAATAATGATGGGATTTTTCCTTCCCTGTAAGGGTTTATTTTTGAAACTTCCTCTTTCAAATTTTTAGATTTGAAGGCAGTTTCTCTATAAATTGTAATGTGTAAGAGCTAGGCTACCCACAATTATTTTCAGGGAAATAAAAAATGGAGAATTACCATACTGAAATGTGCCAATATTTCACAATTTTTATGGTAAATTATCAGTGTGAGTTTTCTTCAGTTCCCAAATTTTATCATGCTTCATAAGAACATGGACATTCTTTCTATAAAAATGTTGTTACTTTTATCTACTTGTTCATAATTTACTGAAAGTAGGCAACATTTGTGAATAAAGTAAACTACCTTCTGTATTTTCTTCAGTACATTATATTTCCGATGACTTCACTGTTTTGTTTAGCTTAACTTTTTCTTTATCTCTTGGTTCTCCCCAGCAGGAGGTTGGCCCTGAATTTCCTAGTTTTAAATTCCTGGAATTGTGAGTTCATAGTCCCTTTTCTGTCCTTGGCCTTGCTGGGCATCTTGGCTGCATGGATACTGCTGATATTCCTCTAAAACCTGCCCATTCATTTGACTTCCATGGCAACAGTCTCTTTATGTTTTCCATGCATCTCTGTAATGTTTTGTTCTTGTTCTCTCCCCGCTCCCATTGTTGACATTGACACTCTCATTTCCACTTGCTTCTTAAATGTTGTACTATCTGGGTTCCTACTTTGGGTTTTTGCATTCCTTATGTGTATTCCCTTTTGATGATCTCATCCACCTTAATAATTCCATCTGCATATCAATAACTTTCAAATATTTCTCAAGTATTTGAAATACTCAGATATTTCTGAAGTTTTGAGCTTTAGATCATAAGGATATTTGGATATTCCACCACCACTTTCACTTCTGCATGTCCAGATCTACCCTTTCATTCTTGCACTCATGCAAGATGCAAGAGATGTCCTCCTTACCAAACATCTAATCCACCAATTCAGATAAGTCCTTCATCTCACTCCCCATATTCCCTCATATAGTAGGTCCTGCCAACTGCACCCAATATACGTAAATGATTATTTCAGCCAATCTCCACACATACACTTGCTGTCTAGGTTAGGGCTTATCATTTTTCCCACATTAATTTTTCCAATAACCACTTATAGGAACCCTTGCTGGAAATATCCAGTTTTAATACCCATGAAGTTTCATATCCACTTAGCACACATAAAATTTTTATCTCATTCTTCATATAATGTAAAGGTAAAAGAGTTTATTTTATAAATTATTAAAAATAATTTGGATATTAATTCAAATGTTATTGTCACTTCACTGTTCAAAAAGAGTAAATTTTCTTAAAGAATCATGCCTAATAAATTTGAAAAATTATAAAAACTAGGCAAGTACATTCTGGCATAGAAAAAGTATTATTTTTCTAGGTTCCAAAGTACTTCAGCTATGTTTTGTGTGACAGTTGGGCAAATAATATCAAGTCATCTTTTTCAAGCAACTTACTTTGAAGTTCTAAGGTTAGTTTGCAGGCCTCCTCCATGGCCTCCCACCCCTCTACCTGCACCCACTATAACACTGAACATCTATGTGGACATTTTCTACTTATGTTTTATGTATTTGTATTTTCCATTGTACCATGTGAAACACAGGGCCTGGCACAAATAATGTCCCTATTTTATTACAAAATCATAAGCATGTGATTCTGTCACATAATGATATCACACTCAAGCACACCCATATGACATTTTAGGTGAAAAGCTCAAATTAAAGCTATAAATTATTACACCCATCTTATTCTACCAACCACACTTAAGTAGGCCTTACTTCTGCCGGACCCTGAATATCCATTTTCTTTTCCCCTATGATTTAATATATCACTTACCATGTTTTAAGCCCTTAGTAAAATATTTATGAACTCATGTATTAGAATTAAATGTATATTATTAAACAAGGACACTAGTTTCCATGTCTTAGAGTATCATACCTACTTGACAACATTTTGTTGAGTTATTTGATATAAATCTCTGCTCTTATATGATGTGATGTGTTTGTGATGTGCAAAACTACTATTTTACATTTTTCATATAAACAGAGACAGTATGTCAGGCCATGTCAGACCAAGGGTTAAAGCAAAAATTCAATAGTCTGATACATATTTGTTCATATCACATAAGGGCACAGCACTAATACACTTTGAAGTGATTACTGCTGTAGTAAAACACTAAAAAAATATAATCCAATGTGACATGAGAGAGTGAAAATCTAAATGAAAGCAGAGCATGCATATTGTTTTTATATTGTACCTGCCAGTCAAGCTAAAATTTTATGAAGAACTGAGAAGCAATTTTCACTCATGTACATTATATCGGGTAGGTCATATTCTTTTATGTAAATCTCTTTCACTTGGGTGTTTAAATTTCAATACAAACGTAGCTCTAAAAAAGTATGGCTTTTATTTCTTTCTCTATTTAATTAATTCTGAGTTTTGAGAGCAAATGCGTTATTGAGCGTGACACCGACAAGGGGCACCGCTGGAGGAGGTGTTGGAACATGAGCGGCATCTGTTTTGGGTAGCGGCGATGTTGCCGGAGTGGCCCCTGCCCCCACCACACTGTACCCCACAAAGAGGGAGGAGAGTAATGTTCAGATGGTGAACATTTAAAAAGATAAAGGCTATACTTTGTCCCTTGGGGAGTCTAAACATCCCTTAGCTTTAATCATGCCTTTTTTTTCATTTTCATAGAGTTAATTGATAAATTTCACATTTTTGCATTTGCTTTCTCAAAATATCCCATGGTGCATGTTATGAACCATGGGATAGCTAATAGTAAGGTTAGGCATAGTCTTGTATACATTAGCCTTTCCCTCTTTATAGCAATGTGGTTAATAGCATTCCCAGATTTTGCCAGGACATGTCATTGCTGACTTTCAGGTTGGGAGAGAAACAAAGCAAAGCAAAACAGAACAACACAAAGCGAATTTACACATAGTTTGTCCATAGCCGTTCCCACAGCAGTAGATCATGACATGAATACAGGTCATCTGTTAACTGCTTTCTTGTTTACTTTTTATGAAAGTTTCATTAAAGTAGCATATATTATTTACATTATTTGGAATTTGGTTAAGACAAATGCATTAGTATACCAGCAATTTAATCTGGTAAACTTGTCTTTTAGTTTTGAAGATCAATTGGTGAAAAAATATACACTTGAAAAGATTATGATTAAGAACCCACATGGTTAGAAGAGTCTGTATTACATTTATTAATTATTCATTTTATAACTGTATCATTCATAGTTGTGACAGGGAACAGAAATCTCAAGGTAATTGAACAGAATTTAATGAAGGACTTATTAACAAGTAAGGGCAAGGTTAATTGATAACATAAAAATGGGTTAAATCATCCCAATTCTAGCAATCTTTTTCTACATTTGAACGTCCTTTTCTCAAACATAACATCTTTAAAACAAACTGGTCACTGGTCTTTATTCCCCAAATGGCCTTTATTTGCAGCCTCTTCATCACAGTTAAAGCCAATTTCTTACTTCAAGCCCCACAAGCCAAAAAGCATTAAATGCTCTTTGATTCCATTTTTTAAAGATTTTATTTAGTTTTAGCAAGGGTGAGGGAGGAAGAGAGGGAGAGAAACATAGATGTGTGAGAGAAACATCAATTGGTTGCTTCTCGCATATACTCCGGCAAGGGAGTGGGCCTACACCGCAGGCTGACGTGCGCTGACCAGTAATCCAACAAGCAACTTTTTGCTTTGTGGAATGATGGACTGTTGACCAACTGAGCCACACTGGTCAGGGCAGAGTTCTCATTTTGCCACTCTGTAGCCAATCAGTTTGGAAATCTTGTTGGCCGTATCTTCAAAAGTGTCCCAGGATCAGACCACATTTTATCACTTCCACTGTTGCAATACCCAGGTCCAAGCCTGGATTTCTGTAACAGCTCTTAGCTGGTCTTTCTAATCATACCCTTGCTCCCTAACAGACTCCTTTCAGAACTCTCACTGTAATCATTTTTAAAGTGTGTATCAGTTCATGTTACTTCACTGTTCAAAAATGTACAATGGCTCGAACATCACAAAAAGTGAGGTAAAAGTTGTTACTCAACCTCTAACTTGGCTTTGTTTCTTCATTGATTTCATATACTTCTGTCTCTTTTCTCAGTATATCCCATTCTATCTCTGTATGATGCATTTAGTTGACTTATTTAGTGTTCACTAAATTTGTCTTGAACTATGTCTAATTTACTCTTTAATTCAACTGTTAAGTGTTTCATTTCAAAGATTATATTTTTAAATCTTAAAAGATTCATTGGACTTTTTTTTAAAGCTGACTGGCTTATATTGTCTGAAAGTTCTATTAAATTAGGGTTTTATTATGTTATGGTAGTTATTTTTATTGACTTGCTCAAGATAAATATCTAATGTTTTTCTATATTCAT
This sequence comes from Phyllostomus discolor, assembly GCF_004126475.2. Taxonomy (NCBI): domain Eukaryota; kingdom Metazoa; phylum Chordata; class Mammalia; order Chiroptera; family Phyllostomidae; genus Phyllostomus; species Phyllostomus discolor. The sequence continues at coordinate 153,093,371 of NC_040906.2, forward strand.
TAACCCAAACCTGAAAAATATGTAAAAATGGCAGTATATATTTAATGAATAAATGAATTTGGACACTGGATAAAAACAAAAGAGAAATACTTTTGGTCTAAACTCAAAGATATTTTACCAAAAATTTCTAAACAGGTTGGAGGGTAGATATGATTAATGGTGAACAAACCCAAAAGAGACAAATTTCCTTCTGCCTCAGGACATCATTTTTTCCCTCTCCCCTATTCTACCAGTTTCTGTAGAAGTTGCCCTCAGTTGCTCTTAGCTTTACCATGGATCTTAGATCTAATTCACTCTGCTGGTTCAAGGACTCATTTGGCCAGTCTGCTTCTGTGAGAGCAACTCCAATCCTGTGTTAATAACACTAACAATTCTTTACCCACCTCTTCCACAATTTTATCTCAGTCTTTGGTGCCTGGGGATTTCTCTAATATATTTTCAAACTCAACGGTGCATTTTCATTATATATTTTTCAGTGTTTGTAGGCTGTATGGTCTGCCATATTAAGGCATTATGATGTGCTAGACAGTATATCATATTCTTGGATTATAAAAATGAATAATTTAGAGGTTAATTTACTTCTACATGTTTTAAGTTTTCCATCTACTAAGATTATTTGCTTTATTCTAAAATTAAATGGTGTTTCTTCAATAAAATCAGGTTTAAAATAGCAGACCCACTCTTATTTTTCTGCCTTGTTGTGACAGTGAAGTTCAAATATACCTGGAACTCTGTTTTTCTTCAACATACTAGGTACAATCATCTGCTCCCAATTTTATAATTTGTTTAGTTGGTGTAGATAATTAATATGTTTGTAAAATGTGATGTTTCAAAATGTGATCTATAAAGATGCCATATAAAACAATTACTTTTTTTCATTGACCCCAAATACAAAAGTAGTTTTCCATATGCCTCGGTGTCATCAAATAACAATGGTGAAAATTGAAAGTACTTCATACCTGACAGAAAGAAGCAACCCAGTGTTCCTGTCCTTGCATGTGACAGTGGACAAGTCAGGGTGTGATGTCAATTTCACATCAGGTTTTAAGTGAAATGAAAGGTTTACAAAGAGTGTAGTAGCAACCCTTTTATTCTTTATGGCTCTGAGAAATAGACTTATAGCAACACTTGTATAGGGCTTCTTGGCTGCCTATAAAGTACCACTTAAGAACATCACCTTTTGACCTTATCTGCAAATACTGGATCCCAACAGAGTCCAGAACTAGGTGTGATTACATACCTGCTCCAGAGGGTTTCCCAAAGTCCTCTATGTGTGAAGCAGCTGTGTTGTAGTAGATTACTTAAGTAGCCGTTCAAATTATAGGTTGACACTGGCTACATCTACAGAGTATAAACAAGACAAACCAACCTCCTAACAACTTGACAAGTGAAGAAACAACGTGGCTTTCTCACAGGATAACATCCTTAAAATGACCCTCTTGTCACAGCACGTTCTTTGAACGTTTTCCCAGACGGTGGTTGTGTGTCACTGCAACTCCCCTGTCCCTAAGGGGCCAGAGTCAGAGAGATAGCCTCAGGACTTCCAAGGGAGAGGTTTTCTGGACAAAGCCAAATGACCTAATTAAACCAACTCCCTGTGCCTTTAGATTATTGAGCACTTTGTTCTAACCAGATAAACTGACACTATAATGTTGCCTTAGGTAATGCTACATAGCTGAGCATTTCCAAGGAATAAAGAGTGCTAGTGTGTATGTAAAAAGTGTCAGCCAGCAGGTAAAATGTGGGCTAAATTAGGTAGCAGACAAGGCAAAGCTGAGCCAGAAACATAAAGAGCATTTATTCACAAACCAACGCTATTCTTCTCTGGAGGCATTGTGGACAAGACTGCTGTTCTCATGCTGATTTTTTTCTGTTATCCTTTTACATTCTGACAACAACACTGTCAGCAGAATCCCCACCCAACACGGGCACTTCTGTGTATCTACACTTTGCCTTGTTTTTCTAACCCTGAACTCTAACTGCTTCCCATCTCATTCTCCCATTCCTTTCTCCTAAACAAATACATGCAGAGGGAAGCCATCAGGCAAATGTCTGGGTATATAAAAGAGCTGATATTTCATAATGGAGCTTCAACATTTTTCTAAGGCTTTAGTATCTTTTGTATTTTTTTCCATTTTATTTGCTAACTATTGTAAAGATTTAAAAGTTCAGTAAGGCCACATTTTTTGGCATTTTGCCTTTATTGACTTACAATGTTCTGGATATTGTCATCCATACATTTCAGAATATTAACAGGTTTGTGTATCATTCTCATTTTTGTTATATGATGAAATGAGCCACTGTTTTATAGCAACAGTATTCAGCTAATTCCAGTGAATAGAGGAAATGATTTTATACACCTCAGTTCTGTACCATAGTCTTCTCTTATACATGGGTGATACATTTTAGGACTCCCAGTGGAGGCCTGAAACGGTAGATACTGAACACTATATACACTATGTTCCCTTATGCATATGCACTGTCACTTAAAGGGAACACTTTATAGGGCTTCTGTTTGCATATAAGAACTGTCAGGATCACCACTGTTTTGGTGCAGATCATTATTAAGTAGAATAAGGCTTACTAAAACACAAGCACTGTGATAAGGGAACAGTTGATCTGATATCCAAGAAGGCAACTGAGTAACTCAGGGGCAGGTAGCATATGTAAAATGGATATATTGGGTGAAGGGATGGTCCAGGAGGGATGCTGCAGGAGGGCATGGGGCTCCCTACTCAGAAAGGTGTGCAATTTAAAACTTGTGAATTGTTTATTTCTGGAATTTTCCAATTACTATTTTTGGACTGCAATTGGCTGTGGGTAACTGAAACTATGGAAGGAGAAACCACAGATAGGGGAGAAGGGCTACTATATAAGCTTCTTCAAGGCAGAGATCACAATCCTTCTATATTTTCTCTACAGCTACCTGTTCTTTGTGTGCTAGTATTTTTGCTTATGTACTTTCCTCTGCATATCCAATTCTTCCTGCAATCCACTGAAAATTTACCCTTCCCATATACTACATTTACCATTAATTCCCCTGTTTTAACACCTTCAAGAGATCCTTGAAACCTACAAGATAAAGTGTACAACTCATAACCACATTTATCATTCAGTTTTATTACCTCATTGCTCCCCACTTAAACACCAACAAGGCTGTCTATGCATTCAGTTGTCTCCAGTACTAGGAGTGAGTGGCAGGTCAGGAGGAGGCTTAGATCGAGGGCAGGTGCAGTAAAACTCAAAACTGTGTCCAGCCACTGTGCATACTGGCCTGCAGTGGTACAGAAGTGGAGGCTGGAAGTTTACACTTGTCCTTAAGAGTGTCTTTGAGACTGTGACTGCTCTGAACACAGGTTGTTTCTGTTTCCCAAAGCTGAAAGAGAATGTGAAAAAATGGAGAAAAAGAACAGGAAACAATGGATCTTCTGAAATAGTGCAGGGAAAACAGTTATGGATCTTATTTTATAAATTTCATAGCATTCTCGTACCTCTGCTCCTGACTGCTCCTTGAATAGTGTCTACGTGCTTTCAGTGAACTTGTGGGCAGGTGCATGCTCTTCTGAACAACTGCAGCAAAATCAAGTAATTATCTAGCATCTAAGTTTTTGGATTTTAGAGTCAAATAATGCATTTGACACAACTCTAAATACAATGAATATAAAAAAAGCTAGCCAAAATAATACTTTAAAAATGGATATTTTAATATCACAATAAATATCAGGAAATCATCTTAGATTATTTTAAATAAATATATTATTTTTTGAGTTTTACAATAATAGAGTGAACAGCACATAGTGGAAAGATATAAATTATAAGGCAAGATATGACCTTTAGAGGCTAACAAATATTTTCTTAGTTTGGAATCTAAAAATTTAATGTCACATTTGCCTCTTAAAAAGACACATAGGTTTATTCTGATATAGTTTAACAAATGCACAAATCACAATACCCCCTTTGTTATTAAATTTCTGCTTCCAGATCTTTGGATTTTGTTGAATATATCATACTAGCATGTCTTACATTCAGTTAATTCCCCTGTGCCAGCCCTGGCTGCTGCTCTGTAGTTCCATGAGGGAGCCTCCATGATTAGTGCTCCACCATCATTTGTCTGTCATTCGGGACTCAAGATTTGTGTATCGTGAAGGAATGATAATAAAAAGGTAGTTTCAAATAGAATGGGGTTCTACAAAAATTAAGCTGCTAAATGTATGTCCCATTTTTTTCATTCTCATGAGGCAGGGCACTTTCCCGTAAACATTGCTGTGTTTGGTGCTGTGTTTGATGCAGACAAAAACAGACCACATAAGCTATTTTCTCCTGAGTGTATGATTAATGAATTATCCCCTTATCCCCTAATTGCCATATCAGGAATGGAGTTGCATGTGGCAGATTAATAAAAAAACATCCTTGAGTGAACAGTTAGTACTGGCTGTCTAATTATTGTGTGAGTTAGTTTTCAAACGTGCAATGACCAGCCATGGAACGCAACTGCACAGAACTAGGAAAAGGAGATACACTCAGGGGACAGTTTCCTTATCTGGTCTGTAAGTGATTGTTTTGTGTATGTGTTGTGTGTGTGTGTGTATGCGTGTGTGTGTGTAAAATAACAATTTGATGCTGTTTGAATGTATTTCTTTTTCATGCAACTCAAATCAGAACACAATTACACAAGGAAATATATAACAAGCTAACAGGTAAATGAGTATCTTCTCCATGTCCTAAAACAAAGAAAAAAGAAAAAAAATCACAACTGCTGGTTACAAGAAGAGAAAATAATGGAGAAAAAGTTGGACAAAAAGTCAGAACATGAAGGTTTGTAAACTGATATTCCACTGAAACTGCATTAAGCATAGAGTCTTCTAAGTTGGAGTGTCATGGAGAACTTATTTAGTTCAACTTTATTCAATGTAGGGATTCTTTAAAATATTTCTGAAGGGAATCCTTAATATGGCTCATATCTCAGAAACTGACCACCCTACAAGGTAGCCCTTTTCACTGAGACAGGTAAAAATCTATTCCCCTTTTGCTTTCACTTATATCTCTTGGTTCTGTCCCTTTAGATTCACATAAAACAAATCAGAACTCTTTAGCAATTGATGACCCTTCAAATATTTACAAATAGCTCTTACAGTAATTCTCTTCTAAATGTTACACCAGTAACTTCAGAATTCCATCCAAGTCTTGAAATGTGGTCTTTCCTATGGCTGTTAATTTCTTTTTTGTTTTGATAGTACAGTTAATTACTTTGAAACCAACTAATGAATGTTTTATTACTGAGTAATTTGGTAAATTATTTTTCATGTGAATCCCATTGAATCTAGGACTGCTACACTGTTGTTGAGAATGTGTACACAAAGATTGACAGGTTTGCTTAGAAAAATGACCCAAATTATGATACTGCAGTCAGTGAGACTTTTAGGAGAATTTGTCACAGTTTGAGATCTTTCATTTTCACTTGACATTTTGAGAAACAGAATATTTTCAGTGGCGCAGAGTCAGTTGCACTCATGTAGTTATTAAATGCCAAAGATTGATACAGCATATGAAAGCCACTTTCTTCATGCACAGTAAATAATACACATTTTGTAAGAAATTTAGAAGATTAGACTATGTCTGGCTTGTAATGAAATCACCCACTTTCCTGGTATTTTGATGCCAAGAACACTGGATTAGATATCAGAAAGTAAGTTCATGAACTGAGATTCAAAGGACAGATTAGAAGAAAATCTTGACAGCTATTTTATTGAAGTCAAGAAGTCTAATGAGCAATCCCTACTCAGTAACAGACAAAATCTCCCAGGATAATAAGATTATTTTATGCTCTAGATTCAGTTTTTCTCTTCTCTATAAAGTAGTGAGTACATGTCACCAAGTTTTGCCTCTCTGAATCCATTCTATTTTCATAGTTTAGGTTTATTTTACTAATGAATTAGGTTATTTTTTGTTTTGAAAAAAATGTTAGCTTTTACTGTAATATTAATTTTATTTGCCAAATTCTTTTTTTAATAATTTTTTTATTTTCTTTTTTTTTAACTGTTTTTTTTAAGATTTTATTTATTTTTCATTTATTTTTTAGGGAGGGAAGTGGGGAGAGAGAGAGAGAGAGAGAAAGAGAGAGAGAGAGAGACATTAATGTGCGGTTGCTGGGGGTTATGGCCTGCAACCCAGGAATGTACCCTGGCTGGGAATCGAACCTGGGACACTTTGGTTCCCAGACCGCGCTCAATCCACTGAGCTACGCCAGCCAGGGCTATTTGCCAAATTCTTAGAGTTCTTGGAGTGATAAGTTCTTCCTGCCACTCCTATTTATATTGTGCTAGTTATTTGTTTTAACTAAAACTGGAGATTTAACATTTGTTGCAATTCATTTACACCTTCTTATTTTACTGTTAAGTCCATTATTGACATTTTAATCGCCCAGTAAAATAGTGATCAGATTTGTGTTCTATTCATAATTTATAATCACATCCTCTGAAACCCAGGTCATTGTGATCTATGAATGACACTAGTTGCATGTTTTCTATTTTTCTCTTGCATTGTGAACACAATAGGCCAGCTGCTTACCATCTGAGCAGTTCTGCTTTCAAATGTGTTCAGGGAGCACTACAATGTGAATGACTTTAACCGTCTTCCTATATCTTGTTGGGACACATGTGCAGTTACACTTGGAACAGTGAGAGAACAGGGGGTGTCCTGCTCCACCAGGCAGCTTTGCTCCTGGGACAGCAAACTGGGACAGCAAACTGGGACAGCAACAAACCCACAGCCTGGGCAGGCTTTCCAGAGAAGTCATCAGATAAAAAGCCACTAAAGAAAAGGAAAAACTCAGGTATTAAGACCAGGTTACAAATACCAAGGAAATCAGAGCAGAGACAATGACTGCTGAGCGAAGAGAGGGTGTGAACCTGGTGGCATTTTCTGAGTAGCCCTTTAAGTGACTCTTTAGGCACAGATGGGCTATATACTTTGAGGGCTTTACATGACAATCTTGGACTTGACGCTAAATTCTTTTCTGGGGTCTCTCACCTGTGAAAATTAAATTTTCCCCCTTTGCTTCTCTTAAGATAAATTGATAGATTAAATATGTCTTGGTTGAAAGATAGATTCTTAAATTTTGATATAATCTATATGTGCCAGCCAATTAGTGAAGCAGACACCAGAGATGGAGAAGGTACTGCTTAACTCAACTACTTAACTTTCTATACTTTTCATTTCCCAATCTTGAAAGGATTTACATGTTTTCAGTGGCCCAGACATAGAACAGAGGGTGCATGATCGAGGAAAGTTGAGGGCACAGTGCTATCCAGCTAGTATCTTCTACAGTTAAAAAACGTTGAGATCCTCTGCCTTTCATCATGCATGAGCTCTTTAGAGGAATGTGCAGCAGTACCAGGAAATGCTGATCAATACATTCTACTGGCTGGCCTTCGGCAATGTGGGATGTGGCTGACTTAAAGCTCTCTCTGGGTAGCTAGCAGTTCCCTCAGGTGCTGTTTCTCTGCCAGGTGAGAAAAGTCACAAAGCTAGAAATTAAGGTTGTGGTGAAAGTGAAGAAATGTAAATTCTTCTTGGTATGAGATAGACCAGTTCTGTCTACCTTATGGGCTATCAGTACAGAACTGGTTAATATATATTCCATGATTGTCCATTTATCTTGTGTAAGAGTTACAGTCAGTATAAGCAAACTGACAGAAATTTGGAAAAAAAAAACACCAACTAGTCTGAGAAACAAAAGGGAGATTTTGATGGAACATCATATCATTTGAAATCTGAGCAGGTAAAAAGTTCAAAATTAAGGATAATGGTTATAAGTGGCAGGAAAAAAACCTGGAACCAGGATGTAATGTTCATGGCATGTATGGGAAATATACTGGGGATGTTACTCCAAGTGGAGATAAAAGTCAAGTGTCCTGTGAATTTTGAATAATGTAACATTTCCTCTATAATAGTAACAGCAATAGATGCTACTCTTTTGAGCCTTACTAAATGCTGTCATATTAATGTTATATCAACCAAATTCTCATCTATTCTGTTTTATAGCCTGAGTAGGTTGGCAGTGGCACCTGGGAAAACCTGTTGGCACAGACAAAAGTCATTAGCCTGATCTTACAATCCCCAGTGTCAATAACAGAACATGAACACATTCTGTGCCTCTGGAGGCCTTCTCCTCCCAGAGATTTCGCTGACCAATCTTTGGGCTGGGTTGTTTCTCCTATCTGTAGTGTGTCTTGGATTGGAAAATGTCTTAGGGCTGAACTACTTATGCATACAAAGAAATTGCCTAGGATGATGTTAAGAGTTAGCAGTAAGTGGAACACAGCCATCTGGGTGCTAATATTGATAGTGATGACAGAGGGATCTGGAAGTTAGTGGCTTATTACAACTCAGCAGAGAAAAGGGGAGGATGGCAATTGCATATGAAAAGAGAAGAAAGGTTAGGATAATTTTTATTGTTAGTGTACAGAAAATTATTTCAAAATATTATCTGATTTTCTCCCTCATGTTATTCCCGTTTCCCCAATTCTAGTAGATAGTTCTGTAATTATTTATCAGAGAAATAGTATCAAGGGTAATAGAAGGAAACACAGATTTTTGTCTGGTTTTGATTTGACGCTGTAATGAGGGGAGGAGGAAGAGTGGAAAGCCGATGAGCATGTTTAACACTCTTTAGAGACAGGCCTAGATGTGATGAGTCATCTAGACAACACTCCAGTAAATGATCTTTTTGAAGAGCCTTGTTTCAGTTGTCAGAGCCATTTGGAAATTGAAACATCATTTGCTACTGCTTTCTCTGTGCCCAGGCCTATATTACTGCTCCTATTGTAGGTATCTGATGAAATCTTCCTTTCTTCAGGAGTTAGCACTCAGATTAATGTCCCCCCAGCAGGTGTGAGGCCCATCTGTATCTCTTCATTAAATGAAGTTGTTTTTGTCCTTGTCTAGTTTGCCTCTTGTGGAATTTTCCCACAACCTTAATGGCACAAGGCATCCATAAACCTCAAGAAAAGGGCCATATCTGTGGTCCCCTGGTGGGATTGCCAGAAGGAGGAGGCAGCTGTATCTAAAGAGCATAAGTATCTAAAACAGCATAAGTAATAATGTCATTTACTGAGACAGGAGGAAGAATAGATTGACAGAGTAAACATGGTGTCTATTTTAAGCACTGATCTGAGTGTCTCTGGAACTGCCAAGTGGAGGTCTTCAGTAAGCTATTGCATAAATATCTTGAAATTTTTACAGTGGAGGCCATGGTTTGGAGATCTGTATTTGAGATCTGACAACTCTTCAGTTGTTTCTGGAGATATTTGTGTATGGGTATCTGTCCAGAATATACAGTGAATAGAGGAGATTATAGAGAAAAGAGAACACGTACACCTAAAGAATGCAGAATATTTCATAGGAAAGACTAAACAGGAGTTACCAGTGTGGTAGAAGGAGAAAGTAACGTGATACAAGCAAAGGATGTAATGTCCAGAGTGTCAAGTATGGTGGCCCTGGGACATGAGAAATTCCTCTAAGTTTTCAGTGAATTTTAAGTCTGTCCTTTATTAACATGCAATATTTTTGGAGCAATGTGGTAAAGATGTTAGACTGCTCTCAGCTGAAGAAAAAGTAAGGAAGTGGAGATCATTTTGTCTTAAAAAGAAAGCATAAATATAGTTATACACTTAGTATACAGAAAGAGATGCAAAGTGAATGAAAAGTTACATTTTTATAATTAACATTTTCAATATGAGCAAATCTTAGAGGTATTCATATGTTGAAATAGAAAAAAACAGTAAAGAGGAAGAGTTTGAAAATACATGTGAGATAGTTTAAACCATATTACCTAAGCAAGGTTATCTTGTGAGGTAAATTTATGTTTTTGTCTCTGGGCTTAAACTAAACATTTTTTGTTTGTTTTTCCTCTGCAAAGAAAAGGGGTTTTTACAAGGGTCAGACCTATGTTCTCAGCATCCTGGCAGGTGTACTAACCGCTCAGATGACTTGTGCTTTTAAAGGTGCACTGACCACTGATGCCACTAGAGTATCACAAGCCCTGCAATGGACCCTATGGAGCTATAGTGACTCCTAGATAGTTTATATGAGCCCTCGAATGCCAAATCTTGGGAGAATCTTATCCACCTGTCAGGTTATTTATTGCCCATTATTCAGTCATCCTTCAAAATAGAGCTGAAAATAAGCTTTGCAATAGCCACTCCATTTTAAAATCATGTCCCCTAAAGACCTCATGGGTAGCAATAGATATGTGTAACTGCAAATATCCTCAACTATTTTCTATTTTATTGAGTCAGTTTACAGTTACCAGTAATGTTATATGCAAGTAAAAATACAATGCCCAATTTTCTTTGCTGCCAAGTCTGGATTATAATTTAGCCTGACAAATGGGCAAAGGTTTCTAAGCACCACATGGCTGGTATCTGTGTATTGGAGTATGATGAACCCATATTGTTTTTAAATCTATGGAGGAACTAGACAAAGGTACCTTTGTGAATTTTACAATGAAAGCCTGGGAATCGGAGGTGGTATTACTCAGTTCATTTATGAACAAATGTGGGATTGCAAACTGCAGATTCTAGAGAAGGTATTAATGAATCATCCCCAGATGATCTTCCTACAACCCACAGGACTTCAAAATGAATCATATGATCTATTTTTTAATTAAAAAATGCATTTTAAATGAATTATTTATGAACAAGTACAGCTGTAACCTTGATAATATTAAACTGTTCTGGGCTGTTGAAAGGTATCTCATAGCAGTGACTATTCATAGTTAAACATGCAGATTATATTAATATAGTCGATGAAAAATAATAAACTGGTCTCTGAAGAAGTAGAGATAAATGAGTCCATCAATTCGTATTGCCTTCTTGCCATAGCCAGTCACAAAAGATTTGTGCAGAAATATTTTATTTGTGGGGTTATTTGTAGCCTGCAAATATCTATGATTCTGTCCTGCAGATTTTATAATGTGACTATTTAACACACTATAAGTAATCAATTAAAAGAATATTGGTTACGCATCATAATTCCAGTACAGAGAGAATTAAAAACATAGCATTTTCTATAAGATCATTTTGGCTGTCTCTCAATCTGACATAAACTGAAAGTGACTTTGGCACTGTGAGAACAAAGGGAGGACTTTCTGAGTGCTAGCAGAAGCTATGTTATTTTTCAGACATAAGTGCTGAAACACGCAGAATGTTCCAGTCAGGAACTCAGGCAGTTTGACCCTCTAGATAACTTTTCCTAAATTTATTTTCCGTTGTCTAATTTTAACATTTTATTTCTAAAGGCAGAAGTTGAAGGTACTAAATTATTGTCTAATTTTAAAAGACTTTTTTATCAGAGGGCATGTTATATACAAAGGGAAGTGAGGAAGAAAATTTTAGAGTGGAAAAAATGGAATGAGAGAAACAAAAATAGTAGGGGTAATTAGGTAAATTAACACTGGTGAAGTCCAGAGACTTTTCTCATTTTCTGCTCCTGTAAGAATTCAGAAATCTCAGGAGATATAAAGGAGATGAGATAAAAATACAATGTAGACAACTTCATTAAAATCGAATATGTATATTAAATTCTAACAAAAATGTTTGTTAAAATAATGGAAACTAATGAAGTAAATGTGTTAATTGATCATATGTTATTATTTGACACAGTAAGTTACTTTATTTACACTGTCTCCTTTGTACTTCATAACAAACACAAAGGGTAAGACTATTATTCCAGGTTACACACTAGTAAGCTAAGACTCTGGGAAGGTACTTAACAACAATAAACATGTAGACCAGTGCTACATAAGATACGAAATGTGAATGGGTCTGCATGAAGATACTAATCTCACCGCACTGCGCCGCTTCTCATTAAGGTTTTGAAGCACGTGTGTCATAAAGACAAACTTGTATTTCTTTTGGAAAATAATATTTACACTGCTATGAACAAATTCATCCTTTATTAAAATGTGCATATGTACATATAGTTGGAGGTCCATAGGCATATGTGTGTGTGTATGTGTGTGTATTTACAAGTTTGTGGTGTTAAATTTATGGCTCAAAACATATGAATGTTTCCTACAGCCACTTTTTAAGTTTTAATTTTCTGGTGGTGTCTGTCTAATATCTTTTTTGAAGTCTTAATTTTGCACAGCACATGATCACATATATTTGACATGATAAAGATTTAAAGAAGTTGTTCTTTTAGGGCCTCTTCATCACATGGCCAGAACATTTAGGCAATATATTTAGACTTGTCAAACCTTTTAAAAATTATAAGATTATCTTAATTTGAGTTAGGTAATAATATTTATTTGAACCAGATATTATTGCAGTTTGTACAGGCATACAATGGTCATCAGCAATTTTATATACTTCATCCAGGTAATATTTCATGTAATTTTTAGTTAAACTCTATTAGATATAATAATAATTGTCAAATATTATTTAATTTTTACACAATTGACATAAACTCCACATATTTGGAAACATAAAAATGACATAAGTATTGAGTCATTATTATGAGGCATCTTACATCATATAGGTATAACTAGATCATTAAATATAAAAGTAAAGAATAGCTCTAAATACTTAATCTATGTGCTTGGGGTTTCTAAAGTAGCAGTAGATGGTTTAAATAGTTAAATTCTCCTTATTCTTTTTTTATATTTTTCTCCCTCACTGAAAAAGACTAAGATTTAAGGGATCCCTTCAGTAGACAATGGACAAAATAAAAGCTCTTATCGCAAAGTCTCTATTATGATATGGTCAGGAATTATTGATCTTCCAGTAAGACACATTGATTTTAATTTATCCTTTATCAATAATTACATTTATGGAGAGAGAAAAATATAAAATGGATTTACTGTTAATGAACTATATGAATGCCTCAATAATTACTATGGACAAGTTTATTGGTCAATTGCAGTTGTTTTCCATACAATGTTTTGAAATACTTGGTATATATAGGCTAATGTCTTAATGGTGTAGATTATTTTAGTGTTTCAAAAATATATAAAACATACTGAAGACAGACATCTTTTAAAGGTTATGAAAAGATCACACATAATTATATATAAATGCATAAAGTCTGATTAAATAAAGCAAAATATTAAAGAAAACCACTCTGTTTTATTTGCTGCCCTGTTGAATACTCTTTAACCCTTTAACCCCCTATAATCTGTTACTTTAGCTTCTGCTGTTAGTGCTGCTGAGGCTGCATTGTTGCCATTTTTGCTTATTTTTCTCAAATGACTTGCATTATTATTGCATTATTGCAATGGCAGTTTGCAAAAATGACCACCACCAGTTTTTTTTTTTTTCATCAGGAGATGGATTTTATTTTTTTACCGCTTGAAATAAGGTAGTCCATTTTAGGTTTTATGGCTCATGGGACATTAACAAATGTGACCAACCAAAATGATCAGATTTTCTATACCTCAGCACTGTTTACATTTTGGATTGGGTAATTCTTTGTCGAAGGTAGTTGTACCAATCATTCTAAGGTATTTAGCAACATTTCTGGTCTCTACTCATACATGCCAGTAACAACCCTCCAACTATTCCAATAAAAAAATGTATGGGTTGGCAAAAAAATTTCATTTAGTTTTTTTCCATATGATGGCTTTAGTAGTGCTTAGTTGTCTTTAACTCCATTTGAAACAATTTTGTTAGATTGTATTTTGACAGCTGTTATATCAGTGTGCATTTAAAAAAACATAAAATTGATGAATTTTTGTGAAGCCATTTTAATGTTAAAGGTGGAAGAAAATATGCAACATTTTCTGCATATTATGCTTTATTGTTTCAAGAAAGGTAAAAATTCAACTGAAATGCAGAAAATAGATTTGTGCAGTGCATGGAGAAGGTGCTGTGACTGGTCAAACATGTCAAAAGTGGTTTGCGAAGTTTCTTAGTACTATTGACCTTTTAACCAAATAATTCTTTGCTGTGGGACTGTCTTACACACTGGAAGATGTTTAGCAGCACCTCTGGCCTCTACCCACTAGAAGTCAATAGGAGGAGATAGCTGATGTACTCAAAATATCCCAATCAATAAAGTTATTGGTGAAAACAAAAAATGTGTCTTATTTTATATAAAAACTAGATGGACTTTTTGGCCAATCCAGCATCTCTGAACATTGTCAAACATCTCTTGGGGTTAGGGGATAGTGCTCCTGGTTGACGACAGCTGACGTAAAGCCCTGAAAACAGCTTTCACACTGGAACTTGAGTACTCATGTTGTAATCTTGGATTCACACAGGAATTCTCCAAATTACCATGTGAGTAAACATACCCTAGGTTGTTGGAAGATCATACCTTATGAAAAAGAATGAAGGCACTCTGGCCAAAAGCTGGTCAGCTTCTAGACCTGTGAGTGAGGCTACTGTAGACCATCCAACTGAGAATAATAGCCCGTAGAGATCAGCTGAGCCAATCCAGACACGAAGAACCACTCTGCTGACTCAAAGAATTGTGATCTAAATAAATAATTGCTGTTTTATGTCTTTAAGTTTTGAGGTGGCTTATTGTGTAGAAAATCTAAATTGTACATATATATTTTATTTAGCTTTCAATGGTACCTTTTTTTGACAGTACTCCATTATTTACTAGCAAATAATCAGTCAAAAATAATGGTGATTAAAAACAGTCTTAGAACCAAACTTACTGAGTTCTAATTCTGACTATAACACTTTTTATCAGTATGATCTGACATGAGTTATTTTAACTTGCTTTACTCCATTCCCACATCTGTAAAATAGAGTTAATAAAAGTACCTGGAACATAGTAAAGATTTTGTTAAACAAATTGGTCTAAATCTTCTTAATGGAGTATGCCTGTTCATTTCCACTACTGATCTTGTTTAGAAGCTTCGAATGTGTAGGAGACCATCCTGCATGGTATGGGCCCAGCTCCCACTCGGAGATGCACAGGATCCACCCCCACAGATAGGTTCTCCCATGGAGAATCAGGCCTGCAATGTGCCTAGGCCACTTTGAGTTTTGCTCTTGTTAAAAAACTCCCTCACCCTGAATTGAGGACATTTACTGCAAAGTAACTTCCTAAAATCTGTGCTAAACCTTCCAAGGATGAGCATAAGCAGTTCAACCACTTTTGCCTTTGCATTTGCAAATATCCCTCTTCTGTGATGTGATTAGCAGCATTTGGTTCCTTTGTTTTCTGTAAAAGGTAACCACCTAAAGTGAACTTGTGCATAGTGAATGAGGACTATCATGTAATGGGTGAAGACACCCAATAAAGGCCGGTCACGGCAAAGGCCAAGGCTTTTGCTCCCCTTGAGAGAAAAGCCATGCTGTCCCTTTTCCTCCACTGGACTCAGTAGTCTGTGTGAATGTCTCATTTCATCCATAATGACATGGATACTGCAAGCCGGTGTTTGCATCAAGAATGCTTTTCCCTTATGCTTTATTGTAGACCATTTCTTTATTGTGTCCTGTTTGAGAATACGTGTTCCTATTTACTCTATTTAGAGAATGTTGTTATACTGGAAATCTCTGCCACAAATTAAAATAATATTTATAAATTCCAAATCATTAACAACCCTTGGAATGTCCAGTTCATACTTAATATGAAAATTAAATAAAAGCCTGGATTGTAAACCTATCTTTTCTCTAGTCCAAACATCATTCCAAGGGTGATATTATTTATTCCAATTTTATTAGTCTGTAGATTCTACCTTTTCTGGGCATGAAAGTAGATCTATTTTCTAAGTAGAAAAACTCAAAAGATGCCCATATTCACATATTAGGGGCTTGCGATCAGCTGAATCTCACTGCTGGTTTTCAAGTTTTGTTATATCTTCATAGTCCTTGAGTTCTGCCTTGGCCATTCCATTTGCTAAGACTGGGTGTCATCTGCAGTATGAAACTTCTTATCTCAATTATTTCTTCTCTGCATCATTTCTTCCTGCTGATGAACTCCCTAGACCTATTTATTTTTAAAATTGAATTTATTGGGATGATGCTAGTTAACAAAATTACACAGTTTGCAGGTGCACAATTCTACAGCGCACCATCTGTACACTGCATTGTGTGTTCGCCACCCCATCAGGTCTCTGTCCATCACTACTTGTCCCCTCTATGCCCTTCTCCATCTCACTCCACCCCTTCTCCCCGGCAATTACCACACTGCTGTCTGTGTCCATGAGTTCTTTCTCTCTCTTTTTTTTTCAGTTCAAGCCCTCCACCCTCTCCATTCAGCCCTGACAATATATATCTGTTTCTTACAGGATATCTACCTAATACCAATTCCCTGGCTTTCTTATTTTGCTCTTATTACCTTCTGTTAATCTCTTCTGATGTCCTGTTTATTTCCCAATGCCTTCTCCTGGTATACTTCTGGGTCTCCGTGTCTCTTCTGGAATATTTGTCTGAAATTCTTATATTTATGCTGCCAGAACTTGCCAACTGAGCCAGGTCCAGTTTTGTTTATTTCTACAAATACTACAACACCTATTATATTATCTCTAATTACAACAACCCTTTATAGAAACTTTTAAAAACACATGATTGCTTAGTTATAGAGCCCAAAGTTGGAAAATATTAGGTAGCTGACACAAAATCATACACAAAATGACTTGAACTATGATTTAAATCCAGAAGGTGCTGGTTACTCCAAATCAACACTCTCTTTGTTCCCTTTCCCTCATAACTTATTCAACCCTATTCTGGTTCATCTGCCAACACAATTCGAATGATGAAGAGTAATCATTATTTTGCAATTATTTGTATTATTTGGTAGTAATGGATACCACTAAAAGTTGCTAAGCAGAGACGTTTTAAGATAAAAACTGTGTTCTAGGAAGATTAATTCAAAGTAGATTGAGGGGGGGAAGAGAGGCTGAGTGTAGCAGGATATGATAAAAGGCCAGATTGGGGGAGAAAAAGTGCTGACACAAAGCAGGGAAGTACTAGGGAGTCAAAATCATGAAATAGCTGATGTTGAATGTTGGTGCAATAAGATAAGGGATGCCAATAGTAATTACAGGCTAACCCTAAATAATTCTTTCCAAATTATTATATTGTTGAAACCTATTAAAATATGCTGAGTTTTTTATTTAATACATAATATAATGAAATATCCTTTCAAATTGTATTAGGTACAGGGAATGAATCTTTGGTAAATGAATTAAACAGTTCAAAGTATCACTGAATAATTAAAGATTCTGAGTAAACACTTATTGAGCTTACTGGTTGCCTTGCGGAATGTTTTCTATGGTAGACTAATTAGTTGAACACCAGACTCTATGGTGGTAAATTGTTGCCACGTATGTTTAATTCTTTATATTTTTGTGTAAATGGTTCTGGCTATTTTGAACACCTTGACAAACCTTTATTACATTGGCTACCTTATTTTATTGCAAGAGGCAGCTCAAATGCCAGCTTATCTAATGAAATCCTCTCTGAACATCCCATAAGAAAATACTTTGGTGATTTCATTGTTTATAGGACATTGGCTTATGTTTTGTAGAGGAGGAAAATTATTTTTTCCTCTGTCATTCTGAGTTATTAGCTGAGACCCCCATAATCAAAGACAGATTAACAACAGCAAAATAAACTGAAGCCTATTAACATATACCCCTCATACATACATGGGAAACACCAAGAGAAAAATGAGTAAATCAAAGAAGTGGCTTGCGGCTTTAGGGTTTAGGATTAAGTACCATCTTAATAGGGAAAGGGGCAAGGGGCTGTAGGTCTCTTAGGGGACAGTAAATAGTTTTTAAGAAAGATAAATGGGATCTTAGAAGAATAGGTGGAAAGTATGATAGTTTGTGACAAAGTCTTTCTGAGTATAATATTGACTTTTACTTTCTTGTTCTGCAGTAAAAGTCAATCTTCCCTGATTGATGAAACTCCCATCTGAGTTCTGAGTTCCTTTTGGAGGATCTGCCTTTAGGCAGATAAGAATTCAGAAAAAGCTCCTCCCTGCATCTGCTGTTTTCCAAGGTCCTACAGCTCAAAACAATCAACATGTCAAACTGACATATTTTGGGATGGAATGTCCCAAACTCTTACCATCATATTTTGGAGTGGCATATTCTGCTACTCTTCAATTTCCATTACTGCCCTTGCCTGGTTATGTTTCACGTGGTACATGTCTTCCCAAGAGTTTCAGTGATCTTTCAGGACATAGAAAAAGCTTTAGCCATCTTTATTTTTCACTTTGATTACCACTCATAAGCCTGGGGTTACAAATTTGTAAGGATAGTAGGTAGAAGAAAAACAGAAGTGAAAAAGAATAACATTTTGAACCTCCTGCATACTAAATATTCTTCTAAGTTACCAGTAAATAGTGGCTAGATTTTCTCTCTTAATATTTTGCATGGGTGATGAAGTTTGTATTTGAATACCTTTATCTGTTGCGTATTTTAAAAGTCCTTCAATTTCCTAATTGCTTACACCTTTCTAGATTTACTAATTTAAGTGACTAACGTTGTTTATGGGGGAAATTTAGTTAGTAACCCTTGCTATGATTTTAAACCCTCTTTAATAGTCCAGTTTTGTAGAGGTAAAAGTTGAGGCTCACAGAGAGCAAGTAATTTTCCCAATATGGCTTTATTAATCTGTTAAGTAAAACTTTTAAAATAAAATCATTAATTTTAGGAACCATTAACCAAAAGTTGAAGATTAAGTGGAGAAATGGAAGCTATTGCCATAATAAATTTTATTCTGGCTGGCCCACAACCGAAATTACATTTGAGCTATCTGCTCCACCTGTTACCACCTAGCTGTAGGAAACCATAACCAGTATCAGGATATGGGGACATGGCTTAGTATGTGCCTATACTTTATGGAAAAATGATTAAGAGTGGCTCCATAAAGGTACTCTGTGCACCACAGGTGGTTTATCGATAGTCACTGCTTCTTAACATCCTATCCGAGGTGTGAACAGTGTCAGCTGCAGCAGCAACAGTCGGGTGTTCACGGAAGATACTCTGGGGCACAACAGCAGAACTGAAACAGAAAGAGGGGTATCATTTAAAAACAGATCATTTCTTCATCTCAAGAAGATGAGCTGACTGCCAGAATCTGTAGTTTATCCCACAGCATTTAGTTGAACTTTGAGATACCATGGGCACCAGGCCCCCTCCAGGGAAGGATCCAGTTTTGCTGTTCTCACAGGCAGGATACCAATATTGATGCTGTAGTTGTGCTGTCACTGCAACCACATATTAGCTCAGGGATGATGCTGGGAATGAAAGCTATCACTGTCCTTCAGACTGAAAGCCAAAGGGAGATAAAAAAGGAAACACAAGCTGTTGTTGTTGTTCTTTTTTAAGCTTAACTTCAACCAAAGCTAACCTAAATGCAAAGTCTCAGGTGAAAGGTAAATACATCTATAACCACATATTGGTAATCAGGGTCCCTGCCCATATGTGGTCAAGTGTGGTAAAGGTTTATTTTTTAAAATCTCTTCATAGTTAACAAAGGAAACATTTGTTACCTTTCTAAGGATGAAAGTATTGTTACTTAAGAAAATAAGCTATTGTCCATGAATGGTAATCATAATAAGCCATTTGGGATAGTAGTTGAGACCTCTGGAAATGGGTAAGCTAGAGCTAAAATAATGATCCATAAAGGTTTTAGTATTAAAAATAAATGACAGTTGGGCGATAGGTCAGAGTCATGCAAAGCCTGAGAAGGGTGAGGGAATTAATTTCAGAGAAGTACCAGGCTATGGATGTAGTAGATTTAAAACACGGTGTCTTCCCTAACCAGGTGGTTCAGTTGGGCATCGTCCTGAAAACCGAAGGGTCTCTATTTGATTCCCATTAGGCACATGCCTGGGTTGCATGTTTGGTCAGTGGGCAGTCAACTGATGTTTATCTCCTTCTCTTTCTCCCTTCCTCCTCCTCTCTCTGAAAAATAAGTAAGTAAAATCTCATAAAAACAAACAAACAAAAAACAAGGTGTCTAGGACTATGATGCTATTAGCATATTTGTGTTCTAAATCTCATCTCTCCAAAATCTTCAGTAAATGCAGTGCTTTGACACAAATGTCATGTGAAATGGAAGTATTTGTGGAGGAGGTTTGAATGCTACATTTCCAGCGATACCTTTAAAAATGGAAGCATCAGGTACTGGACAGCAATAAGATCCATAATCTAAAATGATTAAGCAGGAACAGCAGACCAAAGAGGGAGGATCACATGCTGGCCAGTGTGACTTGCTTAATTGAAGCATTGTCCCATGCATCAAAAGGTCCTGGGTTTGATTCCAGGTCAGGGCACATAAATAGGTTGTGGGTTCAGTCCCCAGTTGAGGTGGTTACTGGAGGCAACCAATCAATGTTTTTCTCACACATCATTTCTCTCTCTCCCCCTCCCCCCAATCCTCTCTATCTAAAATTAATAAATGTATCATTGGGTAAGGATTTAAAAAAAAAAGAAAAGTCTTGCCTTGGGAATTTGCAGAAAACATCAAGAAGTCATTGAAATGCTACAATTGTAGGTAGCATTTTAATCTATACTATATAGAAACACAGAGAATCTGTGTAGTAAAAGGAAAACAAAATTATTTCTTAAACATTTTTTGAGAGATATTAGTGGAGAGACTATGTTTAGGTGAGAATAAGATCCAGATTTCTTATTTACTTACTTTCTAAAGGATATCAAAACACATTAATTTATTTCAGTAAATTTTCTGAGATTTTCAGTTAGGGTTCTTAATTAAATTGGAGTACAAAATGAATGATTATAAGTCAATTGAAATAAGACAAACTATTATTCCAAATTTGAAAATGTTTTGCTGTAATCAGCAAAAAGATATAACCACAAATTAACTGACACTCCTAATCAGAATTTAAAATGAACTTTGAAATGAAAGAGGTCAAAATATAGATGAACGGACTAAAATACTGACCTCAAAATCCATCAATACATAAAAATAGAAAGTGTTTTATCTCATCTGCTTCTTTTAATAATGAGAATCAGATCAAGCAAACGGCTTCCTTTGCTCTTCAGCTCCTTAAATCAGGCACTTCAAAGAATTAAGTCTCTGCTCACATCATTAAGTGATACAAGAAAATCTAAGTGGGCTTCTGCTTCAGAGGCAGAATGTCCCTTCGTCCTTGATCAGCTGGTGAGTTGTGAAACTATTTGTCTATGTCAGATCTGCACATCTCAGCACCTGCATTCCAGAGTCCCTGCTTGGTCCATGTTTCTGGGCTGAAGGGATGCTCTTCAGAGTATCGACCACTGTGAGCTTGACAAGTTTGCCCTTTTGACAAGGTAAAAGAGGTCATTATATCCACCAGTGGGATCCGCAAAACAATTCTTAAGGAGGTTTGAGCTAATATTTTTACAGTTGCACATCAGTGATACTCTGAACACAGAGAAACATTGTAAACAGTGCAGAATTTAAAAAATAATGTTTTTGAAATATAGCTATCAATAATGTTTGATTTTTAATTAATTGCCCACAGCACCATGTTGGTAACACAAGATATGCATTTTACTAATTTATATGAAAATAACAAAAATAATTACTGCATCTTAAATGAAATTCTCAAGAAATATTCAGCTGAGAAATAGCATATATTAACAAAATGACTATTCACTGATTAACTCCTAAAACAGTTACGAAACGTAAGCAGAACAAGAAAAAGATACCTTTTTTAGAAACATTCTCAAAATGTTTAAAATTAATTTTTCCCTGTAGTTATTGGAAAATGTTTAATCTTTCAAATAAATAATTGAATCACTGGCCTTGACTCTGACTAGGAGATTCATAGTATAATGAGAGAAAGCAAAAGAGATAGAGCAAAATTAAAACCATTTTAGAATTCATTTTTAAATGCTTAAAGATAATTTGTCTCTCTGTTGTCTCAACAGTCAAAAGAACATTTTAATTATCTTTTGTAATAAATAAAGATCTGTGCCACTGAAGTAAATTTAGCCAATCTGGTCTGTTAAAATGTTTTACCATGATTTCCAGTGACTTGTAGAATACCGATATTTTGTTACTATATGCATTTTAATAATATGCATAATATTTTCCAATACACCACTGGAGTCTTTAAAGGTTCCAGTGTTTCCTAAACCCATTTAACCTGATATTGTTGTGTGGGGACTTCACATTTTTCAAAGCACAGCTGTAGTATCATCATTATTCCACAAAACTTGTGAAAAGTAACCAAGGCACCCACACCATTTTTTTTTCATTTCAAGAAGTTTATAAATCTCTAGGGCACTTGGATTTGCCATGAAATATTGTAACAATGAGCACTCTTAAAGTAATTAAATTGATATCCAAGAGAAATGTTCTTTCCAGAAGTATTTTGGGAAGACCTGAAAGACTATAATTTACTGACATTTATGTAGAGTGAAAAGGAAGAACATAATACATTTGCAGAATATATCTTAAACAGTGGAAAAGCCTTCAAGATAAGTCTCAGATGAATAAGTGTGATAACCCTTTCTGTAGGAGACCGTTCTGCATGGTGTGGGCCCAGCTACCTCTCTGAGATGCACAGGACCCACTCCCATGGATAGGTTCTACTCTGGGGAATCAAGCCTGCAAGGTGCCTAGGCCTCTTTGAGTCTTGCTTTTGCTAAAACTCCCTCACCCTGATTTGCAGCAAACATTTACGGCAAAGTGACTTCCTGAAATCCAAGCTAAATCTTCCAAGGAAGAGTATAACTGGTTCAATTACTTTTCCCTTTTCATTTGCAAATATCCCTCTTCTGTGATGTGATTAGTGGCATTGTCTCCTTTGTTTTCTGTAAAAGGTAACCACCTAAAGCGAATCTGTGCATAGTAAATGAGGACCATCATGTAATGTGCACAGAAAAAGAAATAAAGGCCCATCATGGCAGAGGCCTTGGCTTTTGCTCCCCTTGAGAGCAAAGCTGCTCACCCTTTTCCTCCACAGGACTCGGTAGTCCATGTGAATGTTTCTCCCCTATCCACAATGTCTCAGGCCCCACAAGCCGGGATCTGCGTCACCTTTCCCAGCATTTTTTTAAGAACATGACACTGTTTCTTTGTTTTTCTTTCTCTTCCTCCTGCTCCTTCTCCTCCTAAGCCCCTCCTTTTCCTGCTATTCTTCTTTCTCTCCTTGTGCCCTACTTTTGCTATGTACCACTATCCTTAAGCTATCAAAGTATTGACTGTAAACATTATGTGTTCACATGGAAATTCAAATTGGCCCTACTTTCTGAAAGGCAGATCATATTTTTTTAAGTTTATTTTTTATTTATTCTTAGAGAGAAGGGAAAGGAGGGAGAAAGAGAGGGAGAGAAACATCAATGTGTAGTTGCCTCTTGCTCACCCCCTGCTGTGGATCTGGCCCACAATCCAGGCATGTGCCCTGACTAGGAATCGAACCAGCAACCTTTTGTTTCACAGGCCAGCACTTCATCCACTGAGCCACACCAGCCAGGGCAAGACAGATCATAATTAATCTAGAAGATCATACAAGAAAATGTTAAACTCAAGTCCCTGGTCTCTTACCTTCTGAAATCATAACAGGAGAATATGAGGCCACCTCATAAAATTGCGAATAACATAATATACTTGATTAAATAGAATGTGTAATTATGAAGACCTGAATCTCAGAAAGGAGAACTTTATGCTGTCATTGGATTACTAAAAAGCACAATAATACTTCATGACATACATTGGTAAATCAATGAAAGAAGTTTTAGGATATCTGACCCTGAATTTTATGGAAATAGAAACAGGCAGAGAACAATTGTAAAAAATATATATATTTTAAACTTACCCTTAGCATTAAGCACTTGCTATGTAACAGGGTGCAGGCAAGAGGGGGGCCCCAAACAGGGATTTGCAATGGGGTCCAGAACTCAAGGTGTCCAGGAAATTAGGATGACCTCACCCCTTCCCCCACAGGAATGAGTTGGGGGAACGGACACATGGAACAGGAACATGCAGAGCTGTTTTGCATAGCAACAGCTTTGCAGCCAACCTCTGGCATGGTCATTTAACATTTCTATAACATTTAACTGGTTGCATAGATGTGTTAAATAGCTGTGGCCATGCTCTGAGCCAGGGGGATGGAAGTCACTTCTACCCAAGATGTAAATGGGGGGGGGGCAGGTCCTCTGAGTTACAGTGCCTGATTGAGAGCTTGGAGAAGATTGGCTCCATGACATGGGGCCACACCTGCCCATACTCATGATGGCAGCATAGTAAAGGTGGAAGGATATGGGAGTGTTTGTAAGTGTAGCCAATTGTGGGAGGGGTCAGAAATGGGGCTACAGAGGAAGATTGGCACCGGGATTTAAACCCAGATGCCACAGCCCTTAAGGGAAGAAAGCCACATGCTTCTGGCAGAGTGGGGACCCCTGCAGCCATGTGAAGAGAGGTCCATTCGGTTTTTCCAGAATGCAGACCCCCACCACTTGGGTAGAGAGAATCACCATGTGGCTTTAGCAGAGAGCTGCCACTCGGCTTTGGCAGAGTGGCGATCCCCCCCCCACCACCCGCCCTGGCTCCCCACAGCTTTGCCAAGAAGGACCATGTGGTATTGACTAGAGCAGGGGCACCTGCAACTTTGGTAGAAGAGGATCATGAGGCTTTGGAGTGGTCCCTTTGGCCATGTGGCGTGGGGAGCAGGAGAGACTTTTCCTGGAAGAAGGGTGAAAGAACTCTTGCCAGTAGGCCATGAGAAGGTGCCACATGGCTTTGGATTAATTAGAGATCCTGCCTGGACTGTGACACAGCAGATGGTGTCAGTAGCCTGAATCACAAATGTTTGCTTCTTCTCCATAGATATGGTGCCCTGAATTAGGGCAGGGGGAGAAGGAAGCACTGTGGGCATCTGTGGGTATCCAAAAGGACTTTGATATTTTAATGAAGACGATAGGTCAGTACTTTAAATCTGTATAGCATTAAATAAACATTCCTTTCCTTTTCACTAATTTCTGGTATTGAGAGATTTCTTTCCTATGGTGACAGACAATCACACCTAGTGGGGGGTGCTTTCAGTAATTGTATGTTGTATCCCCCTTGGCCCTGTGTGTGCCTGTTCTGTAACAGTTTTTGGCATCCCTGGGTAGGCCAATAATTGCACCCCCCCATCTCTTCTGTAACAACTATCTGACTCATAATGTCAGACAGAGCTTGGAGATAGGAAAAAGACAGACAGCTCAAAAATTAAAAAAAAAAAAATATTTCAAGCTTTGCTCTAGTCTGCTCTCCAGTAGTCTAAAGTTGAGAAGAGGAGGAAAACTGTCCACATTTGGCCAAGTTAGGTAGTGGGCAATCAACTACACATGGTTCAATGACAGAGTGAGTGAAATAGACAAGGTATACTGAATGAACTCAGGGAAAGAGAATATAATTATGGATTTTGCCTGTGTAAATCTGGGGATTTGGGGGGAATTAGTAAATTTGTATTAAGTAATTTTCCTAAAAGAAAGCAATTTTGGAAATTTGTCTCATATGCAGAATCCAGCATTATAGAGACCATACATTATATCAAATTTTGTTATCACAAGATGTATAATATCTTTTTGGGAATACAAATCTTATACATCTTTAATTTTTGAAAAATGTGATCATACAGTATATCTAATTTTTAAATATTAACATATTCCAATTATTTTAAACTTGTGAAAAGTATAACAATGTTTCCTCCATTCAATATTTTATATTCTGCTTATGTGCTGAATATTGTATTATTAGATTTTTTACTGCATTAAATATTTGTATAAAACCTAACTTTGAGTAACAGCATTAAGATATTACTCATTCCTCAGTCGCAGATATTGAGTTGTTAGTGATTTTTCTCCATAATAATCAATTCTTCAATAAACATCCTTGTACATAAGTCTCTAATTTTTCTCTTTTTAACATTACATGAAACTAAATTTCTAAAAGTTTTAATACTTTATAGATCATCATAGTGCCCCACAAAAACATGGTCTTCAGTGAGCATGACTTAAAAGGTATAAGGCTCATAAACCTCAGGCATACAAGTTTTGAAATTAACAGAACAAAGTTTTAACAATTTTTCTATACCTGAAATCAATGGAACTCACAAAACCATTTTTACACTAATAGGAAAAAAAACAATCATATAATGTAAGGCAAGTCATTCCTTTCCACTTTAGATATAAGTACTGTTTTTTTTTTTTTATAAATATTGATTTAGATTTAGGCTTCTTGCTTCTCTTCCTCATTGGAGGTAATTTAACTTCTTTGGGCAACAAGACAGCCTCCCTGATCTCAGTCCATGGGTACTGAACCAATAGCTCTTCCGTTCCCTGGGACTCTGCTCAGGTGTGGACTGTTTGTGGCAGCTGGGTCTGGACTCCCTACTCTGCCTTTAGTCACAGGATCAGGAAATCTAAATCCCTTGGATCTGAACCCTCTCTAGTGTCTTAACCACTAGTTCCTTTCTGAACAATGAGTTAAACTTACCCTTGTCTCCAGGAGTCTTGGAGGTTTGGAAAATCCCAGAACTACATTCAGATAAGCAGGTTCTCTGGGTTGCCTTCAGCCCATCTGCAGAGACACACCCACCTTGGACGTGACTCACAACCATGCAGATTAAAACTCTGCCCTTAGAGGCAGGAAACCCACTGCAGGCCACCACATAGGTAACAAAGTACAAACTGTTCACAAAGATACCTGAAATCGTTGGAGGGTTTCTGCCAGGATATCTTGCATAATGCCGGGATCACCCTCTGAAGACCTGTGAGAACAAGACTCAAAAACCTAACTTGGGCTCAGATGGTATGTAAACATGGGACACAGACCCCAGATATTGTCCTTTCTCTCACTATCTGGTTGAACATTTAGCATATTTCCCAGTGAAGGGAAAAAGCCTACTTATGACTTACCTTTTTTTTTTTCTGATGCTTTATGGTTGATCTTATATTCCTTTTGAATTTAGTATAGGATCTTCCAGAAATTGTCCTGGAAAAAGTAACACTACCTTTAAGACTGTTGGTTTGGAGGAGAGTAAATTTAGAAACTTTTTGCAGCAACTTAGTTGATTTTCTTTACTCCAGGATGAGGCATTACGCATGAAAAGCTAAGGCTGATACTTAGATGATGGAAGAAAGATGATAGACTCAAAGAATAAAGATGGAGAAGAACCTTAAATAAGTTTATATTTGAATGTTTTTAAAGATAAACCCTGCTTGATTAAGATGGTTGACTATTTTTAGGAATCATTTACTTTACTTCGCTTATATACCAGTTAGGATTTTTCTCATCTATATTCACTATAAAAGAACACACTTACTGAGTCTATATATGTTTGCCAAAATTAAGTATTGATAATGTGTTTGTTTTGTTTTGTTTTATTTTTAATAATGAAGACAAAGTCTGGCAACTGAGAAAATGGATGTGTTCTCAGAGATCCTCCTCATATCACCATTTTCCTGGATACTTCAAGTCTTCTTTCAA
Source organism: Phyllostomus discolor (assembly GCF_004126475.2). NCBI lineage: Eukaryota > Metazoa > Chordata > Mammalia > Chiroptera > Phyllostomidae > Phyllostomus > Phyllostomus discolor. The sequence goes on from NC_040906.2 coordinate 153,120,772, forward strand.
ATATTAAGCAAAAAGATAAGTCAATAGCCATAGTCCAAAGTTTCATAAGTTACAGTTAATACCTAGTAAGCATTTACCTTACGAATGTCTCCAGGATTTAGCCTTGCTGCCATTGTTTAATTCCCTTATCGTAAGATATCAAATATTTTCCCAGAAATTTTGACAATGTTTTAAGGGGAGTCTAAAGTCATCATGAACATCTGCAGCTCTCACAGGGCTCAGCTCTGATATCATAGTTCAAGGCAGAAGGCAGCACTTCTCTGCTTTTTACCCCCAGGCTTTTTCCTGGGAGTGGTAGTAACCCAGGTGGAAACAGAAAGGGACAGCAGAGTGTTCACTGGGGCAGGGAGAATGCCCTGAAGCTTCACATGTAGGTCTGAGAGTGAGAACGTCCAAGTACTTTATCGTTCAAACCATGCAATTGCATGAGTAACTGAATTAATGTTGAAAATAATTGAAATTATATAAGTTTGAAATATTTACTTATTGAATATCCTATGAAATAGTTCTAAAAGTATTTCAAAATTTAAATTCTAAAAATATATATCTGAGTATAAAAGTGCAATTCTTAAAAAACATGTTCACTATTAAATATCAATAATTAAGATAAACAAAATACTTTTAGTAAATATTCCACATACTCTAACCAGCTTTCTTAACCATCTCTGTCATAGCATGTCATTGCTATACACCAGCAAAAAATAGTGTTTTTTTTCAAGTATTTTCTATGTAAAACCTTGAAACTTTTTTCAAAACTGCCTTTTATTAATAACTTAAAGTTCTTGACATCTCTAATTTAATTTTATTTGTGGATCATAACATTTTTTAAAAATAGGAAATACTCTATAGATGTTAAATGCTTTATATATGCTCAGAGAAAATAATGCTAAATAGAGGATATCTTAATTTTCGTATTTCTATTTAGAAATGTGTGACTTTCATATCAAATATAGATATTTTCATAGGTATTGTATTTTTGAGTTTCTTCAAAATATTTTCTTTAACAAATATTTTTACATGACAAAAACTCATCAAGTGAATTGTCTCTATTTTGTGATTCATTTAAAAGTTTTTCCAAATCCAGTTGCAACAAAATTGCAGATCCTATCAATTTTATTGTATTTCAATGTTGAGTATAAATTCATCTAACTAAACATAGAACCTAATCACAAAATTTTTCTTAAAAATCAGGATCTCCAAAGTACAATTGTAAAATTTAAAAATTCAAACACTATTTAATTTACAATTTGTGTATCTATCTTAACTTTTCCCACTTTATTAAAATATATGTAACATATAACAATTTGTAAATTTAAGGTATATACTATTTTCATATGATGTGCTCATATATTGTGAAATGATTACCACTATACTATAGCATTAGCTGGTACTTCTATCAATGTCACACAATTACACCTTCAATTTTGTGCTGAGAACATTTAATACCTACTCTTGTAGCAACTTTCAAGTACATAATACGGTAGTACTAACTCCAGTAACTGTGCTGCACATTAGATCTCACACTCACTCTTCTTACATCTGGAAGCTTGTGCCCTTTGACCAGCTCCTCCCCCTTCTCCCTCCCTCAGTCCTTGGTAACACTCATTCTAGTGTTTCTTTCTACGAGTTTCTCTCTCTCAGACCCTACTTTTGAGTGATATCAGACAACTCCAAGGGGTCTAATAAACATGCAATTGGAATCCCTTAAGGACAAGTTGCTGAGGGAAAAATATTTAAAGAATATTTAAAATATTAAAAAACTTAAATTCACCAGATATTCTCCAAATTTGATAAAACAGGCAATTTCGTTCATTGTGTTTCTTTTAAAATGGAGATTCAATATCCAAGATGGTTGTGAAATGATACAATTAAAAGCTTAAGCATTAATAAATAAATAAGGTATTTAAATATATCTAATATATGAGAAGAAATTGCTCTTAGAGTTAAAGAGTTAGCACAAAACTTCTACCTCTCTGCCTCTATTTTTCCCCATGGGTATTACATGTACTTCAGCCTACCACTTGTCACTCTCCCCTCTGACTGGACTAACTGGCACTCTGCCCACACCTTTGCTTTCTCTTCACTAGTGGCACCCACCAAGAGACAAGTGGATGGCCAGGACCTCTTATCTCTCCCACTTTCACAAGAGATCAGTATGAGTGTGTCCCTAGATGCACATTAATGGATGGATATACTTTATTTTATCAGCAAGCATCTGGCACCACCATGTTGCATCAGAGGAGAGTAGGAAGAGAAGAGGTAATAAAATGAGAAGGCCTCTGTTTACTATGCATGTGTCTCACACATTACTAGGTGAGATTTTGTATATCTGTTTCCTGCAATGATTAAGAACAACAGTAGCAGCAGCAGCAACAACAATACTTCAGTGAAAGATGAAAAATCTAGAACAAAGGTTAAAAACTCTTAACAAGGGAGGCCACAGCCACTCGGTTTGTATGATGACTTCATATCAAAGAAATGAGTTTGCAGTAAAAATCTTTCTAGTTAAGATGCTTCTGCATATATATATATATATATATATATACAAAATATTGAATCATAACCTTTTTCTTCTATTTTTGTGTTATTTTTAAGAGGTCTAGACAGATATAACTTTGCCTCACATTCCAAGATATCCAAGGTGAAACTATTAGTTTTTTTTTCTTTTAGATATCGATACATTTTTATTAAAGTTTTTAGTTGTTGTGGCCTTGCAATTTGATTTGTTAAAGTGAATTGACTCCTCTGTGACACAGTGCTATGTGTATTTTTCTCTGATGGAAAGAAAATCCAAAAAATCACTAGTTTTAGTCTATAAACATTTAATCACACTTTTTACAAAGATTTAATTGTGAATAAAACATTGTACATTAAATGATAAAAATAACTTTATAAAACTAAGTATGGATATGTTCTTATTGCTAAAAATATATCTATACCTATCTCCATGTTTTTATAGCTACAAATACAGATGATAGAGTCAGAGTATTTCAGCAGGATAATGACAATAAGTTGGGACACTTTGTATTTATTATCTTCCTTAAGCTCTTTTTATCTGCAAATGGGAGAAAACAATGTTATAAAATTCATAAAACTAAGTATACTTTAGAATTATAAGAAAGATTGTTTTCCCATTTTTATTCAGCCTCTATCAAGAAAAATAATGTAGATAAGGTACTCTAGAAAGAGGTAAAAATATAAAAATATAAGACACTCATCCTTGTTCAACAGTAAATGAGGAGATAGAAAACACATATACAGACTCACAGGCACACTCACACAGATGAAGACTACATTTACAGAGCAACACATTACACAGTGACAATTCAAATATTAAACATAAGTAATATAGCTTGAGATTGTCAAGTAAGAGATGGCAGATGAGGTTAATCATATAAAAAATTGTCTTGATAAGGTGAGATTTCATTGTGTTTAAATAAAATACTTCTTGAGCTTAGAGTGCATATCCATGAACTAATTTTGTGTCTGTTTATATAACAGTAACTGATGTCCTTACTCAGTCTTTAGGTATCAGGCTGAAGAGAATTATACTGATGGTCCCTACTGCTGATGTTCAGCAATACTAATATGGGGGGCATATTTTCATCCCAGTGACTGACAGTATATGGGCCATGGGCCATGGCTCATACTTATTTAGCTAACACCAGCTGACAGCTACACTTTGGAGGTCAGCCAAAGAAATTAAGGAAAGGGGGCATTACATGGACTTTCTTTCCCTTAAAAATAATCAAATGGAATGGATACGTTGAGGAGAGGCTATTTTTACAACTTTTATGTGAATACTTCTCACATAAAGTTGGGAAGTGTTTCTAAGATTAAAAAGTGACAATGGAAAAAGGAGAGCCCTGTTGTGGTAACAGAAGATGCATTAAATTTATAGGGACTGGTTGACATACCTTCTTATAATAAAGTCTTAGATAGGTTCTGTTTTGTTTATCTTTGAATGTTGAAGTCTACAAGCTGGATATGAGGCAAAAGTGATACAGGAATGAGTAAACACAGCATACTCTGCTTGTTTTAAATATCTACATTATTTATCCCATTGGGTTGGGGTATAACATTCAATGTCTCATCTGTTGGAAATACTGCATGCTAACATCTCTCACAGCAGGAATGTAGAGCTAGAGATCTTGAAAAGATTCAAAGCTTAATATCTGTTAAGAATCTCTTTTATAAGTTCAAGTGTGTATATTGGAAACCATAATGAAAGGAATTATTTTTTTTTTCACAGGGATTATTCTGAAATAAATATCTTTTCATGCCTTTTGATGTCTTTGTAATTGTGAGCATCTTGAAGACTACAACTAAGCTAGTTCCTCCCTTTCCTCCCTGTGCCTTTATTTCAGCCGTATTTTTTTCTGTTATCTGTTCTTTTTCCTTCTACACTGTGACATAGTATATACTTCTTCCAAAAAAAGTATTCTAACTTTGGATTCAATCAGGTCAATCCCATAAAACATTACCATTTCTAGGTCACTTGGTAATTTCTCCAGCACATTCATTCTTTCATGTATTACACAAATATTTATTGAGTCCATTTCTGTGTCAGACACTACCAAAGGCAGGGGATGAATAGGAACCACAGACTGTATGCCCTACTCTTGAGCTTACAGACTGGGGGCAGAAACAAGAGTAGATAATTCCATGTGATGAGTACTATGAGAGGGAGTGGCTCAGTGCACAGCAGGGCAGCATGCTCCTGATTCTGGAGGAAAGAGTCAGAAAAGTCCACAGTGAAGAAGCTATAAAGTGGTCCCATAGAGAACTGAAGCTCAGATGTGCTCCGTGAAGGAAGTTAGTTAAGGAGCAAGCATTGCTGGGTAAAAGATCAGCTTACACTTGGAGAGAGGATCTATGCTAAGTGAGCATGGATAATTGGTAGAACAAGAAGTCATGGGTAACAGAGAAGTAGTGAATGTGTTAACATAATAAGTGACAAAAATTCCAGATAAGGAAGTAGAAACAATGAGATTTTTATTTTTAGTTCAAGTTAAAATTGAAGAACAGAATGGCAACAACTAGCATTCTAATAGGTTAGGAATTCATCTTAAAGGATATGTCATCCTTTTAGTTTATGCAAAATTGGGATCATGTCAAATTTGTGTTTTAGCAGATTAATATGCTTATGAAATAGAGAACAGTCTGAGAATAGCAAGATTGGGGACAGAAAGAAGAGTTTCCTAAGGATGGGACTTGAACTAAAGTTATCAAAGATATCAGAATAGTTGGATTTAAGAGCTAATAAGTAGGCAAAATAAGTGGTATATTTTTGTTGATTTGGATGTAGATTCTGAAGGGGTGATTCAAGGATGCTTCTTGAGTTTCCTATTTGATCAGCAGGACTCAAAAAAGTAAGAGTGGCAAGAGAGTCAAATGACAAGAGAATATAAGTAATATAAGAATTGAAAAACATGCAATGGCTTTAGAATCAACGAGGTTCCCCTTGACAACCGCAATTTTCATGAAGATGTGGGAATGGAAAAGAGGTTTAGTGTTGAGTCACTGATGAGAGAGTTGGGAGTGAAGAATGCCTTTGTAGAGGACTCAACATTCTTAAATAAAAGGAAAGGAACATGAAAATAAATGGGAGCTGTGTCATTTCTCTCCACCTTGGTTATCCTACTCATCTCTTGTGTTGTCAGGTGGGAGGGGCAGAAGAGGGTGCTTGTGACATGAGTGGATTCACAGCCTACTTGTTTTGATGCCAAAACTGAAAAAAAAACCCGCAGTTCTCCAATTCTTAGTTAATAATAGCACCTACCTCTATAGTGATAAATAATACATTTAAACAACTAAATGTTAGTTTTTAACCTTATTATGGTCATTATTATTTAATGCCTATAAAAACTGAAATGATTGTAGAAGTATTTGGTGGAGAGTTGATTGACCTTATTCTCTCCTCCCTGAGGGAATATAAGAAACTTTAGTAATTTATTCAGTAAATGTTTATGCAACTCCTCCCATGTACTGATGTTGGTAGTAAATTATTTTTGTACCATGTTATTTATGAGACTCAGAAAGCTTAATTTTGTCCTAGAATCACACAGATAGTACATGACAGACCTAGGGGCTAAACATGAATTTTTCTGACAGCAAAGCTCATAGAGTGCATGCTATGTGTCACTTCTAAAACACGAGGTAACTATCACTCTCTTCCCAATATTATATGAATAATTCAGTCAGTAACATGATAGAATATATCATTAGTATGCTGTCTTGGTTGAGCAGGGTCACTAACGTAAGGAAGCCTGTATAATCTTGAGTCCAAATCACCTTTGGCTTCACTTTCCTCATATTTACAGGGGGGATAATAATAGTAACTATTATTTGTATATAGTATAAAGACTAAAAGAAATAATCTATATAAAATTCTTCACAAAGTAAAAACTCTAGACATGTTAGTGGTAATAACAGCAGTAATAATAATATTAGTTTTATCTGGTGACATTCTTAATTTGCTAAAGAAATGACTATCAATACAAATAAATTATATCTGTTCTTTTGCCAAATTTGGTAATGGAGTCAGTCATCCAGTAAATTCATCCACAGATAGAATTTGACATGCAACTTTCTCTGTTAATTGAGTTGAATTACTCGAGAAAGTTGAGTTTTTTCTTCTCACAAATATTCAGAACATTATCCACCTAAATAAATTTCATTGCTTTATCTGCAACATTTTTTAAAAATCACATTATAAGCATCTTGTTTGTACCTAAAGTTGAATTGGAAAGAGTATATAAGATGCCTTTGTACTTCTTTGGTGTGTGGGTGTGCCACTTTTAAAGTATTCACTCTGGATTCCGTGTACTCTCCACTGACAAAGCTATTTATTTTTTCCTAAGTGTTTAATATTCATTTCACTTCACACATGTCTAATCCTCTTCAGTCAGTTCTATTAAAAAAGGATTAAACTTTACTAAACACAGAAACACATATTTTTAAAAATTGTTTTCAATTTCATTTAAAGTATAAGCTTCATAGAATAACAGAGTTTAAGAGAAATGTGACTATAGCAGTAGAAAATTATCTTAATTATAACATTGAAATCATATTTATAGTGATTGCCAACTACAGTCACATATACAAGAGACATGGGGGGTAAGAAAGCTCAGATGGTTTATTAGAGGATGTAGAGAATATATTTACACATTTTCCATATAACTGCTTGACCTAGGGTTATTTTTCAGTATTTTCTGCAAGTTGAACAGGTGGGACTTACAACACAAAAATGAACATATAAATTTCTTCCATCTAGGGGCCAACTCAGTTCCAATACCACTGTTCCTTATTTGTTTACTGTACAGATGAAAACTCCTGGCTATGTAAATGAGAAATATTTGTTTAACTTCACTGTGTTTGTTTTTCATCTTTAAAATTGGTATGCTACCCATCTATTTCAAGTAGATATATTGACAATGTTTGGTTACAGTGTCTGCTTCATAAATTGCACCCCAATTTAACATTGAAATTATTTAACAAATTCTAAAAAAATATAATAATATTGAATCCTCTGAAATGTTGCTGTTTATATAGAGATACAAATCATTCTTATATCTTTAAATGCCACCCAAAACTTGACCTAGAATGAAAGTACCCAGTGATGATTAGGATTTAGATCTAGACCTCCTGAGGTAATGTTTGTGCCTTCTAATTTGATGGCATCAAACACTCCTTTGAAAGTTTGAAAATGAATATTAGATTTGCTAAAAGTCAGGTCTCTTTTCTGGTGTCCATTTTTACTATGTGACACACGTCCTAGCCACAGAGTTGTGGAGTGAATTTTCTACAGCCCAACAACAAGTTTGGAAAGACCAACATGGAGACCAACAGTCCTATACAATATGCATAGTTTCTAAGAAATAGTATCACAAAAACACTTTTAGTTTTATGTTTTTCTAATGTTCCTTATTGGTCAGAGGTACTCAAAACTGAGGGAGTGAAAAGTAAACTGTGGCCCTTTGTGGCCCACATGTGAGTTATTCCCTGGCAAAAAGTTTTGACCATCACCTTTCATGGTCTATTGCCTTTTCTGGGTCTAATGCCACAGCTTTATAGATTTCATGGGGTTTAACAGAAAATTCTCCTGATGCTTCTTTTGGAGACTGCCTAAAATGGAAATGTCTTTTTTTCTCTTTCAAAATCTTCTTTTATTTTTGTTTGTTATCATGTTCATTTATTTAGAAGTAACATGTCATATATATTACTATTGGATAAAAAGACACTTCCATGTATTGTTCATATAAACACTCCACAATTGGTTAATTATAGAGAAACACCTGGAGATCCTACTGTTTCTAATTGTCACTGTACCATGGTAGCTGATAGTTACACACAAAAACAAGAAGTGGCCATCATTTTGAATGAGGTTAACCATGGAATCCTGAAGTAAAGGCTTTCACTAGCCATGCGTCCAGGTTGAGCTATGGCCAACTCCTTTCTAATATGAATAAAACTTATATTGGTAACTTCATTTATTATTCTTCAAAATTTGCTGTTATAAATATATAGAAATGTGAGCTGAATGCATTTTATTCCCAAATGTCTAACTATATCAAAAGTCTTTTTTATTATTTTATTGAGTTGAAAATTTAAGGGCAATGAAAATTTAAATACTTGAAGAAATTTTAAAAGATTACATTTTAGGTGTGAACATTTTTTTCTATTTTTCCTAGAGAAAAGATGGTTGTGTCATTTAGGATTTAAAAACATACCAGTTAAAATTCAATCTAGAAGGTAAAATCATTGGTCAAATATATTGTTTAAAGGATTATGAACTGATGTTAAACCATAATCTGCCTACTACATGCACAGACATGGGGCAAACAGGCCAATGTAATAACTTTTTGTTCCCTACAGTCATTCTATTTTTAAAATCCCATACCAAATAGCAAGCACCTTTCATTATATTTAGCCTTACATGAACTTAAAGTTCAGAGAAAAATCTCGAATCTATTATTTGAACTACCTAAATGGCCATTTACTATGCAGGGAAGTATTTTAATTTCATAAAAAATGAAAATTACAACTTACACAGTAATCATGAATATAATATTTTAAGTAAACATTAAGAATTAAGAGGTTTTTATGACCAAGTGATTTATGTTTAAAAATAAATTAACATTTAATATCACCAAATTATTAAATATTAAAAGTAATATTTTGTTCTATATAAGCTAGAAATTGCCATTTAGTCTGAACTTTTCATTTAGTCTGAAACACCATTGGAGATAAGATGCACTACTATATGTACTTCAAACAAATTTAAAAATATACTCCAATAAAACTTGATGCAATATTTTTATATCAACTTTTTTCATATTAGGGATATGTTTATATTAAATATATTCTTAAAATAATTCATTTTTAAATATATAAAACAATGTAACTGTCACCCTGGCTGGTGTGGCCCAGTGGATTGAGTGCCAGCTAGTGAGCCAAAGGGTCGCTGCTTCGATTCCCAGTCAGGGCACATGCTTGGGTTGCAGGCTAGGTCCCCAGTAAGGGGCATGAGAAGTGCAAACACATATTGATGTTTTTCTCTCCATCCCCCTCTCTAAAAATAAATAAATAAAACTTTAAAAAATACAATAAAATAATGTAACTGTTAAATATATTGGATTGCATGATAGTAATAAAAATATTCTAATTTTCAGAGATTCTAAAATGTGGAAAAATATGCATCTTAGACAATAAAAGAGTATAGGACATCTTATTTATTATTAAATTAGAGTAGGTCAAAGCTGTGAACAATTAACTGTACAGAGAAATAAATACAAGAAATCATTTTATATTTCATGTATACACACTTATCAACTGAAATAATCAAAAAGTGCATGTGTTCTTAGTCATCTAGATTTATGAATTGAAAACTTGACCGCCTGCATTCTTGAGAGATGTACTTAGCACTAACAATGAATTGTTATTTAATGGAAACTACTTGACCTTATCAGAACCTGGATTTTACTTCATAACTTTTCTATTTTACTTGCTGAAAACATCTCACAAAGCCTATTTGTTAGTAATGATTATGAGAATTCATATTAGTGTACAGGTTATCTATATCTCTATATATCTAGATGAAAAATATTTAATAAAAGTTACAGAAAAAGCAAAAGAGCTATAAGTGGTTTGTAAGTTTTATGTTTTCCATAGTTACCACATCTGCTTATGCATTAATTTTTTAATCTCTCTGTTTTCTAACTCTGAAGGCTGAATGCACATACACACTCACATAAACACTGTAGTCCCCCCACTCCCCCATTCATGGTTTCTTTTTGTGTGGCTTGAGTTACCTGCAGTCAATAGTGGTTACAAATATTAAGTGGAAAATTTCTAGAAATAAACAATTTATAATATTTAGTTTGCAAGCCATTCTGGGTATTGTGATGAAGACTTGGGCTGTCCTGCTCTGTCAAGCCTGAGATAAGAACCCATCACTTTGTCCTGCATTTCCATGCTGTCCATGCTACCTCTTGCCTGCCCAGGGGTCACTTAGTAGCTGTGTGGGTTTTATCACATTGACTGTCATGATATTGCAGGGCTTGTATTCAAGTAACCCTTATTTTACCAATAACAGCTTCCAAAGCACAAAAATGTGATGCTGGCAATTTAGATGTGTCAAAGAGAAGCCATAAAGTACTTTCTTTAAGTGAAAAGGTAAAAGTTCTTAATTTAATGAGGAAAAAATAGCATGCAGCGGTTTCTAAGATCCACAGTAAGAATGACTCCTCTTTGCCCTGGCTGGTGTAGCTCAGTGGATTGAGCATGAGCTGCAAACCAGTGTCACAGGTTTGATTCCCAGTCAGGGTACATGCCTGGGTTGCAGGTTATGACCCCCAGGAACCACACATTGATGTTTCTCTCTCTCTCTCTCTTTCTCTCTCCCTTCCCTCTCTAAAAATAAATAAATAAAATCTTAAAAAAAAGAATGACTCCTCTATCCATGAAATTTTGAAGAAAAAAAGAGAAATTTTTGCTGCTTTTGCTATTGTACCTCAAATTACAAAAGTTGCCTGGTGAGTACCTAGTTAAGATAGAAAGATTAAGTTTGTGGGTGAGAGACATGAACAGAAAATGTCTTCCAGTTGACAGCAATGTGCTGTGCAGAAAATATTGAGCCTATACAAAATCTGCATGTATATCTTTAAATACATGTAACAGACACAGTGATTTTGGGTAGACTTGATCCTTTTGTTCTAAAAATTGTTCAAATTAAATGTGTCTTGTGAGTGAGACATTATGTTTGCTTTCTTTTTCCTTTTTGTCTTAAGTTACATGAAGCAAACGCTCTCTTTAGTTCCAAATTTAAGTTCTCTGACAGTTAGACATTATCATTCATTTGCTTTGAAGAAAAAGCCATGTCTAATTTGAGCCTTTTCAAAAGCTTCACACCTATGTCTTCATAAATTATAGCACATAATCATAAGAGCTGGGGTCCTGGGTTTGAAATATGTGTAGTATGAAAACAGCTATAGCATTTTAAAAACACTTTGAAACTGTCAAAATTTGATCACCCAATGAAGCCTGCAAAGCAGAGGGACAAATGGGGGTGTCTGTGATTGGAAACTCCAATGTTGAGATGTGAGGTGTGGTGAATAAAACAAAATTATGATATAAAAATTTGAATGGAAAAGAGAAACTAGGAAATAAAATGGATATAAGTGAGAACAGGAAGAAGGCAAAACCTCACCAAAAGTTCAGAGAAAAATATATAGTCGTAACCTGAGAAAACCTGAAAGGAAACAGATACTGCCAGAAAATGAGTGAAATTTTCTTTCCCCTAACTCTTTCGTGTGAGCAATGACAGCTAATGTTATTTCTCAAAGACAGTGATAAAAAAAAAGAACTTGCAGAGGTAGCTGCATCCTGCAGAGAGCAGAAGGTATATACCAATAGTCCTGTGTGTGTAAAGGCTCTGGAAACAGAAAAATAGCATCACCACTCCTCATGTCTTCAGACAAAGTGAAAAACTTGAAGATCACACCCAAGAAGCAAGTCAAAGTATACAGAAGACTAACACATCATCTAGATCTACAATGGCATCTAGAAAATCTGTGCATATGAAAAAGCACTGCATTTAGCAGTGTTGTCTGTGCAATAAGCCCTGGCCAGACCTCTAGATATTAGTAGCGATGTGATCACCAGCATAAAGGAACTCTATATGTGTTCTAATTTACATATACTAGTTCTAATATGTAATCTGAAGAAAATGGTATTGTTAAGTATGTTTCCTGATATTCTGATTCAAATTGACTCATAGAAGCATACATACCAAGGCCTGTTTAGAAATTATCCAGCCACAGATTATGAAAAACAGAGACATTTATTGAAGAAGATATAAGACACAAGGAACATTGTACATAGGACAATGATGCCTCAGTCCCTTTCAAAGTAGGTATCTTGGGACCTCGCACAGTTCTCCCAATCACCATCAACTGTCCCATTGTATCTTCCTGGATTTCATTGACAGTCTAAAATCTTTTCCCTTTCAAAGATGTTTAGTTTTGGGAAAAGCCAGAAGTTGCAGGGCACCAGATCTGGGCTGTATGGGGGCTGAGTCACCTGGGTGATCTGATGTTTTGCCAAAAACCTCTGCATAAGACAGAATGCATGAGCGGTCATGTTTTGTGATAAAACTGCCAATCACCAGTTTCCCATAGCTGTGGCCTTCTGAATCATCCAAATAGTCTCTGAGGAAGAATTTCAAGCTTAACACAAAATTTGATGCAGATTCATTTCTCTATTTGCTCAGTCATTTTGAATACGATGGCCACACAGTACACATGCTCACTCAACAGCATCTGCCACTCCCATAGACTAGTATGGTGAAGTCATCATTGTTCACACATACACATTCCAGTCCATTCTCCTTGGCTGACAGGTTACATCAATGTCTTGCACACCATTCTTGTTATATTAACAGTGGTTGGACTTTTCCCAGACAGACCTTGTATATCAGCTTCAGGGAAATCCAGGATCAGCAGACAGATTTGAAAGTGAGTAAACATGTGATTGAGACTACGATGGATATTTGATAACATCATGAGATTTGTTTTTAATGAAAAATATGTGAAGTATAGAATATATAAATACAAAATGATATAAGGCAAGATTATTTTTTTCCTGCAATTTATCTTTCCCTTTCTCATAATTTTTTATTTTCTTCTTACATTATCTATGACTGTACTAAATATCTTAGTTCCCCAGAAAATTTTCACTCATAATCAATAATCAAATTTTTCTTTCTAATATAGCAAAGGCTTTTAGTATTTCCTTTCTTAATAGGAATTTACAAAATGAACTTTACTGTTAAAACTTTAGCCACTTCAGGGATTTTTTAGGTCTCTAGTGAATCTCTTGAGAGAAGTAGATTTCATCAAAGATGCCGTGAGTGTACATTTGTGTGTGAAATGTTGTAACTTGCAATATTTTAAAGTACAAAAGAATTTCTATGAGAAGTCATTGTGTTCAAAGTTCAGCATCAAGTAAATTTCATATAAACAACACTGCATTGGAGGCATTATAATGGTTTACCATTTAAACATACAAATTATGCTCATAATTCTTATGTGAATCTAATGTTTACCAGTTTCAAAGAGAAAATTTTACCATTGATGATAGAATAATCAGGCACACTGTAAAGCAGTTGTGTATGGTTCAGTGTTGATTCGTAGCAAACCTAATGAGTATAGATTTTTGAGAGCCAAGCTTAGTGGGGTGCTACTAATCTTTGTTACTACTATTTTCAAATTATTTACTAGCCTTCCCTTGTCGCTTGAAGAAGCTTCACATTGTTAGAAAGCCACAGGCTGTTGATTAAACAAATGATTTAGGGAGGAAGTGTCAAAAAATAAGGAGGATTATTATCTCAATCCAAAACTTAGGTGTGAAGTCTTCATTCAACAATTATTTTTCCAAATGTTTTGAGCTTATTCCTCAAAATTTGACTAACTTAGGGTATTTTGGCAGTGTCATATAAAGAGAACACCTCTACAGAATACATCAATTAAAGTACTTGTTTCAATCTAAATAAAAAAAAGAGTTTAATAATGTTCAGGGTCTTCACAAATACTTACAGATACTCCACGTATGGAAAATAGTGCAGTTATTTACTATTCACCATATTTTTTTGCATTTTTTTGAAAACTGCAATTAGTGTTTATTAAGATCAGAAAAGTCCCTAATATATCATATGAAAGTATTACATACACACAGCACAAACAATTTCACATACACTCACTTTTGATTTGATCACAATTGTTAGCATGCTATTTAACTTGTTAGTTAAGATAAACTCACCAGGAAAGGATTTGAAAGACACTAAAATTGTAGGTAATGAATAAAGCTAGAGACTGCAACTTAAAAGATGACACTGGCTATCTGATTTCCTCACTGTCATAATTCTAGAAAGTTTGGGGGGGGGAACTATGTGAAATTTTCACATAAACAATGTAGAGGTTTTTTGGTTATGTTAATATAGATTTTCTAAAGATCTCATTTCTCCCTAGAACTTCCAAGAGAACGGTCAATATAATTATCTCATGTCTTCAGATACCAGGACAAAGTTGTTGAAATGCTTTACTTTCTTGTGGTTAGTCCATAGATTGCTCTTCTGTGCTATCCAAGAAATTAATACAGGCTGTCAATACACTTGGACCAAGACAGTAAAGGGCTGTCAAAAAGATTCCCACGTTGTCAAATTTGTTAGGAAACTCTGGGGCATGGGGTGCAAAAGGGGAAGCATTAAATGTATTGACTTTTAAAATTTTTGCTGTCGATAACTTTGTGGGGACCGGCAGTCTCAGGTCGGTGACTGTGGTTGCCTGCAGACTGCTAGTCTTACCTCTTCCGTTAATACTCTCTTCATTCCCATGGACCACAAGTACTGTGTTACTAAGGGAGTGTCTGCTATGCTTTCTTGTATTGCTATGTGGATTTCCCCTGCTATTCTTATCTGTGTGTAGCGTGTCTGCTCTTCACACATATCTGCATTCAAGAGGTACTGTTGGCTTTACTTTGAACTAGCATGAACAGGAAAATTTAGTTAGCATTAGGGAGTGGAACCTCAACTTCCTTTCAGAGCACTTGAATTCTCTGAGATCAGTTTACATTTTATTTGTATCAAATACAAAATGCTGTAGTACCTATTGTGATTTTGTAAATATAATAGGAACTTGAGGAAAAGATGAATGTGTTTTTTACCTCCTATGATAGCACTCTTAATGCACAGCAGCTCAACAGAGGACAGAGGAAAGAAGAGAAGCAAAGGTTACTAAGATGTTTGGAGATGATGGAGATGTCACTGTCACTCTTCAATTTAAGACTTTTTGGTTCAGTATCTCACTAGGATTAGTCATTATAAAGATTATAAGGTGTGGTAGCACCAGGATTGAAACTTAAATGTTGTTATGTGATATTATCTAATGTAATGGTTTCCTGGGGCTGTAATAGCTTCCTGCCACTACAAAGTGCCAAGAACTGGATGACTGAAAAATGTAAAAGTGTATTCTCTCACAGTTCTGGAGGCTAAAAGTCTGAAGTCAAGGCATCAGCAGGGCCATGCTCCTGCTGAAGCTTTGTCTGCTTCAGCTTCAGGTATCCCAGGCATGCTTTGGTTGATGGCAGCATAACTCTGATCTCTGCCTCCATCTTCACCTAGGAGTCTGTCCTTGTGACTGACTATCATTTGCTTATAAGGGCACATGCATTGGGTTAAGAGCCCACCCCATTGCACTGTGATCTCATCTTAACTAATTACATTTATAATGACTTTATTGTTAAAATAATTATTCTGGAGGTAGGACTTTTTTGAGGGCACAGTTAACCCTATAACATCATAAAAAATAAAACCTACAATTGTATTTTTAGCATTAAGCAAAGGCAATATAAAATTAATGGCCCAGAGAAGCATCTGTATATATTGTGGCAAAGAAATTGTCTTAGGATAAGCTTGGTTGCAAGTGTATCTGGCATCTACCAGACTGGATATTTTATTGCCTATGAATAAATGACCCAAAACATGTAGTTAATGGGATTTCTGGTAGAACTTTAGGTAGAATATCATTCATTACTCACAAGCCTACCTTCATTCTTATTTTTTCCTGTTAATATATTTCACTTATAATATTATCTTTTGATATGTGAATCTATTTATAATATTATAATATTAACATAAGCATCACATTTCAAAATGAGCAGAGCTTTAAATTAAATACTCATTTGTTATTCTGTCTAAGAACATACTTTATTTGCCCTGTCTTGGAACCCTGCAGAGGACAAAGAATCCAGTTTTTTTCCAGTCATTTTTTTGGTGGATCTATCCCTACCATTTGACAGCAGTGATGTGCATACTAAATATTTGGAAATATAGTGGGCCATGTTCTGTATATTTGGTATATAGCTTTAAATTTTCTACTTGCTGTGCACACTTTATCAGTACAGTATTTAATATGTCTGTTGTCAAAGAATCCAACTGTACCCACATGATTTTTCTTTCTCATACAATACAATAAAATCCAACCTACTCACTAAAAAGGGGAGGGATGGATACTCTGAGGCTAGCATATTTACATATGAACACATAAACATATAAATCCTGACAGAGCTGTTCATAACTACTTAAAGTGATCCAGTCATTCACCAAGCAGATATTTACTGAAATTTGCTATATGAAAGACACTATTCTGGATAATCTTGGTAGCTCAGTTAACAAAACAGACAAGAATTCTCACTCTAGGAATTTATATTCTAGTGAAGAAAGAATGAAAGTTTACATTAAGCTAGAAATATATACTTACACATACATGTTTATATAGAAATAAAATGAAAGAAATAAATTTAAAATAAAAAAATTTCATGTTGACATCTACTGATTAAAAAAACTCAGAAACTTGGATGATAAAATTCCTTTAATTTTTAAAAACTCTGAGCATTAACTTTTATAGTTTCCAATGGAATGTTACATTAATATTTTATAAACATTTAACCATAAATAAAATTTCTCTTATCTATCCAATTTATATCGATCTATGCCTTATTCTGATCTCTTTTTCTCTCTCCTTCTTTTCATATCTTATGAAAAAAATATATATCTTTTTCATAGTTTCAATTATAGTGGCTATAAAATGATAATTCATAGTTGTTTTACTTAAAATATTCATAAAATATCTACTTTCTTTAGGGTCATTATTTATCATATTCATGGGAGCTCAATCTATCATATAACTATGACTTAATGTGTACTTTTTAAATTTAAAAAATCATTATTATAAAACCATGTAAAAGTAACTTTTATACAAATTACTTTAATTTCTTCTATTCAAATCCCCCATATGACTAAGATGAAAGGTTTCTCACAATAAGGGCTGGAATAATTTATGATTTTTACAATGTATTGATGAATTGCCATTCAAAAAGTTACTTTATAATCTTCAACATTATCACTTTTACCTATCACAGCGTCTATCACTCCATCAGCACATGTTACCATCTGTGTGACACTTCTGGTGATTGCTTTCTTCACTAGAGGAATTGATGCATTAACATTGTAAATTGTGAACTGAGCTTGTCCAGATAATAGCCTGATTTTTGTTTCTTTTCAGTTCTCATGATTTTACAGTTTTACTCTTTAAAAAATATTTGTTTCAAAAATAGTGCCTAATAATGAGTATTTTCTTTTTAAAAAGATTTTGTTTATTTTTAGAAAGGGGGAAGGGAGGGAAAAAGAGAGGCAGAGAAACATCAATGTGTGGTTCCCTCTTGCACACCACCCTTTACTGGGGACCTGGCCCACAACCCAGGCATGTGCCTTAAAGTGGTAATCGAACAGGCAGCTCTTTGGTTTGCAGGCCGGTGCTCAATCCACTGAGCCACATCAGCCAGGGCAATAATGAGTATTTTCTTACCACAGGTAATTCTTCCACAAGTAGCCAAAGTTAAGTCAGAGTTTTGCCCATTTTTATTGTGACAAAACAGATGTCATAACAACCAAAGGGGCAGGGGCAGGGGCAGGGCTGATCATTATGGCTGCAATAGGCAAACTTTAAGCTGCAAGATTTTCAGGGGAATGATGTCACCTGTTTCTTTCCATTTCTTTTTCAGTTAGATTTAATGTTGCTTAACATTGTTCATTAACCAGTTATCAATGTGTAATTCAAATGAAGTGTAGGGTTGAGAAGGAAACAGAATAGAAGATTTCCTTCACACATTGGAAAAATAAAGAATGTTTCATAAAATCATAACATTTCAATGCCTCTTAAAAGACTAATTTGGCCATAGTTATGGTGAGACTATATTTTAATGTTTTATAAGTGTAAAAATCTGTTAATGAAGTTTAAAAAATCTTTCGCTTTCAAGAAATAACTGATTTTTTTTTTAATTAAAGTGCAGCAAATGAAATCTAGAATTTCACCTAGTTAGAAAGGCTAAATTTTTGTTTGGAATGACATTGTGTAATGTACTTCATTTATATTATAAGTAAAGTTATATCTACTGTATTTGGAGATGGAAGACACATGGTAACAAATGAGTTTCTTGTTTTTATTTTTAAACAGTAAGTTTCTAAGAAACAACAAAACATTTGCTTGTAGACACTTTTAAATGTTAACATGCAATGACTGAGCCACTGACTTGATCCATCCATTAACCAGGAATCTTCAAACCTAGATGCCTATTTTGTGAAAACAAAAATAGTACCTTTAAAATTAATACCTTTTGCTGTCATTTTCCCCTTTATCAATGGTGTTATTTACAACTGCAAATCCTTGAGGTCTTTGAGTTTCTATTTTTTCTTCCCATACCAGTGATTTCAGGTATTAGTGAAGATTATTGATTCTATATTGCTGAGCTCTCTAGATTATGGCAGACAAAGGGGTCTAGGAGTGTGTCTTAAAAATACCCTTTACTTTCAAAATTCACATTGTAGAAATGACATCCCTAGCTCTATAACTGTAGCTTGTACTGTGTTGCTTAAAATGCTCTCCCAGTGGACAAGATCATTTGCTTTTGAGACTAATTCTCATTCTTTGTGTTCAACTTGGGTTGAAAATATTATTGCATATCTTTGCAGTCTAGGTCTTGCAACCATTATTAACTGATAGATGAAATTATATTTTGAAGTGAAAACATGTATTTTCTGACAAAGTAAATGTGCCAGGCATTTAGCAGTTCATATTTCAAAATTTAAACATTGTAATGCTAATGATGTTACTAGCAGAGAAATTTGCTATGAGATAATTGATGCTACTGTATAATCTACAATATTTTCAAGCAAGCATTATATAATTTAAAAACTCTGAAGACTTAAATTTTATATCTGGAAGACTAGGAAGTGAAAAATAAAGTGGTAGGTCTATTAATTCAGTAAGTATAGAGATCACTATCTGATACATATAGGACTAACAAAGATAACACTACACTACTGAATGTAAATTCATAAAATTGCAGTATTTTGCAAGTTTTCCTGAAAGGTCCCTTCTCTTCTTGAAAGGTTCTTCCTTTCCCACCCCACACTTGCTTCCTTTTTTTCTTCATCTTTGTTTTTTAAAGATTAACTTAGTTCCCTCCTAGAGTTCCTGCATCAAACACATCTTCACTCTAGTTAGTTGTTAAGTGCAATTTCTTTCCCATTAACTCTGTGAAGGAAAACGTCATGTCTGTCCTGCTCATCTCAATAGCTTCTGAACCTGCCACAGCTGTGGTTTGAGCTGGTTCCATCGTGCACTCTGGATTTAGACCACCTGGGTTTACATCCTGCCTCAGCCACATAAAAATTTGGTGACCCTGGCCAAATGGCATAGAAAATCTGTGCCATAGTTTCCTCATCTTTGAATCAAGGTTTCAATAGTGCCTATTTCATAGACTGGTTGTGAACATTAAATTATTTAATACTTGTACAGTGCAAGTACCTTTCTGACACTGTAAAACTATTAGCAAAACGATACCTACTTATATAGTTATCATTTTATTAATATTATTAATTGCTGAATTTATGTATCAAGCATTTTTAATCAGAGGACATGGTTTATTGATATAAATAAAATATTTTAGTAAACAAGCGGACAAAACCAAACTCATCCCTTTGATAAATACTGTTGAAATCATTTGGCAAGTTAACTCATAAAACAGGGTGATGTTCTAAACTCTCTTGTTATCTGCAAAGTCTTGTTATCTTCACCACTAAATTATTTGATATACTTATTAAGATTTTATTGTAGTTATAAGTAATGCTCACTTACAACTTTGTAATGCTCACTTTAAATTTATTCCAAGTTAAAAATATTATACTTATGCTTATAGGTATAAAATTTTAAAGCCTTAATTACATATTTTTCTCTCTGCTGGAGAAAATCTTACATTTTAGGGGGAAAATATTGACCATAACCATGAATACTCCTTTTATCTACTTTTTTTAATAGAGGTCTGGAATCCAGATTAGTCATCTCAATTTACACAATCTAACTTTGCATCTACTTACCACTCGGCTAGCTTTCAAATCACTTGGAATTGTCCTGGAATTTGACAGCAAGTGTAATCTCCAACTCTTCAATGCCCAGTAGTTACCAAAAGTGCAAGAGGAAGAATTAGTGATCATGGAGTACCAGGAGGATGCACAGTTAAAAATAATTTTTTGGAGACCATCTAATTTTATTCTTTGATTAAACTAATTCAGTGGAAGTTTTCCGACTGGATTCAAATCTCATTTTCTGCTTGAACCTTTAGCATTATATAATTAGTGTGCACTGAAAAATGCATAACAACTGTATGAAACACATCACTGTGTCTATCACAGGAATATTTCATCACACTGAACCATATCATATAGAGAGCAGAACCCTGGGAGGAAATATGTTCCAGGTCTTATCTTCAGGATTACCAATGATTTTTCAAATTATACATGTTTGCCTTATGGACACTTTGATCATGTAAGTAATTCACAATCCCTTTTGGGTTGTCCATTACAAAGCTCAAAAGCAAACTCATAGCCCACATCTTGCTGTTTTATAAGACTTTATGGCTTGGATTTTATGCATTTTTTATCCTATTTCATCACATACTTTTTCTACTTTGTCCTTTTCACAAATGCTCTCATTTTCCAATTATAATTATTTTTGTTTTTTATTCCACTGTTTTCATTGCCTCAAAAAATCTGAAATAAAGTCTGGTGGAAAGAAACAATTTAGGATAATGCCTACAAATGTTCAAGGATAGATTTAGAGCACTCCAAATGATAGTGGACTAAATCATTGAACTGAAATCAAACTTTCCATTCAGTTATTTGAAGTTACTTGTTAAACACTTTGAATATTACCACAAAGTTATATAATTGTCATTTTATAGTATGGTTCCTGAAAGTATTTTCTATCAAATCTAAACCCATTTACTAAATATATAATCAAAATATGCTCAATTTGAGATCCTTTTTATATTCACTACTGCATTTCATTAAATTAGGAGAATTTGACACATATCTCCTTCTTTAGCTCTCTGGGACAGAGGTCATTCTCCTTGATGCAGGTCCACTGATTTAACATATGCTATTAATCACTTCCCTTGTGAGCTGTTTAAAATTTTCTTAAAAGAAGCTGAGTTGTTTGCCAAGCCCATTTCCTAATTAAAGCTATTTTAAACCCTTGGTGTTTTAATGTTATTTTTAGAATGACATTTCAAGGAATAACATAGTAACAAAGCAAAAACAAATAATAAGAGTAATAAATACTGCTAAACAAAATCACTTTTCACCTGAAGCAAAGAGACCACTAAAGGGACACAGATATCAGCTAGTTTCTCTGATGGCTTCCATGTTCTACCCAGTTGAAAGTTATCTTTCTTTTCTACACTTCCTTTTAGTATATTCAGTTTTTAAGTTTTAAGCATGTAAAGAAATGGTTGTATTTTATTTCATTTTTCTATTTTCTACATATTCATTTGCACAATGAATAAATGAGTACAAATAGTGTTTTTCTTTTTTTTAAAGATTTTACTTATTTGTTTTTTAGAGAGGGAAGGGAGGGATAAAGAGAGAGAGAGAGAAATATCAATGTGCGGTTGCTGGGGGTCATGGCCTGCAACCCAGGCATGTACCCTGACTGGGAATCGAACCTGCAACACTTTGGTTCGCAGCCCACGCTCAATCCACTGAGCTACGCCAGCCAGGGCCAAATAGTGTTTTTCTTTCTGAAGGCCATGCTAATTCATAACAACATTCTATCTTTTTAAAAGTATTTCAGTGTAAAGTTTGTTATAATTTTATAGAAACACATATTAAGATAACTTCTTAAAAACCGAATTTACTATTTCTTAATACATAATATGAAATTGCCAGGTAATTTATTTTGCATCTTATTTCATACTTTCTTTCTTGTAAGTTTTAATGTATAGTCATAATAAAAAATAGATAATAGAAAAAAGTGAGAAATTTTTAGTTTAAAACATTTTTCTATTTATAATAACAATATTTTTATTTATAAAATTTTCTGTTATCATTAATATGTACAACTATAAGATATGCTTACTCATTAAAAATGTTTATTGAGCACTTATCTGTATTTTAAAGTGGGGATACAAATATAAATATGATATACTTCTTAGGGTGTATAATCTGCTAGGAAAAACAGTAGAATTATTGTAAATAAATCATCTTAATATGATAGGGGAGAAGAATTATGAATTATGTACAAATTGTTTAGTAGGCACCAGTGAGTTTCAGATGTATTATTCTTTTCTTCTACCAGAAAAATATTTTCCCGACTGGGAAATGGACATGTACTGCAAGCATGAATAAAGAATGTTTGAATTCACTATTAAGGAATGACCTACAGAGAAGCTCCGCATAGCCCTCTGGGAAAAGTAAATTAGAACAACAATGAAGTAGCCCTACTAGAACTGCTGAAGTCTGGGCCACTGATACCAAATGCTGGCAAAGATGTGAGCAACAGGAACTCCCACTCATTGCAGGTAAATGAAAAATGGTACACCCACTTTGGAAGAGAGTTTCATGGTTTTTTTACAAAACTAAATTTACTTTGACTATATACTCCAGGCATTGTTCTTCTTGGTATCTGCCCAAAGGAATGGAAACTTATATCCACACAAAAACCTGTACGCTGATCTTTATAGCAGCTTCATTCGTAATTGTCTAAACTTGAAAGTTACCAAAATATCCTTCAGTAGGTGACAGGATAAATAATCTGGTACATACAGACAATGGAATATTATTCAGCACTAAGGAGTAAGGAGCTAGCAAGCCATGAAAAGACATGGACAAACTTAAATTAATATTACTAAGTGAAAATCCAATTTGAAAAGACTGCTTACTATATGACTTCAACTATCTGGCATTCTAGAAAAAGCAAAACTATGGGGATAGTAAAACGATTAGTGATTACCAAGAGTTATGAAGGAGGGGTGGATGAAAAGGTATAATACAGAGGATTTTTAAGACAGTGACACTACTCATTATGAAACTATTAATATATTGCTGGGTACATGTCATTACACATTTGTCTAAACCAATAGATTCTATGACAGTGAGAGTGAACTCTGATGTAAACTATGGGCTTTGGGTGACAATGATCATCAACATAGATCCATCGATTGTCACAAAGGTACCACTCCGGCTGGGAGTGCTGACAGTGGGGGAGACTATGCATGTATGGCGGCAGAGAGTATATGGGAACTCTGTAGCTTTTGCTTAATTTGCTATGAACCTAAAACCTCTCTTTAAAATGTTTTTAAAAATAAATTCCTTCATTTTATTAAAAAAGAAGTCTATTACATTTTTAAACAAGAAAAAAATGTTTATAAACTGCTTAGCAGATGCAGACAACTAAAGGAGCAGACAAAAACTTCAATAAGCCTTCATCCAACATTCACTTGCATGAAGTCCTCAGAAGCTGGGAATTTTCAGGCAAAACCTTTCCTCTGAACTGTAGAATTGAGAGTAACAACAGATTACTAGTAAATTTTTTGTCTGCATGTTTATGGACAAAAAAAATTCACTGTATGACTTAAGCAAATACCTTTAACCAAGAAACATGTCTTCAAAAAATTATTATGAGAAAGAGTGAGGCTACCAGTCATAACTAATGATACTATCATTTAATTCACTTTTTTAAAGATTTTATTTATTTTTAGAGAGGGAAAGGAGGGAGGGAGAGAGAGAGAGAGAGAGAGAGAGAGAGAGAGAGAGAGAGAGAGAGAGAGAGAGACATCAATGTGCGGTTGCTGGGGGTTATGGCCTGCAACCCAGGAATGTACCCTGGCTGGGAATCGAACCTGGGACACTTTGGTTCCCAGCCTGCGCTCAATCCACTGAGCTACGCCAGCCAGGGCTTAATTCACTTCTTAAATCTAAACTATTGAGTTTTGGAGTTGTCAGTGTAATTATATATTAGAAGTAATGGCAAAATTTCCTGTGTTGAATTTTGACCTGCCTTTGTTCTGCTGACACCTTTCTAAGGTCAAATTCCTCAATAGATAGGTGAGTTTAACTAAGGAGGTTGATTAGACCTAAATAAATTAGCCTTAAAGTTCTGCTTTCATGGGGTGTTATACATTGAGGCAAATGGATGAGTTTACTTTCCACTTGATCTCTCTGGAAATTCCACATCCTGTAAAAATGCATACCTACAGATGAAACCTTTATAGACCCAGATGGGAATTGAAGGTTTACTGGAACTTTCATTCACATCTGATTCCCAACCATGGACTATTGATCAGAGATACTGAGTGTGTGCAGATAAACCTATTTTAGAATTTAATGTCATATGGGAAAGAAGGAGAAGAAAAGCATTCTTAGGAGGGTGATGTAGCATTCTGTGGCATGGTTTACGGTGGTGTGAAAGGAGCACCATATGCCATATGCCGACTGTTAACCATTCATTAGTTAATGTGTAACAAGAAAAATGTTATCTCTCTCACTCAGTGAGTATGAAATTTGTGCAGTGTTACATTTATTAAGTGACCAAATTCTTTTTTTTTGTAAATGAAAAGTAGGGTTGATCATTATACTAAAACTAAATCTTTCAATTATCATATTCTTCATTGTGATCTTCCTTTCCTGGTTATTGTCAGAAATAAAAACATGAAATCTCAATGAGCCAATAGCTAGAATTCAATATATATTTTTTTGTTTAGTTAAGCTTTCTCAGGTTGGTGTTTTATGGGTTTCTTTTTTCTCTCTCTCTTTCTTTCTTTTTTTTTTCTCTCTCTCTCAATGAGCTGACGTCAGGCCTAAAGTCTGGCTGCAAACTGTCTGAAATTCCCATCAGCTGGGCCATCTGCTCTAGCAGACACCACACGTGTTTGCATCCCATTGGCCTCACTAAGTGCCTTTGTCTCTGTTTTCATATATCAGAAGTGCATAATACTATATGCACTTAGTTTTTGCTTATTGCTAATTTTTCTTGTGGGAAAAGACCATAGAGTACCATAGAAATATTAATGTATAATACATAAAATCTTACCATAATTAAATTTATCAGACTTCTAGCTAATAAGTAACATTAATTCCTTACCTTTAGTTAAATTTTAGTTTTACTTCAGCATATATATATAAAATTTTATTATCAAGTGAACTTTCAGGTCAAATCTAGTCAAATCTAAAATTTCTGTGTCAATCTTAGCAGTGTTGATTCAGCCCATTCATATTATTTCATTTGCACAGCATGTTTTGGGATTTTAAATTTTATTAAAATTGAAAATCATGATAGATACTCATTCTTTCTCTTACTATTTTTCAGTAAAGTAATTTTCTGGTGTGCAAAATAATTTTGGAGCAAGAGAACACTTACTATGTTCTGTAATAGAAAGGCTTAGCTCATGCTAGTTAATAACTTTTATTTTTGTCTATACTTGCTGTCTTTAGCACAGATTATCTTACATCCTTGCTTCAAACCTCTTCAAGGTTGTTCACACAGCTTTCTGTCTGAAATCTTCCTTTCTGTTTACCACATTGTGTTTTTTTCCTACAAAAGTTAAAATTATGATTTTATTGTCTGTGAGTTGAGAAAGTTGATATTTTCTTCCTTTCTCCCCCCCCCCCCCTAAGGACAACAATTGATCAGAGGAGCACACAATAATGTTCTAGCTTTTTTTTTTTTTGCCTGACTGTCCAAATAGGCAATTTCTGTAATCTTGGACTTTTGGCTTTCTATACTATTGATTGTTTCAAAATGACTGTTGGATAGGACTTGCAACGTAGGTCAATGCAGAACTATTTCTTAACCTGAATTTAGCAACCTCATTCTGAGTTTGGCAGTGGAATTGAAAGACATTTCTGTCTTCCCTGAGAAGGCATGGCTTACAAATGGTTAGTCTGCTCTAACAAAGGGAGATAACATTTTAATGAACTTGTAATAGAACAAAATTAAATGTGTTAAATTAGAAATCATTCTAGTATCTATACTGTGTAATGCTAAGCTGTATTACTGAAAAGAAACCACCAGACCAAAATTGCTTATCTTTTTTTGCATTTATAAATTCTTTTGTGCGACTGAGTTACTGTGGTTTTTGCTGCTTATGCTCATCCAGTTTCTAAGCGCCTGTAACTTGGAATGAGGCTGGTGAGTCACATTAAGCATTCTCATACTCAGGGACAGCAGAGATGCAACAGCACACTTAATTGCACTCATTTAACCATTAAGCCTCATTTCCAAGGGCTCTGCCAGTTGTCAGGTGCACAGTATTACAGTCCCACATGGCATGTGACATCTTTGCTACTTGCTGCATCTGGTTAGAACCCTCTAATAAATGCTGGTATCTAAGCTAGTGAAAGAGTCCAGGTGTAGGACAATGAAACTCAAGCTAATGATGGTGAAGCATTAGAAAGATAACTCTAGAGAAAATTTCACATCTGAGGAATAGGATAACACTTTTTCATATTCAAATGAACACAGTCATATTCCATAGGTGCAAATTAATGTATTTTAATTTGTGAGTATTGGTCATTTTTCTAAAGTTTAGTTTTAAAATAATTACTAGACATAAAGGATTCTGTTAATTCCACAAATTTTCAATGTGAATATTTTTGGTCAGACTTAGTGAGGGCTGGATTATTGAATCAATAGACTTAAATTACTGGCATTTTACTAGACTGTATAGATTTCTCAATTCATACTTCCTTCTTCCTTTCACCAATGAGAAGTTGCTTAAGTACATAAAAGTGATCACTAAAAAAATCTCACAGTGGTTGTTTTTCAAGTTTTCCTCAAATTAAACTACAGCTAAAGTTATTGTAAATAAAGTAAAACACAACAAAAATCAAGTATAAATACATGCCTATTTATTTTTTCTTCATAACATTATGCGTATCAATTTATATCATACAATATGGTTTTAATTATTAAAGTACTTAATGAAAAGAAATACATATATGTGGTATACTTAGTATAAGGCTGTACAATTTTAGGTATTATATTTAAATCTTTAATCTATTTTGAATTTATTTTGGTATATGGTGTAAAAAAGTGGTCCAGTTTTATTTCTTGCATATGTCTTTTTAGTTTTCCCACCACCATTTATTGGAGGAACTGGCATTTCCCCATTGCATGTTCTTGCCTCTTTTGTCATAGATTAATTATTTGACCATCTAAGCATGCCTTTATTTCTGGACTCCTGTTTCACTCATCTATGTGTCTGTTTTGTTCCAGTGCCATAATGTTTTGATCATTAAAACTTTGTAGTATATTTTGAAATAAGGAAGCATGATACCTCTAGCTTTGTTCTTTCTCAAGGCTGCTTTAGCTATTTGGATCACTTATGATTCCATAAAAAATTTAGATTTGCTTGTCTTATTTCTTTGAAGAGTACCTTTGGAATTCTGATAGTGAATACATTAAGTCTGCAGATTGCATCGGTAGTTTGGGCATATAAAATATATTAATCTTTTCAATCCATTAGCACAGTATATCTCTTCATTTATTTATGTCACCTCCAATTTCTTTAATCAGTCTTATTATTATTATTATTTTAAATATTTTATTTATTTATTTTTACTGAGAAGGAAAGGGAGGGAGAAAGAATAAAACACCAATGTGTGAGAGAGACATTGATCAGTTGCTTCTCTCTTGCCCCCAACTGGGAACTTGACCTGCAACCCAGGCATGTGCCCTGACCAGGATTTGAACCTTTAATCTGTGGGACAATGCCCAAACCACTGAACCATACCAGTCAAGTTCAATGTTTTATTATTTCAGAGAACTAGTATTTAATTATCTTGGTTAAAATTATTCCCAGGTATGTTATTGTTTTTGGTGCAGTATAAAGAAATTGTTTTTATTGATTTCTCTTTTTGATAGCTTGTTATTAATGTGTAAAGTGTAGACTACATATAAATTTTGTATCATAACTTTTTTGAATTAACTTATTATTTCTAATAGTTTTTGGTGGAGTCTCCAGGGTTTTCTATATACAGTATCATGTCATTTGCAAATAGTGACAGTT
Source organism: Phyllostomus discolor (assembly GCF_004126475.2). Lineage (NCBI taxonomy): Eukaryota > Metazoa > Chordata > Mammalia > Chiroptera > Phyllostomidae > Phyllostomus > Phyllostomus discolor. Next base: position 153,149,233 of record NC_040906.2, read on the forward strand.
CTACTTCTTTCCAGTTTGGATGCCTTTTATTTATTATTTTTGGTTTGATTGCTGTGTTTAGGACTTCCAAAATTATTTTGAATAAAAGGTATGAGAATGGGTATCCTTTTCTCATTCCTGATTTTAAAGAAAAAGCTTTCAGCATTTTGTCATTGATTTGTTGTTAGCTGTGGGCTTATATATGTAGTGTTTATTATGCTGAGGCACGTTCCCTCTATATTTACTTTGTAAAGAATTTTTAGCATAAGTGGGTGTGAATTTTTTTCCAAGCTTTGAATGCATCTGTTGAGATGATCATGATTGTTATGCTTGGTTATGTTAATGTGTCACATTGGTTGGTGGATATCGAGGCATCCTTGCAATCTATGGAATAAATATCACTTGATTATGGTGTATATTCTTTTAATGTATTGTTGAATTTGTCTTGCTAATATTTTGTAATGAGTTTTTGTTTCTATGTTGAAAATATTAACCTGTATTTTTTTTGTAGTATCTTTGCCTGGTTGTGGTGTCAGAGTGATACTGGCCTAGAGACCTGAACCATAGACCTCCTAGAAGAAAACACTGGAAGCACATTGTTTGACATCAATCTTAGCAGTGTATTTTTTGATGTATCTCCCTGAGCAATGCAAACAAAAGCAAAAGTAAACGAATGGTATTTTTAAAAACAAACTATTAAAAACAAATAAAAAATTGGGACTACATCAAAATGAAAAGTTTTGCACAGCAAAGGAAACCATCAACAAGACAAAAAGAAAAACTGCTGAACTGGAAAAGATATTTGCAAAAGACATATTCCATAAGGAATAATATCCAAAATATATCAAAAATCATAAAACTCAGTATAAAAATATCCAGTTAAAAATGGGAGTGAATCAGAAAAGATATTTTTCCAAAGAAGACATAAAATTCTAACAAACATATGAAAAGATGCTCAACATTACTAATCCTCAAAAAATGAAAATTGAAACCACAATGAGATACCACCTCACACCTGTTACAATGACTATAATCAAAATGGCACTTGTGTTCTGTTGATGAACATGTAAATAGATGCAGCCACTGTGGAAAACAGTATGGAGGGTTCTCAAAAAATTAAAAGTAGAACTATAATACAACCCAACAGTTCCATTTCTGTGTATTTATCCTAAGGGAAGGAATGCACTAACTTGAAAAGGTATGCACACTCCTATGCTTATAGCAGCATTATTCACAATAGCCAAGATAGAATAGCAATCTGGATGTTGACCAATATATTAATGGATAAAGAAGATGTGGTATATGTGCAATGGAATATTACTCAGCAGTAAGAAATAAAATAAAATAACCATTTGTGACAACATGAATGAACCTAGAGGAAATTTTGCTAAATGAAATAAGTCAGAGAAAAAGACAATATCATGTGATATCACTTATATGAGAAATCTAAAAAACCCTAAATGAACAAAAACAAACAAAGGAAACAAAACAGAAACAGACTTTCAAATACAAAGAACAAACTAGGATTGCCAGAGCACAGGGGTTTGGAAAAACAGGTGAAAAAAGTGAATGAGGATGAGAGGATAAGAGCACAAACTTCCTGTTATAAATAAATAAGACCTAGGGTACAATATACAGCACTGGGAACAAATCCATCATATTATAACTCTGAACAGTGACAGATGGTTATGGACTTATTATGGTATTCACATTGAGGTATATAAATATTGAAGCACTATATTGTACTCCTTAAACATAATATTCTATTATTAACTATGCTTAAAAATAATGTATAGCTTGTCTTTCATTTTTTTCTACTGCATTTTCTAATGATGGGAAAACAATCAGGGCAGGTGGAGGTGAGAAATATTGAGATTTGTGTTGTTTTGAAGAGAGATTGAGGGTAAATAAAGGGTGTTGGCAGCCAGCAGATTTTCATCTTCATCAAGGAGAGAACAAAATGAAAAGCCTTAAGTTGTAGTGGTAAGAATTAAAGCTAAATATGATACAACTACAAAAGTAGTAAAATGAACAGTAAAAATGCAAGAACCAAAAACTTGAATGAATATTTTATTATTTTATTTTACAAAAAACATTCTCTTTCACTCCCTTCCACCCTCCCTTCCTTTTGTTTCAATGTTCAGTATCAGTAGACTCCATCAGATACCAAACATATCAATATAACATTTAACTAATTTAATGTGAAATTGATAGAAACTCAGTAATTTATTAATGATATAGAGAGACTACTCTTCTTTGATATGTCACTTTGTACCATGTGGTCAGAAAATTGAGTTTCAGTGAAACTAATTTTCAACTTTCATTAGAGGTCAATGATATTTTTAAAAAGTTTAGCCCACCTTGTAGTGGCTCAGTGGATTGAATGCAGGCTTGTGAAGCAAAGGGTCACCGATTTGATTCCCAATTGGAGCACATGCCTGGGTTGTGGGCCAGGTCCCCAGTGGGGGGGCTCATTAGAGGCAACCACATATTGATGTTTCTCTCCCTCTTTCTCTCTCCTTTCCCCTCTCTCTAAAAATAAATAAATTTTAAAAAGAAAATAATTTTAAAAATTTAAAGTTTAGAATATAAAAATATAGTTCATTGTTATTATTAAAGCCTAGATTTAAATTTAATCCATATAGCACACCTAAAAGTACAGTCAGGTCTCTTTTCAAGGCCTATGTTATATATGTATGTTTTGCAATATGGCAATGGGTTTTTCATAAATTCATTACTGTAAGTTGGTATAATGTTTGTGTATTTTCAAATGTTACAATGTTCTTAGGTTGAATTTAATCAAGCTATAAAGCAATCTATAACTATAAATGTAACAATGCTTACATTCTCCTTTGTTTCTTTATTCTACTTCTTCCCTCCCTTTCTTCCTGTTTTTCTTTCAAATTGAAAAAATAATTGATTTAGTCTGGGTTATCCACTGTAGTATGGTGAGAATACACAGATAATAAAAATTAATATAACCTCCACATAGTCTGATGGAAGGAAACAGACAAATATACTAGTAGAATGTATGCAGTGATACATCATAAGTGTCATAAAGTTCAGTCTAGGATGTCTTGGATTGTGCAGAACGGGTAAGTAGTACAGACTGGAGACATCTGTGAAGTAGAGGACATTGTGGTTTTTTTTTTTAAGTCTTTAATTGGGACCTATATTGCGAGTACTGATTTAGTGGCAAGGAAACATCACCTGTGTCTAGGTAGAAGCTGTCTTAGCAGGCTTCCCCTAGTACCAAGTTCCTAGAGAACAGGTGGAAATCCTGTGGAACACACTAGAGAGATGAAGGCTCAGCTGTGAAGTTGGTAGGTCTCTTAGGGAGGGTAGTCATGGGAATTCCCACTTTTCACTCTGAAAACCTTCAAGAGTAGTAATTTTTAGTATGGCATAAAAATGAAAATACTTTCTCTTTAACTTCCCTTTTTGTTATAAAAGCTGTGCATGTTCATTATAAAAATACCATTTTAACAATCAGATTAAAACAAAGGGTGAAATAAAGTCCAATTTTTCCACAGTTCTGTAGTTTATCTTAATTTAAACATGAGAAACCATTCCATTTTTGTCTTCCCAAGATTCTGTAGATTTGTCTTAATGGTTTTGTACAGGGTGTCGCTTGTCCTTGGGCCACTGCTAGACAGAAAGTTGTTTTATAGCCTCTCTCTGTCCTCTTGTACCTGAGGAAAGCAAACAACCCTCATGAGGCTTTCTAAGAGATTTTGCTACTAGCAAAAATAGGCAAGAGAAACATTGAATGCAAAGGGAAAGTTTAAAATTGTCAAGAAATCTAACTCTAAAAAAGTGGTCTCTGCTCTTCTAATTTGCTTTATGACTCTGGGCGTAGTATTTATTTAAGCATGTGTTTTAAAAAATGATTTGGCCAGATAATATAAAAAAGTACTTCCAAGCCCATAATTCTATTCACTGAAATATGAATAAACTAAGTACCAAATTTCTGTTATTATTTTTTAAAAGCAATTTTCACTGAGGCCCTAACCTGGTTTCTATGAGAAGCTTTTACTGCCAGGATTTACTACCCTTGCACTCTTCCCCAGAATGTGCCAAAACTTTGCGATATTTGTCATTCCATTTGCTGACAAGTTTATGTAGTTTCTCTCGCTGTCTGGATGAGTACCTGTGTTGCCTTTTTGTGTGTCCAGGCCTAGGATACATTCTAAGGAAGATGTTCATTTTAAAAGAGGAAGCCCATTTTTCTGGTTACTCATATAGGAACATCTGTACTACCCAAGGCCATCAAATATCCTTTATGACACAAAAAGTTTGGCTCTTCTTTGGCCTCTGATACTTTACTTCTTTCACTTGGAAACCTTTTTGGGGGAAAAAATGAGACAAAGTCCTGCAAAAGGGTTAATGATGTGTCATTAAATATGAAAAAGACCAAAGTCAGGGACAGAAAAAGGAAGAGAAGGAAATCTCGACTTCCAGCCATGGAGGAGGAAAAGAAGGAGGCTTCTATCTGTGGTCACAGTAAATCATTTACAAATGAAATAGAGGATGTGAAAGTTTAGAACTGTCTGAAACTTGTAATCATATACCATTTAGAACTGTCATTTTCAAAACTTTTATAATGAAAATAAAATCACAATGAATGAATAATATTTTATCAGTTTCATAAACCTTTTATTCTACTTGAAATCATAAAAAGATACAATTTGTTTTTCATATGAGGAATCTGAGATCAACCCTCAGGGGCTTGTTCTCCCTGTTGAGACACACCCTTGTCTTACAACTACTCGCAGATGATGGAGCCCACTGCCTCCCTTTGGGCAGACACTTTGTTCAGTTTGCAGAATCAGTAACTTCTGTGCATGGAGATCACCACATGATTTCTTGACTAAAATAGTTTTACCATGGGCTTGCCTTAAATATCAACCTATATACTATTTTATTTTAAGTAGAAGTACAACATACTCTAATAAAATAATGAGAGACTTAAATTCCAAATTTTACTGCTTATTGTCTCTGAGATGATAGCGAGGATGCTCTACATGCCTGAGCTTGGGTCACGTCACTATAAAATAGAAATAATAAAATACCTATTGTGAAAGATTATTTTGAAGATTGTATTTAACATAAGTAAAGTCCCTAATATAGCATAACATAGGCAATAAATATTACATGGTTTTCTTTGTCTATTTGCCAGTATGTTGCATTATTAAAGTTTACATATAAAAATGTAAAAGTTAACTGTATGATAATGTTAAAAATAATTATCATACACCTTTTATACTGAATATGTCCAAGAAATTACTTAAAGGCCTTTATATAATCTAAATGACCTGAAATTATAGGACACCTGAATTTTAACCCATGGTGTACAGAATGATGCTAGAAGTATTCAAAGAAAGCATCTGTCATTAAATTTAGGTCTGGTGACATTCACAAGAGAAAAAATACTGAGGGGCTGATTCAGAAATGTTGAGTTTATGAGAAACAAAATACTAGAGATGGGAAGCAACAAAGTTCCGGATTTCCTCATATTCTGTTTGACTTAAATCTCACCATGCACAATGATCTCAGAGTTTCCTTAATGGCCACAACAGTGAGCAAGAAAACATCTTCCCTGAGAATAAAGAGCTAATGTAACGACTTTCATCTTTTTTTGAAAGAGACAAAAGCAACAAGGGCAAAACCGATGAAAGAACAAAAGTGAACTGGGACTAGCCTTAAAAACACCATAAGCACACTTATGAAGTAAAAATTCAGTAAAACAAATCTTCTTGTATCTTAAAGTTATGAGTGTTGCTAGCAGCAAAATCACTCAGAAAGTATCATGTGGGTTGTGAGCTTTCCTCGGGTATAAGAGAAAAGAGAGAGGCTATGAAACAACTTTCTGTCTAACAATGGCCCAAGGAAAAAAGGACCCTGGAGAAAACCATCAGCACAAATCTATAGGAACTGAGGAAGACAGCGATAGAACACTACAGCCTCACATGGCCTCACATTCTGTGGTGTACGAGCACAGAGAGGTCTTTGGTGTCTGTTTCTTTTCTGATAAGAACACTCATTCTATTGGACCGAAGCCCCACCCTTATGACTTCATTTAACCTTAATTAACTTCCTTGGAAACCCCATTTCCAAATACAACTGCACTGGGGATTAGGACTTTAATTTAAATTTGGGGTAGACACAAACGTCAGTCCATAACGTTTGCTTCTAAGTAGCCATGTCCACCCGGCCTACCGTGAAAAGAGCACCAGAGACCAGGACCGCAGAGATTTCCTAATGAGACCAAGATCAGTGAGATCAGCTCAGAAGGGGATGTGGGGAATGAAGCAGGAAAAGTCAATGAAAGTGAACTAGGATGCTACACTACCAATGATCTTCTTTCAACTAGGATATATAGAAATGCCATGAAACAATTCAGATTTTTTAATTTGAAACTTGGGAGACTGGAATATTTGTTCATTCTCAGCTGCCCCATTGGTTGAAGGATCAACCTAGGAAAGTTAAAAATGTGCTTTTGCAGTGGCCAAGGAAGATGTCTCTAAGCAGAGAAGATTAGGCGCATAATGAGCCTAGCTTTGGATAGGATGCCGAGAGCCAGCACAAGGTAAGCTGGAACCGCCATCTGTGCTGCAGATGATGTCAGGGGTAGGCCCAAAGACCCATAACATGAGCACCACAAGCATCTGTAGAATGCTAATCTTTGTTCAAATGCAAACAAGCAATAATAGATTGGTTTGTAAAAAGGTATGTGTTAGCTTCACTTAAGGACTGTGGTTAATATTTATCTTACCCTTTAAAATTGGAGGATGGTTTCCCATTTGAGGTGGTAGTAGTAAAATAAAGAATGGATGTGGGTTTCAGTTTCCTATTGGTGCATACTGGCATAAAAGAACAACTGCTTTATTACCTCTCATATTTCTGCACTAATTGACTCAGTTAGATGGTCTTCTGTCCCTCCTGATGTTTGTTAGGGCTGCAGTCTTCTGAAGGTTTGATCCAACAGCCATGGTTAAAGATGACACTTGCACTTGGCAGGCAGCTGATGCTGGCTGTCAGTGGGAAACTCATTTGAAGCTGTTGACCAGCGCACACATGAGTAGCCCCTCCCTGTGGCCTGGACTTCTCATTGCATAACATCTGGGTTTCAAGAGTATCCTAAAAGAGAAGACACTGAAGTGGCCAGACTGTCATAATGCTTGCTTACACTCAGAAGTCTTTAAATGTTACTTCCTTTTCATTGCATCATTCAAAACAGTCACAAGGCCAGCCTGGATTTATAGAGAAGAATATAATGCTTCTCCTTTTGGTGGGAAATGCAGCATTGTATGCATGCACAATAGAAGATATAATTATTTACAAAGAGCTTTGTGCTCTATCTACTAAAATAAGATAACGGGGCTTATTGATATATGAAGAGAATTATTTTTTAAAATATTTTATTTATTTATTTTTAGAGAGGGAGGGGAGGGAGATGGAGAGAGAAACATCAATGTGTGGTTGCTGGGGGTTATGGCCTGCAACCCAGGAATGTACCCTGGCTGGGAATCGAACTGGGACACTTGAAGAGAATTATTGAACAATTCTTTCTCAAGATTCTACTTTGGTAAAAGTTATACTTAATTATCTATTAATAGTAAGAGTTTTAAAGAAGGACCAACATTCTCTCCTACTATAATTAAGGGCAATTGGGGGATATCCCAAATATATTAAAACCTATATTTGAGTTCCCTGAAATGCTTTTGAAATCATATGAATTCTTGGACATAATGTGACCTAGTGAGTAATGGCCTGCAGTATTGTTTAAAACTGGCATTTTAAATAATGCACACTAGATATTTATAATCAATACTAGAAGGACGCATTGTTATGTCTTTCTCTGGAATAAGAGAAGACTGCTGGGGAATGATAGCTGTTCTGTACATTAAACTCATGGATAGATGTTTGAGGTAGCATGCACTGCAGAGCATGCATACAGTTCTAGAATCGAGGTAGAGAACAGTGTTTTCCTGGAAGCCAGTTCATTAGTCTAGAGATAAATTGGGGAAAATGGAAATATGGCAAGACTAGATGAACCAATTTAAATTCTATAAGGGGACCAATTGGGATGAAGTTGAGTATAATAAGTAGGGGACTTCATCTTGAAAGTAAAGGTAGTCATTGCAAAATTTGAACAGGAAGTACCATGTTCAGATATACAGTATTAGGTAATGGATCAGAGACACAGAGATCTGCTAAGTGGGAAAAGCAGTAATGAAAGTGAGAACTGGTAATGGCATAGTGACCCATGTGGTTAATAACAAAGTCATTGGAGTTGTTTGCAGGGGAATAAATAGATCACCTTCCTTGTAGAATAATTTGAACTCCCACTGATTCTATGGTACAAAGGTATCTGTCCAGTCAGGAAATACAAGTGAATATATGTAACACTAAACTCATCTACAAACTATAATAACATACTTTCTATGTTGCCAGATTTTATGGAAACCTGTACAACTGGGTACATATGCTTTTCTATGAGAGTCACCTATTTTTCTTTCTATTGTATATCCAAAGGACATTCAGCTATTAATATTCTGGGTAGGATACAAAGGTCATCTTTTTAGCTGGTTTTATGTGTCACAAAAGCCACACCCCATTTGTTTCACTTTGTTGTTCCTATTCCCTTTGTGGAACTTTAGGAGGTATAACCATAAAGTAATGATTTTCTAATGTGATTCATAAGCTAACTCTAAAGGCAATTCCAAGAGCATCAGCACAGTTTTGAGCTCTGACAGCACTGTTGAATTGCAGGAGAGCCTCCCCAGGTAATGGCTTTGAAGAGGGCAATACTCATTAGAATGTGTTTCACTGGAATGTTGGTTTTAAAAACACCTTTATTTTTTTTTATTATGGCCCTGATACACCACTGGTCTGCTAAGCATTCTATGAGGATTTTTGACTAATTTATGTCTGTGCCTTATTTTAAAGGAAAAGTTAGAGTTATATTATGGAATTTGTTTCTCCCCTTTCAGCAAAACCAAATAGGTTTCTGTCTGGAGGGCTTTTGACAACCTCTGCATCCCTGATGGACACAGGCAGGCCTGTGGCTCATTTGCACACCCAGGAGAAAACAATGGAGGGAAAGCAACTGTACTGGGCCTAGAAATGCTAAGGGCAAAAAGCAAGATCCGACCAAATATTGAACAGTCTCAGGCACATGAAATGTATGCTGACTCCAAATTTGTGTTTCCATTCTTTAAAAATGAAGCAGGCTGCATCCCTTGAAGAAGACAGTTAAGGAAATTAGACTATTTTTATTGAGTTAGGAAGAGGCTATCCACAAAGGTAGTAAAATTGAGCCCTTGCTTCCCCTTCCCATGCAAAGCAACACTTAACAATGGAAATGCTCATTTCTCCTCCTCATCTGAGAAACCCCTAGTCACTCTCCAAATGTTTATTTTCCCACATACCCAAGAGAGATTGTGAGCATTACCAGCATCATTATTCTGTTTCCTTCCAAATACCTTATGGTTTTGTTTTCATCCAGAAAGTCCTAACTCCTATTGAAGACAGTAGCTTCCCAACCAAACTAAAAGATAGACAAGATAGACAAGCAACCTTGGTATTATGACATGATCACCACCAAATTCTTCTCTCCAAAAGTATTGGCTATACAAATAATCAAATTCTAATCCTTATTACAAACTCCAATGTAAGCTTCTGAATTTTTCCATGTGATTCTTGTCTTGAAATATTCCCTGCATTGCCACATGGGAGTCTAGCATCTGTGCACTGTGAAGCTATTCCGTTCTTCTAGAGTCTGTGGCCATCCAGTGCAACTAATGTGTGTACCCTCTTATGACAATTTCATGTGCCTAAAAGCACCCAAACCTCTACAACCCTTTTCTATGCTCCTGGGAAAATTGAGTGTGCCACTAGAAAGTCACTGATAGTAATTATAATAAATTATGTATAGACTGAGGCGAGTGCTGTCAAAAACCCAGTTTTTTAAAAGCAAAGGCAGTTATGCTTCAGTGTATACCCATTGGGTGGAAGTAAGAAAGCACAGAAGTATAAATGAATGAAAGATGGTTTAAGACTTTCCAGTAATTGAGACTCTACTTCAAAACACTCCTTTACTTTTTCATGATAAAATGATATAGTTCTATAATAAATTAAGATATTCTATTCTGGAAAGACATGGAAAGTAGGCAACAGTTTGTAATGGAGTAATTTAAATGTCACATCTCAATCATATATTCTAATTTTTGTGAATCTGTATTTATTTCTTAGCATAAAACTACCTTTCTTGTATACTTTATAAGTTTAAGTTTAGATTCACAGAGTATAAAATACAAACATAACAAAGATACATATACCAACATTTACTTCCTCTTTTCCAATTTCCCTGATAGCAAATCTACAGCAAAGTGATAACAAGGAATATTTGAAATGCAAGCACTATATAAGTGCAAGGCAGATTTTTTTTTCCTTCAAGGATTGGAAGAGGTCAGATTTAAAAAATGAGGGAACTCATAAGATAAGCAAGGCACATGGCTCCAAGGCACAATCATAGGACAAAACACACCAATTTGAATGTTTTCAAAATGGTAATGCCACTGCTAAAAAAAGGATGTCTCAAGGACATACTGTTATAAAATCTTCATACTTGAGAAGCCAGAACCAGAAATGGGTTCCATGATAGAGTTGGGGACTGTTCCTTCCTCACCTTACTTTGGGGGATAAGCTAAAGCCTCTTGGAGTCAAGTATCAGCCAGAGGGATTTAACACACTTCAAGAGGCTCTCTGGCCAGAGTTTGAGAGCTTGGACTCTGATGCCAGATTGCTTGGATTTTAATTTGACTCTGTCATTTATTAGTTCTAGAGAAAAGGAAGTTCGAATAAATTTCATTTATCCAAGATAAACTACTCTTCTTTATAGATTTCTTGGTTCAATTTGCAAATATTATATTTAGTACTTTTGGGTCTATGTTCACGAGACATGGCCTGTGAAATTTCTTTGTTGTTATAAGGCTTTAGTTTCTAAGCTATCATAGTTTAATAAAATTAATTGGAAATCATTTCCTCTATCTTCATTTTCTGAAGCAGTCACAAATAGTTAGTATAGCTTTTTAAAAAAATTACCAGTGGCACCACGTGGGTCTAAAGTTTTCTTTGTGTAAAGATTTTTAACTACAGTTTTAGCTTTTTTACTAGGTACCAGAAAATTTAGATTTTATATTTCTTGTGTCAAACTTAGAAATTTGTGTTTTCAAGTAATTTGTTAATTTCACCTAGATTATCAAAGTTATTAGAATAAAGATGTTCAAGACATTTAGCTTCTTAATAGCATGCAAAATTTGTAGTGATATCTCTTGTCAAACATGATATCTATTAGTCATTACCAGATATGTGAAAATTCAAGCATTTATTAAAATGATATTTATTGAAAACTTAACATGGGACCAGTGTTATTTCAGATATTGCAAATTCAATAGTCAAGAAATCAGAAAGTAATCCTACCTGTATGACACTAACAGTTTACTGGGCTTCTATTAAAATCCAAATGTTAGATGAGCCTTATTTACATAAATGTGTCATCTGCTGAGTGCTTTTAACTTGGTAAGTTGCTAATGCTGTATTTCTTCCAGCTCCTCTCTCTTACCAACTCTTCATCTGATTCATTGCATGATGTGAACTTCCCAGAACTTATGCTTGTTGCCTGCTTTGAGGCTTGACCGTACATAAGTGTAGCACAACACACTGTGAGACGCCTCTTTGTGTTCCAAGCATTCAGGTTTTCCAGGTGAGAGGTGTCCCCGGTCCTAGAAAAACTAGCAAACTTCAAAGATCATTTTTAGGTCCCACATCCATATTGGGAGAAGCATTTATCAAAGCTCTTCTTCACAAGCAGATTTTAGAAAAGAGGGAAATATTCCTATAGGCATTTAATCTTTGAGACATCTTTCTCAGAAGGCTCCTTGCACAGAGTTTGCTTTGTATATGTACTACAGGAAAGACAAAGTTATACATTCATCTTTTTACTTAAATGATTATGTTCTGCACCAGAGTCTAGCTTAAGAGGGCTTATTTTAGTGTAATTTAGTCTCTCCTCTTAAAAATAAGAGTAGGGGATGGACAAGAAAAAGAAAACAGGACTTTTAGTTTAAGGTCTCAAGTTATTGTTGCAAGTAAGCATGTTTTATACCATTCCATTTCAAACAGTTAAGAGTTAATAAGAGTGGAGCATGTTCAAAAAATGGAAACCAGGGCCAGGGTTTAGGTTAAGAGGCAGAAGGCAGCTAGATTGTGAGATTGTGATCTGGGGAGTCTGCAGGCTTCAAATATCTGCTGTCTGGGCTTCCGTGTGGGGCTGGGACACAAGGCAACCTGCCTTTGGGTGGGGAGCAGTCCTTTTAAAACATGAGAGCTGTTATTTCCTCAGTGGCTGAAAGACTTCAAGGAATGTCAGTGTGGACCAACTTTGGATGTTGGTAAATTGAGAGCTATACCATAAACACTACACAAAGAAAGAGGGACCTGAAATAAACATGCATTGGGTGGCTGGAGGGAAATAACCCAAATATAAAGTTTTCCACTTTGTACCTAGAAGGTGAGCACAGTTGGTACAAAGGGAAGAGGATGGAGTCTGGAATAGAAGACATGAGATCAACTCCCAACTGCCCTCTAAAAGGCCATGATTATTTCGGGCATGTAATTTGATCTCTCTAAACTTCATTTTCCACTGAAGTTAAAATATAGATGACAAAAACACACTTTTTTAAAAAAGATTTTATTTATTTATTTTTAGAGAGAAGGGAAGGGAGGGAGAAAAAGGAGAGAAACATCAGTGTGTGGTTGCCTCCCACAGTCCCTACCTCCCCGCTCCTGCCCCCCCCCCCCCCTTACTGGGACCTGGCCTGCAACCTAGGCAACTGCCCTGACTAGAAATGGAACTGGTAGCCTTTTGGTTCACAGGCTGGCACTCAATCCACTGAGCCACACCAGCCAGAGCTTTATGAGGATCTTTTTAGCGTTCATTCCAAGATTTCTTGATACCATTGTAAAAAAAAAAAATGTGTTTCATTCTTTTCTCCATTTAGTTATATATTCAATTGTAGGCTCATGTTTTTCTCAGACCTCACAAGCTGAGAATTCAAAATAAGGTCACCTTGGCCATTATCTGCCCCATCTCCTAGGCTGTGGAAAGCTCATTTTTCTACTAGTTTCTCCTTCCCATGCAAGTTTAGGAAAACCCAAAGGAACACTTATGTTTTCCACAAATCTATGTGGGTGGGTGGTTTACAATGTTGCAAGATAGCCTAACAATTGTTCTAGAAATTTTTAAAATGTTACTTTCAGTTTTATCTAGGACTCTTCCAGAGTTTCTGCTTACTAATATGTTCCAAACGAATCATACTTATTTTCCCCAGTGTAAATAAGTTTAGGGTGTATTATTTTTGAATTTACCAATTGACTTGAAAGTTGTAAAAAATACAGCCCACAATAGCAATCTTAAACCTGCTCCCACATATGGCCAAATTAGAGTTCACGATCACAGAGCTCACTCCTGTTCTGGCCCCCAGCCCTCTGCCATGCTGCAAGTCTGGTACCTTCCAGTCTATATGGAAGTGTGTTTTTTGTTTGTTTGTTTTGTTTTATTTTTGACCAAATTTTTAAAAAACTTATTTTGTGAAACAGTACATTTTTTAAAAGAAGTATAAATATTTTCCCTAAGATAAAACAGAAACCCACTTTTGTCTTCAAAGTAAGTACTCTTCTAGCCATCAAATATTTAGAAATATTAGGGTCCATTCTTAGAATGCCATAGCACAAAACTCAGTTGTGAGAATTTACTGTTAGATCCTATGTTTATCATGTTCTCAAATCGCCAGCATTAAAGAGTCCGAATCCCCGCTCTTGCTCTTCAGAGGCTAACACTTGAGTTAAAAAAATAGACATTAACAAAAATTAGAGCAGGGCAACAGGTGACTGTGCTGCAACGTTGCAGCAGAGACATAAATCAAAGGTGGTTGGTGCTCAGAGCAAAGAACAGTCATTCTTGAGTTCTTAGGAATAAAATCTATACCTACCGTCCAAAAGGTTGTGTCTCTTGAAAGATGTAGGGTTATTTTGGCCAAGGAGGACAAGGCATCTCAACTCAAGGAAGCTTCTTATGTGAAATGACAAAGTATACATTGTAATTTTGAAATGACAAAGTATACATTGAAGACAATGATGATTTGATGCAACATTAGGTCAGTGGAGAAAGTGTCTGAAGAGTCAGATAAGGGCCAAATAGTGAAGGATCGTCTACGTTACACTTAAGAGTTAGGAATCTGAGCTGTAGCTAATGGGAAGATTGACCACAGTCTACTTGAGGTCAAATATTACATTCTTGCTATTTTTTCCTTCTTGTAATCAATGACATTTGATAAAAATGAGCCATAAAATTTGTATTTTCTATCTTGACGACTATGAGTAAGAAAAAAAAAGACCACTTTGTAGTTATAAGAAATTGCATTCATTATTTAATAATTTTATTTAAAAACTATTGTGAAATTATGAGAATTTTAAAGGAATATGAAAATAATATGGCTTGACAATATAAGAAATATGATATTACAAATAAAACTGAAACCCTGCTTTATTTCTCCTTTGTAGCATTACCTTCACTCCTCACACCAAGGTGTTAACTAATTTCACTAATTTAAAATTTGAACTAATCTGAATTTGGCATTTTTCTTTCAATATTTATTAAATTTCTTCATATATATGCATATATATATATATACACAGAAATGTGTACATATATAGAAGCACACATAGTTAGATTCACATGTACATAAGTATGCATAGTTTTGCATGTTTTTAGTTTTAAACTATACGTGGTCTTCTAAAACTTGTTGTTTGATTTTCCTCAATGTTTTAAAATACAAGGTCTATCCAGGAAGTATCTAGCCATGTGATCTGAAAAATAGAGACATTTATTGATGAAAATACAAGATATAAGAAAGGACAAGAAAGCCTCAGTCTCCTTCTAAGTAGGCATCTTGGAACCTCACACCGTTTTCCCAACTGAAGCATGGTGTTTCTCCTGTTCTGATAGCAGAAGCTGTGGAATGAATTTTGCCACAAGTTCCATGCCAAGATCCTGCATTGAAATCTCAGACACAGTAGTTTGTGGAATCCCCAGGTGAGCTTCTAATTTCTGACAATGTCAGTGGCCGATCTTTGTTAATTGAAGCCCATATACTTTCAGCATTATTAAGTGTTCTACTTGTTGCAGGCTTTCCAGAATGTGGATAGCTTTCAACAGATTCTCGATCATCTTTGAAGTATTTGTGCCACACTTTTATTTGCACTGTACTCATTGAATTATCCCCGAAAACTTATTGAATCATCCAAATAGTTTCAGCAGAGGAATGTTCAAGCTTAACACAAAATTTGATGCAGACTTGTTGCTCTACTTAGTCACTTTCAATGCAATGGCCACACAGTACACGTGCTCACTCAGTGGCACCTACTGCCCCCCACTGACCAGTACAGTGAAGTTGTCATTGCTCATGCATGTGCATTCCACTTCACTCTCCTTGGCTGACAGTTTACATCCATGTTGTGCAAACTGTTCCTGTTATATTAACAACAGCTGGGCTTTGCCTGGAAAGACCTTGTATGTGATTCATCCATTTAGATGAATGGGTACACATAACATTGTTTTAATGATTTTCATTATGGCATAATATTCCATGGAATGATTCATTCCATGGAATGAATGTTATATATTCATTCTTCTGTTGATAAATATTTAGGTTTTTCCCAACAACTCTGCTGTGAGTATTCTTGAACATATTTCTTGCCAAATATGTACATATTTCTTTGCAACATTTTATAAAAATCTATGGATGATGTATAGTGGATAATTATGTTTAAATCAGGTAGAGACCAAAATTTTTTTAATTGTGTAGACATCTACTTCGATGAGCAAAAAGCCTAAACCAGCACTGACCAGTATGGCTCAGTTGCTTGAACCTTGTCCCACAAACCAAAAAGTTGCAAGTTCAATTTTCAGTCAGAGCACATGCCTGCATTTCAAGTTCGGTCCCTGGTTGGGGTACCTATGGGAGGCAACTGAAAGATGTTGCTCTCTTACATTGATATTTATCTCCCTCTCTTTATCCCTCCATAAATAAATAAATAAATAAATAAATAAATAAATAAAATCTTGTTTTTAAGAAACACTAGACTGAGGAATTTAATAAATTCACAAATGCTTTTAAAAGTTTCAAGGGGTTAGAATTAAACTTCTTTTTTCACTTCATTGAATAAAACAAGTTACATTACTTTTTACTAGGATTTCTTTATTTTTGAGATTATTACTTATAATATTTTTAATCAGTTATTTCCTCATTCTGCTTTTAATGATGTCTAAAGACATAAACTTTTATTTTTTCAGTGGTGATTTCTGAATTTATAAGACAAACTCTCATTCTCCACAACAAAACCATGCTACTGAAGTTGTAAATTACACATTTTTGGGTCTCTATAACCTGACGTGATCCAATTTATAGGCATGTAGTGTTAAAATATTTTTACCATACTTTTCTAGATACAACAAGCCTTTAACTATTATAATGACCACCCAAAATATATCTCCCCTGAAGAATAACAATTGAATGCTCACATTTTTCTAAGTATATGAGAACAGGATAAAATATCACCAGTATTTTCATCAGCTATCTACCATAGGAGATAATTTGACACATGCCACATTTTGGGAAGCATTAATCTTCTCTTTCATATCCCAGAGGGAAAAAAGCTAAGGAAAATATTGTGACTAAACTCATCCAAAATGCTCTAGTTTGATTTTCATTTACCCATAGCTAAACTATAGATGATGAACTATAAAATGCAGAATTAACTAATTCAAATTTAACAAATACTTACTGATCAACTTCTTTCTCTTTAATCCTCACCCAAGGCTATATTTATTGGTTGAGAGAGAGAGAGAGAGATCCATGTGAGAGAAAAACATCAATTGCCTGCCTCCAGTAAGAGCGCTGACAGGGGGTAGGAGGATCAAACCTACAACCTAAGGTATGCTCTGACTGGGATTCAAACCTGCAACCTTTATGATGCATGGCATGACACTCTAACCAGCTGAGCCACCCCACCAGGGCTACTGAGCAACTTCTTTGTGTAACATTGTATTCTAGAATCCAAGGATACAGGGAATAGTAAAATGAAATCCAGGCACACAGAACTCATATTTCCTTTCACAACACCAGCTATTGTTGAATAATATTCCAGAATTCTGTTTCTTATAGCACAAGACCGTTTTACGGAACATATTTCTTAACATAAATAATGGCATATGTGAAGGCAAATATTTTGCAGAAATGTTTCTGCAAAATTTATCTTCTGCCATTACATCGAAAATATAATAATGATTGATAAAAGAAAAAACACGGACAATGTGTAAAATAATAGGTAGCCCAGAAGCTATAAATAGACCTTGTAATAGATATCATTACACAAAATTTTACAGTCCTAAAACCATACACACTATATGTCAGACAGAAAATATGCGCACCAGAACTTTGTTGCAAAATGGCGTAGTTGCTATGGAAAACAGCATGATAGTTCCTAAGAAAATTACATATAGAACTATGATGTGATCTGGCATTTACACTTTTAGGAATACACCTGAAGTAATTAATAGCAGGGGCTCAAACAGATCTTTGTACATTCATGTTCATAGAAGAATTATCTACAACAGTGAAAAGATAGAAGGAACCAAAATATTCATTGATGGATAAATGGAATAAAAAATGTTGTACATAAATACGATGGAATATTAATGAGCATTAATTAGAAATGCAGTTCTAAAACATGCCTCAACATGGGCACACCTTGAAGACATTATAAAATATGAAATAAGTCAGGTGTAAAAGAACAAATAGTATATGATTGCACTAGAATTGTCTAGGTCCAGAGTGTTCAAATTCGTAGGTCCATATTCAAAGATCCAGGGTGTTGAATGGCAGTTGCCAGGGGCTAACAGGAAGGGAGGTTAGGGAGTTACTGTTTAAATGGTAAAGAAAAAAGTTCTGAAGATGGTCACAGATGATGATTACCCAACAATGTCAACATAATGCTACCTAACTGTGCACTTAAAATTGATTAAGAATGCATGTTTTATGTTACATATAGTTTATCACAATAAAAGTAAAGTGAGTAGAAGGTAAGAAACTGCATAAAGAAAGTTTAATAAAAGGGGACAGGTGAACAAAACCTGGAAGACCATGGGGAACCAACGGAAGTTTCTTTTTTGTTTAAAAATAAGAGAATCAGTGAATGTTGGGAGCATGCAGAGTACAGGAAGACATTGAAAGTGAAGACTAAAGGAAACTGCAGTAACTACAGGAGCAGAGTCTTTGTGTGTGTGTTGAGTGGGCAGAAGGAACAAGCAAACAAAACTATATTCTATTAGGAAGCAGAAATAGATGGTAAAACTGTAAAGAAAAGAAAAGCAATTAATATGATGGCGATTGATGTGAAGGTCAAGATAGTGTGCCCTATGGGTGAAAGAGGAGTGTGGTCAGATAGGGACATGAAGGGACATCAAAGAAACTTTAGGGATGACTGCCCTGTTTCTTGATCTGGGTGGCTATGCTTTCAAAAATGTGATGGATATGTGATTTATAATTATTTTTTAAATGTTATTTCTGCATATGTGTGTTCTATTCTGAAATACCAAAAGTGAAAAAAAAAAAAAAAAAGAAAGCAAGCATTGACACAAACAGAAAAGAGGACCAGTATTCCCAATATATGTAGAGTACTTAAAGATCACTAAAGAAAAAGGCTCTGGCTGGTGTGGTTCGGTGGATTGAATGCTGGCCTGCAAACTAAAGCATAGCTGGTTTGATTCCCAGTCAGGGCACATGCCTAGGCTACAGGTCAGGTCCCCAGTAGGGGGTACCTGAAAGGCAACAATACACTGATGTTTCTCTCCCTCTCTTTCTCCCTCCCCCTCTCTAACAGTAAATAAATAAAATATTTTAAAAAACAAGAAATTAAGAGGTCAAGTTCTTTTTTAATAAGTTAATTGTAAAGAACTAATTCATAAAAGAATATCAGGTAGTGTGATTCTTCTAACTTTGTTCTTCTTTCTCAGGATTACTAGTGCTGTGTGGGACGATTTGTGGTTTCATAAATTCTGAAATATTCATGCTAGTTCTGTGAAATATGTCATTGGAATTTTGATAGGAATTGAATTGAAGCTATAGATTGTTTGGGGTAGTATGAACATTTTTATGATGTTAAGTTTCCCTACCCATGAACACAGTATGTGCTTCCACTTATTTGTATCTTCTTCAACGATACCTAATATCACACTACACTATAAGGATATAGTAATCCAAAAAGTGTGGTACTGGCATAAAAACAGATACACAGATCAGTGGAACAGAACAGAGAGCCCAGAAATAAACACACACCTCTGTAGTCAATTAATATTTGACAGAGGAAGCAAGCACATATAATGGGCTAAAGACAGTTTATTCAATAAATGGTGTTTGGAAAATTGGACAGGTACAATCATAAAAATGAAACTAAACCACCTTTTTATACCTTTTTATGAGAATAAATTCAAAATGGATCAACACTTAAGTGTTACATCTCAAATCATAGAAGTCATAGAAGAAAACCTAGCCAGCAAAATCTCAGACATTGCCCTGCAATATTTTTATAGATATATCACCTCAGGCAAAGGAAACAAAAATAAATAAATAAATGAAACTACATCAAACTAAAAAGTTTTGCACAGCAAAGAACTCATCAATAAAATAAAAACACAACCCACAGAGTGGGAAAACATATTCACTGGTGTATCTGATAAGGGGTTAATATCCAAAGTTTATAAAGAATTCATACAACTCAACACCAAAAAACCAAACAACCCAATTCAAAAATGGGCAAAGGCCCTCAATAAGCACTTCTCCTAAGAAGACATACAGATGGACAAAAGACATATTAAAAGGTGCTCAACATCACTAATCATCATAGAATGTGCAAATTAAAACCACAATAAGATACCATTTCACACCAGTCAGAATGGTTGTAATTAATAAATCAACAAGCAACAAGTACTATTGAGGACGTGGAGAAAGGGGAACACTTTCACACTGTTGGTGGGAATGCAGACTGCTGCAGCCACTATGAAAATCAGAACGGAGATATCTCAAAAAATTAAAAATGAATTTATCTTTCAACTCAGCAAACCAACTCCTGGAAATATATCTGAAGAAGCACAAAACACTAATTAGAAAGAACACACACACACACACTTATGTTCACTGAAGCCTTTTTTTACAATCACCAAGATATGCAAGCAGCCCAAATGTCCATCTATAGGTGAGTGGATAAAACAACTATGGGACATTTACACTATGGAATACTACCCTGCCATAAAAAAGAATAAAATATTTTCCTTCATGTTAGCATGGATGGAGAATATTATGCTAAGTAAATTAAGCCAGCCAGAGACAGACAAATACCATATGATTTCACTCATATGTGGAATCAAATGAACAAGCTGAACTGACAGCAAAACAGAGAGACGGACTCATAAATGGAAAGCAGAAATACAGATGGAGGGGAGTGTGAGAGGGTAGAGGGATTCATCAAAAAGGAAAAAGGACTCATGGGCATGGACAAGAGTGTGGTGATTGCACGGGAGGGGGTTATAAGGAGACTAAATGGTAATGGGAAAATACAATAAAGATTAAAAATAAAAATAAATAAAAACTGATGCAATAGCTTTTAAAAAGTTATTTTTTAACTGAGATGACTATGGAAATAAACTCTTAATTTCTCCAAACAAATAAATAATAAAAGAATGGATATAACTGGCTACTACACATGCAGTAAGATGCTTAACTTCACCAATCATTTCAAATCCTAATTACTCTTTTCAAAAATAAAGTTAGTGTAAGTTTAATAGATGGATACTTTTCAAGGCTATTGAAAATGCTAGGACAGAGACACTTTCATTAAACTGTAGGTGGGAACCCTAGATAAAAAATGACCATAACATGTGATCATATAACCTTCCTACTGAATTTACTCTGTATTAATTAAGCAATTATCTTACAAATTTTTTCACAATGGCCCTGAAAGTGTAGCTCAGTTGGTTGGAGCATTGTCCCTCCTCCCTCCAACATATAAAAAAGGTTTTGATTCCCTTTCAGGGCACATGGCTAGGTTGTGGGTCTGATCCCTGTTGGCACTTACTGGAGACAACCGACTGATGATTGATGTGCGTGCTCTCTCTCTCTCTCTCTCTCTCAAATCAATAAAGATATCCTCAGGTGAAGATTAAAAAAAAAACAAATTCCTTTACAAGTTTTTTATTCCCAGTAGAATTTTATACAGCAAAACAAACAACAACAAAAAGGAAACAACTTAAATATCCAAAATTAGGAAACTGACTCTGTGACTTATGGTGTCTGCTCATGTAATGCAATACTGTAGAAGCATCAGAAAAAAATGTAATAGGCCTTATGTGCTGACTAGGAAAAGTACTCATGAAATATTAAGAGAAAAACTTTTGTAAATCTTAATCTCATTTTAATTTATGTGTATGTATGTACTTCTTTGTGCATGCAATCATGTTGGGAACCGCCCTGCCTGGTATCAGAAGCTATAACCCTCGCCTAGGCTAAGGCTGAGGGAATGCCCTTGGACCATAAGCCAGCAAGGAGACAAAAGTTTATCTCCCTGGCAGGAGCGATGCTTCTGCTGCTTCATTCATAACTGAACCCCAAAGCTTGGTTGGTTAGCCAAAGATGGGTAAGATTCCCCAAGGGGGGAATGGTCTAAGACAGGCACGATCACGTGGGAGGCCCCCAAAAGAAGGACTTTGGGGGCTACAGCAAAAGGGGATGATGGACCCTCGCCCCTCGGCTTGGACATAGGCTGAGTTCTCAACTGTCTGGGAGAAAATCTCCTTATCTCTTGGTTGTCTTAGTTCCCTTGCTCCACCTAAGCCTGAAACAATGACAGGGTGGTTCAGCTCTGTCCTGAAAAGGGTGGATTCCCGGGGTGATCAGGCCTAAGAAAGAACATGTAAATTACTATGAAACCTTCTTTGTTTAGAATGCTCTCAGTTGAATGAGAGGGGTCCAAGGAGGAAGTTAGTTTGTTCCTCAGTCTTACAGCTCTTTGACCCTGACTCAAAATAGACCCACAGAGTTCCTTGTTATCTCTTATTCCTTACTTCCCCTATTGAGTACTGTACTTTACCTGAATTATTATGTAAAACGAGCCCAATAAAAGCTGGTTAGGATGTTAAATCGGTGTGCTCCCCACTAGAGGGGGTGGCCATTCCGTCCCTACTTCTCCACAGAAACTAGTCTGTCTCTGTGCATGTTTTTTCTCGTGTTTCGTCGAGCCATCCGCAGCATTCCATGATCACTGCTGGCTGATGACCCACACATCATAATCATACAGACCAGGGTAGGTAAAGCAGATCCTGAAGATACAGCAAATTACTAATATTTATTACTTCTAGGAGATGTAATTAGAGGTGTAGGAGATTGATCTCCACTTTAAATCTATCTGTCATCTGTCTATCTATCTATCTATCTATCTATCTATCATCTATCATCTGTCTATATCCATCTGTGAAGTCATCTATCCATGTGTCTAATCCCCTCTTTAACTACACACCTACCTATCAATCAATATTTATTATTTAGATGACTTACTGATAAATTTTATTTTCTTTTTTGTGTTTTTAATGTATCTGAAATATTTTCAAATAAAAAACTAACCAAGAAATGGCTATATATTTACACACTGTATCCTTTGTTCATATTCCTTTGTGTTTGATTTGAAAAACTAGCACCACAATTTTTACAGAATCCCACATTTCAGTTTTTCATTCTTACATACTGTTTTCCTATTTTTTATATTGCTTTAATTTCTTTCCAACATTAAACATAAGAATCCAAAGTTCTTTCTCTATTCTTTTTTAACAATGGGGGTGATTTTAATGTTTCTAAACTGGCTGAGAGGATTGCAGGTCTAATTCTAATACAGAAGTAAATAACCTATTTCTAAATACTCTTCTTGAATTTAGTCTGGAAAATGTTACTTTCACTGGATGTTTGGATGCTGATGATGAACGTAATTTTTTAAAAACACAATAAATAATAACCAAATAAAACATCGCAATCAGAAATGATAGGTAATTTACTTTTGTGATTATTGTGAGGTCAAAATTCTAGAAGTGCTATGCCTTGAGTGCTTCCCTGAATTATAGAAATGAATTAGATTTGAAAACCTGATTTTTAAACCACCTGCTAATTATTTATCTGAGGGTAATGCAATTAAAACTAGAACTAAAAATTCAAAATCTCCTGTAAGCTTGCTTATATTAATTATTAAATCACCCATTCTGCTAATGAATCCAGTAAAAAATGAAAATGATTTGATTACTTAATAAAATTAACCATTTTGATGGTTGCTCTTATCTGCTAGTTTACTTTCCAGGCTATGAGACTGTTAGTAGCCTCAGACATGTAATGGCCTGATTTTATTAATGCAACTTAAAGTATGTCTGAATATATTAGAAAATTGGAGTAGGATACTATGTGTGATGACTTTGTAATGTGTAAATTGGCTAGTCTGGATTTAATTTTCCAGAATTTCCTTCACCGTTCCTTTCCAATTATGGTGGATCACAAAACAGGCTTCTTGTAAGAAATTTATAGAGAAGAGGTAAAGCAGTAGTCATAATGTAGCTTATATTGATGGCTACTTTGTTGACTAACCTCATTAGCAGTGGCCAGACTTACAATTGTTCAACCTTGCCCTTCAGGTTTTGTTGACACTTGAGCCAGGTATGTGTACAGAGCTCAGGTATAAATGGCCTGTGCTCCTTAAGGACACCAGT
Source organism: Phyllostomus discolor (assembly GCF_004126475.2). Classification (NCBI taxonomy): domain Eukaryota; kingdom Metazoa; phylum Chordata; class Mammalia; order Chiroptera; family Phyllostomidae; genus Phyllostomus; species Phyllostomus discolor. Next base: position 153,173,135 of record NC_040906.2, read on the forward strand.
ACCACCAATGTCAGAGGCAGTGAAAACTAAGATGATGTTAGTCTGTCTTAGTGGGCTTCAGAGCATTCTTGTAGATTCCAGCTTTTAGTTGCTTGTCCCCACATTACATCTGTCCACTACCTGCCCTGACCTCCACCATCTCACACTAAGACAGCAGCTTTGCAGAGACTGCTAATCCAGTTCCTCCAACTTTGTGAGGTCAAATACCTCTTACAAATAATAGATAGATGACAGATATAGATAGATAGATAGATAGTTCAATAGATAAATGAAAGGTCTCCTAGTGGTTCTGCTTCTCTGAACAAACCTTGACTAATAAGGTATAAACTTAAGTAATTTAATTTCATTTCAGTGTCTCACCAGAAAATATATTTTAATACCACTTATTAAATTATTGTGAAAATTTAATCTTAAACTAGGCAAATCAATATATACCTGTTTTATTAAGTAATATAAATAAATGCTGATTAGCATCAAAAGTGTTGAAGGAAAGGTTATTAAAAAAACAGTAATAAAAAAACACAATGTCATTTTTCTCTGTTCTGAAGATACCTTCTCCATTGACTGGGAAAACCAGCACAGTTCAGTACTTCCCTACAGTTCTCTCTCAGATCAGAGAGTCTGAAAGACAAGAGCACTGTGTCTGGCCACTCTGTGTTAGTACTGCTTAGTAGTAGCTCTTGCAACCCTACCACATTAGTACACATGAGTTTATCACACTTCACAATATCACAATGCTGACATTACGAGTTTGGAGGACATGGTATATATTTAAATGGACCAGGATCATGCAAGCAACAGACCCCAGATGGTAGAAGCCAATGTGTGGGCTCTGGGTGGGGAAGAACAGGTTCCTAGTAATGGCTTCATTACAAGAGTCCGTGGCAACAGAGATTGTGAGAGGTGGGGGTGAGTGTCACAAACTGGAACAAATCTCAAAATATTCAATGGTTATTTGAAAGCACTTGGTTAGAAAGATTATTAAAATCCAAAAGTTCAGGACATAAAAAACTAAGGTCTGAGGCCATGTTATGCAATTAATAATTTTTAAAAGCATATTTTATCCATTATATCTTTATTATGCTTATAACATTTATAATTTATGTTTGTTTTACTAAGGATATGGCAGTATCACTGAGATTTAACATATAAATTTATTTTAAATAAAATTTATGCATCAATATGCACATGATTTTGAGAGTCTATTCCATTTTTTACTACAGATTTAAGATACACTGTTTTTGAGCTCCTGAGGAGGCCTCTTATTTTTCTTTCATGATCTCCATAGCCTCCTAAAAACACTGTACAGTGAAGAAAGTGGATAGGCAGAAAACATTGCTAATTAATAAACATATAAAATGAGTAGATTTTATGTTAATGTCATTAAAAAGCTTCCATAATATCACTAGTTTACTGTTACCAAAACTATATTAAGGAAACACTAGAAAAGACATTAGAATGCCTTCAGGAAGATGAAGGCTTTTTTCCTGTTTTGTTCAGTAATGCATCCTAATGCGTAGAGCAGTGTCTGACATACTGCAGGGGACAGTCATTTGTTGAATGTTGCTACATCAGTCAAAACTTGCAACGTATTGTATTTTGACAATAAAATCACTTTTATTTTCTTTCTATTTTTCTCTAAGCATCTCCAGTTATACCTTCACAAAGTGAAAGCTAGAAAAACACTGGCAGTGGCATTGGATTTAACACAGCTGAGTTGGCATACAGGCGGCATCTGCCCATCACCAAATGTTGAGAATAATAGAAAACTTTTTCAGAAAGCTAATACAAAACCAGTATCACATAGAAGTGAAAGTTTGATGGACTAAGAACTCTAAAATTCAATATTAGGCTGGAGAAATGCCCCAAAATAGCTGGCACAAAGGATGAAGCGATGGGAAGCCTAAGGGAAAAACGGATACATGAAGATAAAAGTCAAAGCATCTTGAATTCTTAATAGAAATGTGGGAAGAGGAAGAGAGAAAATGTATGTAATAGTTGAGAAAATAATAGCAAAACATTAACACAGTTCAGTAGAAATATAATAAATTTCCAAGACAAAAACACAGAGAAAAATCTCAGAAAATAACACTGTCCAAGAAAAATAAAGCTGGTCACCTCCAAAGAAAAAAGACTCACTAACCACAGACCTAATAGCAATGCTGAATGTAGAAAGATAAAGGAACAAAATCTTCAAAGGGCTGATCCAAGAATTCTCAACCTGGTCAAAGATATTCAAAAGTCGAAGTGAAAGACTATTCAGACAAAGAAGGATGCAGGGAATTGACCTCACTAAAATATTCCCTCAAAAAATCAGTAAAGCAATTATTAATGCATTTTCATCAAATAAATATCGATTGCAAAAATCATATCTTAAAATGAGAATATGCAATTGAATTCCAGATGTTCTAAACATGACAGGCAGGAAGAACTCCAAAGAGTAGAGAGAAATAAAATCTAAATTAAATGTTGTACAATTACTAGGAAAGTGTAAGTTTAAGTATGTTAGTATTTTAGGAAGAACTACTAGAGTAGAAATAGAATGCATACTTTTCAAAATACTCGCACTGATAGAGGAAAACAGAAAATTAAAAAATCTTATATAATTTTAGGTTTTATAGAAAAATACTTTTCTGATTAATTCTCTGATCTATCTCTCTCCATTAGTGTTTGAGATTTCACTTTTTGTGGTTAGAAAGATCTCAGAAATGGCATTTGTCCATTGGACACATTCTGCAGCAGCAACTGTATTCTGGTCCTCTTCCCATGATAAGGGGGACCAAATAGGGTGCCTTCTGCCCTTGGGTATGCAGTAAAAATATTCCATGAAAGAATAAAAGGTGCAAAATTGAAATTTAATATAAAAGAATGACGATAACTTTTAAGTATATTTAAATTGCCTCTGATAGTGGCATTTTAACTTAAACCACAAACTCCAAACTCCATCTCTCAAATTCATTCAAATCAAACGTCGGTTGTCACCCTTTATTGAGTTGCAGCATTAAAGTCATTCCTGCCTGATTCTTTAATAGAGAAAGAGAAACACAAAACTAGAAGTTTGAGATTTGCAATAATATAAAAAGATGAAAGCAAGTTTTTGAAAAATGAGATAAATATGTTAACATTTTCCCAATATTTCCCATATTATCATAAATCTGTAGTGTAATAATTCTAATAAATGAAACACTTCCAATAGTAAACTAAATATTTATGTTGGTAGCCTTGAGCAAAATGACATAAGAGTTACCATTTTAAATGCCACAGGGAAAGGTGACTTTGGGCATTTTGATAATTGTGTCAGAACCATGTATCTATTTCTAAGCCTGTTTCCAGCTGGTTATTTTTCAACCTATATTAATTTGGCCTTTCTCAATGTCAAGAAATGAAAGGAAGATTAGTCTAAATAAGAGATTGTGGCATTAAAATCAGTGTTTCAAATGCAGATGTAATGTTTATTTGAGTCTGGTAATAATGTCAGAAAAGGTCTCAATGAGTTATTTAAAATGGGACATGGGTAATATGAAATATTAGATTGTTAAAACTTGATCAACAGAAAATGCTGACATAAACAAAATCATTTATACTTAGAATAAGAAGGAGCAGGAAACTTGCTTAATGTTTTATTATTAATGCTTCACATTTTTCTGTTTATCTTTTTAATGTGTGTAGCAATGACAGCCAAAACATTATTATGATAGCAAATTTTTTGAGCACTTACCACGGGCTAGGTAAGGATTTTCTTTTTATTAACACATATAGACCGCTATTATTTTTTGATTTCTCATAAAAGAAAGCAGTCCTACGTCCACGAGAAAGGCGGTTTACGCTGGTGCGAAGTGTGGGTTCGGGCGTCCTCATGCACCACTGGTGGGAAGGTGCGTGCTTCCACCAACCCCAGAGAAGGACTCAGCATATCTGCCCCTGAGTACAGGTCCCAGAGAAATTCTCACAAAGCTTCATAGCAGAGCCTGTGTGAAGGCACTTGTCATGACATTACCTGGAGCGCCAGGTTGTAGAGGTGACCTTGGCTCCAACACAAGAAAACTTTTTAGACAGAAGGGGGTGGAATTTCACTATGGAGCACAGCAATTAGATAAACAGACAAAAAAAGCATGCAGCAACAATCACAGGTCTTAATAACAGAACAGAAACAGAATATATATTAATAAAGAGCATGCACACAAAAAATATCCAAATGAATAGAAGAAAAAACAAAATTAATACAAAAATTAGAAATGTAAGTGGACGTAAGGATGGGGAGGGGGAGGATAAATAATTTAAAGTTAATATTAAAGGAAGACAATGAAGAAATAAATTTTCATGAACTAAGATAGTGCCATACACCAAAAATATGATTAACTTAGTGTTTTGCACCTGAATTCTAACATGATTAGATAGATAGATGGTAGATAGATAGATAGATAGATGATAGAGATAAATTGATATACATATACATATATATAGATACATAGATAGTTATAGATATATAACTATTTTACTTCAAGGTTTTTGAAAAACATTGCCTTTTAGTGCAGACAAAAACAAGAGTAATACCCAGTGATGGCTATGGAGTAAAGTAATAGGACTAATTTTTAGTATAATTAAATTTGTGAAATCATGAGGATTTTTATAAACACATATTCTCTTTGTTCTAGCATTTTTCCTTCAAGGAGTTTGTTGTAAACAAATTATTTTAAAGAGTAGCTAAAGGCATATGTGCATGATGTATCTGAAGGAAATCAGATACATGAATGTCACGTTACAGATTTACATGCTATGCAAAGGGAGGCAATTCCCAGAAAGTTAAATATATGTTGCAAAAATAAAAAATTACATCTCCAATTACAGATAAAATTTTCACATTTGTTTTTTGGAACAGACCAGCATTATGAAAATTATTGGTTAATTGGTTAATTGAGGTTACATGGATTCCTTTTGCACCATGTATAATTTCCATCTTCAAATCTCTCTCAGTTTTGCATTTTCTCTGTTATTCATTAAGAAAAAATGTAAAATGCAATAAATTGATAGTTATTTTGTAAATGCATAAATACATAGAATATAAACAAATGCACTTCAAAATGGGGAAAATGATCATCTATAGTGAAGTATTTTCCTTTATTTTTACTTCTTTTTATTTTTAAATTTTAATACAAACAATATAAATAATTTATCTAATACAACAGGACATGTTAATTTTGATTTTTTACAAAGATGTAGCTTCTTTGTAGATGAGTGGAGGGGATAATAGGAATGAAGAAAAGGTTTTTTTAAGAAAATGAGATAATTTACTAAATTCATGATTTTGCTTCTGAATTAAGCTGTTGAGCTTCTAAGTTGCAGCCTTATATTTCTGCCACTTCATAGGCACCACTATTTATGAAGCCCTTTTTCCAACAGTGGTCAAATCTCAACCCTTCTTGCTGATGATAGAGAAGACACCTACCTTTTCTCCCCAAGCAACAGACAAGTCAAATCCAATTGACTGAATGTGTTCATCTATTAATCAATCAATGTATAAGACTATTGATGGGAAAAATCTAAAGCTTCTTTTCTTCTTTGTATTTACTGCTTTCCTCTTACTTTTAGAAGAAATGAATTTAGAGAATCATTAGACTTGACAAATTACAGAGATGGAGTTAAATCAGTGGTAGTCACTGGAGCAAAATAAGAAGTGTGTATCTAGGCATAAGAAAGTACAGAATTTATTGATAAATATAACCAGCACTATGAATTTCTGTACAAATAAGTCTCTTTATTTCCTTTAGAATGAAGATTTGCTTCATTTTTCTAACATTTTACTATGAAGCATTTCAAACACAGAAAAGAATAAAGAACTTTACTAAGAAGAGCCATATTCCCACCATCTAGATTTTGTAACTAACATTATACTACTGTTGCTTTATTACTTGTTTGTCTTTTGAGGACTTCAATCTCTATCAATCTGTTTTATTTTTTGCTGCATTTCAAGGTTAAAGACACCATTATAATTCCTTCCAAAAATCTATCAATATGCATATAATTAACTAAAATTCAATATTTTTACAAGGTTTTTTTGTTTTGTTTTTCTTTTTGAGTTAAAATTCTTTGCTTTAAAAATTGACTTCCTCCAGAAATAATCAAGTCTCTGAAATTTGGGGATTAAAGTGGATAAATTTTCACACCAGACAATTTTGGTATTGTTCCTAAGGACTGTAAGGGCACTCTATAACACAAATTTTTGTCTTATAATCAAAGCAGGACAATTTAGAAACCATCATCAGAAGAAATCATCTCCATATTCTGTTCAATAAATCTACAAACCTAACTTTATTTGTACTTCTATTCTCTATTTCTCTTGTTATAACACATCTCACTAGTTTTGCTAGATGTGGGTATCTGTTTTGTAAGATATGGTTTATTAAATTTGTGAAGAGTATCTCATGAAATACCAAAACAATTAAGAGATAAGGAAAAGGAAAGAGTAAAACTGTTTTTATGCTGAGAAACCGTTGGTAGTCTGGGATGAGGTTTTAATGCACCCCAAAATCCAAGATGATAAATTGTATTGCCAAAAGAGATATTGTTTGTTAGACTGCATAAACCCATTACAAAGGGGGAATGATAGTCTGCAGAGTTTATTACCCTCCAAAGTACAAAATCAGGATTATGTGACAAATTATGCAGTATCATATCTCACTGGCCTGTGTGGCCCAAAAGCTTTTTGAAAGTTTTGACAGACAGGTCAATGTAGGTCAAAAGGAACGACCAGAGATGAAAATAGTGTGGAAGCTCCGATGCTCATTATGAGGCTTTCACGTGTTGTTTAGATGCAGGGCTTGCCAAAATTACACCAGAAAATAATTGTTTGGACTCTGAAGTCTTTTCTCTCTCAGTATCAAATGATTCCCTAATTATGACTTACAATACAAAGTGAAGAACTCAAAATAGAATTATCTTGTAAGCACTCATGGGCAATTATGTTGCAAATTATTTTTTTAACTGAAAAAGGTAAATATCTTTTCAAGAATCAATTTACACTGTAAATAAAGAACAATATAACTATGGCTAGGATGTGAGTGATGAGTAAGAAAGCTGACGCTGCAACCTGTAGATATATGTTCTGATCTTTAACAAGTAAGGAACCTAGGAAAGAAGTTTGAAAGAAGAAGTAGGATTACTTCAAACAATCATACCCAGAATAAAGGTTAGGTAGCTCAATAGTAAGCAAGCTACCTCGGGGCTCAGGAGCCGAATGTGATAACTAAACCAAACCATCACAGCTTTCTATGAAGACTTTCCAGATTAAAAAAATGTATTGATTAAGAAAAAAATACAACTCTTATTTTCAAAGGCCACTTTCTGCAAATGTGCTAGTAATCTTTTCTCCTAGAATCTTCTCAAGCCATGTAATTTCCCATGTATTTCTTCCTTTTCCTACAACATCAATCTCTTCCACTCTCCTGGATATCTTTTAACATTTAGTCAAACACTTTCTTCTATATTCCATCCTAACTTCTATCACTCCTAAATTATGGTCTCATTTTTTCATTCCCTATAAAACCAAATCTCCCAAAAGTTCATATAAATGCTTTTTCTCTACTTGCATTAATTTTCAATGCATTTTTTCTTATACCATTTCAATAAAATTGCACTTATTACAGTCCCATGATTGTTGCCAAATTCCACATACCTTTTTCTACCCTCATATTAGTCCTCTTCTTAGATGTATGTGATTTAGGGAGTGCTTCTTCCCAGCTTGTTATATCCTCTTGATTTCCATGACATCCATGGCATTCATGCTCGAGGTAAATAGTATCAGAAGACAGAATTAGATGAAGGCATAGGCAAAGGGAGAGGCTGAGATTTAAGTAGTCTCTGGTCATGGTAATAGATGTGATGGGGGAACATCGCACTGACTCCTTGTTTAATGTCTCCCTTACCACTTGTCATAAATAATCGTGAATAGAAGAACTGAATTGTTCATTAGACGTGCGGTGCATTTCATGTTTAACCTTTCTTAATTTATTTATTCTTTCACCCAATAAAATTTATTTGCAAAGCAGTGCCCCATTACACGCACTGGACAACATTAAAGTTAAATAAGCACTTTATGTAAAACTACATAACTACAACAAAATTTTAAATGCTTTTAAATGTTATTTTCTCCTTAGCATCTTAATGTTATAAATATCTGTAACATATTGACCCAAAAATGCAAAAAGTTCTAATTTACCTTTATCATACAGATCATTTCTAACCCATATCTAGTATATTTTACTTGTATTAACAGCTTGTAATATAGTAATAAGTTGCTATAGCAACATATTTTAATCCTTCAAGAATCATTTTTACAAGTTGCTATTGGTTTTGAATGTAGTGATACACAGGTGATTATTTTTGATCAACGGTTTTTACTAAAATTAATATTCTATCAACCTCAAATCCATTTTTTCCCAGAAGGATAAAATGAAACCAACAATATTTACCTTTATACACTTTAAGTATTTCTCCACATTGTTTCTATTCAAAATGATGTTGTCACAGTATGTATTCCAAACCCATATAGAAAACTCACCATCTGGTAGGGTCAGAAATGATACACCAGAAAATGATCAGCTCTCTACTACTTAGTGGTCCTAGCTTTCATTGTACAGAGTGTTTTTTTTTTAATTTTATTTGGCTATAACACATTTTACTTATAATTTGTTAATCTGTCCAAAAATTAATTGAGAAGGTCATAATTATGGGTTTATATGCATTATTTTTTCTTAGGTCTCTGGATAAAAATTGGAGATTTGAGCTACTTTTATTGAAAAATTCAATTAATGTTTTATTTTGATATGAAGCTAAAATGGTCTTTTCTAAGAATTTCAAAACTATAGCAACATAGCAAAAATATCCTTTGAAATTCCAGATTCCCAAGATTACCACAGTTAACATTTGAGTGTGGACACATACCCAATTAGCTTTACACTGTACCTACTGTGAGGTAACCTGTTGTCTTAAAAACAAATTGTAAACGGGTTTCTATATCCTTAGCTATTATATTATGAAATAACATTTAATATCACCATAGTACTGTATTTCAAAGATGCGTGTTTCCTTTTTAACCATTTTATTTTGTGGCTTATCCAGTTTGTTTTTAATTGTTTGCTCCTTCAAATAATATCCAACCACCCTTTTTATACATTAATGGTCATACATTTTTCTATTTGCTTGAAGAATTCTGAAGTCAAACAAGTACCTTTTTTGCTTTACTATATATTTGAAGCAGTTTTAATTAAATGTTAAGCCTCTGGGCTTTAGAGTCAGGACACTTGAATTAAAATCGGATGTGACACAATAGTTTATAACCTAAGATAAGTTAGTTAACCAACTTATGCCTCCACCTTCTCATCTATAAGACAGGGAGAAGTACATTTCCTATCTCATCCTGTTTCTTGGATAGTAAAATCAGTTAATTCATAAGAATAACCTATATCAATGCCTGGTAAAGAATATATACTTCAAAATGTTTGTTACTATATAGCAAATACACTGTCAGAATCAATGCACTAATTTATGCTCCTATGATCTTACTAATATAATTTTATATGTAATAGTCAAATGTTACTGACTTTTTGAAGCTCTCTAATGTGACTTTTTATTTTGAAAGCTACATTTCACAATTATTTTGCAAATTAAATAACAAAGCAGCATTTTAAATATTTTAGCCTTCACTCCATAGTACACTGCAACTAAATTTATGACTAAACACTACAACATTTTCTTCTTTTAAAATTTCCATTGAATGTATTGGGGTGACTCTGGTTAATGAACTTATATAGGTTTCAGATGTGCAATTCTCTAACACATCATCTGTATATCATGTTGTGTTATTGTGTGTTCACCACCCAAAGTCAAGGTTCTTTCTATCACCATTTATAGTAGATGATTTAAATTTTTCTTTTGTTTATCTGAAGAATAATTACAACATTGAAAATGTTTAGCAGTGAAAGGCATATTGATTTCATTTAGTTTATTTTTCTAATAGGCTATAGATCAAAGAGTTTAGTAGACATATCTAAGTAAACACGACTGATTAAAGTAAGGTTGAAATAGCATCAACTTTCATAAACTTCCTGGACACTCTTTCTACTAAAGCATAATAATTACACTAAAGGGAAAATCAGCAGACATTTACTTAGCCTTATATGTAAGCAAAGTAGTGCAATATCTGGAATGATGTATTGAAGCAAGATGTCTGTAAATTAAGAAAGATATATCAGCACAAAGCTAGAAAAGCTATAGAAATTAATATTAAAATTGTCAAGAGAACAGCCTTTAAATGGAAATTTTAAATAAAACTCTAATCTTAATATGAAGGTAAGAAAAAAGTCAATGAATGTTTTCTGATTCTTGAAAGATATGTATATGATGAAAATAAACTCAACCAACAAATAGCCAACTAACATAAACCCTGGAGTCCTCCCTTAGTCTTAATCATAAAATATATATAAAAATATACTACTTGGCATAAAAAATAATAAGCTTATAAAATTAATAATACCAAATGATTGTAGACAGTCTGAAAATATAAGTTCAAGTAAATATTAAATACACAATGTGTAGTAGATCTTTACTAGGTTAAAAAATTATATTGAGGAAGTGTTCTTAAACATTTGATTTTTTTTGGAAGGCAAACAAACCCTTCTAACAACCTAGCTAGTCTTCATGTATTATGGACTAAATGTCTTGTTCACTTAATATTCATATGTTGAAGCTGTGACTCTCAATGTGACTGAGTTTGGATATAGGACATTTAGAATACAAATGAGATCACAAGGACTGGGCCCTAATCTAATACTATTAGTATCTTGTAACAACAGCGAATGCAGAGCTCTCCTCCTCTGTCTGAATACAGGCACTGAGGAAAGACCTTCTTAGATCCCAGCAAACGGCAGTGGTCTGAAAGCCAGAAAGAAAGCTCTCACTAGAAACCCAATCAGTTGGAACTGTAATCTTGGACTTCCCAGGCTACAAAACTATGAGAAAATAAATTTCTTTGTTTAAAGCTATGGCATTTTATTATTTATTTTTAAAATTACTTTTAAAGAAACATCAATGTGTAGTTGCCTCTCACATGCGCCCCCTACTGGGGACCTGGCCCACAACCCAGGCATGCGCCCTAGCCGAGAGCAAACCAGTGACACTTTAGTTCCCAGACCCGCACTCAATCCACACCAGCCAGGGCTGTGTATGGTATTTTATTATAGTAACCGCAGCAGAATACAAGGTAAAAATCAAATGATGAGGAAGAAATCACTGGTCCATTCTAGCATGCATCCCTAGTGTTTCTATGCCTTCCAGTTGCTATAGATTGAATGTGTCCAAAATTTACATGTTGAAATCCTAACCCCCAATGCAATGGTATTTGGATGTAGGGCTTTTGGGGGTACTTAGGTCATGAGAGAGGAGCCCTCATGAATAGAATTAGTGTATTTATAAAAGAGGCCTCTGAGAGCTGTCCCACCCTTCCATACAAGCAATGCAGACTGAAGACGAAACTTGTAAATCTGAACTTTTACAATAATAATGACTGTCCTGTAGAAAGTCTGCACTGATTTTGGAAGGATGGCTACTACAGACTTTCTGGTCATTAGATTTGGCTTTCTGTAAATTGTAGATAATCCTGACCAATTGTCAGCCTTAACCTCAAATGGAGTTGAAAAAAGGCCAACCTTTGGGAGATAAGTTGGATAGAAGGTTTAAGATAATAAGAAAAGAGAAGGTGAAGAATCTTCCTTGATGGAGGATATACACATTTATGGTAAGTTTGCAAAGCATTATGTATAAGTTTAGAATTAGGAAAATATTTGCAAATTCTTCTATCTCTAACATTTGATAAATTTATAAATTTTCAAAGGTTGTTTTTCCACAGATAGTATTTTGTTTTCTTATCCAATCTTTTTTCAAACTATGAAGATATATACATATGAACATACTTTAAAGTAAATCAGTTAAAAGTTCATCAACAAATCTGAGGAAAAATTATTTAAAATGATGAACTATCAGATCATATTTATAAGTCAGGTCATTTCTATTTTTCATATACTAATTTAATGTAATTATTTGACAATTTGAGGTAGGTGTGTAAAATGACAATTTTTAAACATCTTTTAAGCACACATTGGCCATTATGATAGTTAAAGTTAAATACAGTAAGGAAATGGGAAGTGTTCTCCATCAATGTGCCTTCAGGGAGCAGAGGATTTTATGACTTGGTTTTTAATCACCCTCATGATTTCTAAAGGGAGCCATAATTTTTTAATCAGGAACAGCTGCCATTTAATAAAAGCCAACTTTGCTAGGGTAGGTCAGTGACAGTATGCTTAACGGCTACTTTGATAGTTTTGTACATGTTTTATTTTAAGCTTATCCACATTTCTAGACACAATTTTTTTTTATTTTTAGCTAACCTAATTAAACAAGGGAATAGAGTCCACAGGTCATAGCAAGGATTTTGGTAATAGATACTTTTAGACTTCTGTCTCCAAACAAGTATAAAACTTTCCTATTAACTTTGTCATTCTACATTAAAAAAGCCCTTACATTAAGGGCATGAGTGGAAAAAATAATAGAGTGAGTATGACAGTGACACAGCCTGTCCCTTTTCCTCCACTTCCAACAACTGTTTACATAGTAGGATTCTAAAATGTTACCTTAAATCTTAATGTTCACAATTTTTATCCTGAATGTTTATCATTCTTGTTCCCTTACTTTGACTATTTTCTTAAATTTGGTCTGTGTGCTCTAGGATGGTGATACCTTTAGAAAGACATTTTTAAAGACTTTCAAGAATAGGTAATAAAATATCAAAAATATTGTTATAATGCCCTGGATTGGGAAATGTTTTGTTTTCCCCCTGTGGTAATGTAGTTATGAATAACTAATATTGATTGCTAATATTTAAGGTTCTATTCCCTTCCAGGCACATAAAAGAATCCCACTTACCCACCCCTATAAAGTTAGGTGTGGCCAGTTCCTGGTTTTGCTATTAGAAGATGAGCAGAAGAGGTGTGTGGAGGGCGTCACTGAGCCGAAGTGTTTCATTGCTCATGTAAGGCTCTCAAACCCGTACTTTCCTTCCATGACAATCATGATGGTCATAAGCCCCTATGTGGATCTTGGGTGACATTGATAGGCATCTCTTCAGTAACCAGAGGGGAGGTGGGAGGAGATAATGGGGGGAAGAGGGGAGGGGTTTTCCAGAACAACTATAAAAGACACATAGACAAAACCAAGGGAGGGTGGAAGCAGGAGAGGGAGGTGGGGATGGCCGGGGTGGGTAGGGAATGGTGGTGGGGGGTGGGTAAATGCAGACAACTGTACTTGGACAGCAATGAAAAAAAAAAAAGAATCTCTTCAGTAAACCTGCCTTTAACATCTAGTTTAATAAAAAAATAAATGTTTTGTTATAAGCCACTGGGATTTGAGGTTGGTTGTTGCCTGACTTTTCATGACTTATCCATACTCTAATTTTAATTTATTACCAATTGTCAAGCTAATTGTATGAGTTCTGCTCATAAAATGAATGGTTGGAGATAGCTGTTATTAAATTTGTATAAGTACATTCATTGCATATTTCAATTTTATCCACTATTCTAACCCGTATTTCCATTTTAACAGTAAATAATGCAACTATTTTCTTTAAATTGGTATGCTAAATTATGAAAACCTGATAGCAAGCACAAAGCTTCATACTCATCAGAATGATGCTTTCCATGTCACTCTAGACGGCAGTACTGATAAGGAATGCAGGCTGGGAACTTAATCTAGTTTTACTGAATTTACTGTTGAGAGAATTATATAGCTCTAACCTTTCCACCCCTACTCCTGTGTCCCATTCTACCATCTGCAGCACCATGAAAGGAGAGTCTTGCTGGATAGCATCCATGTGCAAAATAACTCCTCTCTTCAAAGGGCGGCCAAATTCAAGTACTGTCACATCTTCTGATGTGAAATAAATTTTAGTTACTGCTTTTATTGATAAATAATCCTCAGTTTTCTCCTTTGCACATCAGTAAAGACTTTATATAACACATGTCAAAATGATTTGATTTTTATCCTTATTGAATTTCCAGAAATGTTAAGCTCTGCTTCTACAGTGTACTTTATGTAAAATAATGTAATTCAGTCATGCTTCTTCCATAGACAGCGATGTCTCATGTGTGATAAAAATTCTTAATGCATTATCCAAAAATTGGCCTTGATATTTTTGTTAGTATCCTTAGCTACTTAAAGATAAACAAAAATTCCTGCCACATATGCTAATGCCCTGATTCTTACTGTACCTGCTGTGCATAAAAAATACACATTAGTAGAAGGGCACAAACACTGGTAATGGTACAAGTATTCCGTATTTCAACATTTACCTTTTTTGGGCAAACTTTGAACTTTTTTCTTTAATGAGAACTGAAAATAAGCTGGCTTCACTATGGTAATATAAATGTTAAAATTATCATATATGCTATGCCATATGGTACTTCGATAATGGTAGAAATAGATTGTTGATCAGTAGATACATTCTCATTAGAAGCTCACCATTTTTAGCATAGAATAGACAAATTCTCTTTGGGGTAGTTTGTTCTACAGATGATTTTCTTGGCTACAAATGAAATTTTAGAGTTTTGTGAATTGTTTCTATAGCACCATGTATAAATTGAAAATATGTTAACTGTGTTTTCCTAGGTATGTGTTTCTTAATCTTTATCGACATTTCAAAATTTATGGAGCCTATCTTACAAATAATACTAACAGTAAAGGACATGACAGGCTTTTTAAAGACTTTCTATTCACATATTCATATAAATGTCTTTTATGAAGGGGGTAGCCCCCAAACTCTCAGGTAATAATGAAAATAAATGGCTGTCATCAGTGGTAACCAAGAAAAATGCTAGTCAGTACCTCATCTGGAGAGATAGTGCTATAATGACTTATAGGTGCATGTTGACTATTAGACCTTAGAAGTAAGATTGATATGAAGAAGATAACCTAAGGTAGAATGAAATATCTTTTACATATACCTGATGAGAGTTCTATCGAAAACTGCAGTAAATAATGGAGCCCTTCTTGCCTGCATTGTCTTTATTACTTAACATGTTAGTGTCACATTTATTTAAATATTTCCTTTCTATATATATTCTATAAGATTAGATGGAATCTTTGTATTACTTTATATTTTTACTAAAAGTGAATTTTTAAAGTAATTAAACAGAACTAATTACAATATAGCTTTTATTGTACTAAATAATTATTAAAATAAATAAAACAAAAAATTTAAATAGCTGTGCCAAGGGAATAGATAACCTTCACTATTGAACATTTGATATTGACAGAAAAACCCAAACCCTTAGGTCTGAATTCTGTGTTTACTTCCAATTTAAGATGGTTCCATTGAATACCATGTTTAAATGTGTTGACATGTAAATGTGTTATTTTATTCCATTAGATTAAAGTTCAACCTAGTGAAAAAAAAGCTTTGAATATGGTATGTCTTAATCAAATTCTGATTATATCACTCACAAATTATGTAACCTTTAAATTCCTCTGTTTCTTCAACTGTCAAGCCATGATTGTAATAGTATCTACTTCTGGAGGTTTTCTTGAATATTACTTAAAACGCTTTAAATAGTACCTAACATATAACTAGCACTCAGCTTTTGTTCATTGCTGTTTTTAATTTTATGTTATCGTATATCATTTCTGAGTATCAGAAGACAATGTGTCATGAATATATTGTATCACTAATAAATGATTATTACACTATATCATAAGATGATTTCAGCCTATAAAAGTTATTGAATTTCCTTCAAATGCTCATTTTACTATTAATGACCTGACAAATCAGATCATTCTTCTACATCATTCACTTTTTGATTCTCTAGGATAATTTTCTGTGACAAATATCCCCTTCTTCTTTCTGGTTAACCCTCCAAACCTCTTTCTCCAGCTTCACTCTCATGTGATGACATGGCTTCCATTCCACTGAGGAATCAGAAGAGGGCTTCTTCAAGCTCTTCTACCCATGGACCACATGCCTGCCAAGGTCCCTCCCTCTTCTGTATCATCAAATTCTTTCCTTTTAACTGAAACAGTTCCATTAGCACCACAAAACTAAATCAGCTGTCGTAATTGTCAATGATGACATAAATAATGCTAAATCCTGTGTTCATTTGCGGTCCATTGTTTAAAATATTGGCAGGATTTGAATAGCTAATAAATGCTCTTAAAAATCCTTAATTAAGTTCCCTGCCCTTGATAACTCCTCCTTTGTAATTCTTGCTCATTTCAAAATGCTAAATATTATATATGCCCCAGTCTTTTATTTTTCTTTTCCATCTACACCAACTACTTGGGTTATTTCTCCAATGTCCTGGTTTAAAATTTTACTATATAGTGAATTTTTAAGTTTATATCTCTAGTCTTGACTTTTGCATGCAATTGCCTATTTAACAGCATCACTTGATGACTACAGGTCATCTCAATCTTCTTTCAGTCTTCTATTTTACAGTCTTCTGGTCCCAAATCCAATTTCAGTGTCTACTCTAAAAAATAGCTTTCTCAGAATAGAATATTTTTGCTATGACTTCTGTTCTATTCTATCCTATTCTATTCTATATAGTAGTCAATTAAATGTGTATGTATTTAAAGCTGTTTCATCGAATATAAAGGATGGTGTGAAGTTGGTACCTGAGTGTTCAGGTACACATTTTTTTTTTTTGTAGATTTTAGCAATAGAATCTTCCTCCTTAAAAATGTACAAGTAATTAAGTTACATTTCAAAAACTGAAAATACCTAGTTGAATATTTTCTAACCCTCTATAATTTGGGTTCCCTTACTAATTCAACAACTCCATTTCAGACCTTAATCTAACCAAAGAAAAGCAAAACCATTTAACCTACATACACATCAACCAAACAAAATACCTCTATTGTAAAAAAATACCCTTCACCACTAATTCTGAATTTCAATTCAAAATCCCCCCCCCCTTGAAAGCTCTCTTTAACCAATGGACAGTGGTTTTTATGCCCTCTGTAGTTCTTTCTTCTTGAATTTCAGCTAGTATTTGACTCAATTTTGGACAAAAATACAATATATGGGAGAAATAATACTCATAAGAATGCTTATAGTTTCCAACTGATGTCTTGAAGCACACGTATTTGATGTCCTCTCTTTCAGCAATGAGCTTCCATGTTGCAAGAAGTCTAAACTGTATGGTGAAGTGACAAGTAGTTACTCCAGGTAGTCATCTAATTTGAGCCTCAGCAAATAACCAGCACCAACTACCAACATGAATTAACCACCTTGGATATCCAACCAAGCTGACTCTTCATATAACACCAGTTTCAGCTATCCTCACATTGTGAATTGAGAGACCCTTTGCAAGAATCCAATGGAATTTAGTGAACCCCAAAACCATTAGAAATAGTAAGTTATAAATCACTAAGCTGTAGGGTGGTTAGATATCAAGAGTATTATCCATGACACTGGGATAATTTTGAGATGATAGATCATCTCAAAATTAATAAAATAATTTAAATACTTATTCATTGATTAAAATGCTTAGTTATTGATTTATTATTTAAAATTGGTTTATCAGTTGATCTATAAACTATTCAACCAGATGATAGATAAATAGGTAGGTAGATGATAGATAGATAGACAGATAGATGTGGAATACTTAAAATGCATTTGTATCTAATATTTTTTCAGTGGTATTTTTCTGATTAAATAGTATGGTTAATAGCTGAGTGGATAAAAACTGTGGTGCATTTACACAAAGGAATGCCATGTGGTTATAAAAAAAGAAGAAAATCTTACCTTTGAGACAGTATAGATGGACCTGGAGATAATTATGCTAAGTGAAATAAACCATTCAGAAAAAAAATACTATATGACCTCACTTATATGTTGAGTTTAATGAACAAAATAAACTGACAAATACAATAGAAACAGAGGCACGGACACATGGAACAGACTGACAGCTATCAGAGGGGAGGGTGAGGAATGAACTGAATAAAAAAAAATGAAAAGATTAGCCAAAAATATATATGCATAACTCATAGACACAGACAACAGTGTGGTGAAGGCCAGAGGGAAGGACGGATCAGGGATGAATGGAAGCGGGCAGAGAGGGGTGAGAAATGGGGACATCTATAATGGTGTCAACAATACAAAAAATATTGTGTGTTCAATATTGCCATGTTACTTTTTCCATAAATTGTCTGGTACCTAATAAAAATTTCATTCTATATTTAATGCATTTGAAATTATTAACTGCTTTCATTAACTTGTCTGATTATGCCAAATGAAGGATATTTTCAACTCTATATTTTTACTAAAATGTGTACATATAGCAGTTCGGCTATTTTAAAATCCAATTTTGTTGCTGTATTTTAGAGTCCTTTTATTTGAGTTATTTATATAAGATAAAAATTGTCCAAAAGATTGTATCTCTTTGTTATTCTTTTGACCATCTTAGCAAATTTAAATGCTGCAAAACCTTAGACCTTTTCAATTTTATTACATATTCAAACAGAATATAATTTTATTCAGTTATAAAGGGAAGTCCTATCAAAATGTTTATTCCACACTTATAAATATTTCAAAGCATATGAATATAATTCTAAAATAAACTTTGCATATTGAGTTCTCACCATTTCTTTAGTTTTCTGTTTTTGTACAAATAAATTTCAATATCTTCCTGTTTGTATGCTATTTTTCAATATCTATAATGTGCTAAAAGCTTTAAAACCTGATGATTTGTTGTAATTTCACTCGTTCAGTACTTTGAAAAAACATTTCCAGATTTTTAAAAAATCAATCAAAACATTTTAAGAGTTTAATATAAGTATAGGAAATAGTTTGAATTATTAAGTAGTTTTTTATAAACTCAAATATATCTAAAATTAGATTGATACTAAGCGACAAAGGGAGAATTTCATACTTTAATGATGGAGTAGTTTTTTTATTCAAAATCACTACCATTGGGAAAATTTTATAGTGAGTTCATCTGACTATTATAAAAATAATTTTGGCCAACTAGAGTTTCTATTTAATTGCTAGAATTGTGCAATTTGTTTGAACACACTTTTGAATTATATGTGCCTCACAACCAATTATAAGAACATTTCTGCTTCATAGGTTTCTTAATGTAAAATGTTGTATTTTCTTTACCCAAAATAGTTTTATTCTAAATGTTGAATTTTATCTGATTTTTGTATTCACAGTGCTATCAGATATTTCAAAGAAAATTACCAAAAGTTGAGCATTTATATAATAAATTACATGAAAAAATCATATTACTGTGATTAACTTATATTCAGTTTACTGTATCTGAAAACATGATTATCATTTAACTGATGAAAGTTTCTACAAATGAAGCCAACACAGTTCAAGCTTCACTTTTATTTAAAATGCAATCTTTATTGTATTTTTCCATTACCATTTAGTCCCCTTATAACCCCTCCCCCAGCAATCACCACACTGTTGTCTATGTCCATGAGTCCTTTTTTGCTCTTTGTTCGATCCCTCCATCCCTAACCTCCCCCCACCAGCTGTCATCCTGCTCTCCATCTATGAGTCTGTCTCTGCTTGGCTTGTTACTTCGGTCTGTTCATTAAATTCCAAAAATGAGTGAAATTTTGTGGTATTTGTTTTTCTCTGACTGCTTTATTTCAGTTACCGTAATGTTCCCCAGGTCCATCCACTGTCACAAAGGGTACCATTTTCTTCTTGTTATAGCAGAGTAGTATTCCATTGTGTAAATGTCCATAGTTGTTTAATCCACTCATCTACTGATGGGAACTTGGGTTGCTTCTATATCTTGGTGATTGTAAGTAACTATGCAATGAACATAAAGATGCTTATGTTCTTTCCAATTGGTGTTCTGGTTTCTTTTGGATATATTTCCAGAAGTTGGCTAGCTGGGTTGAAAGGCAGACCCATTTTAAATTTTTTTAGGTATCTCCATACTGCTTTCCATAGTGACTACACCAATCTGCATTCCCATCAATTGTGCAAAAGTGTTTCCTTTTCTCCACATCCTCACCAACACTTACTGTTTGTTGATTTCTTGAGGATAGCCTTTCTGACAGGTGTGAGATAATATATCTCGTTGAGATTTTAATTTGCCTTTATCTGATGATGAGTGACATTGGTCATCTTTTCACATGTCTCCTGGTCATCTGTATGTCCTCTTTGGAGAATTGTTTGTTCAGGTCCTTTTTCCATTTTTTAATTGGGTTGTTTGTTTTGTTTTGGTGTTGCTTTGTAAATTCTTTATAACTTTTGGATATTAACCCCTTATCAGACTTATTGGTGAAGATGTTCTCCCATTCTACGAATAAACCTACCAAGGATGTAAAAGACCTGTTCTCCGAAAAATATATGACAC